>NC_081211.1:28589875-29204875 GCF_902713425.1 Acipenser ruthenus
GATTAGAGCTGAGGGACTGGGAGGCAGTGTATTCTAATGGTTAGAGCTGAGGGACTGGGAGGTAGTGTGTTCTAATGGTTAGAGCTGAGGGACTGGGAGGTAGTGTGTTCTAATGGTTAGAGCTGAGGGACTGGGAGGCAGTGTGTTCTAATGGTTAGAGCTGAGGGACTGGCACGTCTGCGGTAGATAGCGCTGACACAGACATTCAAACAAACAAACAAACACAGCTTGTATTCAGTGACGACGACGACCGTGTTCGTAACCATTCTTATTACAGAATTTGTTTCTCAAATAGCTCAAAATAAAAGAATCCTCCGGGAAGGGTCTGCTAAAAACAGCTGGCTGAGATCACTCACTGCACTTCATGGAGCTCAGTCCTGCCTAGTCTGCTGTAAGATGAAGCCTCTGTGGGACACAGCCTCTGTGGGAAAGGAAGTCTATCGATAGTTTCTCGGAGCAGGATAACTGGGCTTTTCTGGGTATAGCCTGATTATAAATCAAGAGGTGATATAAAAAGAAGCAAGGTTGGTGCAGAGCTTGTGGAGAGTGGTGCGGGAACCCATGGGTGTCTGAAAGAGAGAGATGTACGCATTATATTTTCAATTTAGACAATCTGCCTTGTGAAGTGGATTCAACCTAAAAAAATACAATAAGAAATGAAAGCTATTGAAGCCACTTCTAACCATATTGCATATATATACTTAGAGAGAGAGAGAGAGAGAGAGAGAGAGAGAGAGAGAGATTTAAACATTACTGGCTACTGTACCAACCTTCTGGCAGGATTCCCTTTGCACGGTTTATGCAGGCAGGGAAATCCATGTAAGCAGGAGAGAGATGGAGAGTACACTGCTGGAAACTGCAACAAGAGAGGACAGGACAGCCTGGTTCAACTTCAGAGGGCAACTGCAGCCTCACCTCCTTGAAGCCTGGTCATATCCAGCAACAAGGCAACTGCAGCCTCACCTGCTTGAAGCCTGGTCATATCCAGCAACAAGGCAACTGCAGCCTCACCTGCTTGAAGCCTGGTCATATCCAGCAACAAGGCAACTGCAGCCTCACCTGCTTGAAGCCTGGTCATATCCAGCAACAAGGCAACTGCAGCCTCACTTCCTTGATGCCTGGTCATATCCAGCAACAAGGCAACTGCAGCCTCCCCTCCCTGAAGCCTGGTCAGATCCAGCAACACCAGCAGCTCGAAAGGCCAGTAGAATGCACCTCTCTGCATCTAGCTCACCTGTCCAAAAAGGTTTGTTTGGGGGTGTGACTCCTCCCCCTGAAGAATCTGGTGCTGGTGACTCCTCCCCCTGAGCTCCAGCCTGGCGCTCCCATAGGGACATGAAGGATCTTATTGACCTCTTTCAAAGACAGTTAAATAAAGAATGAAATGCAGTGCAGCACCATATCTTATTACGTTTAAGGAATATAAATACAATTCGGAGTGCTTAAGATTCTCTGAACAGAATTCATGTACCTTCTCATGCCCTCCGCATCATACACACACATGCAGTATATGAGCTGACTGATTTACAAGCTTCTATTCCCAATACCACCTTAAATACAAACAACAGAGATTACTGTTGCTTCAATACGTGTATATGTTGGCTATAGACTAGATACGGTGAAGGAGTGTAGCCATTCAAATCTTAAAGTGGTATTGCAAAGAGTCAATACAGGTAGGGTTTCATCGGCAGCTGTATGGTTGTAATTTATGATTTTAATTCTAACCCCCGCACCCCGTACTGGGTCTTTTAGTTGACCAGTGTCCACGAGTGGAGTCCAGACATCCGGATGTACAGTGCAGTGAAGGCCAGTGGCTCTCATCCCATGCTTCATAAAAGCAGTGATTTATTAATCACAGGGCTTCATAAACTTTACAGCAGGTTGGGCAGATTTATCCTCTCTTGTGCCTTCGGTTCCTCATCTCATCACAGTGTATTTTCATACCTGGCTTTGTTCCAGACTCGGGAAGCTAGTTGGTACATCCCCCTGACTCTTTATTTGTCAAATAAATTCTCCCTCAAACCCCAGTTACAGCCTATGTGATGTAAAACACATGGCTCACAGTTAGTAGAGATAAGGGGAGCTCATCACCCCAGCTCTTAAGGGAGGGATTTTAATCTTAATAAAGCAGGCGCTTTTCTCAGGGCTTCTCTCTGTTTGTTGAAATATTGTATTCATGCTTTTATTTGAGGTTGTACGCTCCTGACACTGCCTGTGTCCATGTTGTAACAACAATAGATACTTTGTAGGTGTTGCATTGTCATGAAAACAATGAGGTGTCGAGGTGTGCTTTGTGTTTTTGCAAAAGGAAAAGGAAAAATGCAGAAAGTGGCTTCCCTTTTTAACAAACTGCTTTCCCCAATGTAAACGTCCTGTTTATTTCTCGTCAGTAAGGTCCATGGCGTCAGTCCAGCAGATTTCTCGAAGGATCCTCTTGTACCTCTTGTCATCTCGTGCCAGTCGCTATCACTTTGTTTTTCTTCTGGAAGGGAGATCTTTCTGGGAAGTCCCCACAGTAGCATGCACACCTGAGCCAAGTCCATGGTTCGTCTTTAGAGTTTGGAAGGGAGAATCCTGTTCTGATACATTTGGAGAGCATCCCTGGCAGGGATCGCTTCCTTTTGTGTAAATGGTGGTTTGCGGTTTAAACTCTCATTGAAATCGTTATGTATGAAAGGACGACGGTCTTGGTGTTTTTGTAGTACAGTGTCTGTGTTATTCTTGCTAATCGAGTCTGTTGTGGTCTTTTTATGAGAATCACAGTGAAAGAAAATATTCCCTCTGGGTGTTTATTATTTATTAGAACAAAAAACAAAAGCATGCAGAAATAATCTGCTGACAGAAGCCTCAGCAAGCATGTGAAAAGCATTGTTAATCTTAATGTACTCAGGATCAGTGCAAGATCTATAAACAAACTGTTAATACAACCCCTCACCCATACCCTCATCCTCCCCTCCCCCTCCCCTCTCCCTCCCCCTCCTCTCCCCTCGCCCTCCCTCTACCCCTCCCCCTCCCGCTCCCCTCTCCCTCCCTTTCCCCTCCCCTCTCCCTCCCTCTACCCCTCTCCCTCCCCCTCCCCACTCTCCCTCCCCCTCCTCTCCCATCTCCCTCCCCCTCCTCTCCCCACTCTGCCTCCCCCTCCCCTCCCCCTCTCCCTCCCCCCTCTCCCTCCCCCTCCCCTCGCCCTCCCCCTCCCCTCCCCCTCTTGTCTACAGTTCCAGAGCTAATTTGGGGGAGACTGCATCTAACTAAAGCTATTTGTTGAACTCATTATTTATTTATATATAGACTTTTGGCAGAGCAGTCAGGTCAGGAAGTGGGAGCCCCACACCTCCCCACTCCAGCGTCAGTGGAAGGGTTTCTGTTTGTATCCTTGGAGATTTCAGGAGAACAGATGTTCCACTGAAGCATCTATGTGCCTGTGATGCCCGCCGGCATGCAGAGTTCCTTTACTTGTGAAATGCTGTTGTGAATGTATAAGAATGCGCGCTGTTTACGCAACTGGCTTGTGAATGTGCTGTTTGGAGGACTGCCTTGTATAAACATCTTCAATCCAAGGACCAGCATGAGAACAGACAGGACCTCTCGGGAAGAGAGTGCCACTGCAAGCATTCCCTGCACTCTCCGCTGTGTCTAACACAAGAATACACTGCTGTGATTCAGTAGAGATGAACGCTGTGCCTAACACAAGAATACACTGCTGTGACTGGGTCTTGCTATGGGAGTTACCCAGATGTTTGCAAAGTAAATCTTCCACTTAGGCACACACTGTAATAATAACTATCGCACTGCACTGCAGGTTCTCTCAGTAATATCTTGCACAACACCTGCCCCGAGGAAGCTGATCCCTTTTTGTCCGGTTTTCTTTTCAGTAGTGAACCCTCAGAGCCGCTCGGTACCCAGCAGACACTACTACACTCTGCCCAGAACATCTGCACCCCATGCTGGGCTCATCCTGGAGCCCCAACGCTTCCACCCCCAGACCAAGGGCAAGAACATCCGGCTGGACTCTCAGCTGCGCAGGGCCACACGCAAGAATAGCTTCTGCAACGGGATCGCCTTCAGCCAGCGGCCCGTGCGGCTGTACGAGAAGGTGCGGCTGCAGCTCTCTGGGGTGCACAATGGCTGGAGCGGGGCGCTGCGTTTCGGATTCACCAGCATGGACCCCGGAGAGCTGAGCCCCGCTGACATCCCCAAGTACGCCTGTCCCGACCTGGTGACCCGGCCCGGATTCTGGGCCAAGGCTCTGCCAGAGAGGCTGGCCCTGAGGGACACTGTGCTGGCCTTCTGGGCTGACAGACATGGTCGCATCTTCTACAGCATCAACGAGGGGGACCCTCTCCTCTTCCACTGCGGAGTCAGTGTCGGGGGACCCCTGTGGGCGATCATAGACATCTACGGGATCACACAGGAGGTCACGCTGCTGGGTGAGTGAGGGGGGTTTTAAGGGTAGATTCTTTCAGTCCCACTTGGATGGGGAGCCATGAATAGAAACACAAGTGAAGTGTGATTAGCGCTCTGGAGAAGCTAAGAGAGGTGCCTTGGTTGCTATCTTGTTAGTGCTGAAGGGACCAGCCTGTACGTCCCACTAGGCTCTCAGTGCTGCGCCACACAGTGTTATCTTTAGAGTTGGGGGCCCTATGCTGGGTTCCTGGATTTCTGTTTAGCCTCTGTCTGTCAGAAGCCCTGGCCATGTTTGGTAATGCCTGCTGCTTGTCCATAACTGTTCCTGCGCTGCTGTGGAATTTCAGCATCCCACGGAAAGCACTGGTGGGTACTTCGGTCATCCAGAACATTTTGTAACCCTGCAGCCAGCCTGCAAAACCTAACATGAAACCCCAGAGCAGCTCAGCAACAAGGGTTAACATTTTTACTTCAAGAAAAATGAAATCACAATGAACTCGACAGGTTCATGCAAGACTATAAAAAAAGGATCTAGTGTATGAGTTCAGTCACAGAGCTAGCTACAGTAAGTGATGATACAGTATGTTAAACAGATACTCTGTGTTCCTCTTGCCCTCCCTCAGAGAGCAAGTTTGCAGAGAGTGTGGGTTCCAGCCGGCTCAGCGCAGCCAGACTCAGCGCCTACCTCCCCCAGAGCAACCACGACTCAGCCAACTACAGCAACAACCAGCTCGAGACAAACCAAGCTGCCGCTGCCAAGATCGCCACTCTGCAGCTGGGCAACTGCCACCAGCTCCCCCCCTGCTGCTCCTCCTCCTCCTCATCCCGGGGCATGCGGGGCCTTCCCCCCTTGCTGGACACTGACCTGCACTTCCACCCAGTGCGGGGCTCGGACATCAGCCTGTCTGCTGATCGTACGGCCGCATGCATCCACTGGCTGGACAGCAGCCGGACTCTACTGTTCACTGACCGGCCCCTACACGTCGGGGAGACCCTGTTTGTGGAAGTGGGCCACTTGGGGCTGCCATATTTCGGGGCCTTCTTGTTCGGCGTGACCTCCTGCGACCCCGGGACCCTGCGGACGAGCGAGCTGCCGTCGGACCCCGAGTTCCTGCTGGACCGCAAGGAGTACTGGGTGGTGTACAAAGGCTTCCCTGTGCCCAGCCCCGGAGACGTGCTCAGCTTCTCATTGCTGCCCAGCGGAGAGGTCCACCACGGGGTGAACGGGGCCTCCCGGGGCAGGCTGCTCTGTGTCGACACTTCCCAGGTTCTCTGGGCCTTCTTCAGTCTCCACGGAGCCGTCAACCGCCTGCGGATCCTGGGTGTGTACCCCACTGCTGCCCTTCCCTCCCAGATCCTGCCTCTGTAACTCCCAGATCTTCTCTGTCTCTCTCCCTTCCTCCCAGATCCTCCCTTTCCCATCCCTCCCTCCCTCCCAGATCCTCCCTCCTTCTCTCCCAGATCATCCCTCTCTCCCTCCCAGGTCCTCCCTCCCTCCCTCCCTCCCAGATCCTCCCTCTGTCCCTCCCAGATTCTCCCTCCCTAACCCCCAGATCTTCACCCCCTCTCAGGAGATCCTCACTATCTCTTTCAATAGCCCCCATGTGAAACAGTCTTGGAAATACACCTGGTCTGGTTATAAGAAGGGTCTTCCTTCCCCTCTGCAGAGTTTGAGAATCCTCTATACCCACCTAATTTAATCTCTATTGATCATATGCTCCCTTTGTAGAATATCAGTAACCAGACTGTATTGAGATCTTTACAGTAACTTCTGAATTGTGTTTAGTGCTGGATGAGCCTGTAACTATTTTAGCTGTTACAATGTTTTCTGCCTGTGGAGTGGAGGTCTAGTCTGCACTGTGAGGTGGTGTTCTGGCCCCGCCCCTGACTCATCCCCTCTCCGCTCTGCAGGGTCCGTGCAGTCCAGCCCCTCGAACGGATCCCCCGGAGGGACCCCCGATGACAGCGACTCGGACCTGGCCTTCAGCGTCAACCGCTCGTCCTCAGCATCCGAATCATCCCTCGGTACGTCAGACCTCATCTCTGGACTTGGAGCAGTTAAACCAAGAGATCAAAACAATATTAACAGTTTTAAATATGGCAGCTCATCGATCTCATTGTAAAGCAGTTGCATAGAAATGCTTTTATTTTTCAGCATGCATCTGTAATTATTTTTGCATGGGAACCCATTACCCAAGCACTGAATTTTCATGATCAATAATTCAGTAAAACATAAATATACAATGACGATCCAAGTTGACATAAGAGTGTTATCAAAATACTGTTTCATGCAATCACACTATTTTTTATGTGAGGGTGTAAAAGGCTCTTTTTTTATTGTGGTAGTCTCCTTCTAAAAAAAATCAAAAATCAAAAGACAATCTAATTAACCATGCATGCTGTATTGTTCATGTACGCACAGTGGAGGGTAACCTCCTGTGTCTTCTTGTGTTCCAGTGACGGCACCAAGCTCCCCCCTGAGCCCCCCCCTCTCCCCAGCCTTCTGCCCCCCGGAGCTGCCCCCGGGCAGCAAGAACGGAGAATGCACCGTGTGCTTCGACCAGGAGGTGGACACGGTCATCTACACCTGCGGGCACATGTGCCTCTGCAACGCCTGCGGGCTCAAGCTGAAGAAACACATCAACGCCTGCTGTCCCATCTGCCGCCGGCCTATCAAAGACGTCATTAAGATTTACAGGCCGTGAATTTCAGAGATTTCCCCGGGAGCTCAGCCTCGTCATCGGCTTCCCGTTTCCCTTCTTTCACTCTCGCTCCTTCCCGGGAGGAATGGGCGTCACACACCCCGGCAGCACTGACGGCGAGATGGAAACCTCATATCGCTGTACTGTAGTGTCCCAGAGTGAAAATGGATCCCCAGTGCCTTGACTGTGATGCAGGATGGAACTGAACCTCTGTTCTGCATGCCCATGAAGAGCGTATGTGTATATATATATATATATATATATATATATATATATATATATATATATATATATATATACACACGTGCCTCATCTATAAGAGAACACACTCTGCATGCTGTATGCTGGTATTGTAACACACTACACTTCCACAGGTAATGGGACGCACAGGGGAATGTACCTGAATCAGTGTAGCCACTTCACAGGGGAAATCAAGAGGACTGCAATTATACTGTTCAGCTACTGAGCATGTTTGTGGAGTACATGCATTTTCTAAAGGGGTTTATTAAGGGAGCAGTTTAATGCAATGCGATTGGAAGTCTACAGTATGCAGTTTGCAGCATGTAAATCTAAGTGGTTCATCTTTTTATCAGAAAAAAACAAACAAACAGCATTGACTCTAATCCAAGGAGTGAAACATGTCAATGAGACAATCAGCTTTTTTATTGCAGTTTTTAATCCTGTTTAATGTAACATGTATTCTACCACCCCAGAGGTCAGGGTCCAGTTTATTATCTATACCAGGAGCAGCGCTAGTCCAGTGTTGATGAAACGTCCTCTGTCTTCACCTCACAGTATTGTATTCCAGTCTGGATAAATGAGGTAGAACTTGGTAGCATCCCAATCAGTGGTTAGCTGACGGAACGTGTCCACCACACTTATACAGCTGCTTTCACAGGCTCTGATCGCACTGGTCTTTGACTTACTCTTGTTAATTTAGGTAAGACAGTGCAAGATGAGTGCTAATCGGGCTCTGTGAAACTACAAGTAGACCCTTTAAACGCAGCAGTAAAGTAACAGAGAGCTGCTCGTCGTCCCGTTCTCCCTCTGCAAGGTTAAGCTGGCACAGTGACGCTTACACCCTGTTGAAGTAAATAGTCTTTTTATTGGTGTGTAAAAGAAGTGTTCCACTAGAGGGTGCTAGTGAGCTTTTTCCTGATCGTGTTCCTTTCTTGAATGACGGTGACAGTGGTAAAGTTGCAGGTGTGTGTAGTAAAGCTAACATTACCCCCCCAGAGTCCACCCTGGTCCAGTGAAGCCTGGTTCCCTTAATGCACTGTTACCAGGCAAGCAGGCATAGCCCAGGCTCCAGGCTGAACCCCTCCTTCCCAATGCAGGAAGGAATACCTCACTGAGCGGTGAGGGAAGGTTGGGTCTTTTTTTATTATTTCATTTCTGCAGCTCGGCATCGATTGCTAGACCTTTTTTTCCCAATTTAAATAAATACACACTTGCAGGAATAGATTGCACCAAGGATTGTGAGATCCAAGTGGTTAAACTGAATGCACTGCAGATGACTATTAAGAAATGAAGACATCACAGTCCCTGGAGCCAGAACCTGTATGTCCATGCCGGTATGTGAGACAGATTATAACTTCGTGGTGCCTTATCAGGGGAAGCTTTTGCACTATTGACAATAGATATAACAAGCTGTCGCCTCCAACTGACTCTTTTACGTCTGTGTATATATATATACGGCGTCTGCTAAGAAATAAATAATAATAAAGAAATAAATAATAATATATATATATATATATATATATATATATATATATATATATATATATACACACACACACACACACACACACACAAACTAAAACAAATATTTTGTATATTTTAATGCTATAAATCAATTGTAGCTGAAATACATTAGATCTAAAGCAGGTCTAAATCATCACTAGTCTGTTCAGTATTCTGAATTTCACCAGCAGCTGTCAGCTGGAATTGTTTGAATGGCGAGAATACAATCATACTCCCAGAGTGTAATCCCAAGAATGCACACTAGAGGTCAGTCTTACCCAGCTTGACAAACCGCCACACATGTTTGTCCATGATAGGGCTGCTTTGAGTGCTGTCCACCAGTGCTGCCAGGTTTTCCAAAGCTGGTAGAATGCTTACAGACAAGATTGGTGTCTATCTGCTCATTTCCTCTCTTTTTTTACTTGGGTATATTTGTAAATACATGTTTTTGTATAATTGGATTTTCAGTGATCTTACTGGGTGTTTATTAGCATGCTTATTTCCACTGCTATTAAAAGCTTTAACCATGTTTAAAAAAACAAAACACTAATACTACCCAGCTGGAAAAATGAACACATTCAGATAAACTGAGAAAAGTGTGAACAGTAACAGCTCTGTAATCCACACCTGAATGGGACCAGAGGGCAAAACCGAATTGTTCAGCTAATTGCAACTGTGAAATCGGTTACATTACTTTCCCAATCAAGCGACTTCGTGAAAAGATACAATGCAGAAGAGCACAGCACACAACAGGACAGGCTACCAAGGGTCTAAAAACGACCAAACGAATTCTACAGGACGCTATTGGGGTTTTCAGGGTGTCATACCAGCTATTGAAATAAAATCTTTTAAAAATAAAATAAGAAATGAATAAAAACAGTGTTTTATATTGCAAAGCTAGACAACCCAAGCTTTACGGAAAATGTTCCAAAATAATGCGATAGCCAGTATTCTGAAATATATAAGTGTGTTATATTCAGGTGTTATCTCATGATCACTGTAAGCGGGCTTGTTACAAGAGAGACAGCCACCCTATTGGTGGTTAGAACACATCAGAGATAAACCATAAAAAACGTGTGGTCTTGAGAGGGTTCACAGCGCTTCTCAGTGGCGTAACTAACCGTTTCATTATCTGTGTCATTATCTGTGCGGGGAGCTCACGAAGCTGCTATTGTGATGTCACACTGCTACAAGCTGGCCACTGCAATATGAAATACAAATAAGCACGCATAGTGTATGGAACGGGAAGGGTCTGCTGTTGTGTTTTTGCACTTGTATAAATGTTGCCCCTGTTGGCTTTTGCCCCTTTTTCTTTTTGCTTTGAATTAGAAACAGATGCCAAGCCGGAGGCGGGGATGGCAGTCACAGCTTCTTGGCATTGCGTGGCTGATGGTTTTCAAACAAGTTACACGTCTTGTCAGTTTACCATCAGGGTGCTATTAATATACCGCTCCAATCATTTCATGTGCCCATGTGAACTTCATGGACCTCAGTTTATACCAAGTAATAATGTCACAGTACTGGTTTCAAATCATACCGTTGTTGTGAAGATTGACCCCCTTGCTTAGTGTGTGATTTTGCCTTGGTGATTTGGGAATACAGCAGCTGTTCTGCACTGGTGAAGCCCCAGTGCTGCTGATGCAGGAGGAGTGACTGTAGGGGAGGCTCAGGCAGCTCCAGCCCCACCTCTCCCAGCCGTGCTCATGACTCACACTGGAGAAGGGCATGTCTGAGTAACTCCCACACATGGGTGCGTACACCCGGGCTGTCGTGCTTGTATTTGCACATGTACATGCATGCTCACTGCACACACGTTACTGCTTTCCAGTACAGTATACTGTCAAATTCACCTAGTTCATCTGTTTTTGAATTTATAAAAAAAATCAATAAAATTCAAATAAAAACATTTTAAATTGTAAAATAAACCACTTTGTTTTCTAACAATAAATATGTTGTGTTCTTGTACATTGGACTAGTGTGATCTTTTAACAGGGATCTGATAGGGCCGTGCCGAGCAACGAGAACAAACAAGTGTTCTTAATGAGTATGGCCATTTTTCAGAGTACAAATAATACATTGGTCATTTTGTTCTTACTCATTATTCGGAGAGAAAAATGCATTGGATCCTGGCTTCAGTAGCGCAGTGACGACTGTCAATCTCAAATCTGGAGAGAACCAATCCGGGCGGGAGGCGGAGGGACGATCGCCACAGCCGTCTTTGAGTTACATCTCAGTCCTCCACTACACAGCTAATTCCTACAGACATCCACTTTGAATAAGGGGTTTCATAAGGATATACTTTCCAAAAACACACATCATATTTGTTCATGTTATTCATTACGTCCGTAAAATGAATTCTGTTTTCATTTACCGAAAGTTGTTTTTGGGGGGACTGTGGGGGTTACAGTATTACTGTTTCTCTATCATTGTGTTAAAAGCAAAACAATAGGACAAACAGACTCATCTCAACATAGACGAGTCATTAAATAAAGTTTGTACTGGGGCAGAATTGTTTTCAATTGTTACTTATTACAATAACATTGGTACAGTAGTACCCATAATACATTCCCCTCTATTCATTTTAAATGATTCCCCATGAGTAGCGTTCGATGAAGTTGATGAAATGTTTTAACACTGGGTTGTGAACGTCGATGTTCTTGGTCAGCAGGCTAGTTCTGAGTTTCTTTCAAACTGAAGCCTGCAGTGAAAGCCCTGCCTTTCTGTATCATGACGTGGCTCAAGCTTTGGTAATTGGCAATTTAACTCTTGGTTCAGAACCTAGTTATACATTTTTATACACTTTAATTTACAAAGAAAAGTAGAAAGAAAACAATTATCAACATTAAAGGATGATCACTAACTTTTATTGTATTCTATTAATTAGTTGTACAATATCAAATAAAAGAACTGACACAGTGTTTATATATATATATATATATATATATATATATATATATATATATATATATATATATATATACAGTACTGTACAAAAGTTTTAGGCAGGTGTGAAAAAATGCTGTAAAGTAAGAATGCTTTCAAAAATAGACATGTTAATAGATTATATTTATCAATTAACTAAATGCAAAGTGAGTGAACAGAAGAAAAATCTAAATCAAATCCATATTTGGTGTGACCACCCTTTGCCTTCAAAACAGCATCAATTCTTCTAGGTACACTTGCACAAAGTCAGGGATTTTGTAGGCATATAGTCAGGTGTATGATTAAACAATTATACCAAACAGGTGCTAATGATCATCAATTCAATATGTAGGTTGAAACACAATCATTAACTGAAACAGAAACAGCTGTGTAGGAGGAATAAAACTGGGTGAGGAACAGCCAAACTCAGCTAACAAGGTGAGGTTGCTGAAGACAGTTTACTGTCAAAAGTCATACACCATGGCAAGACTGAGCACAGCAACAAGACACAAGGTATTTATACTGCATCAGCAAGGTCTATCCCAGGCAGAAATTTCAAGGCAGACAGAGGTTTCCAGATGTGCTGTCCAAGCTCTTTTGAAGAAGCACAAAGAAACGGGCAACGTTGAGGACCATAGACGCAGTGGTTAGCCAAGGAAACTTACTGCAGCAGATGAAAGACACATCATGCTTACTTCCCTTCGCAATCGGAAGATGTCCAGCAGTGCCATCAGCTCAGAATTGGCAGTAAACAGTGGGACCCTGGTACACCCATCTACTGTCCGGAGAAGTCTGGTCAGAAGTGGCCTTCATGGAAGACTTGCGGCCAAAAAGCCATACCTCCGACGTGGAAACAAGGCCAAGCGACTCAACTATGCATGAAAACACAGGAACTGGGGTGCAGAAAAATGGCAGCAGGTGCTCTGGACTGATGAGTCAAAATTTGAAATATGAAGCATGGTGGAGGTTCCTTGCAAGTTTGGGGCTGCATTTCTGCAAATGGAGTTAGGGATTTGGTCAGAATTAATGGTCTCCTCAATGCTGAGAAGTACAGGCAGATACTTATCCATCATGCAATACCATCAGGGAGGCATCTGATTGGCCCCAAATTTATTCTGCAGCATGACAACGACCCCAAACATACAGCAAAAGTCATTAAGAGCTATCTTCAGCGTAAAGAAGAACAAGGAGTCCTGGAAGTGATGGTATGGCCCCCACAGAGCCCTGATCTCAACATCATCGAGTCTGTCTGGGATTACATGAAGAGAGAGAAGCAACTGAGGCTGCCTAAATCCACAGAAGAACTGTGGTTAGTTCTCCAAGATGTTTGGGCCAACCTACCTGCCGAGTTCCTTCAAAAACTGTGTGCAAGTGTACCTAGAAGAATTGAGGCAAAGGGTGGACACACCAAATATTGATATGATGTAGATTTTTCTTCTGTTCACTCACTTTTGTTAATTGATAAATATAAACTATTAACATGTCTATTTTTGAAAGCATTCTTACTTTACAGCATTTTTTCACACCTGCCTAAAACTTTTGCACAGTACTGTATCAGTGTGTTTCTGTGTGTGTTTTACATATTAAACTCGCTGATTAAAATCTTCAATGTTCTTCCCATGGTTTATTCCCATCTCCTCCACCTGGCAAGCGCAGGACCATGAGAACGGTAGATTTGTCCTTGATCTCGTGAGCAGAAAACTTGTCGGTATCTTCTAGCTGCTTGCTGCCAAATAATAGCCATAAGTCCTCTGCACTTTCTGTGAAAAAAAACCAGCAAACTAAAATCTAATATTATCTTATTGTTTATTTTCACTGTACCAGCTGCAGGCCAAGACACAGCTACAAACCTCCCTTCCTATTCCCAGGTTGATTCGGCTACTGTCACAATTAAATGAACCTGCACATGAAATTAAAACATATGAATGCTCATATGTAACACACAACATTGTAATCCATTCATTTACATACCTGTGTCTAGATTTTGAAATAAACTTTAAATGGTTGATATGATCGTATATGCTGTTTCACACTGTAATGTGAGCTCACTGTTATAAAAACACAGCTCTGTCACGTTAATAATAACACCCCAGACAGAGACCAAAGACATCAGTGGAAGCGATGCAATCCGGGTACATACGTGAACCTGGAAGTTTTTGCAGAAGTATCTTCTTGAACACCAGCGCAGTCATATCATTGAGCGCCTCCTCCGACTCCCCGACATCAATTGTCATTTTTTCCCTTCCATCCCAATCACATAGATCTGATAGATCTTCCCCATTGTGGCGGCTGTCTGCAACTGGACTTTGTGATGGAATCAGCTGTATATTGGACTGGATCACTTTCAGTTTCAACTAAAGTTTATGAAAAATCAGGTGACAGAATAGCAACCGCGGATACGACAGCAAAAAAAAACACGACACGAGATGTGAAAGCCAACCAGATGTTGTGTCTTACTGAAGAGTTTCACTTTAGTTTAACAGAAGCCCTGCCTTACCAGATACAGAAAAATCCCCCTACTTTTCCATAGACTTGTTTTGCCTTTTTATCTTACTGAAAACTAGAGTCTGAAAGGAGTCCAGCTCAAGCGAACCGAACCAGCAGCGACACCATGTCAACTATTTACAGTGTTGTTGTTATTATTATTATTATTATTATTATTATTATTATTATAATTATAATTATAATTATAATTATAATAAATACAACGTACGTACTACATGTATTCTGTTTTGGACTATATTGTATTTGCATGTCTCTTAGATTTTGACGTAAAGAAATGTATTCGTTGCGGTTAGTGTCGGGAAACTTAATCGTTTTTCTGTTTGTTCGGTTTTTTTTTTTTTTGCGCTTGAACAACCGGTACAATACTTAACCATTCAAAATCAGTTAAGTTTATAGACATTCTCTAGCATATCTATAGCATCCCTGTGATTCTCTGTGGGTAGTGTTTTCAACACAGTTTCTTTAGAAATACAGATTATTCCTCTGACTGCGAATTCTGCCTCTCCCAGGGAACAAACAACCACTTCAAGCGCCTTGTCTTTACTGACCAATCACGGCAGCAACACAGGAACCTGCATGTGATACCAGGAATATATCCACTAGAGGGCAGCCTGCCCTAGTCAGTCCTACTCCAGATCCACTGTGCAGCAGAGTTTGCCAGGTGCACTTGTTGTAAGAGCTGCTGTTAGGTTGAGATGATTTTTGAGTAAGTAATGTTTTCAGTGAACTTGGGGATTGTATAGATATCTCACTGGAAGGGGGGCCCTTGAGGGTTCTGCTAAAGGAAACGCCAAGGAAGACCGGCTGGCCACTATGGTGTTAAATCCAGACCAGAAGGTTTCATAGAAGGTCTAGACCCAGGTTGTGAGCACACATAGCACGTCTACCTGGGTAGTGTAACACTTGAGACCTCACAGAGCCGAGCTCCACAGTTCAGTTCTATATCAGAGTCAGGTACTTCTGTTATTGAAACCTCTTGTAAATGTTATTCTGGCTTTCCCAATCTCTCACATTAACAATCCTAGCACCTTGATTTTATTACTCAATCCTGTCCTTGACGGTCTCGTTCTTGACGTTCAGTGGTAACTTGGTGATACAGCAGCTGGACTCCGCGGTGTTCTGCACTGGTGGAGCCCCAGTGCTGCTGGTGCAGGAGGAGTGACTGTAGGGGAGGCTCAGGCAGCTCCAGCCCCACCTCTCCCAGCCCTGCTCATGACTCACACTGAAGAAGGGCACGTCTGAGTAACACCCACACATGGGTGCGTAAACACCGGCTGTGCTGTCAGCAGCATCGGCTTCTATTTGCACGTGTACATGCATGTTCACTGCACACGCATTCCAGTACAACGTCACCTAGTTATATTATATAATTATTTTTTTTTAATGCAATAAAGTAAGCCACTTGTTTTTGAGAGCATTGCTAGCGATCAAATACACTTCAGCCAAACTCTTTGGATGACAGCATGCACATGAAAATGGGCAGCAGTGTGGAGTAGTGGTTAGGGCTCTGGACTCTTGACCGGAGGGTCGTGGGTTCAATCCCTGGTAGGGGACACTGCTGCTGTACCCTTGAGCAAGGTACTTTACCTAGATTGCTCCAGTAAAAACCCAACTGTATAAATGGGTAATTGTATGTAAAAATAATGTGATATCTTGTAACAATTGTATAGTCGCCCTGGATAAGGGCGTCTGCTAAGAAATAAATAATAATGAAAATAAATATATATCTTTTTTTTTTCCTCAACCGGTGCTAATACTTAGTGGTAGATAGCATGCATACCATTTACTTTCCAAGCCCATCAGTCAGGAAACTGCATCCCTCATACACAACTGCACCACATGCACCCACCCCAAAGAGACACTGCAAATATTTAAAATCAACACTTCAGGTTACTTTATTTAAATTAAACATCCATATTAAAATACATTCAAAACACACACACACACACACACACACACACACACACACACACACACACACACACACACTTAAAAGGCGGGCGGGACCAGTCACAGGACAGCAGTCACGCTTGCGTTTCATTCTTGTGTTTCTTGCAGCTGCAGTCCAACACTCAGCACTCTTTGCGTTTCCTGATTCTGACGAATGCTCTCTCTTCTCCATCCCTTTTACATTAAAAAAAAAAAGTCAATAAAATGTGCAAAGTACACTAAACAAGATCATTGCAAAGCAGTTAACGCTTTATGTTAAGAGCTTACAGCAATTGCTCACGCTTCAGCTTAGTAGAACCCAGGTACTACTAAACTGTGAAACCAGCTCCTGCACAACCACAGTCTCCTTCTCGTCAGCTTTTGGTTACCTCTGTGTGTCATTGATCTTCAACAGGCACCTCTCAGGCAGTATCAATGCATTACACACAATAAACTACATCAATGACAGATTTAAAAAGCTCAGTTTCTACGTCACAGTTCTGCCAAGCTCAGGTTGTTTAACCAGCAGCTTCTATCCACGGGTCGTGTGGACCCAGAGCACTTTTAAAATGCCTGCTGTACTCTAGTAGTTTCATGTCAAGTCTTGTTTTGGTGGATAGTAGTTACAGGTTAAATGTAAAACAGCACAGATCTGATCTGAAGTACAGCCCTGGTACAGGAGACAGCATGGTGCAATCTCTCTCTCTCTTTCAGGAATGTCATCTTCCTCTCTAGAGTTCTGGGTGTTTCATCAGCCTCATTTGCAAACACTTCTATTCTGCCATTCTGAGACTTCTTGTGACAAGTTACCTGTACAGAAGGTGCATGTCTGACGTCTCACATTAACAACTAGAAAGACTCAAACTGCTCCTTTGAACAGCAGACTTCAGTCCCACCCTGTGCTGGAACAGCCCGTTGAAGGAGCGTGTCCACACCAGGTTCTGGTGCAGTGGAAACACAGCTACAGTACAGACAGGAGCACTTACATGATTGCCAGGCACAGCATGCACTCATTGGCATACATGACACCATCAGTGGTACAGACGGGGTTAAAGTCCCGTGTGCAGGCAGGCAGGGTGTACGCCTTGCAATCAGGCTGGGGAAAGAGAAGTTACAGTTAACCCAGAGTTAAAACAAACAGAATACAAACAAAAAACTGAATCAAATTAAATCCAATTCTTACCATGTCACCCCTTTTAGGAACAGGGCCCCCACTCACCAGAGCTGAAAGACAGAACACCTCAAATCAGACAAAAACGCTGAAGCAGCTCCAACACACTCAATGCACAACCCTCGCCATTCCCTGGCACAGCAGACCAGGGCTCAACAAGCGCTGTAACTGTCAGTGTGCAATTCCAAGGTTATTTTCTAGTTGAATCTACATAATCATAATTCTAATTGAACCCAGGTCTGGTGCTCAGTTCATTTTACATACGGTCTGTACAAAAGGCCTTTAGGGTAGGAACTGAACTGAGCTGACACTTGTCCTGTCAGGACTGTCCTGCATGCTGCACAAAGTTCACAAATGAATTAGAACTAGGGCTTCTCATTTTCAACTCTCATTCAAGAATTCAAATGATACCCGTTAAAGCCTTTCCTGTATCTCAATCACAACTGAGACTCGTGTTAACAGTAACATTGATTTCATTGACAGGGGTTTTCTATCAAATTACATGGGCTATTAAATCGCAAGTCTTACTTTTTCATTTCATAGGAGTAGCGACTCATCTTTATTAAATGCAAAAACAGTCACGCAGAAGGATTAGGCTGTCCAGCAAAGACACAATTTCTCAGTATAGCTTTAATTAATAAAGATCAGTCGCTTAGGTGTTACTATGTCGTTTGTAGGTAATGCTTGCTAAATCAAAATTAAGGCTTGGCCAACTTAGCCTAACAGAAGAAAAGAAAAGGGAGGTGCATTAACTCATTGTTATTATTAACACGATTCTCAGTTGTGTACGAGATACGCGAATGGTCTTAACGGGTATTAGTTGAATTCTTAGAGTAGAAGAGTCAGGCTAAAAGCACCAAAAATCAAAGCCCCAGTTATAACTTGTGCGCCTGCGGCAGAACCTGCCACATTCAATAACGTGAATACGAGTGAGGCAGTGCACTGTATAGCGTTAACACTACACAGACGCAGAAGTTAAACAGCATGTTAAATATGCTGTGCAAAGTAAAAAAAGACAGCATTTCATCCTACAAGCAAAAAATCCAACGGATGTGTAGGTCCATAGGCACAGAAAAACGAAGATACATCATAACTCAGTTTATTTAATAATGAAATGCGGCGTTCACGGACCAACCGACAAACCAAAATATATTGCGTACGACAGGTACATAACACACACCACTGCTATTACTAGGAGACCCTTAGCTACTGTTTAATAATCCACTCCACAGACATCCCAACACTCAGCTGCACCCCCACGCATCCACCCAGTATAAAATAAAACGCATACTAATAACAACAATACAAACTAAATTACTTACTGGTGAAGCAGAGAAAGAGCGCGACGGACAAAACAACGAGAAACGCGGCGGCTTTCATCCTGGCAGTGCTGTGCAGGTGAGTCTTTATCCGTCTCAGTCTGTCTTCAGTAAACGCTTCAAAACAAGAAGAATGCTGGATTTGTCTCATCCGGGTTCTTTATATTCGCACCCCTGCCCGGCCCCACTCCCCCGTGGGTAGCAATGATCAGGGCAGCGGTAATCTGTATCTTTGAAAACACACCCGGGCGTATCAAACCGCCCCTGTGACTCGTTACAAGCCCAGTATTATAATATAATACTAATGTGTTGCAATACCCTGAGATGAAAGTAGCGGTACATGGTTCAACACCGGAGTTATTTATTTGTTGATGTCACGAAATCTCTTGTTTCTTGGGAGTTGCTGTTGAAAGTTGTTGCCAATGACTTCATATTTGAAGTGGTGACGTGCAAAAACGAATACACCACGTATAGGATACAATTATTATTAATTAATTTAAAAAAAAGTCACCATTGTAAGATAAGGGGATACTCCAACGTCACCAAAAAAAAACAAAAAAAAAACAACTGTATTTATAAACAGGCAGAACTTTTTTGTTGTTGAATTTCTTTATTAGTGCAAGAATGAGTGCTGCAGTGAACCTTATGGGGTGAGGGGAGGGGACACGGGAGACAGCTTTGCGAGAAACTTTAAGCCCATACCAGCGTACAGCTGAATGACCCCTGTGGGTTCAAAAACTCAATGACGTCTCATTGTCCCGCAGTTAACGTTGGGTCTACGTGGGAACCCCCAAAGGACATGAAATGTTTCAGACCAGGTGAGGGTATTCCTACAGGTCACGTGCTGGACGAGAGAAGGAACACGCTCACTAGGGGAGGAGGGGTGGCGGGGTTAAACAAGAGATATACAAGCACAAAACAGAGCCCCCACTGAAAATCTCATGAAGCATTAACTCACTTGAAACTCTTTTTATTAAAAAGGTTCAGAAACCCTCCCCATGTTTTCTGTCGGCAAAGAAGAAATAGCCGACTGGAAGCAGTTTCATTTTTAACTACTTATCATAGGAAATGTAGTTTTTCTTTATAGATTACAGGGATGTAAATATGACTCTCATTGCATGGCAGTTTGATCCATTCCTGGTTTTACTGTGAGTTTAACAAGAGACACCTGAGCTTGTTACCTATATACACTGTGGCTAATCAAGCTCATAGTAAAACCTGGAATGAGTGAAACTGCTATGCAGTAGGAGTCTTATTTCCATCCCTGTAATCTATATATCTATCTATAAAGAAAAACTACATTTCCTATGATAAGTAGTTAAAAATGAAACTGCTTCCATAGAGAGAGAGAGAGAGAGAGAGAGAGAGAGAGAGAGAGAGAGAGAGAGAGAGAGGGGGGGGGGGGGGATTTTTAATTGTAAAATAAATCACTTTGCCTTGCTTTCTATAGATTGAATACAAACTTTTTGGATGACAGGACGCTCATGAAAATGAATGTCTCACCTGCTGTGTTTTTAAATCTTTTTTTTTTTTTTTTTTCCTGTGCCAGTACTTACTGGAATGATAGCGTGAATAACATTTGCTTTCCAAGCCTGTCAAATATCAGGAATTTGTAACACATGCACCCACCCCAAACAGACACTGCAAATCAATACTTTTGCTTATTTATTTTAATAAGGCACTTAATATGCCATTGTAAAACGGGGGTGGGGGGAGTGGGAGGTGGGGACGACCAATCACAGGACAGCAGTTATTGGTGCGTCTTCATTTTTGGTTTATTGCAGCTGCAGCCCAACACTCAAACCCACGGCTTACATGGGCCACGAGAGGCGATTCGGACATTTTGTTTTCCCTTCCTAAAAAAAGCAAAAAGACAGTGTAAATAAATAGTGTGCAAAGTACTCGAACCAAGATCAACCGTGAAACTTCAGCTCCTGCACAACCGCAGTCTCCTTCTCGTCAGCTTTTGGTTACCTCTGTGTGTCATTGATCTTCAACAGGCACCTCTCAGGCAGTATCAATGCATTACACATAATAAACTACATCAATGACAGATTTAAAAAGCTCTGTTTCTACGTCACAGTTCTGCCAAGCTCAGGTTGTTTAACCAGCAGCTTCTATCCACGGGTCGTGTGGACCCAGAGCACTTTTAAAATGCCCACTGCTCTTCCGCTACACGGCGCCGCACACTGTACTCTAGTAGTTTCATGTCAAGTCTTGTTTTGGTGGATAGTAGTTAAATGTAATACAGCACAGCTCTGATCTGAAGTACAGCCCTGGTACAGGAGACAGCATGGTGCAATCTCTCTCTCTCTTTCAGGAATGTCATCTTCCTCTCTAGAGTTCTGGGTGTTTCATCAGCCTCATTTGCAAACACTTCTATTCTGCCATTCTGAGACTTCTTGTGACAAGTTACCTGTACAGAAGGTGCATGTCTGAAGTCTCACATCAACAGCTAAAAAGACTCAAACTGCTCCTTTGAACAGCAGACTTCAGTCCCACCCTGTGCTGGAACAGCCTGTTGAAGGAGCGTGTCCACACCAGGTTCTGGTGCAGTGGAAACACAGCTACAGTACAGACAGGAGCACTTACATGACTGCCAGGCACAAACTACATTCATTGGCATACTCGACGCCATCAGTGCCACAGACTGGGTCCAAGTTCCGTGGGCAGGCAGACAGGGGGTACTGCCTGCAATCAGGCTTGGGAAATGGAAGTTACAGTTAACCCAGAGTTAGATAGACAGCCAGCATTCAAATTACACAAGACAAAGTCATTTAATAAATTGAATTACCATTTCACCCCCTTCAGGAATAGGGCTCCCTCTCACCAGAGCTGAAAGACAGAGCACCACACCACAATCAGACAACAACACAAACTGTGCAGCAGACACTCTCCATGCACAACTCTCAGCAAGGCATTGTGCTCTTTACACGTTGATAAGCCATTGAGAACCGGCTCGCTGGTCCAGTGGTTAAAGAAAGGGGCTTGTTTGTTACCAGGAGGTTCCAGCTTCAATCCCAGCTCAGTTACTGACTCACTGTGTGGGACCCTGAGCAAGTCACTTAACCTCCCTGTGCTCCATCCTTTGGATGAGACATAAAACCGAGGTCCTATTGGAAGTGACTCTGCAGCAGCAGGTGTTGATGATGCATAGTTCACCCCAAAGTGAACTGGGGTGCTAAATGACTAAATAACAATATCATAACTCAGTTTATTTAACAATAACACAAATACAGAGCTCACGGCCCAATAGATAAACCAAAATGTCCTATTGTGTATGATACTTCTAACACACACACCACTGTATTATAAGAGATCCCCGGTTTATTAAATAAACACATGCACATCCACTCCATAGACATTCAAACACACCTGCACCCACCCAGACACACAAGCATTGGTCCAGTATAAAATAAGATGCACCATGCTCTCTACATAGTGCATAATAATAATAATAATAATACAAACTGACTCATTATTTACTGGTGAAGCAGAGAAAGAGAGCGATGGACAAAACAAGACATGTGGCAGCTTTCATCCTGGCAATGCCGTGCAGGTGAGTCTTCACTACAGGCTTCGATACTAGAAGAGATGTAATAAACCCATCATTAACGGCTGGGATTTTGTTCAAAAGCAGTGCTGCAATGTGACAGGAGCAGAATGCATGTCAACTGCAGTTGACATTTCCTTATCATTCATCATTCGTTATCAAAGATGTGGAACTGGAACTTATAATACCAGCTATTCTTTTGGCTATATAATCAGGTGTGGCCAGCACGGAAGCAAATAATTCTACTGTTTGTCAAACAAAGCTGAACGGAACCTCTTACAATAATATAATATAATAATACAAAAGATATGTTGTGTACAGAATGATTGTGGGTTGTTTGCCTGTTATAAACTTTTTCTTAATCTGTTTTATCACTACTAAAGTATGCAAATACTTAATCCATGCCCTTAAGGGGCGTGTAGAAGTGTGTCATTCTTATTTGTGCTGTGAAAGTGCATTTCATTGGGGTCACTGACTGCTGAATGTGTGTTTAGCTGTGCTGTAAATAATGATCTCCACTCTACAGACAGCGTGCCCTTGACAGAGCCCTCACAGTCAGCAGTATTTAAACGCATGCTGCCTTTCCCTGGAAACCATGTCAGCCACCCTCTGTACAGTGAACTGTCGGTGGGGTTTAGATGATCGTGCCAAGGTTACACTGATTGCAGCTTGCAAAATAATTCATTGAAGTCATTCAGATGCATAAACAGTGGCGTATAAAACACTGTTTTCTGCAGCTAAATAAAGAGGTGTCACACCACCTCGGAGCAGTCTTTATAATCCATGTAATCACAACCGCGCTGCTGAAATACCCTTGAAACTAAAAATGAAACTGGTAGCGTTGTTCCGCACAATTGCTATGTGCAATTTAAATGCCGAGGGTGGGTATATTTATGCCAGCTTTTACCCAGTGGATCACCTTTAAGCACACATACTGTAATAATTGATTCAGGATCTGTGAGCAATTGTGTCAGTCACACTTTCACCACCTGGTGTAGTGCTAGTTCCATCCATAGATCTTTCAGTGGTGTCAAGGTAACTACTCTCCCTAGCTGCTACTGAGAGTATGAGGATGATGATGTGTGCAGAAGTGTCACCTCCCCTCTGTCCTAAGTCTGTCTCCACTTGATTTCCAACTGTGTCCTCTGGTCCTGGGTTCTGTGCTGTATTGGCTATGTATTGAGCTGTATAGAAACACAGCCATCATTAAATACCACATTGTCTACACCTGGAACAGGCTGCGGCAATATATAGAGAAACACTAAATGAAATTTAAAAGCAATGACCAGTGTTTAAACGGTCTTAAAGATATTGAAAAAGCAAAACGCTTGTCATTGAACTGAGGTTTCTTTGAGTGTTTCTAAATTCAGTGCTATTAAGCAGAGAGCCGATAGCAGAGAGTTGGGTTATTAATGCTTAACTTTCCCCAGACCATGGAAGAAGCAGCATTCATTAACATGCAAAGCAATGCTCAACTGTGAACCTCAATGCCAGGATACAAGCCGTCGTCCTATTCTGCGTTCACAGGTGAAAATGTATAAATTGTATTCGATAAACATTTGTAATCCATATGAAAAAAAAAAAAACATTATTGAATGTTTGTAACGAGCTACAGCACCCTCTAGTGGCAGTGCTAGCATATTGCGGTCATATTTTGGTGATGTGTGGAAACGTTTTTTTTTTTTTTTTTTCCTAGAACAGCAGTGCAAATTAGCCAAGGGAATTTAATAAATTTCCAAAAGGTTAAACCACAGCAGAATGATTGAATGATTTAACCGTTACAATATAGATTGTCAAAGTCCTTATTCAATAACGTGCGTGTTCTGCATTACATAAAGTGCAGCAGTTAATGATACGTAATGAACAAAGACAACGACGGCAATTTGTCATAGGCTGATCTAGTCCAGGGCGACCATTTTCGTACTTCTAGATATAGGACTACACGCTGCATACGTTGTGTAGTTGGTGTGTCTATGTACTCTGCGTGTTTGGTGACTTTTGCTTTAAAATAGCATCTTTCTGAGGCCGATCTGGAGACTTTGAGATCTGAAACGATGGCACTGCATACAGGGGCAGGTTGAATTGCATTGTTATGCAAAGGAAGCCACTCAAGGGCGGTCTGTTGTGGGTCTGTCATCAGAAAACGCAGCAGTGTGTATACCTTAGAAAGGGTTACCACCATGTTTGTGCAGCTTTCCCATGAATTTCCCCATGGTTATAATATGCATTTGCTGTAGTTTGGCATGCTTTGCCATGTATTTCCCCATGGTTATAATATGCATTTGCTGTAGTTTGGCATGCTTTGCCATGTATTTCCCCATGGTTATAATATGCATTTGCTGTAGTTTGGCATGCTTTGCCATGAATTTCCCCATGGTTATAATATGCATTTGCTGTAGTTTGGCATGCTTTGCCATGTATTTCCCCATGGTTATAATATGCATTTGCTGTAGTTTGGCATGCTTTGCCATGTATTTGTTTTGTAATATGCTTTACCACACCTGTCTGGGCTTTACCATGCATACCTGTGCTTTGCCTTGCTGTCGCTATGCTTTATTACACTTTACTATGCCTTTACAATGGGAAACCTTTATAGGGTCGGGTACCCAATAAAACGAGTACATTTGTCAATATTTGTTCTTGAATTTCCAGCCGTCTGTTAAGATGGGAAGCATGTTTGCGTTGAGGTTCAGAGGTCAGCAGGGCCCAGCGATATCATTCTGAGGACTATTTACACCAGCTATTATTAACCTGGAAGAACGTGGGTCAGGTCTTACTGCTATTAGAAATGTAATGCTATTAATAATAATAATAATAATAATAATAATAATAATAATAATAATAATAATAATAATAATAATAATAATAATAATACATTTAACTGTTTCTGTTATTGTGAACTGTTCTGTGTCATTAGCTTCTGGTCAGAAATGGAATTTTCTTTGAGGATTCCTATACCACGAAATGCAGATTTTAATGTTTTTCTTTATTTAAAAAAGCATGTCGCTAAAAGGTAAAAAGATACTTAAAGGGTTAAGATGTAGTGCAGTTAACTGCCTTCTTCTTTTCTTTGTATCCTTCCCTTTCTCTTGCATTGTAAGTGTTTTTGTGGTTCAGACTGCCTGATGTCCATCACTCATTCATCCCTTCCTTACCATCTCCCCCTCAGAGCACAGCTATGTGGCTCCGCCCTGCTGCCTCTTCATTGGTGCAGATCACATCACCGCTGCCTGCTTGTTGCAAACTACAGCTTTATCACCCACAGGCTCTGAGCAGCCAGGAAAGAATGTTCATTCGCTGTCAATCAGATCACCTGGACCTCTCCCTCCCTCTCCCTCTCCTCTTCTGTGCACAGGACACTATCTGAGGAGCTGGCTGCAGACGGGGAAGATCAGCCGTTTGCTAAGAGTAAAGGGCCGCTCCCTCCTGTCTGCTATTATAAAAAGAAAGGTAAGAGAGCTTTCACAATGTAATATGCCTTTTTAATTCAAATGTTAAGAAGGAGTTTGAATATGGGGAAACAGTATCACGCAGTTTAAAAAAAAAAAAGAAGAATATTTATTTTGTTTTCATCACAGCAGAGGTCTTTGCCTTATTAATTTATCTGTCACTCTCACTAAATGTATCTCTCTTTTCCAAAAAATCTAATCAAATATAAAATCTGGAAAATGTTAGAGCTTTACATCAGTGCACATTACATCAAGCCAGGAGGAATTTACAATACTTAATAAACTGCTAAGTTCCAGTTTTCTTTCCAGTTACCTCTGTGTCCATTGTGTTTGGTAGTGCTTAGCACTGTAGGTGCATCTGGTTTGATATTGTGTTTCCTTCCACTCACTGTCGGTTGCCTGTCTCTTCCAGTACCTGCACACACCTCTATCTTTCTGTTTGTCTGGTGTGTCTCTTCCAATACCTTCACCATACGTATTTACTGCAGTAGACTTTTATAAGAGAAGCCACTATAGAAATGTGATTCTATAGTCTGGTCCAGGGCTAGCACAAACCCCACGGGCATTGCACCCTGAGTACTGAGTACAATCCGTTTGGATACAGCTACTCATCCAGCCATTGTAGGCTTTATTCTGAACTGCCCTGTTGGAAATTCTGCTAAGTAATAGCCCCCGTTTATTGTTGGTCATACAAAAACAACAAATTTTTAAAGGGGTAAAAAATCAATCAGGTGATCAGTATCTGCACTGCTAAATGCATCTAATTGGCTGTAAACCAGCTCTGGGGTTTTGTAGACCAGTAAAGTAACTGGCATGAAACCAGTAAATGGTCATCAGTTCAACAGAATGTTGCTAGAATTTTCAGCAGGAATCCGCACTCCAGAGGTCTGATGCATGAAGACTAATGATAAATGGATATAATTATACTGCTGGGCAAAGCCTTGAGCCCTCGCGGAAGTGTACATACACAATGAGAGTTGCAAATTGTAACACTAGAGCTTGTCAAGGTACTTCAATCTAATTAGTAAAGACAGAACTGAAAGCTTGTATTTAAAGTAAAACAGAAAAAAAAGAATTTGAAATGAGCTGCTAAATATCACCTGTTCATTAACCTACAGCGCTTACCATCTTCAAGGAAAGGCTGTCCTTCTGTAATGAGGCTTAATGCATTCATTTAACTGGGGGGATCGTTTCAACCCTGTCAGATGCAATTACATTTCTCAACTCTAGGGGGCCCACATTCCCCGTTTGCAATGAAGGGGGCTCTTCTGTGAATGTGAAATGCATTGCTTTATTCAGACCCTTCATCTTTGTCGCTAGCTTTTTGTTGAATTCGGAGGGCATGTTTTCCTCAAGGCGTCACCTTTCAGACTTATTTGGTTTTACACAAGGGTTGTTTCAGACACATCAGAGCACAGATAAGCACTCACAGCTAAAGCACATAGCCGACCCAAACCATGTGAATAAATATACCCTCAGCCATGCACTTACACTGCTAGACGTGTCATTATAGCCATGCAGGTGCACTGCAGTCCCAGAACAAACTTGCACCACACTTGATTTAAATGTGCTGTGGTTCAGTCGTGTGTAAATATTCCCTCTGTTACTGGGATCTGGTACCTGATTATTCCCGTTATACTTTCTAGTGCATAACAAATACAACATACACATATAACTGCTGGATATTAATACAATGTGGCACAGCTGCAGTGACTGCCATACAGTCACATTTCCAGCTGCCTCAATGCCCTCATCTTGCACCCAAACAAAAGAGTCAACTAACACTGGCAAACGGCGTTCTAAGAAGCACTGAAAATGTGCCAAACCCAGTAGCAGTTTAGCAAATGCATGCTGTGCTCCAGTCCAGCTTGTACTGTTCATCAGTCTTTTTTCAGAGCTTCTTCAATTCCTGATACTCAGTATAAGTACTTGCTCCCTGTCATCACACACCGAGGTTGCAGTTCAATGAGATTCATGACATCATGTTCATTTTATTGAGCCTCCAGTCTTCAAGTGTAGCTGAACTGAACACTACAGAATTGATATCTATATATCCTGGTGGGCCGCAGTCTTCCCAGCTCATAAAATAAAATAAATGCCATCAAATAATTTGAAATGCTCGGGAACAATACACTGGCAGAACGAGCTTGCTTTTTTTTTCCCCACCCAAGTGAAAAGCAGTAATTGAAATTTAAAAAGAACAAAAAAAAATGGTTTCAGAAATGCCAGTTGTTTTTGTTTGCTTTGTTTTATTGATGATGTACTGTTGCACTGGCAGGTAACCTGGCCTCGAGGAAGGGAAAGACCACCTGCTTTCTGAGGAGCCACACAGGAGCTGAATAAGAGGACATCGGCTTATCAGAGAGATGCATCAGGCAGGTAATTCATTCTGATACCCATATCAAGAAATAACAAAGAGGATGCATGTCCAGACTGCGTTGCTGAAGGATTAGGTTCCGCTGTCTACAGCTGAACGCTGGTGGCTGGCAATCCTGTTATATGACTCTACAACATGGGTGACATCACACACGGCACCAACGAGAGTTTCCCCAACTGGACGGCAATAGGCAGCTTCAACAGCAGCAGCTGGAGGCCCCACTTCTCTGACTATGACTGCCAGCCTTCTCTGTACATCCTGTTGGTGTTGGTGGTGGCCTACAGTGTAGTGACTATCGTGGGCCTCTTTGGGAACCTGTGCCTAATCATCATCATCCAAAGGCAGAAGGAGACGCATAACGTAACCAACATTCTGATCGCTAACCTCTCCTTGTCGGACATGCTCATCTGCATAATGTGCATCCCCTTCACCGTGGTCTACACACTGATGGACCACTGGGTGTTCGGGGAGCCCATGTGCAAGGTGAGCTCCTTCATCCAGTGCATGTCTGTCTCCGTGTCCATCTTCTCCCTGGTCCTGATCGCCATCGAGCGGTACCAACTGATCGTCAACCCCAGGGGATGGAAGCCCAACATCTCCCACGCCTACTGGGGGATCGTTCTGATCTGGATAGCCTCGGCCACCCTGTCCGCTCCCTTCCTGGTCTTCCACCACCTGACTGATGAGCCCTTCAAGAACCTCACCGCCCACTCCAGCTTCTACAGGGATAAGTACGCCTGCACGGACGACTGGCCCTCCGAGGGGGATCGCCTGGGCTTCACCACCTGCCTGCTGGTGGTCCAGTACTTCGCCCCACTGTGCTTCATCTTTGTGTGCTACCTGAAGATCTTCGTGTGCCTGCGTCGGCGGGGCGGGATGGTGGACCGCCTGCGTGAGAACGAGACCAGGGCGAGCGAGAGCAAGCGCATCAACATGATGCTCATCTCCATTGTGGTGGGCTTCGCCGTCTGCTGGCTCCCCCTCAACATCTTCAACATCATCTTCGACTGGAACCACGAGGTCCTCCTCAACTGCCACCACAACCTGGTCTTCACTCTCTGCCACCTGGTGGCCATGCTGTCCACCTGCATCAACCCCGTCTTCTACGGCTTTCTCAACAAGAACTTCCAGAAGGATCTCAACACCATGCTGCGTCAGTGCTGGTGCAAGGCTGAGCAGGAGGAGTACGAGAACATCGGGCTGTCCAACATGCTTACAGATGTCTCCAAGGCATCTCTAAAACTCCACAATGCTCCACTCAACAGCTAGCAGGAGAGCTTTTAGAAAACAATGAAGCTCCGTCTCACCCAGTTGTCCAGTGAGCTCTAGGAGGCTGAGCTGTCACTGATGAACCATGGACCAAATCAACCTTCTAAAACGCTGATGTCAGGTGTCTTGTTGTTGTTCTTGTGTGCTGTGGAGGAAAAGAGTTAATGTGATTCACGTTAAAACAATGTTTGAAGTAATCTGTGACAGGAACACTGTATCATCATTAAAACTCTGACTGTTTTCTGATACAGTATCTTTCTGTGCAAATATATTTGAATGCTCACTATATAAGAAACATAAAATAATTTTCAGAGTCCAACGATCACATGCACAATATCAACATGCCTGCTAAAAACTTGGAGCTAGGGTTATAAGACATTTTATGGGAGAAGGGGTAGCATTAGGGCTACACAGAGGCCTGTTCTTCTACAGGTACACCTGGGAATTGCTCCACTGGCTGAAGCATGGAGCCAAGCATCTCTTTATTTGATTTGTAAATCAAATGTACCTTAGAGACTAGATTCCATATTTCAGACATTGGTTCATTTATTTATGATCTTGAAGCATTACACAACATAAGGTGTAATCACAACCTGTGAAACTTCAATGGACAGACATGCAGTAGCATTCAGTCAAATCCAATATATTTAATTTGTGTATAATATATTAGATTACATAAGCCTCACTGATTGTCTCAGCCAATCAGGTTCTGAGTAGAGCGGCCATTATCCCACAGGTAGAGTCCTTCTAAATGCCAACAAGACCTTAGGATCTTGAAAGTCACTAATCATGGCGGCATGAATGTCAAGCAGCCAAAGTGATCCAGTCCAAAATACAGTCTAAAAACACATTGAAAAATGCCTTCATACACCACATGTGTTTGCCTGAAAATTACTACCTTGTGTGAGGATAATTCCCTGTAGATAATTCATTGCCTTTGGCTCAGGACACCTAATTGCCACAGTAGTCAGTTATCTAGCAGGTAATGGCCGCTGCATCGGACAAAAATGCTGAAGTGTAGGCACTACACATAATAAGCGATTACTATTAGTGCCTTAACAGTATATACCATCATCCCATATATAATACTACAGTGTTAAATGGAGCAGGCTGAAAGACATCAGTTTACAATAGTATAGTATAAGGAATACAATAGCACTGTAGGGAGCCACACCATGGCATGTTTCTGTATGGGCGTATACAATTTGATTCTAAGTTGTGTGTTTATATTATTCCAGTTTGGGGATACCCGCTAGCTGGCTTTCTCTTCTCGATGGTTCAGTTTGGGGATACCCTCTAGCTGGCTTTCTCTTCTCGATGGTTCAGTTTGGGGATACCCTCTAGCTGGCTTTCTCTTCTCGATGGTTCAGTCTGGGGATACCCTCTAGCTGGCTTTCTCTTCTCGATGGTTCAGTTTGGGGATACCCGCTAGCTGGCTTTCTCTTCTCGATGGTTCAGTCTGGGGATACCCTCTAGCTGGCTTTCTCTTCTCGATGGTTCAGTTTGGGGATACCCTCTAGCTGGCTTTCTCTTCTCGATGGTTCAGTTTGGGGATACCCGCTAGCTGGCTTTCTCTTCTCGATGGTTCAGTTTGGGGATACCTGCTAGCTGGCTTTCTCTTCTTGATGGTTATTTTAAGTCTGGTGATGATACTGCGTGATGGCAGCAATTGGAAAGCAGTCCCAGGCTGCCTTCTCTCAGCTGGGATTGCGTAAGACACCATGAAAATATATGAGCTGTTATAACATCAGTGTAGAGATACACTGACTCAGTGACATGGAATCAATGGCACACGACAGTGTGCTCCTCTGTGGAGCATATTTATATATTTATTTATTTATGAAATGTGTCTTCTTGTTGTTTTTGCTTGTGAGTTTTGGTTGATCTGTTTCTGCTTCTTATCCTCCTCACTCCTGAGACCAGGTTTGTTAAAAGAAAACAAAATTTGCTTTACATGAGATCACAGAAACATACAACATATGAGACCAATATTTGGGACCCTGAAATATTGAAGGTTCAGTATTCTGAACGTCCGTACCCGAGGGCTCTCAGGCTGACTGTAGCGTGGGCACTTTAAAATAAAAAATGTTCCGTATACTGAACAAATAGACAGAGGAGGTTATTATTAACCAGGTCACATTTTAGATCTGTTTATAAAACATCTGTAAACGTGTTACTAAAGGTTAAGAAGAGAACAACCGTTTATTACAATGTCATTTTATCTTATAATTTATCATCTTATATATATTTTATAAAAGCTTTAGTTACATGTTTTTATGACACTGTATTGCTGTACCCTGTTATTGTTATTAATATTAACCATGTAACACTGTTTATAATACCCTTTATAACACATGTGTTATTGTCTGATGGTCCCTACTACAGTGTCCCTGTGTGCTGTAACAGGTTGCCATGGACGCCTGGAAGCTGGTTTTACTCTCTTTAATGTTAATGTGAAATACTGATTTGTGAAATGTTGACATTCCTGGTGATAACGCTGTACATTTTTTTAAAGCTTTGTTACATAAAAATAAAAATTTAAAAACGTAACATTTTTTCCAGATATCATTTCAAATATTTTCCTAATAATTAAACGAAGCCATGGCTTTCCTGTTGTTTTCTGTTTAAAGCTCATGGTAATATGACCAGTTTTGCTCTGTGAAGTTTCGGTATGGACTCTTCAATAATGTTTACATGCTCAGTGCATTGCTGGGTTTTGATAGTGGAGTGTTCAAAGCTCATGCTCTTTGTGATTTGCTTGTCAATGTATTTGCACACTGAAGTACATGTCAAAAGTGTACTTGTACTGTTTTGTAATGTGTTTTTGAATGTATACCTGTATGGGATGATTTGATGTCGCCTGTAGTGTACCTTATTATTGATCAAATAAAATGGTGCCGTGTGTGTGTGTGTTTTGAAATATGATATTGCTAATTTGTATCTGAGATAAAAGTGCAATTTCCAACCAGCCACATGAAACTTTTTTTTTTTTTTGCCATCTGCTCATAAAAAAGGAAATAACAATATATTCCATCTGCTCCTGGTTCGGTGAAGCACACATACTGTAATATAACACCTATTTAAAAGGAAAATCAATCTCAGTCCTTGTGGTTGATTACAGGTCTGTAATCTCTCAGTGAAATGAGATCAAGCCATTTTGACGGAGTTCAGTGCAGAAAAATCACACTCATAAGTCTCTCGAATACACTCCCTCTGGGATTCATTACAAAAAGAAACAAGCAATCTGCTTCTGCCAATGTTATTCTTCCCTGAAACGTTATGCTTTGTCAGCCTCAGTACATCTCTATGCATGCTATACCCGCAGAAGATTTATTATAACGCTTTCAAATGGGCATCTCATTTAAAAAATAAAAACATCTTTGCAACAACCAACAAGAAGAACTTAAAAAAGTTTCATCTGCAATGTTGTTAAAGATAAACCAATAGAACCTTTCATCAGAAATCATTGAGGTTGTCTCTTTCATCCCAGTCCTTATGAGATCTGATTTCAGACCATGTAAATGTGCAGGCAGTCTGAAGCTCCCTCTCTCCACGAGGTTTACCTTTGTTCCATTGTGCTGTGACAGAATACACCACCCTACAATACAAGCCGTTGCACAGCCCATCCTTGAAGATCATTCAGGAGCTGTGTAACAGGAAGACTGCAATGCAAGCAGCGTTTCTCTTACACAGTAAGAGGGTGAGCTTGCACTGGACTGGGATTCATTTATAAACACCGCCAGTGGTAAATAGCTTCTGATCTTGAGATCCTCGTTCATGTGTGGTAAAGAGTCACTAAAGGTTCTATAGCTCCTAAAATAATTCAATAAGTCTTACCGCTTAGGCACTTCTTATGGATATTAGCCGTAGGTGCGTGCAGATATCGAATGAACAAATACAAATCCTGCTTGGTCTTGGTAGGTGATAAAGTAGAGCAGGACTGGATACTGGGAGGAACAGGGCACTGCATGGGTTTATTGTACTGCCGCCCGTTATAACTTTTCAACCAGATGCCTGCAGGGAACAGGGAATAAAATGATCTGAGCACATAACTACACTGACTTGTAAACAGAAAACGCGATTGTCTCTCCCATCGTTTCTCGCGTTCAGTTGAGATCCAGGCACAGTGTAAACGGCAGGGAGGGGGAGAGACGTTTCATTTGTAATATCTCTGTGCTTCACTGTGATGGGCTGCAGGAATATGCTGAAGATTGCATTGAGGAGATTACAATCCTCTTACAGACCATACAGCTGCTCAGAGAAAAGCCTTCCTGCAAGATAAGGGTCGTGTATCCATTAGGGTCTTGGAGAAGCCTCTTTGTTTAAGAAAATTGCCTTTTAATAACCCTCTACAGCAAAGGGGAGATTATCTGGGGTTTTTTCACAAAATTCCAGATTCTATAATAGACAAGGAAAGTTTCAAGTGGGTATTGTTAACATGAATTACAGCTAATCCTCGCCCTCAGGGTCTCCTAGTCTTTGTTCCTCCCATACTTTCAATTGCAGGTCTGCTCAGTCTTTCAGTGTTTAATCAACTCTGTGACAATGGAACACCATGCAAAAGCAACAACTCAAGACTTTCCCTTCCTCTGCTCTTTGGTTTTGGTTTTGTGAAATGAGCAGGTTGTTGTTTTTCTCAGAGAAATAGTTAATTGGAAGTCTGTGTTAGCCATTGTACTACGCAGGAGGAGGGTGTACCGATTCCAAAATGTATTTTTTCATGTTTCAATGAAGTCCCAAAAACAAGCTTTCAATTCAGAGCTATCCTCATAAGTAAAGGGTTCATTATGCACAGAATCAACAGGGAACATGGTTCTTTGTGGATCATTAAAAAATAATCTACTCATGAGTGAAGACTTCAGCAATTCAGACCTCTGTGTTCATGTCTTTCCTCGCTCATTGGTTATTTTTGTGTTACCCTCTCAGAACCATCCTCTCTTCCTTTGCAATAATAACACCAGTAGAAGCAGCACTCATGAAATACATCCTCGTCACAGAGATGCCAGGGTCAGAACATTCCAATGAGTGACAATTGAAAAAGAGAACTGGGTGAGATTCTGAAAGCACTGAGCAAGACTTGACATGCCTGTCATCGTTCTGTTCTTACTTCATTGCTGTTTCCGAGCACGATTCAGAATCAAATATAGAAAAACCAGCAACCACTTATCATGCATGTGGTTTTGAAGTTATATAGCTGTTAGTGCACAGCTGAGACAGGCAGTACTTCTGCCAAGTAGGTTTCCTTGGAACAGAAAAGCCAAAGATGTCTGAATTGTTTGAACAAGGCAGATCGATGATAGTGCAGGGGGGGTGGGGGGGGGGGGGTTCTAATTAACTGGCCTGGTATTCAGTTCTTCAGCTGCAGATTTGAGTGGTTAGATTCTTTTACTCAGTGTCTAGCTTGGTAGAGCAGATTTCGGACTGTGGAATAGGTGATATGAATGGTTATATATTATTATTGAAATAATAAAACATACGGGCAACTGCGCCTTTAAATAGGTTGTGATTCTGATAGAGGAATTATTTGAATTAAGTGCATTTCTTTTTCATTTTTTGTAGGATTTTCATGTTAGAGATGCAAAAACTAATTTCCTTTGCATTTTTTTATAAATGTTTTTGATTAAAATTAAAAAGGAACTACAGTGTGAATACACAGCAGTTAGAGACACTTCATGGAAAGTGTTCTCCTTATATCTATTTTTGTAACTCAGTTGCCATGCATTTTCTGCTGGTGGATTCTTCAGTTGATGTCAGCCTCATTTGCTCAAATTCTTGAGAGAGAGAGAGAGAGAGAGAGAGAGAGAGAGAGAGAGAGAGAGAGAGAGAGAGAGATAACAGAATTATTCAGTTCTGCAAAAGGAATGCAGACCCTTCTAAAGAACAGCAATAATGTTTCATTTGAAAGACCCAGCACAGAGGAACCTGACCTGTGTGAGCTCTCTCATCTTGTTACAAACACAGCTGCGTATTATAGCTCAGTCTTCCAGCTGAAGTATTTATACATTAGCAAGTAATCACATGCTTTCATTACAAGCACGATGGAATATTCGTGTCCTTGTTAGGTAAAATAGAAGCACATCCAAACCTAAATGCAACACTATCAATCTTAAACTAAAGCAAAAAGAAATCAGGAGTCAAGGAGAGCTCCTCTCTTCACAAACAGTACACTCAGCTCCTCGGACACAACCCTGATGTGTTTTAAGATAGAAACGAAGGGGTCACTTGACTGAGGTAGTGAAGACTCCTATACTACACAGCAGAGCACAAAGTACAGTGCCAGGCTAACAGTATCTGATTTGATTGAAGCGGTCTAAACCCTGAGCCACAGCCCGCTGTCTTTATTATTAACTGAAACCTCACTGTCAGAACACTAAGAAGCATGTTGAAATGAGGGGGAGGCTCATTTACTTGAAGTTCTGGTAAAGGGCAGAATGAGCAGGGTGATGTATGCATATTTTACACCTCGCCGTTCACTTCAGGAATGCTTCAGGAGATCATCTGTAACCGCATGCTGAGCGACTTAAGACTCATTAAAGAGCTGTTTTAATTGGACAGGAGTCCAGGTTAAGAGGGGGATTGGTAGAGATTGATGAAGGTATACAGGTTGGCAGCTGTACCTTTTCCTGAGTCTGCAGTGCTTTCAAAAAGGTTTGCTTGCATTGCCCTGTTTATGAATCGTTTCACAAGCGATGCACGGCAGCTGAGCTGCTTAACTTGGTTAGCGGCAGGGAAACGTTTTTAACATTGCAATAAAAAGAGTTTCAATAATTCATGAATAAGTCTGAAAAGGAAATCTGTATAGTCTGTGCATTTACGATCTCAACTCTGACAGATTAAGAGCTAGGTTCACAATGCTCTTTACTGCAGATCATCTTTATTGTATTGAGATTAACATAGAAATTCAATTGATAATGGATTCATATAGACATACAGAGCAGCTGTACTTGAATGTACTCTTGCCACTATACTCATTATGGATTCTGATATAACCCATTGATTCACTCTGAAGCAGCTGAATAAAACCTGGTTCAAACACATGATAGTGATTGACACTCACACTAATATGGGCCTCTCTTCTTGCCAATAAAACTACTAACTTGGTCCGTGGACTCTCTGCTAGTAAGTGCATGTTCTTATCTCACTTATTCCTCTGACGAATGCATACACAGCACTGTCTGTGTTACATCTGAAGCCATGTGCCCTGGGCAGGTTCAACATGCGGCACGTCGGAGCAAACTGAACCATTGCAAATATCTTCTTTGTTTTGTTATTGAAACCCACCGACCCTGTAAAGCAGTTAATAACTTTATATTATTTTGTGGGAAAACAAAAATACTTTTACCATACATCTATACATGATAATAGCATCACTTGTATTGCTGTTTTGTGCACAGTTGTTATTGACTGTCTACTCCTGTAAATGTGGGAAGCAGTTCCTGCTTCTTTAAAAAACAAAGTTAACTTAGTATAAAAAACGAGTTTAATATAGTGCAGCAAAGTGCCGATCATCATAAACCCGCAGCTATTTAGGGGATACTAATCACTTGTGCTGCAGTTTATGCTTCTTCAAGAACAGTAACTTCCTACTGAGAGGCACCCAATGGAGTAATCTCTACTCGGGCACTAATTAGTGTAACTGCCTGTACTGTGTGAAGACAAGCACTGCACAGGAGCTCCGATTGTGAAGCTCTAAAAGCTTTCAGGCAGAGGCTTGTGGAATTACAGGCTTTAAGACTGCGTTTCAGAACACAGCTTTAAGACTGCATTTCATTGTGCATGCTCATTGTCAGACCCTTGTAATTAAGCCTGTCTGATGAGGCTTGTTAGCAATCGATTCAAATGCTTAGCTGGGGAGTGTGGCGCTGGCCTCTCTCATTGTATTCAGCAGGATGCTCTGAATAACTCAGAAGGGAGATGTTTGTCAATTAGAGGCTGCATTTAAAGGGCAGGTGTGCCAGAACCCAGATCTTGTTTTTGCACTCTAATGGTGTGTATAGTGCAGTATTCCAAGCTGCTGATTGTGTTCACCCCTGCAGTGTCCCTTCCTCTAATTGACAAACATCTCCTTCTAAAATGGCCTGTTTTTTAAAACTCATTTAGAACGAGACGGCAGTTGCTTAGCAACAAGTGGAACAGTAAGTGGAGGAGCTTGGAGAAAGGAGATATCGGCCCATCTTCAATCCTTCTATATGAAGGATTTATAATCTAGAGTATTATCCAGTACGGTACACGCAGTAGCATGTCCTTAAGGTACAGACCAGGGGAAGCAACGGCAACTGTGGTCACCTGATGCTGTCAGCGCCAGCGTGCAATTGAGTTCTTCTGTAGAAAGACTGATTGCTCACTCTAGTGCGTGTGCAGACTGTCTCAGAACATGTGAAATATGAGGTGCCTCTCATCAACTGTTAATTCATAAATGAAAGTCATTGTTAAACTTTAAAACGTCACTGCAGGCTTATAAATAATACAGGGAGTAGGTTATTACCATCTATCTTGGTAATAACCTACTCCCTGCTATACACTCTTACAGCTCACTTATCTCTTTCCCGTGTTCTTTGCAGAGTTCTCCTTAAGAACCCCAGTCCAGCTGGAAGAGCCTTTGCAATCTGTCAGGATTTCTGAAGAGCCTGTGTTAAGACACTGCTTTGAATCAATTTCCTGTGGCTGGCAGAAAACAGTAGCTGTTTACATGAAAACCCAGCTGATGAATGCTTAAATGCAATCCTAAATTAATTTTCGCAAGCGAAACGCCCCCCTCTCCCATTGACTCCAGGGTTATTGAATTATATACAGTATTTATCATATGAAAATTAATTAGTTATCTGCAGTGATACAAGACTGATAGGAACCTCTAAACTAATGACATTTGTTTATATGCTATAGAGCGACATGCTTAATAAGGGTAATGGCTTGATTAATAACAGACTCCTCTGAAATGTCAAGACCGAGGGAGGTCTGATTATCCGGTTGAAAAGCTAAAATGCCAAGCCTGCTCAGTTCCCTTGCCAGTGCTGGAACCAGCTTCACTACAAAGAGGCTCCCAATGGCATTCACTTCCACCTGCAGCCTCACTACAAAGAGGCTCCCAATGGCATTCACTTCCACCTGCAGCCTCACTACAAAGAGGCTCCCAATGGCATTCACTTCCACCTGCAGCCTCACTACAAAGAGGCTCCCAATGGCATTCACTTCCACCTGCAGCTTCACTACAAAGAGGCTCCCAATGGCATTCACTTCTACCTGCAGCCTCACTACAAAGAGGCTCCCAATGGCATTCACTTCCACCTGCAGTCTCACTCTCTGTCTGCTCTGTCTGGAGCTGTTAACAGCAATCATGATTTGGAAACAAGCCCAGCAGCTCTTAACACTGAAACGTAGTCGCTGTGAATCGATAAACTATGTTGTCAGGATGGGCTGCATGGTGCCACTTCAGTTTAGAGCTTCAGAAAAACAGCACTCAGTGGATATTAGTCCAAACCCCAAATCTGACACAATAGGGTGCATTTGGCAGTCTGCCTAAGACAGGCTAAAGTTTGATGGGCAGGACTGAGGTGTGCTTCCAAGGGTGAGCTCTCTTGCTTGTTGCTAAGACTTAAGATACATCTTTACATCCTTTGAAGCACATATTGGGACTATGAGTTCTATGAAGAGCTAAAATAAAATAGTTAGTTTGGATGAGTCCTTATTACTGTACAGGAAGGGAACCTCGAACATACGGGAGTTCCCATTTTAACAGTATTATACTGGCAAGAAACGCAACTTAGTTACCAGTAGTGTTCATATCAGCTGTCATCACCTCTCACACACCCACACATCTCCCGAGGTATCGGGGTCATCGAAGTAGCTGAGCAAGGCATCACTTTCTGGCTTTCTCCTGCTCAAATATAAGGTAAGCAGCATGAACTGCATGCTGCGCACATCAAAGGCTGCTGGCTCTGGCGTCACTGGTGGGATAAGAATGATATCTATAAGAACCAGCAGCACGCACATCACCCGAGGTGTCAGGGGTCCTTCATCTTCAAAAGCCTCAAACAGTCAGCACACCATGGAGCGACTCCTTTAAAGGGCACAGCAGGGACCTTTGGAAAGCTCCGACACAGGAATGCAAAACCATGTAATCTGTATTGGTTGAATTGGACTGTGCTCCAGGTACAGGTGACCCTGTCCTAATACAGGAGATCACAAAACTAAACGGTTCTTTAGGTGAAGTCTATTGAGCTGAGATTACAAGGTAAGGCATGGCAAGCCAGCTGCAGGGAGTAGGTCATTACCTTTCTCCACTGTCACTAAGCTTTTAAAATGCATGGTGGGGTTGTCCTAACCATCAGAGCAGGGCTGTCAAGTCAATGGCTCTTCAGCCACTTAAGCCTTGCTAAGCCCCACAGTATGGCTCTTTTGAAGTATCCCAATTTCAGCTGACTTGCCCTTTTCTGCAAGCTGAATAGGCACTTTGAGATTTCATTATTTTTCCAATGGCTTTCTTCGGGAAGGGACTGATAAGAAAGACTCCTATACGGTACTTACTGTAAGCCATGGAAAATGAACCAAATCTCCAGCTCATGTCAAATTAAATTTCTTTCAGTTTCCAGAGGGCTCCCTTGGGGTCACCAGATTTCACTGCTTTTCGATATCAAATGAATTGAAAAGACTGAACCTGATGAAACTACCCAACTGTGGAGTCCTTTGGACTGCTGTCAGAGAGCTGTTCATGCAATTTATTACTAGCAATGACAATCGATTGAGTTACACTAAACTGTTATTAGCTTGTTATTAACTGTTATTAATGGGAAACAGGAAATTCCATGTTAATTCCTGCCTGGTTAATATAGAGCATGACCACGTTCAGCTGATGCACTGCTCTTAGAACAGGGCTTCTCAAAGGGGGGGTTCCTACCCCCAGGGGTGCACAACAAGGTTTCGAGAGGGTGTGAAACAACCACACCAGGCCAACTTATTTATTTTTGTCATTGTTGTTCCCTGCTCAGTGATTTGCAGTGAACATTTTGTTTAGAGGTGTTCTGAAAGTCTCTCTGATTAAGAATACTATGTTTTAATGTTCAAAATGTACATATGTATATATTTCTATAATATGTTAATTAAAGGGGTATATTGGGGAGTTACGCAGCAGACCCAAGTTTCCAAAAGTTTGAGAGCAGCTGACTTAGAATATTGTGTGGCGACGAATTGCAGATATCTACATTTTAGATGTATGAATTTCATGCTGTGTAACCAACACAGCAAAAAAAAAAATGAAACAATTATTCAAACTAAGACATCGTTCCTATTAATCCATACGTACAGTACAAGGTGATGATTTAAATGAAGGCAATTGAAGAAATCACGTGTTAAATGTGTTGTGATGGTGAAGACCCCATTTGAGCCGTCTCCTGTACAATATCTCAGAGTCCAGCACCAGTGCTGAGCAGGGTTACGGGAGCACAGAGGGACTGCTGTTCAAACCTACACTATAGCTGCTATTTTCTCTGCAAGCTACAATCCATGAAATGCAAGGCCTTTTACAGATCTCTGCAGATTGCACCAATAAATTTATTTCAAGAGCGAAAGCCAGCAGTCACGGATGTGCGGCTCTGAGTCTCAGAATTGCATTCAGTGAGAACGGCTTGGTTTTGATGGGGTACCCTTGTATGGCTTTCTGTCAGAACAATGAGGCGCAGTTGCATCTGGGGCGACAGTCACTGTTCCACGATCTAATCCAGTTTAACATCTGCATAGACAAATGAAAAGTGAAACTGATCAGATGAAATGGTCATGTCCAGTGTTATACTGGTCATCGCAATAGTCACTCAAGGATGTTGTGAATAATTACACTTCTCTGAATTATCTTGACAGACTCCCCTCTGTGGGTTTAGTTAATATATGATCACGAACTGGAATATTAGAAAAGTAATTGCCATAATCAAAATATCATCTCCTCATTGCACATTACAACCTTTATTTCCCAAGCTGATGTAAAGCTGCAGAATTAATTTGTAGCTGATTGAGCCACTGGGGAGGTTATCATACTTGCATCAGATTTGAACGACTATAAATGTCAAAGCAATCCAGTCCAGATGCCTCTGAGCTGATAAGATACAAAACACCATGGCTTGGGGGGTTACAAATAAAAAATGAAAAGAAAGAAATCAAAAAAGAGCTGGGTGTCAGGCCAGTATGAATATGCAATGATATGGCAAGAAAGTAACTTCGGTGCATGTAGGCTAGGGTTAGGATTAGACCTAATCATTCGAAAAGACTTGGTAATCCCTTATAAAGGTTCTCGTGGTATTGTTGCAGTTTTCCCATGCTTTCCCCGTGGTTAGTTTACTTTACCCTGGTTTGCCATGTTTATTAATATGTTTTACTATAACTCCCTATTCTTAATGATTCTTGTCTATGCTTTACCATGGTTTCACTGTGCATGTATTACACTTTGCTGTGCTTTTAATATAGTAAACCTGTATAGGGATTTCTGACAAGCACTGCGGTTGTAATGAGCCTAGTATCAGCACCTGAACTTCTTCCCAGAAAAGATGTTCATTTTGGGCAGATGGAGAGAGAGGTAGTGGCCTTGCAGAGCAGGCAGGGTATCCAGTTATAGAGCTGGAGACACCTGAGCCAGCAGGGTTATAGTGTCATTACACCACGCATGTTGGCTAATCTAGACGAGGATTATGCATGATGATCCCAATTCATTAATTCACCTTCCCTGGTCTACCTGCAAACCTGGCTGTGGATCCCTTCCTGTTCCTCCCACCTGGACCCTGGATACTGGATAAGAAGCTCTTTACAAGGTGAAGGCGGTACGCTGAGTTTCTGCACCACTCCCTGCGTTGCATACCCATGCCAATGAAAAGCTTACTAATTAGACAAACCGTGGCACTGTTCTGCTGCTGCTGCACTATGAGCTGCTGCAACAGCAGCTACAGGACAGAGCAGAAACCCTTTTGGCCCTCTGCTCAAGTGGCACACTTGTTTAAAGGTCTTTGACTACGGAATCCTACCCACCACTGCTCGCTAATTAAGACCCGTCAGCCACCCTGCTGTGAGTCACATTTATAGCCATTATTATGGAATGGCTTATTTTATAATATACCCAGTACTCTGGCCCTACTCTGGGAACTGAGAATGAGACAATTAGGATGTAAAAGGCCATCAGGTGGTGCTTAGGTTGGGTGTTTCCATGGATACTGTCTCCCTGTCTCCAGTGCAGAGTATACGCAGTAATCTAGTAATAAGCATAAGGAAACAACCCCCAGAACCAACAACCCCCAGAGAGCCTCCTGCAGCAGGAATGAGTGGTACTCTGAGGTGCATTAACACAACAACTAGCTAACAGTAGTGGACTGTAGCGTTACACGTCCCCACATGTTGCTACAACTGTTTAAATAACGTACCTGTAATTGATCTTCTCATTGTTAACATCCTGACAACTTTTACACTTATAACTTCAAAGTCTGTTTCAAAGCTCTTTTCAAAATGTCTGCTCTAGTGCACTGGTGATAGTGTAAGGATTATTGCCCACATTGTCAAACAGGTAACACAGCATTAACAAGCCATGATGTGGTACAGAACACAAAAGCCAGAGCACTTGTTATTTTTATTTTTAATAGCTCTTCCTGCAGTGATTTAGAGGACAGATCTTTTTACACACTCGATTACAACTGTCTCGATGTTTGAATAAAGATGTTCCTGGATGTTCAGCTGCTGCCATAGTAATTTAAATGCCCCTGCACTGTCACAGCAAAGTCTGCTCGGTAGAAAATCAGTTTCTCTTCAGAATGCTGCTCACGTGCTTGGGCCTGATCTTCGTAAGGAGTATTGGTTTTGGTGCTGCTTTGAGTGATTCTTGTTTTGCTGTCTGTGTGTGCCCAGGACCTTGCTGGTAATGAGAACCTCATGTCAGTCTGATTGAGATTCCAGAACCTTTTGCATCCTTCTGGCATTCACATTTAATTAAAACATAAATAAGCTACAGAATGATGCATATACTGGCATGCAATTCTTTCTGATGTTGTTTGTTTCCTTGGTTACAGAGTCTCTTCACAAACACAGGCTGTCTTTGTACTGACTCTTATCTCTAAAGAATTGGGATGTGAATAGCCATTTCTTCCAGCCCTTCCTCCTCTTTTTCAGATGTCATTGTTCTATGTATTTATAAGCAGTAGTAAACGTTTACGTCTGTATATTGTAGAGCAGTTTCCGTGTTTGTTACTTCCAGTTCACTGTAAGAGTCACTGTGAAGTCTGCATTGTAATTGTCAGTGCAATTCCCCTCCCATGGTTATACAGTACAATGCATGTACCATAGTTTCCCGTGGTATGTCGTGTTCTTTACCAGGCTTGCCTGTGCTTTACCGTGCTTTCACTGTGCTTTATTGCACTTTGCTGTGGGAAACCTATGGGAGGAGACTGAAAGGCATTTCCACTGAGGGCACTGAGAGGAACACTGACCCTCTTCACAGGATTGTTCTTACAGTCCTCTCTCACTTTCTTCTAAAGCTCTGCATTGTTCCAGGATCGTCTAATATTCTAAAAGGTGCCCACTGGTCTTGACTGAATAGTCAACTGAATTGGGATCAGACGTTTCTGTAATGTGGTTTAATACGTGAGTTTATCTTTTACCGAAGGCAAAGCAGAGAACCATGAGCTGATAGCCCAGTGCAGTGCAGCCTGTCAGTGGATTAGAGCAGAAGGCCTCTGAACGTGTCTGGAGTGTGTAGCAGCGAGTGCATCTTGAGAAACGCTCACTCTAGTCTTATCCTCTCCCCCTGAGCTGCTAGGTTCTGTCTCTGCTGCGCGTTTGCTCTTTCAAATGTGATAAGAACTCGTTCTATTTCAAGATTCCCTGGAAAGAACCTACAAAAATACCGAAATACAGGTGTAGTGATTCTGTGTGAAATAAATGTTTAAATGTTTTATTATTTAGCTATTTTAAGCAACATTAATAAGGTTGCATTTGAAATTACACATTAAAAATGTATAAATACAGTAAAGTGAAAATGGTTTTAAATAGAAGAGTTCCTGAAACTTACAATATCACAAGTTGCATTGATTAGAAATGTTATTTATTCAGAAATTGTAGACATTTCACACGTGTTGTATGCAAGTAAACTAATCAAATGATTACCAATAATCACATCTTCATGAAGCCCAATACAATCGATAAATCCATTGAGAAGCAAGCATGTGATAAAGCTGCAAGCTAAGTCGTTCAATATCTCTTGATGAGACTCCCACTGGCCACAGCAACCCAGTTAACGGTGAAGTTACCTGAGCAAGTTAAAGTGCATGTCAGTAAGGAGGTGGAACTTAAAGCTGATGTACACTTTGACATTCACTTCACAGGCCTGTCTCTTTCTGTTGAATAAAACGCACTGGGCTGATGAAGAGACTGCAATCCTCTTCAATCTGTCAGCCATTTCCAACATGGAGATTTCAATGGGAAAATCCTTCATCAGGGAGCAGTGCAGCCACTCCCGGGGGGAAAGGCTGATGGGGACATATTGTGTAAAAAATGTAAAGGCTGATTGATGTTAACCTACATAAAAACACCTCTTAAAGGTCAGAACCTGCTGCTGAAAAGCCACAGTGTGAACTGGGTGAAAATAAAAAACAGATCTACTCCTCCTGCCAAATCAATCTCTTAGTATTACTGCAAGGACTTTTTAATACCACAAGCTACATCAGCTGACCCTCCAGTGCCGAGACTCAGGGATGAAAGAGAGCCAGAGACAGATGCTGGGTCACCGCCACTTTGATCTCAGGAGCTCTTAATAGCTTTGAGCGCTGATTATGGGAGAACACAGATAAAGAGACCTGCAATCTCTACAATGGTTTTCATGGAGAAGGTGATACAAACTGATCATCCTGTTTTGGGGGTAGTCTGTACCTGGCCCTATCAAGGAGCTCTTGTAATCACACCACTGTTTCTGGAGAATACAATACATTTTTATATGATTAAAAAAAAAAAAAAAAAAATCCTGCTCATAATTTTGCAATCTACAAAATTGCCTCGGCTCCGGCTGTAAAACGAGCAGCAGCACAGCTAATAAAACCAGCAGATCCTGTCACGTTAACCACACAGTCTTGTATTGCAGTTTCAATCTGGCTTGTTTTAGTTTTTATTTTATTCTAAGGGGAATTACGTTCTTGAATCCAACAAGTAAAATATTTCTTTTTTTCTATTCAATTCATACACTTTATTTTAAATTGACCCACAGGAATGCTTTGTGTGCTGAAATAAACAGCAATTGATTTGTGCCTGGGATGGTTTGGAGAGGGGAAGTCGGTCGATAAGACTGCCGATGAGCCCAGCCTTACACAGTGTCTGTGCCAGCGCAAGTCAATGGGACTCAATGTGGTGTGTCTAGGAATAAGGTACAGGAGACATACAACAAGTCCTCAGGGGTTATTGCTGGAGTCCTTGGCAGAGAATCACTGTCTTAGCTTTAAAACAGAACACGTTTTTGCTTACAACTCTATTGCTAATTAGTGCTGTTGATGTTTACATCTGGGGAGATTTGACATGCAAGAGTACATTTCACTTCAACACTCCTTAAAAATGTTTATGAATAATAGATTTGATCTACAGAGTATGCAGATGCTTCATTTACTGGGTTATGGATGTTTAACTGCTATGGTGGGGTGAACTGAGCGGTGTCGCTGTAGTCTGCAATGACAGATTTTGAAGAGCACAGAGGCTGTAGATATCAGCGGGACCTGGGAATTAATGCAGGCACACAACGAGGGATGAAATGCATTTTATTTTTCGGCACATCAACGTGTAAGAGAGCTGAAATAAATAATGATTAGTATGATTTTAACAGTGCCTCGGGTGCCTCGTAGCTGGCTACGGCCTTGATTATAATAATTCATATTGATTAACTTCTTCGTGAAGCAGAGCTCTGGCTTCTTTGCAAAGAGCTGATGATCATGTGCATCCCCCACAGTTCCAAGTTGCTGCTCTCACTCACCTCCTTTGAAAGAAAGCGGCCCATTCCGACGTGCCAGGTTACATGAATGAGAATCCAGTTCAAATGCAGACTCCTGCGGTACCCAAGTGGCTCACCTGGTAAAAGCACGGCCACATAGAAGAGGAAGCTGGCTTGGTCATGGGATCAGAGGGCACCCACTGAAACCGCCGTTCTCCTGAGCTGTGTGGGGAATTGCTGCGTTGAGCGGAAAGCGTTTTAAAACAGTCAAATCCATACACAGACATATTCAGAAGAACCCAAGCATAACAGATAGGGAATCTGAACAGGTCAGTTGTACAATGGTAACGGCCTATACTGCTGCAACGCTTGTGTTAACACTTCACACTTAATAATGTTTAAAGCATCTTCACAGCGTTATAAAGGATGTAATGAACAACATGTGATAGTTATAACAACATGCTATGAAACCTTGTAACTGCTTTATAACACAACCTGACTAGACACTAGCAATGTGTCAGTAAAATATTACTGTAATAAACATGGATGTATGTTTCATTTGAAATGATCCGTCAAGCTCCAGTGCTGTAGCTTCAGCCATTTGAATGCTGTTGATTATTCCTGTAATAATTGTCAGCACCTGGTCCTGCTCTTGGGACCGTGAGCCTGATGTATTTGTGTTCTTGCACACTGCTGCCCTTGTCTGTTGACAGGTTGAATCAGAAGATGCCCCTCCTGTATAATACAGTTTCAATTCACCAGCAGGCACTGCCCCAGCTCATGGCTTCAGCTCATGTCACTGGCAGGCTTGCTTGGTCCAGTTGCTGCTCCGAGGATATGCCTGGCATGCGGAGGCGGGGCCTGTAGAAGAAACCCAAGCCCCCGAGCGATGCTTAGTTACCAGGGCAAGAACCGCACAGAGGTCAGAGGTCATTTGGAGTCAACTGAAGTTGCTATTTTCTCTTCATGCGCACTTATCGCACAGGGACCAGGGAGGCACAGATTACAGCTGGGACACATCTGATAGAGAAATACTGTTCTGAATAATTTCCACGGCACCCTGATACAACCATCCGGGACCATGATGTTGAATGTGGCATGAAAACCAGAGCTGAGCATTTCTAGCGATGCTCCAAATCTAAAGACCCACCCAATCTAAACTGCAGGAATGATAAGGTCACAGGGTGTTTCGTGCATCTAGAGCCGCTTACCCGACTGGGATCCAACCCGTTCCACTCTCTGTGCCTCTGTCATGTCCTTTCTCTCGAGGGTCGGCATGTTACATCCATTTCATCTCTACCTACGCGATGAGTCATTAAAGCTCATATAAACACATACATTCTTCAGAGTGGCTCGGGACATTTACATTTCCAAAGGTTGTATAGAGTTCATTAATTTTTTCTGTTTCTTTCACCAGAGGTATAAAATAGACTCAAGGTCATTAGGAATAAGGGAAAGGAGTCAGGATGTAATGGTGATAATGAGCGTGTGTGGGGGGGTTGTCAATGCTGTTCAAGGATATGGAACATGGCACAAAGAAGGGAACATTTGAAGGGGTAATTAAGTCTTTGTAAGTCTTTCAAATGATTTGAAGCTTTTTGTTGGACAGCTTTTAGCTAAATTAGCTCATTAACTTGTTACTTGAATGACATTGAATACACTGGATTCATTCTGCATGTTCCAGTGCAGTCTAATTGCACAATGAACATACAGGTGAATAATGTTGCATCAAACCTGACTGACCAAGGCAGAGAAGCTATTCCCTGGCCTATGGACAAGGCAATAGAGACCAAGGGGTTAGCTGCAGATGAACGTGCAGTGAAAGGTAGGCACATGGTGAGTTAGTTTCTGGTCTGGGGGTGGTTTCTATATTTGATGCTGAAGTGTTTCTCTTTCCCTCTAAGTGTGGAGTCAGCTGGTGTGTGGAGAGAGTTTGAAACCCGAGCCCATCCTGAGCTCACTTCCTCCATTTACTTCGATTCAGACACTAATGTGACATCTGGAGCCTTCGGACCGGGCCAAGTAGTTCCCCCCTCATGAGATGAAGTCCAGCTGTCACTGTGGTGTGTGGAGCCTGTGTGCGAGGGGGTCAGTCCTTTTAGAGCAGCAACGGGATTCACTGACTGGGAGAAATCAAGGGACGCCCAGTACTCTCTGAATTAATGGAATGGTGTTTGCTTAACAACTGCAGAGATACACGCTGGTAAGGAATCTGAATGTGTATTTATATGAGAATGAATGTATTCTGTGCTCTGTGATACCTGCATTAGTAAAACCAAAACATTGAGATACTGTATGTTGTGGCATTTTCCCAGGAGATCCCATTGATCTGACTGGAAGGTGTGTAAACTATAAACTTTGTTTTGATTGTTATTGTAGAAATTAGAAAGTAACATTTGACTGAATACACAACATATTACTGGCACTAATTTAAAGATGTACTATATATATATATATATATATATATATATATATATATATATATATATATATATATATATTATTTATATTTCTTAACAGACACCCTTATCCAGGGCGACTTACAATTGTTACAAGATATCACATTATTTTTTCATACAATTACCCATTCATACAGTTGGGTTTTTACTGGAGCAATCTAGGTAAAATACCTTGCTCAAGGATACAGCAGCAGTGTCCCCCACCTGGGATTGAACCCACGACCCTCCGGTCAAGAGTCCAGAGCCCTAACCACTACTCCACACTGCTGCCCATATATATAAACTGTATGCTACTGGCATGGTAACAATGAAATGCTGTAATAAAAAGTTGCCTCTTCATAAAACTATTCCCTAGAATTCCTTTGTTATATAACATAAAACAAGAAAAGTGCTTATTTATGCATCCACATTGTGTGTGTGTTGGGGGGGGGGGGGGCTTTTAATTAAGCATTTAAACAAAAAAATGAAATATTTTCTATACGTAGTCTAATAAATGTTCATATAGAATAACAACAAAATCAAACATATGGTCCTTCAATGGATCTAAGTGGAGTCTGTTCTTTTGGGTAAATATACAACAAACAGACTGCAACAACAAAGGGATGCCTACATTCTGGAGGTCAGAGTTTAGAGACGCAACGACCAGCATTCCATAGGGCGGAGTCACAGGGAGAGCCACGCCCCTGGGAGCATAATGAGCAAGGGGCGTGTCTCTAATCCCCCATACAGGTGCCCCTTCCATGCTTTATTGCCGTTAGGACACAGGGAGATAAAACTAGGAAACTAAAAAATAAAAATATTTATAGACACAGGTTTTAGTTTCTTGTAGTTGCATATGAAGTTACAGATGTATTTTTGTTTGTTTGTATTTCATTCTGCTTCCAAGTAAGAACTATATTATATTGATTCAAAATGGCACAATGGAGTTATTATTATCGCTAATGATAGCAATAGCAGCAGAATGCTCTTTTGTTTTACTTAACTTTTGCCTTTTTTTAACTTTTACACTTTTACATGGTACCTTGGCTTCCTGTTTTGCTTGTTGGCATCAGATGGATTGATGTGAAGTGGTGTCTGGATAATAATTGCACAATGAACACACAGGTGAATAGTAGAGCAGTCTAATTGTACAGTGAACACACAGGTGAATAATAGAGCAGTCTAATTCCACAATGAACACACAGGTGAATAATGGAGCAGTCTAATGCACAATGAGCACACAGTTATGCCAGTAGAACAGCAGTGCTGTGGCGGTTGTATAAAGTGGTAGGATAGTCAGTGTCGTCTTCCTGCTGTGCATCCCAGACAGCACAGTACTTATCCATGCACACATTTCCACAGCTGAGCTTTGTTCTATTAATCTATTTAATCAATTCTTCAAAAGCATTGATCACAGTGAATTAATCTTACTGTATCTTGGTGGATGTAATTGCAGTCTATAAGGCTCATGTTTTTGTCAAACTTCACTACAGTGCTTTGTGGTTTTCCACCATGATTTTCTATGCTTTCTCTGTGCCCACTGGTCGATGATATACTGTACCATGCATTTACCATGGTGAAATACAGGACACATTAATGAAAGGAACAGAGTTTAGGTCTCGTTTTTTGTGCATGCTGTGCAAGAAATAACTGGAGCACGCTTTTTATCATGATTAGATGATCTATAATCAGCAGCTTGTGAAATGCATTTCTACTACAGAGCCATTGCTCTTGTCAAGTGGGGGAGGACAGTGTTCCTAGGTTATATAGGGCCTTGCTTTTTCATTTGGCAATGTGGCTGTGCAACAACTATTAGCTGACACTCAAATGAAAAAGTAATATAATATAGCGACTTTAGTGCAGCCAAATATACCCCAACACCCCCTAATGACATGAACACATGACTAGCAGGGTATCTGGGCTGTGCTGTGCTCTAGCATGCAATAGAATGCATGTCAGTCAGTAGTGGAAGCAGCAGCTGGCTGGTTAGTGACAGATAAGAAGGTATTGAAGGTGTAGGTCCATTTCACTCTCCAGGGGAAATGACCAAGGATGAGCAACACTATTGAAAAAAGGGCTTCAATCAGGATACTCTATAAAACAATATGACTGTATCTCAAGTGGGCTATTACCTGTGAATAATAATAATAATAATAATAATAATAATAATAATAATAATAATAATAATAATAATAATAATAAAACAAAGGCAAGGGGTAGTTGATTAAGACCGATTCACTTCAACGCGTGTGAAAATGGGGGGGCGAAGGGGGGGGGCGTCCCCGCTAAACCATTTATCTTAATCAATCAAGCAAGCAAGAAATGTCAGTGAGTGTGTCAATCGACCCGGCAGTCGATCAATAGCAAGCAGAAAAGCATCCTGCCAGCACCTCCATGTGTGCGGACTGGAAGTTCAAATGGAATTCTATATTTAATCTTCACCTTGGACACATCGTTTTGTTCCCCTTTTGTTTGCACAGTCCCATACAGTATTTCCACAGTGTTAGCTGTGCTGCTTATTTTCTTTCATATCAGAATAGCAGAAAGAATAGGATGAATCATCCAATCAGGCATTTTTATCCTTGACGGCCCACAGATTATTGACCATATGATTCAGTGTTTTAACTACAGCCCTTTGTCAAAAGCTCCCAATTCATCAATATAAATAGCATTGCAATGCAAGCTGAACAAAATAAGAGAAACAGTTCCAAGATTAAAGGACTGAGTCCTTGTGTTTGATTACAGTCTGCCTGACCTACAATTGATTGCCATTACATTAGGAACACAGCCTTCTCAGAGTTTGCAAATGTTTAATGTCGACATCTAAAACGAATGAATATTGCTTTCTGTACTGTTGTTCCTGGCTTGCGGCTGTGTGTTTTAATGCCTGAGGGATGTGAAGTGTGAAACTTGTTGCTGCTGTTTCTTGTAAGTGACACAGAACAGCAATCAGTGGTCGCAGGCAGTGCATTGCAATCCTTTCAAAACTCAATGGCACCCCAATAGCACAAACACAACCAGCAGTGTACACACGGACACACAAGCAATCCCCATTGTTCTGAATAGCTCACATTCTGCAGTAGTAATTAGATGAGTCTTTTATATGAAGCTATTAGAGCTACCTGTTGCATACATTCTTCATCTTCTCCTGTGACTTATACAATATTACTTATAGTTATAGATACAGCATGTGATATATATGTGATTTTTCTTGGCTTTTGAATTATTAGCAAAACTAACACAGAAAACTATAGTATATTGTGTACCAATATATTATATAAAGCGGGTGTGCTGCAGCAGTTGGAGCTGGGATACACTGTATGAGCTCCATCCATTAACGAGGAAGCTAGTGAAAGTAAAAAGCCTTGCAAGCGGTTCTGTGCTGTAAATTATGGATGGAGCGTGGGGAGGCTCTTTAAGTCATGTCAATCCCAGCGATGGCAGGACTCCCCCAGGGGATGGACCGTGGGGAGGCTCTTTAAGTCATGTCAATCCCAGCGATGGCAGGACTCCCCCAGGGGATGGACCGTGGGGAGGCTCTTTAAGTCATGTCAATCCCAGCGATGGCAGGACTCCCCCAGGGGATGGACCGCGGGGAGGCTCTTTAAGTCATGTCAATCCCAGCGATGGCAGGACTCCCCCAGGGGATGGACCATGGGGAGGCTCTTTAAGTCATGTCAATCCCAGCGATGGCAGGACTCCCCCAGGGGATGGACCGTGGGGAGGCTCTTTAAGTCATGTCAATCCCAGCGATGGCAGGACTCCCCCAGGGGATGGACCGTGGGGAGGCTCTTTAAGTCATGTCAATCCCAGCGATGGCAGGACTCCCCCAGGGGATGGACCGCGGGGAGGCTCTTTAAGTCATGTCAATCCCAGCGATGGCAGGACTCCCCCAGGGGATGGACCATGGGGAGGCTCTTTAAGTCATGTCAATCCCAGCGATGGCAGGACTCCCCCAGGGGATGGACCGTGGGGAGGCTCTTTAAGTCATGTCAATCCCAGCGATGGCAGGACTCCCCCAGGGGATGGACCGTGGGGAGGCTCTTTAAGTCATGTCAATCCCAGTGATGGCAGGACTCCCCCAGGGGATGGACCGTGGGGAGGATCTTTAAGTCATGTCAATCCCAGCGATAGCAGGACTCCCCCAGGGGATGTACCGTGAGGAGGCTCTTTAAGTCATGTCAATCCCAGCGATGGCAGGACTCCCCCAGGGGATGGACCGTGGGGAGGCTCTTTAAGTCATGTCAATCCCAGCGATAGCAGGACTCCCCCAGGGGATGGACCGTGAGGAGGCTCTTTAAGTCACGTCCCCTGCTCAGCTTGTTCTTCTTGTTGTTTTTGAGCTCAGCATTCCGAGGGGTCAGGTTGCCGTGCCGCTGCAGTGTTTGGAAAGCGCAGTCTAATTCTGTCCTGTGGGGAGGGGGAGGGGGTGGGGGTAGTGTTACAGCCCGGGACGGGTGCTGCTATTTACCCAAAGCACAGGGGAGGCCTCTCCCGAATGTTGCCACTATTCCACAGCAAGCCTTTCCAACACATAGCCTACAGCCATTTCAACCTGCCCTGTGCAGCCCTTCTAAATATGACCACCTTTCAAATATTAAACATAGGACCAAACCTGACCCTTTACTTACTTTTAAAAACAAATACACTTAAGAGACTCAAATTCAAAAACTAAGAGTTTTACTACTTTTTTTATTAAAACTAAATTTTAATTATTCAAGTGAAACTGACTCTGCTAATCATGGAATCATGAATCCTTACATGTACAACAGGGATGGAAATAAGACTCCCATTGCATAGCAGTTTGATCCATTTCTGGTTTTACCTTGAGTTTAATAAGTCACGCCTGAGCTTGTTACCTAGCCACTGTGGCTAATCAAAATCGCAGTAAAACCTGGAATGGGTGAAACTGCTATGCAACAGGAGTCTTGTTTCCATCCCTGTATAATCAAGAATATCAGACAGAGGAAGAGCCATAGTAATATTGATATTCCATCTGCTGGCAAAGCTAGTGCGCTCAACTCATGCACCGTGTGCACTGGGCTTGCCTTATGGAAGCAGCCCTCCACAGCATGCAGGCTGGTACTGTTCACAGTGACTGTGTGCTGCACTGCCGCACTGAGGTGATGTGCTGTAATTGATTTTCCACTGTGTTCACTTTCTTTCAATAGGCTGAAGCTAGTTTTGTAACTAGCTTTGCACTGGTTCAAGAAGTTGAATTTCAAATGGGTGGTCGGTAATAATGTTGCCGGTGGTGTAGTTTCATACGATCTGTCGGCTGCTTCTGACTAGGAGGACAGCAGACCCATGATGGGGGGCTGAGCAGGATGACAGATCTACATTATCCCGTGGTTCTGATCTAATCTAATACACAAGCGAGATAGAGAGGACAGCTTTGATCTGTGCTTCACTCAGCATGCTTCACTGTCGCGTTGCTTTTCTAATCTGTCTCCTCTGTCTTACCAGATTTCAACTGATCCTGTAGCAGGCAGGAGCATGGCACAGTAAGTGGGAGGGACTCTCCATTCTCTACAGTGGAGCACTAAACCTCGACTAAGTTTGTTCCGAGTACTCAAGCCTCATTTTATTATTATTATTATTTATTTCTTAGCAGACGCCCTTATCCAGGGCGACTTACAATTGTTACAAGATATCACATTATTTTTACATACAATTACCCATTTATACAGTTGGGTTTTTACTGGAGCAATCTAGGTAAAGTACCTTGCTCAAGGGTACAGCAGCAGTGTCCCCCACTGGGGATTGAACCCACGACCCTCCGGTCAAGAGTCCAGAGCCCTAACCACTACTCCACACTGCTGCCCCAGTATGGAACATTGGTAAACACTGTAAAGGAATTCCCATCCAAGGCTTTTCATAACTGCTTTCTTTCCTTATTGCCTCTTTAATCATTGCGAGACGTTTTTAATCTTCTTACAGTTGCTTAATGGATTCCAATGTGATTTGATTATTTTTGTAATGATTTTGTGCTCACATTTACTCATTAAAATTGCATGAAAAAGGAACTCAGTCAAACCAGCAGTAAATGAATGTAGCGACAAAACGTAATTATATTCAACGTAATCGTTCGCTTATCACAATAAATGCACCTCCCAGAAGAATGAAAATAAAATATAAACAAATCAGGCTTCATTTTAAATTGGAAATGCACTCAAAACCGGCTTTAGCAGTAATCAGTAACATTTCACCAGCTCTGTGTTTGTGTGTGTGTGTGTCTCTAAGCGAGTCTGCATGTGTGTGCTGTAGCTCTGTCATGTGTGTCTGTGTCTCTTTAGGTCTGTGTGTCTGTGTGTGAGTATGTCTATGTGTGTCTGTCTGTAGGTCTGTGTGTCTGTGTGTCAGTACGTCTATGTGTCTGTGTGTCAGGACTGTGTATCTCTTCACTGTGTTTCTCCCTCAGGGTCCAGAAGAAGACGACCTCTGTGTCACTGACCATCTCGTCCTGTATGAGAGAGTCTTCGTCCTCCTTCTCCTCCTCCAGCGCCGTGCTCCAGCAGAGACAGTCCAGCCTGGCCCAGCCGCTCTGTATCAACTCCCAGCAGGTACGCTGCGCCCTGCAGCCCCAATGCAAAAACACACCTTTTACTGGTGAGTCTTTATGTGAACTGTTTAACCAGTCCCAAGGCACTGAATATCTCCCTCTTCCATTCACTGCAGACCCAGAGTCCCTCCTCCAGCCACAACTATGCAGGAAATGGAGGAGTGACCCCAGCATTTGTGAAGGTAAAGCATAGCAAAGTGCAGCAAAAGATTGTGAAACCACAGTAAGCACAATAAAAAAAAAAATATGGCAACCCATACTATGTGTATAGTGGTAAACGCATGGGTAAAGTACAAAACTGCAATGGAAATGTCTCATTGTAAAGTTTCATGTTGCTTTCAGTGCCTCCACGACATCAGTACTGTGAAGGGCCAGCTGGTGGTGCTGGAGTGCCGTATCCGGGGGACCCCCCCTCTCCAGGTGCTCTGGTTCCGAGAGGAGGAGCAGATCCTGGACTCGGCTGACTTCCGCATCCTCAGGAAGAGTGTGTGCAGTCTGTCACAGCATTGCAGTGTACTGTAAACCAGCCCAACCAGAGATAAGAGAGAGCTGAGAGGCTGGGAGGCAGTGTGGTCTAACTGTAAACCAGTCCAACCAGAGATAAGAGGGAGCTGAGAGGCTGGGAGGCAGTGTGGTCTAACCGTAAACCAGTCCAACCAGAGATAAGAGGGAGCTGAGAGGCTGGGAGGCAGTGTGGTCTAGTACATAATGCTGAGGGACTGGGAAGCAGTGTGGTCTAATAGATAGTGCTGAGGGACTGGGAGGCAGTGTGGTCTAGTCTAAATGGTTTAATAAAATGTTCAGCAGTTTGAGTCAATTTAATAAAAACTCAAGTACTGAATCTGTCAGACTTATAACTGGGCATTACATTTGTATAGGTAGGGTCAAAGAATTCTATAGTATGAACTGTGATAAAAAGACAAAGTCTGTATTTAACTGTGGTCCCTTATCTCTCTTTCAGAGGCCAGCTCCGTCTCAGTGCCTGGTAAGTTCAACTGCAGTTCTGAAATGTATTCAAATATAACACCTGGATTATGTATGAAACTAGAGACACAGCTAAGTGAACCATTTATTTGACTAGCAGGGCAATGACCTTGCTATGCCTTGAATGTCCACCAGAAGGCAGAACGGTCTCAAAAACACTTTTATATCATTCATTTCTCTTCCAGTGCTGACTTTGAAGAAAGCTAGGTTTAGCATCGGAATGTATTACAGTAGCCTAACAAAAATAAACAAGCAGTTTATTTTGTCTCTCTCTCTCTCTCTCTCTCTCTCTCTCTCTCTCTCTCTCTCTCTCTCTCTCTCTCTCTCTCTCTCTCTCTCGCTCTCTCTCTCTCTCTCCCTCCTTCTCTCTCTCTCTCTCTCCCTCCTTCTCTCTCTCTCTCTCCCTCCTTCTCTCTCTCTCTCTCTCTCTCTCTCTCTCCCTCCTTCTCTCTCTCTCTCTCTCCCTCCTTCTCTCTCTCTCTCCCTCCTTCTCTCTCTCTCTCTCTCTCTCTCTCTCTCCCTCCTTCTCTCTCTCTCTCTCTCCCTCCTTCTCTCCCTCACATTCTCTCTCTCTCTCTTCTTTGTTGCTTTCCCCTCTCCCTCACATTCTCACTACCTCTCATCCTGCCTCTCCCTCTCTCCCCCTCAGAGGAGGTGTGCACCCTGGTGATCACAGAGGCTTTCCCAGAGGACTCTGGCTTGTTCAAGTGTGTGGCGGGTAACCAGTACGGCACAGTGTCCTGCAGTGCTCTGCTCGAGGTGTACTCCGGTGAGTCCAGCCCAGGCCTTTAGACGATGCCATTCATCTGGACGGGAGGGTTAGGGTTAGAAACCGATGGCACCCTGACTTATTAGATAAAGTACAACTCTCTGGTTGGTTGGAATAGACACCTGCATACCACCTAGGCACTGTGTCTGAAGGTTTGCATCACATGCTGCAGTTTGTTAGAACATTTTGTACAGATGGCTTTTGGAAAGCTCTGGTTTGTTTTGTAGCTGTGTATCGGGGTGTCTGAATGTTACTGTATGTTGGAGACACCTCGCACCCCTGCAGTAGGTATATGGTCTTCACGTATCACGTCACGTCACGTATCCCAAACAGTGCAGTGTGTTTATCATGGCTCCCGTCTACAGTGTTAGAAAGCACTGCAGGTAATCAGAAGGTGCACAGTGCTCCTCTCTCAGTCCAGCCTCTTGTTCTGCAGGTGTGGACGAGGTCCTGGCTGAGGGTGAGCTCTCGCAGGCAGAGGAGGACTTCTCTTCATTCCTGTGCGACCCCTCGGGGATCCCCCCGCCCCCCGAGTGGCCTGACAGTCCAGAGGAGGAGAGCGCCCCTCCACTCCCAACCGAGAGCTCCACACAGGGGTGAGTCTGCCAGCCATCCTGCACCGACTCCAGCAGACAGTGCACTGGTATTGGGTCCTGAGACCAGGACCGGATGATCGCACTCATCATCACAGCATGAGTATGTGTCACCTGTGAGTGTGTAGGGATGGAAGTAAGACCCCCATTGCATAGCAGTTTGATCCATTCCTGGCTTTGCTAGGAGTTTAATAAGACACCCCTGAGCTTGTTAGCTATACACACTGTGGCTAATCAAGGTGTGTAGGTTTACTATTAGGAGTTGTTCATGCAGATATAGAGGAGGAACACATTACTGAACAGGGGTCTGGTTCCTCAAACTCAATAAAATAATCTGCTAAAATTTGAGATTTGAAATAAATACATAAAGGTGGTGTTATTTCCATGAACCACAATGTAATCACCGAACCAGCTCATCACATCGCGTGTTTTTTCACTACCTGAGTGGTTTTACTCCACGCCCATTTCCCCAGTGCTTGCAGGAGCTGAAAGTGGGGGCTGCGGGCACAGGCGAAGTGAATGGGGAGCAAACAAAGCGCCAGTGTGCGGAGATAGCTCGAGCCACCGAGCCGTGTCCATTGATTGTACAGCGGAAAGCATCCACAATGGGAATCACGAAAAAAAACCAGGATCCGGGGTTATTTTCAAAATAAAAGTTTGAAAGCCTCCGCTATGTCCATTATTATTATTATTATTATTATTATTATTATTATTATTAGTATTATTATTATTGCCCAGCCTCGGTTCCCGTATGAACTTTCTTTCTTTCTTTTGTTTAAAATGTACGTCTTTAATTGTAAACAATTAAAATTAAATAAAACAAAGACGTTATGTAAAATTGCGAGTTTGTGGTGAAGCTAATTTGAATGATTTGATAATTTGAAGTTAAATGAAGTTTTTGTTTTGTTTTGTTTTGTTAAATATTTTGCCAGGAGATATTTTGTTTAACGTCTTAAGCCAGTCCTAATTTCGTAGGCGACAATGTGTCTATTATAATAAACGTATGCTTGCTAGTGCTGGCGGCTGTATGCTGTGGTTATCAAACACGCAGTTGAATGTGGGGGCTCCGCACAGCAACACAGACAGCGGTTCTTGAACGGGACTTGTACTCTGAAATGCGGATGATCTGTGGTGCTGGGATGCGCAGGCGGACCCTCGCGAGCGCGTCACAGTCTGCACCGGTGTGAATAAGAGCAGCTGATGGGGTTTGATTGCACCACTTTGAAAGTTGCGTGCCGTTTAGAAACTTGTCTGCGCGGTACACACCCGAATGTGTTCAATGTTAAAAGAAGACTAACCGCAACAGATTGTTATATTAAGGTAAGTCCATACTGAAATGTGCACGTGTATTTAAAAAAAAAATCGAAGAAAACGCTATAGAGTAATGTTAATTATTCATCCTAATTGAGGTTAATTGCACCTGCACAGTTTTTGTTCTTGTAATTTATTTGTATTGTTTGTTTGTTCCTGTACATTTACTGCTTGTTTCACAGACCCCGATTAACACTAACACCTAAACCCTAAGGTAACATTAGGCTGTTCAGGATTCGTGCCAATGGATCTGTGAAACCAGCCATTAAACGGTATTGGACATTATTATAATAAATAAATAGAGACCGGTAAATACATGTTTCCAGCTTGGAGAATGCATGCACATCCCATAGCCGCGTGTTCTTGATTTGGTATTTCTTGTGGAATGATGTCTAATTATTGTGCCGTTTGCAGAATAATACCCGCAGTGTATAACACACTAAACTACGGAGGCTGTCAGTGTATCTAGCAGAAGACGTGCCAGTCACTATGATCGGTTCATCTCTCCTGATCTTTCCGCTGAACGTTGTGAACCTCCGCTGAAATGTATTCAAGTCGGTCGTATCTCGTACATTAAATAAATTTGGATTGTTTAAACATATTTGTGTTAATGGTACCGTACTTGCCATTCACCCCTAATTAGAATGTACCTGTTACACAGGACATATCGACGCCACCGGAATCCCATAGTTAATATTACACGCTGTTCTATAGGGGCGGGCGTGCTAACAGGTTTGCGAATTGTAATTTTACAACAGTTGTGTATAGGAAAGGAGATTCAAAAGTTACTACTGTACTTCCAACTTTTAAATACTACATGTATTCAACAAGAACAAAATATAACCCAGAACCCCAGTCCAATTGTTTACATAGAAGGGCAAACAAAACGCCTATTGTACTAGATCATGTCTTTTTTATAATATACCTGTATGTTTTTAAAGGCATGCATACTTCTGTTTCGTTTGTATTTTTTCAGTATTTCCACATGGAAGTGGTTTAACTGGCTCGGTGTAACTCCAGCCCTAGCAGTGAAAGTAAAAGCTGTAGATTTCTGTGCTGGGGGACTGGCAGGGTATTCCCATAGTGTGTGTCATTCTGCCAGCAGTTAGGATAGGGTTCCGGAATGCATGATGTCATGGAAGATTGGGGGACTTTAACACTCTTTATTCACTCTGTTTTGTTTAGTTCTTGGAACTGAGTCGGAATAGAAGAGGGCGTATTGTCTGGATACCTGATCTACACCTTGTAGCAAACATTTGCCACTGGCCAAAAATTCTCTAAGCTGTTGTGTTGAGGAGGGTAGATCTGTGTTTGTTTTTTTCATTTTGTTTCCCAGTACAGTACTATGAGTGTATATGTTTACAGAACAACACTTTCTTATAGCTGAAGTCAGAGATATGATGATGCGAATCATTTACATGTCTATACCAGGTAACAAACTCAAATACATGAAAATCAATTACTGACAGTTTAAATAAGTATTTTTTTTTTTTTTTTTTTATTTCCGAATTCAGCTCTTACCACAGAGAGGGAGGAGGGAAAGAGTGAAACTCGATAGCTCTGGTGATCCTGTCCTGTAAAGATCCTTGATTTAGAGTTTCACTGGGTTGAAAGTGGGCTCGGAGAGGGGGCTGGGGGTGCACGATTTGCCCTTTTGCCAAAGTCCATCGTCCAGCCCTGGCCAGTGCAATCTGCGTCAGTGAGGAATACTCTGGAGCACGCCACAGCCAGCACCTGTTGTGTGAGATCAGATCCCTTTCCTAGCTTCAGTGTAATCGCTATGGAACATAATCGCCATGCATTTGTTCCATTCCAATGCAGACCTTTCCAGCTCCATTGTCTCCAAAACTCTGGAGTACACGGGCTGTGCAACCAGAGCCCATTCCAGCAGAGACAGTGGTGCTGACCCATCAGAAAGGAACACGAGAAAACAGAAGGCTGAGCTCCTGCAGGTCATTAGCGGGGCTGCATGTGAGATTCTGGCTAGAAGGGTACAACTGTTTCAAACGGCCTCAATGGATGTCTTGGAGCAGCCGTGCAGGAAGTCAATATTTGCATCCGACTGTGGGCTTTTATTTATACAGCGCCAACATGCGTGCGTTTAGTTATTTGAATGCCTGATTTTGATTAATTTAACCTCATGTGAAATGCATAACTCCCCCTCCATGTAAAAAGTGTGACATAAGGGGTCTCCACTTTATCCTCGTATATTCAGTGAGCAGAGTACAGATTAAATAATTCTTTACAATGGCTGCTGTACCAAGGTGATATTGTAGAATGAATAAAACACTGGGCAACCTAGAGAGACAACTTCCTGTACCAACAGGAGATTAATCTTGATACTCCAAATTGCATCCTCACATTTTTTTATCAATAGAGAAGCTGTATTCATGCTCCTATCTAACTGCTGCCCTTCCTTGTATTCCAGTGAGTTCTGGGATCTGCAGGAGCACAGAGCCTCCCTCTCTGAAGCAGCCAGCTCCTGTGCACAGTCCTGGGTCTCACCCGAAGCCTGCACACTGCCACCCCCGCCAGTCGAGGAGGAACCTCCACAGTGTCAAGCCAGCTCAAGCCAGCCGAGGAAGCAGCAGGACCCCGCCGGCAACATGAGCACGGTCAACGTGCCCTCCTACTCTCCCACCGTCTACCCCCCCAGCATGTTCAACTATGAGAGGCCCCGCCACTTCATCCAGTCCCAGCCGCTCTTCCAAGCGCCCAGCTACGAGAGCCTGCAGGGGAAGCAAGGCCAGCAGGGTCAGGCTCCCTTCCCGAACGGGCATGAGCCTTCCCCTTCCTCCTCCACTCTCGGCTCCCCTGTGTCTACCCCCTCCTCTCCAAGAGAGCAGCCTGCCGCCCCCTCGCACTCTACCATGCGCTCCAGTGTCACCCTGATGCCAAAAGTCTCCTCGAACACCGCCCCCCAGTCTCCTGCTGCCTTCCTCTGCTCCATCCTGCCTTCACAGCCCGCCTCTGCTCCCCAGCCCAAACCTGTCTCTTTCTCCCAGCCCAAGCCTGCTTCTCACCCCCAACCCCAGCCTCTCCTCGCCTCCAAGCTGCAGCCTCCTTCCCCTCTGTGTTCTCAACCCTCTCCGTCTCCCCCCAGCGTCTCCCCCTCTCTGCCCAAGTCTTCCCCCGTGCAGGCCCTGTCTCCCGCTGCCTTCCTCGGCTCTGTGCTGCCCATCCAGCCGCCTGCAAATCCCAGAGGATCTCCGGCCTCGGACAGGTAAGAGCTGCTCGCTTTGAGATACTGTCCAGTCCTGCTGGAGTTTCTAGCACACAAAGATGAAAAGCAAAAGTACAGAACACTAGAGGGGAGGGAAAATCAAATCTACAGCCTTTTGAACAAAGACTCCTTCACAGGACTTGGCAAGTGCAGATTTTGTTCCTGATACAGTTGTACAAAACAGCAATATGGCATGCATGTTATCCACAGAAAAAAAAAAACCTTGATTAACATCTGTGTCCTCTAACCTCCTTCGGCAGGCAGGTTTAAGGGGGCAGAAGGGTCATTCTACTGCTGCAAAGTGGTGAAGGTCAAGTGGAATGGAGACTCCAGATTTAGATGTTGTTGCTTTCGGTCACACAGATTTAAACATTGCAGCAGAATTTGGATGCCAGCTTGTGTACTGTTTTATACATTGCTTTTAATACATCCGGATTGAAACACTGAGCTCTTCAGGAGGACAGCTTTAGCTGCTCTGGTTCGCTGGTAGCCTTCACACTGAAGTGCTGTTGTCCGCTGATCAGTTTCCCCAGGCCCCTCTTGAAGACCCCCCGGCCCGCCCCCCGCTCCACAGATGAGCAGATCCAGGGATCGAAGGACGCACTCATCCAGGACCTAGAGAGGAAGCTGCGCTGCAAAGAGGCTCGCCGGCAGAACGGGAGCCAGGTACCACGCTGTGACTCCGGGGCTCTGCTTTGGTCTTCAGGGATGGAAATGACTCTTGTTGCATAGCAGTTTCACCCATTCCAGGTTTTAGTGCAAGCTTGATTATCCACAGCATATAGGTAACAAGCTCAGCTTATTAAACTCTTAGTAAAACTAGGAATGGATCCAACTGCTGTGCAGTGGGAGTCTTATTTCCATCCCTGAATTACACAACAAAACTGGTAACAAGCACATGCTTTTCGGCTTCTTAATCAAACCTTGAGATTTGTTTGTTTCTATTTTTGACTTCACTGATTCAGTCCCCCCCACTCTCCCCATGTAGCCAGATTGACTCTCCATTCTAGGAACTCTCCCTTCTAAGAACCCCTTTGAAACAGGCCTGCTTTCATCTGATATGCCTCTAACCATGGGAAGTGAATTCCAGTGGGCGTCGGGTCAGAGGCCACCGATCATTCTAATTTTACTCTTATTTGGTGGTGCTTCGTTTCTGTACTGGTGAGGGGTGGATAGGTTAGACTTGATTGTTGGGATTTCTGTGGCAGTATCGGGGTGCTGATGGATTTTCCTTTTCTGTCCCTGTACAGAAGTTGACCTACGAGGAGCGAATGGCTCGCAGGTTGCTGGGTCCTCATAACGCAGCCTCTGTGTTCGATCTGGACAATTCTGAGGACTCCCACCTGGAACAGGTACAGAGAAATTATTTTGTTTTGTTTTTCCTTCAACTGATAGAGAAACATTTTGCAAAAATCTATACACGCTATGTGGTCATGTAAAAAATAAATGGTGATAGTAAAAAAACAAAAACGCTATGTGGTCATGTAAAAAATAAATGGTGATAGTAAAAAAACAAAAACGAACACGTCTCTTAATAACCATGCTAACAGATCATTAGAGTGAAGCAATGTTTCACCAGGATGGGGAGTGTTCTGTTAAGATCAAGGTCTGCGTACTCCAGGGACTGTACAGAGCTGTAACTGGGGTTCACGTTCTTCAGTAAATGTAAGCTATTAAGGGGGTCGGGCGTGCTGCTGGTGTGCTCTTGCAGAAGTGCGTGTCCTCCCTGGGTAGAGGTGTTCTGTATAAGCCCGTGCAGAGGCCACTGTGTGAATTCACGCCTGCTATTCCTGTCCCACACACAAGGACACAGTGTGCAGGATGCATTCCTGGAGTCGGGACGCAAGGGGATCGCTATGTTATCTCCATTACGACATGAGGACAGTAATGTCAGCAGCGGGCTGCCAGCAACCAAAGGAATGCTATTCACAGACATGGACGAGTGATAGGAAACGGCTAGGGAATATCTAAATGTGGACACACACACACACACACACAATCAAATAGCAACATCAGTACAAGCTTCTCAATGTGGCTATCGTGAAGAGAATTAGCAGCACCATTTATATAGTAGTTGGAGCACTGGTCTCTTGGAGCATACGAATCACAATATAAAGGTTTCTTGGTTTAATTAAATAACCAGTAATTATAAGGTTTCCGCTTGCTTTGGAATGGTTTTAGTATTTCATGGTTTATTTTTCATCCGGTTTTAATGCACTTCAAATGAGTGATGTTGTTTTAGTAGTGATAGTGTAGGAACGGAGACCTCCGTGTTGAGTTGTCTGGCTATTTTCTTCTCTACATTGTGCCACCCAGGTTCTCATCCAGTGGTTAAATTGGGATTTTAGGTGGAACGGTCGTGGCCTGTGTAAGGGGAAAGGAATCCTACTTTCAATCAGAACACCAGGAACAGAATCCTGAAGAGGCGGAACGCCGTTCCGGACTGTTCCACGCCAGTTTAACCCCTGCTTTTATATCGAGTTAAATGGGTTAAGTGCGGTGTGCACAGTATAGAGTCCTGGTTTCAATAAGCCTGTTGTTGAGGCTTGTGTTGTCGTCTCTCCTGGTGCTTCTCATAATAACCTCGCCCCTCAACAGCTGTAGGGCTTGCTGTTTTGATTTCTTTACAACCCAGATAATCCTGAAAACCGGAATATTGAAACTGAAAACAATGTAGTTGAAACTGAGTGATCAAAGAACCTCCCACTTAATACACAAATATATTGAATTCCCATAAATGCCAGAAGTCGCACCCTAACCAAGTTCAGTGTTATTATGTTCAGTCAAATTCATATCAAAGTCTATTCATAACATTCTCTGCCTTTTTTTTTCTCTAATTCCCTTTTCAGCAAGACTCGCCAGACGGAAGGCAGACTGGCACAGGAAAGCTCTGGTATGATGTCATTATTGATTAGCATATAAATATTGTTCCTCATTGGCTCTGAATTCTGCGCTGGGGCAGAGGGTGAGCGTGCCCCCCCCCCCCCCCCCCCCTGTATACAGAGTACTCATGATTTAATAAGCAACCCTTTTTAATGCCTAAAATTGCAAGATAAAACTAAAAGTAGACGAACGTTTTTGCCTCCTAGTTTGAGCTGATGAGTGACTTCCTAGTTTGATTCATGTTCGGGTAAGAGCTTTTGGGGACTTTGTTTTGCACCAGAATTGAAGTTAAGTCTGAAGTACATGTACACAAGGGCCCTTGTGGAATGCATGCTGCGGCTGTAGGTCACAGTGCGGACGCTGTGTCAGCTGACTGGGCGTGTGTTGCAGGAGCAGGCCTGGCTCTCGATCAGAGGAGAGCGAGACCGCCTCTATCCAGGAGAAGTGCTACGCCCCCCGATTCTTCCAGGTGCCCCAGGACCTCACTGTGGAGGAGGGCCGCTTCTGCAGGATTGACTTCAAGGTACAGCAGCGCCCCCAGCAGGAGGGGAGGTTCACTGCGTATATGCTGATCTCTACAGAGAAACCAGCGGTCCTTCAGTATAAACGGAGGCATCGTACTGTACGGTGCTTTTGAAAGGATCCTTGCGGAGATGTCCTTGCTTAAAGGGTGTAGTGACACATGCTAAACCAAATTCAACATCATAATAAAGCCTTAAACTGTAGAATGATCCAGTCCCTCTGGTGTTTTCAGAGCTTGGCATCCATTTGCAGTCCTCCCTTTGGATTGTGTGTGAATTTCATTTAAGTGCTACTAAGAAATGAGTAGATTGAAAAACATTTGGACAAAGTGTTTTTCAAGGTCTTGAGCCCGCTGCACTGCCAGTGATTTTGATTTTCAGGAAGACGTATCTATCCATGTGTGAAGTGCTGAGCAGGTTGTTTTGTGTGTTGGCAGGTGGGAGGCTTGCCCACTCCGGACGTGGTCTGGTATTTGAATGGGAAGCCCATTCGCCCCGATGACTTCCACAAGATGCTGGTGTGTGAGAAGGGGGTGCACTCCTTCATCATAGAGATTGTCACCGTGGACCACGCCGGCGTGTATGAGTGCGTGGCCAGGAACCGAGCCGGGGAGAACCGCTTCACTCTGCAGCTGGATGTCATCGGTGAGACGCTGGCAAGGGCAGAGGAGGCTCCCACTGCACTGCTCTTTTAAGCCATTCCAGTATAGCTTCAACAAACTGGAATATCTCAATCTACTGTGCATTGGGCTACCTCTTCTCACTGTGACTGCAGGAGAGCTTTGGGGCTGCTGATAGTCAGTATCTATGAGCTTAAACTGTAGTGGGTAACAGCCTCCTCTCTTCTGAATCTGCTCCGAGTGCTAGCAGCAGCTCAAGCCTATAAGTGCTATTGGTGTTTAGTTAGCTGGACAGATGGATGAATAGCTGATGGATCTGTTATCAGTTGAGGGATTCCTGGGCCAGATCTCTGTTCTTGTAACCTGAAGTGCCCAGTTGCTATCTATAGCCATTTAACATGAATAGTACTGTAGTGTTGTAAATTGGTATCCATTTCGCACTGTGCCAGGCTTATGATACTCCCTGTTTTGTTCTCAGCTCAGGAGAGGAGGCAGGCCCCTGTGTTCATTCAGAAGATGCAGAACTGCCAGGCAGTGGAGGGCGACACCGTGCGACTGGAGTGCCAGGTCTCTGCCACTCCACCACCGGAGCTCTACTGGAAGAAGGACAACGAGATGCTGCGTGTGGACCCCGAGCGAATTAGGTATTCAGAGACGCTACTCTCCTTGTGCTGAGGCTTATTACATTACACCAGTACATCAAAGAGCCTGGGTGACCTTTAAAGGCTAATCCTAAACTTCTGCAAACCCAAATGTAAAAATAAAGAATTGCATAGAATTAGAATCTCTGTTATTCTGTAACGTTTACCATTTAAGAAGCCCATTGTGTTTCCAGTGGCAGGGGTCTCTCTTGCATTCTGTTTCTGGATTGGAGAGCTGTGGGTGGAGGGAAGGGCACTAAACCGAGGACACTGCTGGTGTTTGACTTGTTGTGTTTCCCCTGCAGCGTGTACCAGGATAACACGGGTCGCCTCTGTCTGCTGATCGAACGTGTGGAGAAGGCTGACGCTGGCTGGTACACTGTGTCTGCCATAAACGATGCAGGGATGTCCACCTGCAACGCCAGAGTGGACATAGGAAGTAAGTGACCACAACCACCCACGGCTGTGCTTCATAGTCACAAGCACAGTACAGTCCCCTACCCAATCTCCCTGACGTGTGTGCAGCATACAATACAGTAATGCATTTATTTACCTGCAGTATATTCCTGGAAACAAAAAATAACATGGCCTTCCTTTGGAAAGGTACTCCGGCCTATTCGTTAATTTGTTTAGTTTTGTTTTTACCTGGCATGTTTCACCTTTGCTTTAGTCCTTGTTGTCCATGACGTATAGTGCAAGCTAACAGGTGGTCAATTCCTTTAGATGGCATACAAAGTGTACAGATGCAATGCAATCTCCTTCTGGAGACTCTTACTTTGAACAAGCGGGAGAGCTTTCTGTGTGCATCTCACTAGCCAGCCATCTGGAAACGGAACAGCTCTCCATTACTTTAATAGGCTGTTCTATCGAACCTGCAGGTCACCAGGGTCTGACACTCGGATCACATGGTAGAGCTAGCCTGCGGCTTTGACCTGCAAGTCAGACTTGATGTATGAACTGCTGTTAAATACGGATGCGTGTTCAGCAAAAAATATTTTCAGCTAAGAACGGGGCAGTTTGACATGTTAGTTGAGCTCGGGTGATCTGGGTTCAATTCCCAGTCGGGTCGGAGATTCCTCACAGAATAATGGCTACCTCTATTCTTGATTAGTTTGATAGAGGCCATCTCTTAATCTACTGGTACACAATCTGAAGATCGTCATCTATTAAAACCACTTCCCTCCCCTTGGGCATAGTGCTTTACCATTAACAGAGCAACATTAAAAAAAAAAAAAAAAAGTCATTGTGGTACTTAAAATGAAATGGGTGTATCACTACTTGTGTACCTAGGCACCATCCATGGTGTGTGTGTGTGTTTTATATAATTATCTTCCTTCCTCTCTTTTTCAGCTCGTATGAACAAGTCCACCCCCAGCGGCAGACATTTAAAAGTGCGACCCACATTCAGCCAGTACTCTGTACTGAACGGGCAGAGAGCGGACAGGCGGTCACTGAGCCCAGCAAGCCCTGTCCAGACTGCTCCACTGTACGAGAGCGACGAGCTATAGACTGCACAAAAACACAACGGCACAAAGAGACTGGCTGACTGCTGCGTCTGGGAGATCCAGTTACGTGCAACTAAAACAATCGATGTTGTACATTCAGAATTATTCTCCAAATTAGCTTTCTTGGAAGTTGATATGTAGCAAATTTTGCTTCTCCATTTTCACTAAATTAACCCAACGCCCTTGTGACTCGGTTGCACTTTCTGGGTTTAGCACCAACACCCATCGATTTCTGAGGGATGGGTGTTGTCCCAGTGCATTTACAGTACAGTGAGCAGTCACTAACACATTAAAACAATTCAGTTCATCCTTGGAAACAGCTTTACAGCCCTCCTAAGCAAATAACTGCCTGAACACTGGAAGCTGTCTGTTTTGCCTTGTAGAATGGCTAGGAACTATATACGCCGAGCAGGGTGAAGGGGCTTAGTGCTATGTGGATGTGTGTTTTTTGAATGGGTTACATTTTATGGTACAGAACTGACTGTTGATAAAATATGTGTTTATAGTACAGGGGGTTATTTCTAAAGTAAATCAGATTCTAATATTTATATATGTTATTTATTTAAAGCACTGCTGGTACTACACTAACCCCGATTTTGGCATTCACAAGAACCTTATTTCTAGGTTGAGACTGTGTAAATGCATTTTAAAGGGTTATTTTGTGGTGCTTTCCAACACCATGAGCTTGTGAAGGAGCCCTATGTTACTAACAGGTATAAGGAAGCTTGCATTGAACTGTGTATGTATAAGCAGGAAAAATGAGAGCTGCACAATAAAAATAATCTTTAACATAAACAGCAGTGCATGTCTGTTCTGTTTTCCAGATACTGAATACATGCAAATGCTGGTCTTTAAAATGACACCCATATGTCACATTAGGAGGTGTGTGGAAGTGAAATTCAGCCATGGTAGGCTGGTTGAAAAGCAGTACAGAGTGCACTGTTTCTTATTGGCAGTAACTGAATTGCCCTCTAGTGCCAATCCACTAATACTTGACACTTCACATAAAATCAAACAACATTGTATTTGAGAACACAACACTGCCCTCTCTAGATCAAATCCTGAACAGCAGACATCAGAATTTGGATAAAGAAAAACACAAGAGATGTTTGAAAGTCCTACAACGGTGCAGTTTAATAAACGCTATACTGCGGATTCGGATAGATCGCGGTCCTGGAGTTGGATCCCCATTTTTACAATCTAACTGTGCATGCCTTAGCTGCAATACATAGGCACCTAGAATTACTGTTTGTTGTATTTCGTCCTGCACATCACAAACAACAACATACAAAACAATTAAAAACAAAGCATTAATATTGTACTGCTATCATATACACATGTATTGAACAAGAACACAAAGCAAATTAAATATCTTCTTGCTGAAGCGGTTTTTATTTTAGCCAGCGAGGTGTTCACGTGTGGCAGCAATGCACTAGCACAAGTCACAAGGCAGTGACGTCCGCGAAAGGAAAGGAAGATAAATGAAATTAAGTGGAGACAGAAGTTGATGAGAAGCAATTACCCTTCACAGTACAAATTAAAACAGTGTGCTACTGTTTATTGGAAAAATTACAAAGCAGGTTGCGTAGAGGATTTATACTGGACCCTGGCGCCCCTGATAAAACGAGGGAGTGGCTGTACAGTATGTGTTAGCCTGTTTCGTTTTTCTATGGGTCTCTCGATATATAGCAGATTTTTATTGGACCCCGGCACCCACGATATCGAGTGGGTGGTGCATCTCACCAAAAAAAAAAAAAAAAAAAAAAACCTTGTCACACAAACAATAATAATACAAAGGACATGATCTAAAAATCCATACACAATGTAACTGTAACCCGTTCTTGCTTCCTGTTCTTGTGTTCAGGATGCTCACTTTAACTCTTGTCGGTGCAGAACTCTGTTCCACAGGCTCAGCCTGGCACAGGTCTATCAGGTTATTCTGAGCAAAACAGAGTCGCTCTTGCTATGGGTAAACATTCAGGGCTGGGGCTTCAATTCATACGTTTTGGGGACTTTGTTTTTCATATGAACACACGCTACAGCAGAGCAGCACAGCAGAAACAAGGACTGCGTTCTTTTAGGTTCACTGAACCACAGATTCAGCAGACAGATTATCATACCAAGCCTTCAGCACAGTTCATCTATTCTTGCATAAAAACCCCATTATCTCGATCCATGTCTATTTGAGGCAACATACAGATCTCCGATTTGTTTTTTTCTGCATTATGAACAGTTAGTGCTTCCTTTGCTGTGCTTGGAAATAAATGGTGGTGTACACGGTTCTACTTTTCACTTCTTTTCAAATTCCTCCACTTACCCTTTGACTGTACTGGTTAAAGCATATTTTCAGTTAATTGCAGCCCAAGTTATAGAAATGGAAATGTTCTTTCTGGGGGGGGTAGGTAGGTAGGTAAAGCCACTGAATATTTATTTTGCCCCTTCCTGAGCTCAGTTCTGACCATGAGCACACTTCCTCTTTGATCCACCAAATCAACTTCCTTTTCAGGACTGGCCAATCAGATCTCCACATCGCTCTCTTTGTCGTTGTCATGGTCACCATCGTAAAATTCATTGGATGCCTCTGGCCTGGTTATAGAGAAGCACAAATGCAAAAAAATATTATTATATCTAACAATATTTTCACAGTATTACTAAGAGAAAAAAAAAGGTGGTTTAAATCTAAAAGGCTGTTATGTGCAGTGCAGTAAACTCTAACCTGATTCGAGTGTAGATAATTCAGTGTTCTATGTTGTTGGATTGTTTGGCTCTCAGACCAGTTCAATCCTAGTAAGGCAGTAATTACAATACAGAGGGGGGAGGGGATCCGAGTCCCATGCAGGCGCTGCTGGGGTGGGGTGTACCTGGAGTAGTTGTCCTCTGAGCCCCTCTCGTCGGGGTCGGGATCGTCTGTGCGCTCGTAGCTCAGCAGGTCTGAGGGAACATCGTGGATCTGGACGCTTGGCGCGTGGTTCAGCATCTTCAGGTTTTCAAACACAGTCTGTCGGATCTGATCCAGGTACTGCACAAACAAGAGGAACTCAGCCCAGGCCCACACGCCATCCAAACATGTCACTGTGGGGGCCTAGCTGACTGCATATAAAGCTTTCAGCAAGTTGTAAAATGCTTAACTGACTAAAGTATTCTATTAATAAAGGGAGGGAGGGGGTATACTTTGAAATAAAGGTTAATTCACTTTTGTTACATTATTTTATATTTCGGAATACTAAAAGATACTTCAATTCAGTGACACACGTTGTCTTTTTCAATGTATTCAAAACAGGGTAGTGAATGGGAAAATAACTTGTGGTTGATGCATGGGGTTCCATCCTCGCAATCACTGCGAAGTGCAGGCAGTGAAGACTCACCTGTCTGGAGTTCTGGTTCTCTATCCTGGTGCTGACGTCGGGGTGCAGAGTGAAATCTGGAGCAAAATACTCAAAGTACTCTGAGCAGGGAGAGAAAAAGGTCACTTACATTAATTGCACTGCAAACAAAGCTGTGTAACTTTCACTAACCGTTTCTTTGTTGTGGTGTAGGTATGAATGCATGGGTAGCTTTCGATTAATATTATTTGACTTGGTTGTTAGAGCATCTACATACTGTGTAGTGCAGATACTCACCACTGTAAGGCAGTTCATCACTTATTGGTTCTTCTACGAGCAGCGAGGTCTCATACGTCCTGCAATGAAATAAGACCAAGAGTTCTTAAAAGTCATGACTGTAATATTGAAGATTTAAAATGTGCATCGTGATGACAGGGGAACAGGAGGTCTTTTACATCACTAACCAGGTGCTGTTCCCACAACAGCTTAAGATCTAGTGCAGTGTTTCCCACACTTCAGTGTATCTCCAGGCAAATCTTACACTTCTACTTCCCTCCCCCTTTTACTACAAACATATATTGTTACTGTTTTTCATCAATTGAACACGACAGATCTTAGATCTGCCATGTAAAATAAAAATGAAATTACAAAAAGTATAAAGGTGGAGAGAGAGGCAGTAATAAGAGAGAGAAAAGGACAGCTGGAAAAATCTATACATACACACGTTCTATAAAAATAAATCTGTGCGAAGTGATTCACTGCCAGGGAATGGAAAGCACTGCTCCTTGTAAAGTGATACCCACCAGCATCGTGCAACGTTGCGGACTGTGTACCCTCCACCTCCCAGCACCAGCAGGGGGATTTTAAAACTCTTCACAAACTCCACACACTCCCTGCAGAGAGAGAGAGAGAGAGAGAGAGAGAGAGAGAGAGAGAGAGAGAGAGAGAGAGAGAGAGAGAGAGAGAGAGAGAGAGAGAGAGAGAGAGAGAGAGAGAGAGAGAGAGAGAGACAGCAGAGGAGGGACTGGATCAGCACGGCAAGGCCATGGACAAGCAGGACATGCACAAGGAAGGCTCTCGCTACAGTAATGGTGTCCTACAATACTGCAAAGCACTTTACAATTAGACATTCATCAGGAGCTTTTTAACAGCACCACAGATCTCCAAGGTCTCACTGTAGTTAGACTACATACACACACTGAATGATATCATATACTGACACAGGGGCTCCTACAAGGCTACTCCCCTTCCCACAACACTGAAGTCATGGTGGGTTTATTCTCTGGACCTACCCGTGACCTCTTATGCTGAGGTTAAAGCAGCCCAGTCTGTCACAGCCTAAAGAATCAGCCCCACACTGTGAGGATGACAGAAAGAAATGTTTATTAGCCTCAAATATTTCTTTTTTTTTTTTTTCTATTGAAAACAACTCAAATTTACAGGTCAACAAAATATATAACCCAGTTCTCTAGTCTAAAAATATATAAAAACTTCACCTTCTACAAGGTATTTAAGCGTAGAATAAGTACTGCAAAAGCACACAGATAACAGGCTGCAATACAACACTGAAGAAGGCAGTAGCAGAAACACTGTCGACTTGACTTCGATTCTTATAGTTTTACCACGGAATTCTGTTGGAGAGTTTTGAAGTTATGGATCAATTTTAGGCAATAAAAATATGCTTTTGCCAACTGCCAGTAAGTTACATTGTTCTATGATTAGTGTTATTTTTGACTCAAGTCTTAGCCATTCACCCAAACTATTCTTGTTGAATTCTGAATCACATACTTAGCCGCTATGTAAGGTTCATAATCAACTTTAGCCTTCAGTTCCGACGGGCAGACAATAAAAGGACTGTATTTGTCCCCTCCGCTTCGTGTCACCTTGAATATACTAGGCACACAACGGTTTCAATTGTCTTTCGTTTCTGCTTCTTTACACTTACCTGTAGAACAATACAAGTAGGCTGATAAAAGTCTACCACCTGTTTGATCACCGGCTGAAAGAGGAGCCTGTAGCCTAAAACAAAACAAACATGCTTAAAAACACACAGCGGATCTTCAGTTCATGGAGATCAGTTACTAAACTTAAAATGTGTCCCCACAGTGCCTCTTCCAAACTGATCCTTTGGGATGTCTTGGCTATTAGCTGGGCCAAAACTAGTCAGCTTTTGCATTTTTTAGTATTATTATATATATATATATATTTTTTTTTTAACCAAAACAAATATAAAATGTTGCAGTGTTTTAGCGACACACTGAAAACATCTTTTCCTGCATTAAAAAGCGCTGCATCTGTGCAGGGGTATAGACCGAGTAGCAGGGTTAGGGGTTGAAGAAAAAGGCAGACTTACTCTGATCATCTATTCCATCTCGAAGAGGAACATTCAGGCAGTAATACCGGCCACTCTCAGCTCCCACCTCGTACATGTCACCTGGGGACACAGACAGGCAGTTCACAGAGGCTGACTGATTCGGAGTAACAGAGCTGAAAGCCACTGGTTTTTGATTTACAGCATAGTGGCGACAGTCCTGCTTACCTGTCCCTGGGAAAAAGTAGTTCCCATACTTGTGGAAGGATACAGTCATGACACGGTCGGTGAGGTAAAAGGCCTCCTGTACCCCGTCACCATGGTGAATATCGATGTCAATGTACAGAACACGGGGGTGGTACCTGCAAAGAGAACACAGACCAGTCACTTCACAGTGCAACTATTGTACTGGCATATTCACTGGTCTGATGAAAGCATGGGCACAAGGGAAAGCTGCCCACTTTGACAGAACATGCCCAATAATAAGAGTCTCCTAAAACTGCCTCACTTAAAAGTTTCCACTAGATGGCAGAACACAGCATCAGAAGTGACAAAGGAGTCTGCTTGCATCCCTTGGCGAGCATATTAAAGCTACGCCAGTAACTGGTTTCAGCAGTCTGTTCCAGCAATTTGCTAATAAAATGAACAAACAGAATATAAATGAAATCTTACTTCAGCAGCTCTAGTATACTGATGACAATGTCATTCACGTAGCAGAAACCAGATGCCTGGATAAGAAAGAAAAGAGAAAGAGAATAAGTGGAATAAACCGATCCTAAAAACATGCTAAATGAATGCATTACATCCACACTGCCTATTCTATTATGTGATCAGCAAGCATTATAACACACAACACACGTTTCTCATATGAAAATATGAATAACACAAGTACAAATCCATTGCTTTCAGGGGCATAAACAAGTGTTACTGGGATTGGTGCACTGTATTATTCATGCACGGATGAGAGGTGCCTTCCCCACCAAACAAAGCATGATTTAAACTTTCTTTTGGAGCACAGGATTATAAAGAAAAGCACACAGTAATATAACACTGAACACTTACTTCAAATTTTTTTGCATGATGCAGGCCTCCAGCCCAGTTGATAGCGACATCACAGATCTGGTAAGAAGAGAAAATAACCAAAAGGTCAACCTTACTACAGGTAGCAAGACATTTAACCAACTGCATGCATGCATCAGAGACAGACTATTACAAACGCTGAATCTCATCATGCAGCTTCCACACCACAGACGATCAGAGGCCAGACCTAATGCATCAGAGCCACTGCACAGCTTCCAGTCTCCTGGGTACGCAATGCTGTAAGAAGGGGGTGAACTTTTCTGCTCATTCCACTGGTATTCCGTGAAGACAGAAGCAGAGTCAGTTTTAGTTTGTTCTTTCCTGCTGTTCCCACCATACCATTACATTGTTACCTTGTGATTTAACTGTATGGCTCCCTGTAGCGAGGCTCCCGTGTACCTTGAACAGAACTCAAACAATCCTGGAAACACAGGACTGCAAAACAAGAGAAGAGCCATCAGTCTCACAGACCAGCATCTATGTACCTCCAGTCTCCAACAGAAACACCATGAACTACACAGAGCCTTCCTTCCAAATAAAAGAAGCAGCCTTGGCTCGCTTACAGAGATATGAGAGCCACAATGGTTGTAACCTGGTCAAATAGAATTGCACATGCGTTTTACACACAGGCTTATCAAAGTGTTCCATCATCTGTATAGCAATGGTTCTGGGTATTACACACACTGAGAAAGACATCAGTTCTTACCAGTCGTCTCCCACGTTGAAGGCGTTCAGACTCTTGGTGAAGCCCTGCATGTTGTTGGGACTGACCTTCTGCAGGAAGTCGATGTAATCCTCCGAATGGAAGCGGCACATATCATGCTGAGAGGCCTTGTACGGCTTGAACACCTGCAGTGGGGAGGAAAAACACAGAGATCTCGTCTTCTACTGTGGAAAGAGCAGAGAGTGGGAGGTGGCGAGGTCTAGAGGACTGAGCTCAGAGACTGGGAGGCAGTGTGGTCTAGAGGATTGAGCTCAGAGACTCAGAGGCAGCGTGGTCTAGAGGATTGAGCTCAGAGACTGGGAGGCAGCGTGGTCTAGAGGATTGAGCTCAGAGACTCAGAGGCAGTGTGGTCTAGAGGATTGAGCTCAGAGACTGGGAGGCAGCGTGGTCTAGAGGATCGAGCTCAGATACTGGGAGGCAGCAGGTCTAGAGGATTGAGCTCAGAGACTGGGAGGCAGCGTGGTCTAGAGGATTGAACTCAGAGACTCAGAGGCAGCATGGTCTAGAGGATTGAGCTGAGGCAGTGTGGTCAAGTGTCTAAAGCCGAGGAAGTGGGAAGCAGTGTGGTCTAGTGGCTATAGTCAGAGAATTAAAAAGTGAAGTGTACGTACCATCATTTTCTTGTAGAGTCCGTAGTGCAGGACCAGGCTGTGTGTGAGAGACAGGCGGTGTGGCTTCATGGGGTGCCCACCACCTGTACAGCAGAAAGCAGACACAAACGGTGCTTGACATAACCTCTTAGTTCCAGTTTTTAACATCCAGGATCGTTCCTTTATGTTTACTATACTCTTCCAGTTTAAAACTTTGTGTGCGCACATGAAGCCTTCTTGACAATGTGGTACAAATTTACTAATGCCTTTACGCCACCATCGAAGCAAAAATCAATGAGTTACATATCAATGTTTGCACACCTACTTGTTTTAGACGGTTAATAGTTTTATTGAATTAGTACTTCAGATAAGCTCACCCGCTGTTGCTGCAATCATGCATAGTGCTGGTATTACCTGCAGCTGCAGCACTGTCTTATTAATCTCATTAGCATGTGAAAATCTACACAGCCCGAACGTGACGTATCCCACCCCATGATAGTTTACAGGAAACAGCTACACAACTCACCGATTCACAAGGAGCAGCACGTTATTTAAGCGAATTTGGAATGACTAGAGATAAATAAAACTTATACGAATAGTACACACAAGTAATTCAGAATAAAGCAGAGCTGCGCTTCCAATTGATACACAAATGTGAGCAAGGATAATGAGAAAAATACACCGGCCATCAACTATTATCTAGGAGGCACTGTGAGAAACGCCAATCTGCCGACAGAAACAGGAGGTTTCACACAACTATACTTCAGCGACTGTAGTATTGCAAGCTATACAATAATAATAATAATAATAATAATAATAATAATAATAATAATTATAAACACTATGTTACAACTGTGTGTTTTAGAATCTCTTTTACCAGCCGTTTAACACTGTTAAATGAACATACAGTTGTAATCCTTTCTTTACCCCGACCAGCCCCTCCATGTCTAAAGTTGCACTTACCGTAATGAAAGTTGCCCACGTCGGGATCGTAGAAATAAGCGGTCCTGTTCGACATCCTCGTTGCAGCTCACAAGTCACAAAAAAACGCGTTTAAGTTAATCGAAACCCACTTCCATTCACTTCAGCGCCGCCATAATAAACCCAAACCAGACAGACACTGTGTGGAACGTCACCAGGAACCGCGGATGTTGCACTACGTCATGAAAAGGCGTGTAAAATGGATGACGCTAGAAAAAGGTCTACTCTAATATTTAAAGGCCGGGCATGCTGGCGCGCTTTTTTTTTTTAAACACACAATAATAATATACATACTTTGTAATGGTTTAAGTTTTGTTTTAGAAAATAAAACCAATACAGACGTTCAACTGATTTGATAATATCTACTTTAAGGTTTACCGGTTATTGGGGAAATGTCTCTTCAGTGTAAACAATGTGTATTGTGTAATTTGGTTGAGAGGTATTGGCATAACAACGGTAACCATTGGCAATAGACTATGATATCATCATGTAACATCTTAAGAAGCAGTTTATAAAATATGACCTGCAGTAAAAGGTAGAAAAACTACAAGTTCTTAGAATGCTGCTTCATTTCTTTACATACCACATAATGCTGTTTGTTTATATATTGTCTACTAAAATAAATAATACAGTATTTACATTTGACCTTTTTGGTGCAATCATTTGTTTTCATGTATTCTGTTAAGATATTTGTAAGGTTTTTTAAATTGTGTCTCTTTGGAGGATACAATGTGACACACACGTGATATCTTTACCAAGCAGACAGAAACCAGAGCAGAGCTGGTGATGAAGCTGCTTCAGGAATCACGCGGCTGTCCGCAGCTTGTTTCAAATGATACTGCACAACCTAAACGCCAGGGACAAGAGTGCATCTAGGCGTGGAAGTTTAACAAAACAGAGCTTATCTTCGTTTTGTGTAATATTCCACTTATTCATTTATTTAGGCTTGTGTAAACAATTTTAGTATTCAAATTAATTTAAGCATCCCTAACACAATGCAAACAAGATCGCTCTCCGTAGGCGCGTGGCAGCGCTATGTTTCTCACGCTGACGTAATGCGTTGCTGACCTCAAGCAGAGCCTCGGCAGCCACATGCAAATTCAGCCCTTGGCAAAAGTATCACTGGAAGGGAAATTAGCAGGGATTGTCTGGTCACATCACAGAGGGTTACCATTTGACTCCAACTACACTGGGACAGAGGCTTTTCAACTCACACCTAATGTATCCTGGTAAGTGTAGTCTACCTGAGACAGGTAAAGCATACCAGAATGCATTGCAACATGGGTTGAAAATCCTGAAGTGTTCTAATGTACATGCAGTCATATGGTAACCGTAACGCTACGCCACAGTGACCTCTACTGGCCAGGAGCCGGTCAGGAGTCTTCCAGGGTTCAGTAGCTTCAGATAAGGATGCCTGGTGATCCTTGGTGCTCCTGGGTCAGTGCCTGGGCTGCAAATATTCACAGGTGAGCACCTGATCATGCCATGGTAGAGATTATAAAGAAACACAGCAACCCCTTCCTCCAAGATCCAAGCACTCTTTAATTCAAATCTGGTAAAAATGCCATTTCCAGTTTGTTAGAGTGCCAGTACATAGAAAATAACAATCACTGATGAAGTGAACATCTGTCCAGACAATACATGGAAATGCCTCATTTACTGTAAACTCGGTTATCTCACAAGTTGCTGCTTGTTATGTTTATTACACGTAGATTTGTTTTATTTAATTTTTATTTAAATTTTTTGCTTCATACAGTGCATATAAAGAAAATGTTTACTACCTTCTCTTTTTAATACAATAATCTTTGGAGGTAACATATAATCTTCTGTTAAAAATAAAAAGACTGCAAAGGTCACAAGAAAAGAGAGAGAATGGAGATATTTTAGTGCTATCTGATGCACAGCTTCACAGTATCGAGATAACATTGGCAGCATCACACAGCACAGAGCCCTTACTAGACCCTATGTACCCTTTTGAAAGTTTACTGCAGTATACCGTGGTAAAAACACAGCAAGTGTAGGAAAGCAGAGTAAAAGCACAGTGTAATCAAGCACAGGTCCAGAAAGCAAGGTAAGCCACAGATGTGCAGTGGAGCATGGTGAACACCTGGTAATGCAAGAGTAATACAAGGCACCAGGACTGGAAAACAAACACAGTAAACTGCAAAATGACCATGCAAGTTCACTGCTGCAAACTTTTATAAGGCTGAGTTCTGCTAACCTCTTGACACCCATCTTTGTGCTAGTTTATGATGCACCACTATTATTCACAGATGACCAGCGGGAATTTGTTGGCGTGCAGAGGCGTCTCTAAATCTCATAAAAACTTTATCTCAGAATTGGGTCTGTTTTACAATAAACAGTCCACCAGCAGTTTTTACCATTATACCAGACAGCTTTGATCTTTGTATATATCTATACTGTTTATCTGTATATCTATATATAGACATACTGTAGTTCGGTTTAGCAGCAAAACATTGTAACAGCCCGTAGCATTGCCTTGAACCATGATCTTCCTGCCCCTGCCACCTCTTGTGGGAAGATCACAGCCAGCCTGTGCAACCATTAGTAGATGTTTTGGCATTTGCCAGTGGTATGGTGGTCTTGCTCACTGCTGTGGCACATAATCAGGTTAAACAAAGGCATATGGTGCAACAATAACGTATGTGTGGTGTGTCTTCTGTATGACAATTTGCAATTCTACTGTACAATGAAACAAGTTTTCATGACATTTTCAACCACCATCTGCACAGCACGGCATGAAAAGACCCCACACCACCTCCAGCTCCGGAGAAACAAGCATGTTGAAATAGCCCTTGTAGAACTCTTCCATCAATATAAAAATGTCTTCCAAGTGGAATTAATGAGCAGCTGATCCCTGTGATGGCGAGCGCTGTCCACTGACGATCCCGGCAGCTCATGTTATATTTTTGTGTTTCAGTCAGATCTCTTTGGGATTGTAGGAATCTTCACCATTCCTTGGATCACGCAATACTCAATAGATTTTTTAATAAATAAATACTGTTCTATTTTTCTGTGAGTGTCACTTCCATGCCCCTTCAGATTTGTGCTCCTCCGATTCTCAGAAAGGTGAGCTTCATCGCAGAGGAGTTCTTGGACAAGCTTTCAGTGTTCCTCCTCTGCGCCCTGGAGATAGACGTCTTGACCCTCTCTCGGAAGAAGCTGGTGGTGAGGGTGTACAGGATGGGGTTCAAGGCACTGTTGATGGGCAGGATGAATATCGCCACCCACGAGGTCACTGTCCCTGGGGAAACACAAGTCAGGAAGCCATCAATACGTTCAACATAATCAACTACACCATCTTCTCGAGAAAGACAAATGTCTACGATAAAAGATGAAAAGAAATGGAAAATCAATAGATGAATTAGAAAGAAACAAGTGTCTTTCTCAAGACGCTAGATGAAACGTTTCTATAACTTAGAATGCTGATTGTTTGTTCTCCAGAGGTCGTAGCTCGCTGATATCTGCTCTCGAGTTCCTGGGTGTAAAAGAGGAAACTGGCTTCGTCATGGGATCAGAGGACTCCCACTGAACCTGTGTGGGGAGTTGCTGCGGTGAGGGAACATAAATGGACATTCTAAAATGGGGAGAAAATCGGGGGTAACATGATCAGGCACTCAGTCCGTGTTGAATATTTAACCCTTTCAGTCCTTAGTTTCGTTTAGAGTTAGGGTGCGTCACGGTTACCTGGGATCTGGACCTGCAGCAGCGAGAGCACCTTGAGGATGATGATGGGTATCCAGCAGAGGGCATCGGTGAACACGATGAAGAAGAAGTGGTGCGCCATGGCCACGTCTTGCCGCAGCTGCCGCGTCTTGCAGCTCAGGTGCAGGCTGCTCTTCCGGATAGACAGGAACATGGTGACGTAGGACAGCAGGATGGCCAGGAACGCCAGCACGTTCAGCCCTGCCAGGGAGAGGAAAAGAGAGAGAAGAGACCTTCATTCTCTGAACGCTACAAAGCAACAAACCATAACAAAATACCAGACAGGTGTACTCGGGCTGACAGGAAAAGTGGGATTACCAAGAAAGATCCCGATGGAGTAGTATTTGGCTCCGGGTTTCTCTGTCTCGTCGGCGTAGAGAGGAAAGCAGACCCCGTTGCGTCCATAGTAATTCCCGAAGTACTCCTGGTTGCGGAGCGGGATGAGAGCGATGACGAAGCCCAGGACCCAGATGGAGTGAAGGACGATGAGGGTCTGGCAGCGGCCCGGTCTCATGGTGCTGAAGGGGAAGGCGATGGCCAGACACTTCTCCAGGGACAGGTACGCGAGCAGCATGACCGACACCTCGCTGGACAGCATGGCCAGGAAGCCCATCATCCCACATTGGGTGCTCTCCATCCAGAGCTGGGCGTGCTGGTTATACTCCCCCCGATACTTCACATCAAACACCCCCACGAAGAACAGGTACACCCCCATCAGGCAGTCTGCACCTGGGGAACGCAAACACTTCAGACTGCTTCCTAAAGATGAAGGAACACGAAGCTACTGGTTCCAGGAGACCAGGTGACCTAGCTTGAGGCAACTTTGCTATATCAAACCCAAAGTCTCCCCTGGTGTGTGTTCCAAGACACAAAGTGGCTTCGTGTTCCCTCAGCTTGAGAACTTAAACCAGTAGAGGTTCTTTAAAACAAAGCAGTGTTAGTATTGGATATGCATTTGCAAGTCCATTGCACACCCAAGGCAGTAATCTGTACATATTCATTTATATAAATAGCGATGGGTGTTTGAGAAGATCTGTCTGGGCTGTTGTTTTCAGGTCTCAGGTTTGGAGAAGGTTTGCCACCCTCTTACACACACGGTCTATAAATGATAAGGTTCCCTGCTGCACGTACAGCAGAGGCACTTGATCCCGAGCGCGTGCAGCTGGTTCTCGGCGCGGATGCAGCAGCGCATGCAGATGACGAAGAGGTTCCCGAAGCAGGTGAGGAAGCCGATGACCCAGACGCAGACGCGCAGTACCGGGCTGGCCAGGAGGTCCTGGACCGTGGAGATCCCGTCCGTGTTGGGCTTGCAGCTCCGCACGTGGGGCGCCAGCCGGCAGTACTGGAACGTCTTGAAGTAGCTGCCGGGAAAACAGTGCGTTACTTGTGTTTTAATACAGCGCTTGAGATCACCGTCTTAAAAAAAAATTAAAAAAAATGCTGCAGTATCGGTTTAAATCAAACAAATTGACCCTAGGCAGAGAATAAATCATGCCTTGTTTAAACTGCATACTCACATGTGAGTCAGGTTCTTCATTGGAGCAAACATCCGCACGTGAATATTCGGGATGTCAATTCCGTCAAGGTCCCTATATTGGGTGGGTGGGTGGGGGATGAATAATAGATAATAGAAATTTGCAAGCCAATTGTGACAGCTTATTAGCTAAAGTTTAATTCAATAATAATAATAATAATAATAATAATAATAATAATAATAATAATAATAAATGAATTATTAAACCATCATAGTATACAAATGATAATACTACATTATTATTGCCCTAACCACCACAGGTCTCCATGGCGATGCCAAGATTCCAGGATGACCTCACTGCTGACACCACCCACAGGTGGAGATTCTGCTGAGAGTTTGTTCTGTACCCTGCAGAGCCCTTCTCAAAGGGGTGAGTAAGAGTTGAGATACTCACAGGGAGCGCACGCAGGCCAGGCTGTCAAACTGACTCGGGTGAATGTGGCTCAGATTGTTGCCAGAAAGATTTCTGAAAGACAAACAGTTCCAGGACTCAGGCTCCACTTTTCAAGTCAACTGATCTAAATGGAGGATCTAAATACCACCATTGATTCAATCATTAAAATGAGGGGGGCTTTGACAAACCCAACACCTCTAGCACTGCATGAGCGTCTCTTCAGTATATATAAAATGACAGAACTTACATATAATGAAACGATAGAGATTGACAGTGTACGGCCTCGGGTGAGCTATACAGCTTTTAAAACACTCAGTGCGGAAGTTCATTGCCACTGATTGGTATTCAATTGTAAAGGTGGGAGATAAAAACAGCTTTTCTTGTTTTGAAATCAACACATTAATGAATGGGTTCATTCTTCTGAAAGGTAACTAGAAGTACGGGTATGAGTATCAGCACAGCAGTGTGGAGTAGTGGTTAGGGCTCTGGACTCTTGACTGGAGGGTTGTGGGTTCAATCCCCAGTGGGAGACACTGCTGTTGTACCCTTGAGTAAGGTACTTTACCTAGATTGCTCCAGTAAAAACCCAACTGTATAAATGGGTAATTGTATGTAAAAATAATGTGATATCTGTAAAATGTGAAATAATGTATAATGTGATATCTTGTAACAATTGTAAGTCGCCCTGGATAAGGGCGTCAGCTAAGAAATAAATAATAATAATAATAATAATAATAATAATCAGCACACCCTATAACAATAAAAAAAGCACTTCAGGTTAAGAATCCGTGCTCCCCGTTTGATGAGATTTGACAGCTGGGTCTTGGCTCTGTCAGAGTTTCTTATATCAGGCAGCTGTTGACATGAAAGCTGTGTGCTCTAGCATTGTACCCGATACAGAGGTACAGTACCGCTCTGCACTTGTTCTTGATCGCTCTGGTCTGCACTGACGTTCCTCTCTCTCTTAAGAGCTTTTTGACAGCAGTTCGGATGTGAGCATATACATTATTCATTTTTCTGTGTGTGAGTATTTTATCATTCTAATGGAGTTATGGATTGGATGCACTTTACTAAAAAAAATGAAATACATCCAAATTACAAAACAATAAAAAAGGTCAAAGAGCTGAGATTACTTACAGCGTCTCGAGGGACCTCAGGTCCTGGAAGATGTCAGCAGGCAGGCGGTGGAGCTTGTTCCCTGACAGATCCCTGTGAAGACAAGGCCGCAGAGCATAGGTCACAGCAGGTCCAATAACAGAAATGACGACTTCAAGGTCTGGATTGAGGTTTTAATTGGTTCAAGGAAACAATTTAGAACAGGGTTGGAACAAAGACCAGGAGTGGAAGAGACAGCTTTGAAGACCCCTGGTTTGGAGTATTGCCATAGACGTACTTACAGTTCGATCAGATTCCGAAGTGAACTGAATGTGTTTTCTGAGATCACGCTGATTTCGTTCTGGCGGAGAAACCTGCAAAATAAAAAGGGCCGTTACACAAAAAAAAGTAGAATAATAATCTGCAAACCTGTCACTTACTTCTACAAGGAAAGGGATACATTCAGCATCCCTATTGCAATTGCAATGGTTTGGCACTTTTTTTTACTTGCATGGAGAGTTTCGATTCATAAGGGAGTGGGATGACCAATCCATGTCCACAGTGGGGGCTAGTTTGCTTGAGCCATTTACTAAAATGGGTGGATCTATCTATGGTATCTCAAAAGGTTCTAGCAAAGAATGCTGCCGAGACTCCAGGATCTTCCGGTGATGCAATCCGGGATGTGGAAAGATTACAGTGATGACATGGTACTTACAGCACAGTGAGGAAACCGCAGGACACAAATATTGAAGAGTTCAACTGCTTGATTAGGTTCCTGTCAAAGTCACTGTGAATCAACAGCAAAGAGACTTGTTCAGTTGCAAAATGATTTAAGAGGGTACACTTCAAAACACTATCTAAGTTATCACATCTGGGTGCATCAAATATTACTTGAAACACATTTTAAGTCATGTCAGCTGCAAATACACATAAACCAGTCAAGGGTATCAACATCATAAACATGTAATTCACTGAATCACTGATTATATCAAATCCCAATGGGAAAACAGAATCGTATAACACAGACTTAAAAAGCATAGCCAATTATCTTGTTTTAGCTAAGGTCACCTTTGTCTGAAATACTAACAGCAGTTTTAGTTTCAGATTGAAAAAAAGAGAAAGTTTTTAATCCAGTGTCTCTGGTAAACTTTTATAAGCACAGCACAGAAAGACAGGCAAATGTTATTCTTTGGAACCATTCTCTTTCAGCCGTTGCTCTAACACTCATTAAGAACAGATTTAAACTGTAAGCTCAGTATTGGAATTCTCTCAGCTGGCCCATTGATGAAAAGCCTGGCCCGTCTTTCTGCCTCTGTACTGCTGTGACAGTAAGAGATCCCCACGCACTCCTGATTACAGTGCACGTCCCTATCGTCTTTCTGCCCCTGTGCTGCTGTGACAGTAAGAGATCCCCACACACGCCTGATTACAGTGCACGTCCCTATCGTCTTTCTGCCCCTGTGCTGCTGTGACAGTAAGAGATCCCCACACACGCCTGATTACAGTGCACGTCCCTATCAGGGCAGGGTGACGACTCACAGCCAGTTGAGAGCAGGAGTGTCAGTGCACAGGCCGCTTCCCGGAAGCTGTTCCAGTGAGTTGTTGACCATGGACCTGTACATGAACAATGTGGAGAAACGCTCTTATCACTGACCCTGTGTGGAGGTTATTCAGCTGAACGATGTCTTATCACAGTCTATCACCCACAACTACAGGACAAAATACCCAATTATACTACTACACTTGTACTGCTTTTTTTTTTTTGGAGCAGAAACTTTTTTGTGTGAACTTTATATAGTTTTTATTTTTTAATATGTTCACAAAAGGTTTACATGATAATAAATATATATATATATATATTTAAGGGTGTTTCAGAGAAGACCCCGTCTTCAGCTGTGTAGAAGCGCTTTTGTCCGAAACGTCCGGAAATAAATATTTTTTTAATCATTTAAACCTTTTGTGTACACCCAAAAAAACCTTTTTTTTTGGGTATACCTTTTTTTTTTACTTACAGTTGTTACAAAATATCACAGTACAAAGTATCACATTACAAAATATCACATTTTAAAATATCACATTACAGAATATCACATTATAGAAAAGAGCAGTTATAAAGTACAATAAAATCAGTAGCAAAAAAGATCAAATTCAAATAAGATCGGAATAAGGAATACAGTAAATAATTACATGTAAGAGCGGGTGCCACTGAGAGCAGTAAAAATATTTGCTTATAGGAGTAAAGTCCAGTATGAGCATGTAGTAAGTTCGATAAATGGGTGAGAATGATTTCAAATAAGAGCAATTACAAAAAACGTGAATACCTTGTATCTACGTAGTTTTTAAATCTATGATGCATCATTGTAAGATAAGAAATGAAGTATCTCTTAAGGTGGAATCACACGAGACAACATAAGAGACTCAACATAGCGTAGCAGCCCTTTATGTCAGTTTAAACAGGTTTTAATGGACAAGGCATAAGGTTCATTTCACAAGGTCTCAAAATGCCTCTTATGTTTTGTCCATAAAAACCTCTTTAATTATCTATTAATGAAACATGTACAATGCAATCTTCGCTGTTATCCAGGTACTTACATGAAGAACAAAGACTTCAGCCCCATGAACAGCTGACTCGGGATGATTTTAATGGGGTTATCATCCAGAATTCTAGAACACAAAGCACAACAGGATTTTGACGGCTCTGCCTAGATCATAATCCCTCTGACAATGGAGACTGACTGTTGAAGACAATGAATTCACCTGGATCAGTACAGAATTTTCTTTTTTAAATATGTCTCAATCCTAAAACTCTAGGTGATGCAAAGCTTTTGTCCAGAGCTGCATTTGAAGAATGAAGAAGTGGATTGTGGGGCGGGCAGGTTGCAATGGCAGATATTTATTGGGTTTAACCCTACAGCTCTCAGGTCACTCAGAAACAGTGTGTGCACTGCACACATTAAACTGTACATGCTAGCATACAGTAGAGCAAACAGCTTTGGTCACCTAATACAGAGGCCTGCGCCAGCTGCCCTTCGCTGTAAATGTGCACATTCGAACCCGGCTCCTTTAAAAAACTGCTTGACATTTGAAAATGAAGAGAAACAAGCCGGCACTACCCCAGCTCCTTTTAAAAACGTCTTGACATTTGAAAATGAAGAGAAACAAGCTGGCACTACCTACAGCCACTGTAAGTTGTGGAGCTCTTTGAACGTGCCTGCTGTCAATACTTGGATGCAGTTCTGGCTGAGATATCTGGTGTGATATATAAAACATAAAGCATTTGAGTTAATGACATTTCTGCAGGACTTCATGTGACTTACAATAGTTCTAGCTATTAGCCTTAAAACAAGCATTATATATATATCTAACAGTAACAGTCTCCCCTACACCCACTCACAGTTTCTGTAGCCTGTGCAGCCCCACAAACGCACTGCTGGAGACAGTCTCAATACAGTTACACTGCAAAAACCTGACCAGGGAGAAAACGGGAGAAAAAACTCAACAAATTCATCTTTAATTGTTCACACCCAAACAATACAAGTTAGTTAAAAAAAAAAAAGTATCTGGCCTAACACACTGCTTTATTATGTCAAACGGAGAGCACAGGACACAAATGCAATGATATTTCAAGAAAACCTGTGATTGTTATCAGGTTAAGTAGCTAGTCCCAATCTGTGCTGCAGCAATAGCAGAGTAAAGACATGTGCTGCTGTTCAGAGCCTGGTCTTGAACAAGTGGTCTGAGTTGCAATTAACCCACTATCTTTATAACCCTTATAGTAGCAGGTTCAAATCCCACCTCAGCCACTGACTCATTGTGTGACCCTGAGCAAGTCACTTAACCTCCTTGTGCTCCGTCTTTCGGGTGAGATGTAATTGTAAGTGACTCTGCAGCTGATGCATAGTTCACACACCCTAGTCTCTGTAAGTCGCCTTGGATAAAGGTGTCTGCTAAATAAATAAAGCAGAGTGCAGCTGAAAAGCACTTATCCAAGCCAGCATGCCAGCAACACCAGGATCATGACCCATACCACAGGAAAGATGCTGACCAAACGGATGAGAAATGGCACTCACAGTTTCTCTAACTCTGTGAACTGGACAAAAACCTCAGCAGGGAGGTTCTTAATCTGATTCTGTTTGAGTGATCTGCAGGGAATAGGAAAGAAAGTAATATTATTGAGGTTTCTATCTATCTATCTATCTATCTATCTATCTATCTATCTATCTATCTATCTAACCCTAACCCTTTCTATCTCTAATTTTAACCCTAACTTCAACACTAACCCTAACCCTAACTCTAACCCTAACCCCAACCCTAACCCTAACTCCAATCCTAACCTTACCATTTTTATATTTAATGATCACAGATGCCTGCAGCTTATGCACAACAGAGGTGTTTGTAAAAACCAAAAGGCTGATCAAGATCCTCAAGGTTTTACCAAGAAGATCTAAATGGGCTCTTTCCTACAACACTGAGAAGGAGACCAGGACTTACAGTAAGGTGACGTTAGAGGACACCCGAGGAACGGAGTCCAGGTTGACATCCACACACTCCAGCTCTGTCTCCTGACAGTCACAGACCCTGGGGTATTCAGTGAGGACTGGGGGAGCAGAGAGAGAGAGACTTCAGCTGTCTCTGTATGAGCGAGGAGAGCAGCTCAATCAGTGTATGAGCTGACACAGTGTGCTTCATATCATTGCATTACGTAGTGGATTCTGTGTTTAATGATTGCATCATCAAGTTCAATATCAGACCCCAGTGCAATAACATCTGACAGCATTACAATTGAATGGTAAACAGGCGTGTGGATCAGGGGGGGGTCGTGGGCTCACAGTAGTTTTCATCAGACTCGCTCTCATTTCTAGAATGGAATGCAGGTGTTATAGCGTCCAGCAGGAGCCTAGAGGAATTTGTGTGTTAGTGACTGATCATCACTTATTGTAGCCTTTGTGTTAAATTAAATGGGAAGCCAAACCACTGTGTGTATAGCGCTAGAACCAGCCAGCGCATGTGTATTCCCGGTGCTCTCTTTGGCACTGTTTGTTATCATTGTCCCAGCATGCTGAATTTCTCTTAATCCCTTTTACTCACAGCACTCCTGATGCCAGCCCTGAGGATCAGGTATCCCCTTCACCCTGAACATGCCAGACCAGCCGCTGAGATCCTCTGCAGAGAGAAAGGGGAGCTGTGAGAAGCTGTGCCTGGAGTGAGCACTGCGTTCTCTTCTGCTCTAGTGTGGGTTAGACAGACGCATGTTCATTGCACAGCTTCTGATCCCCACCCCAGGTTAGGTACAGGTAGCTTTACTGCAGATGCTTCACTCGAGTCACTGTGCACGCTCCTGACCTGACCCTCACACTGATCACTGCTGCTGTAGCGCTGCCAATTTCTTTTTTAAAAACAATTGCAATGTTTTTATAGGCCACTCAGCTGGGGGAATACAAGTGAAGGCATTTAACTCTTTGTACAGCGCTATCTTCTAAATGACCAAGCGCTAATGATCCCTAAAGGATTCGGTATTAGAGCTGGTCCATAGAGATTAAATACCTTACCCACAAAGCATTTACCACCACGCGAAGATAATACCTGATTTTGTCTTAAAAAGAAAAGAAAATGCTGACGTTGAAAGCTTGGAATAAACAGCTTAATTTAGGAGCTCCGGCATTTCCCTTTGTTAATTCTTCCAGGCTTTGTAACATTCGGAGTTTGATAACTTAACACAGTTGAAGAGTAAGTGCTTTGTGTTCCTCTGTTTCTGTCACTGATCTGCACCTCCAGACCAGGACTGATCTCTCACCGCAGTTGAGCTCGTCGGCCCCGTTGCTGCAGTCCTGGACCCCGTTGCAGTGCTGCAGCTGGGGCAGGCACATGGAGAGGTTCCCGCAGGGGAAGTGTCCCACCGGACAGGCTGGGGACAGAGTGCTCCTCTTCACCAGCAAGGACCCTGCTGCTGCTGCAGGAGACACACAGACAACACCAACACCGGGACACTTATTGTTCTGATGGATACAAAATATGCTTCTCAAACTTCCTCAAACACTCTTACTGCTGGGTGAAGGCATGACTTGAAGATAAAGGTCCTCAGATCCTGAGACCCTGGGGAGCCTCGCTTTCTGAAGAAAATAATTGTATTCACGATGATCTGGACTAAATGGATCTGAGAACTGAGACCTCGCTCCAATTTCAGCTTCAATGAAAAGCTTTGTGATACAGAATCTTTAGATCTACAAACTAGATACATATCCTTAAATCAGCCTCTGATAATTTATCCAGAGCTTTGATTTACTTACATATGGAATGCATTCTTTATCAAGGAAAGATCCTTTTGAAACTCACGCGGTTGCAAGACAAATAAAAGAGACCAATTTCCCATTGGAAGACATGAAAGCCTTCAGAGAAGAATAATGACGCAAACATTACAAACAGAAAGATCAAGAACTGCTGCTGCCAAGCGCAGCTAGATAACGCAGCGGGGCTTGTGCCAGCATACTCCCTGCCTTTTCATCTGGGGAAACATGTAACATTCCACCTATATTTCTCATCTACTCACACTCATGCTGCAAATAAAACTGTGCCAACAACAGGGCATCCCCTATATAACCAGGAACTAAACAACAAATCAGGTGTTTAATGTGCAGGCTCTCAGGTCCACAGCCCCTAGATTAAGGACCAGGCAGACCCCTCTGAACTTAATGCACGTTGCAGTTTATACTCATCACTCACACAAACCACCGTCCGCTGTACGGCAAGCAGCTCTGTGCTAAACTGACAGAGAAAAAACACCATCCAGAGTCCATACAACTACAAAGACCAGGCAGGCTCTTCTGATTGTTCTGCTGAGTTACATCAAGATCTCCCCTTTAAACACAGCATATAATTAGCCATGCAGATCAAATAGAAGAAATGGGACACATATCAGAACAAAACTATAGCTATCAGAATCCTACCATACCACATTAATACCTAAGAAGAACAACAGACATTCTAAATAGCCGTTCTAAATATGTATCTATCATCTGTAGCACAAATAACAGAAGTTAACAAGACGTTTCCCCTCCCAAATGGCAAGCGATACTTTGTCTGACCTCAAAGAGCATGAGGTGAGAAGCTTACCTTGAACTGTCATGACGGTTGAAAGGACCTGCAGGTAGACCAGCCTTGGAGCTCCTGTCATTGCTGGTGGTCAGAAGGACAGAGCCGGGACTTGTGTCTTTAATCCTTCTTTTTGTGACTGAGTGAGTATCAGGGAGTCGGCACAGTGTTTCTTGTCAGATCCAGAGCGTCTTTTCAGATTCTCTCTCTCTCTCTCGCTCCCTCGCTCGCTCTCTCACTCTCTCTCTCTCTTGCTTTCTCTCGCTAAACCTCCAAACTCACAGACAGCATTTGCACTATATGTTTCTAAAGCCTTGTCTTCCTACAGTATCAGCCAGCGTTATAACCACTGAGCTAGTCAAACCCACTGCCTTCCACGCTGCAGCCCAGCACTCTAACCACTGAGCTAGTCAAACCCACTGCCTTCCACACTGCAGCCCAGCACTCTAACCACTGAGCTAGTCAAACCCACCGCCTTCCACACTGCAGCCCAGCACTCTAACCACTGAGCTAGTCAAACCCACTGCAAAATGTGCATGAAGTATAATGTAGTATAAGCACTGCAGTACTTTCTTCAGTAAAGGCATGCAACTATGATACTGCCTTAAGCAAAACGTTTGCTCTGTGACATTAATTATGAAATTAGTTTTGGACTAAATGGGGCTTATAATTTGAAATCAGAAGCGCTCCTCTTCCCAAGAAAACGTAAGCTTTGAATCTTTTCATTGTGTGCTGTGGTATTAGTGAGCTGGGTAAGGGCTCATCTCTAAGGCTGTGGTGTTAGTGAGCTGGGTAAGGGTTCATCTCTAAGGCTGTGGTATTAGTGAGCTGGGTAAGGGCTCATCTCTAAGGCTGTGGTATTAGTGAGCTGGATAAGGGCTCATCTCTAAGGCTGTGGTATTAGTGAGCTGGATAAGGGTTCATCTCTAAGGCTGTGGTATTAGTGAGCTGGGTAAGGGCTCATCTCTAAGGCTGTGGTATTAGTGAGCTGGGTAAGGGCTCATCTCTAAGGCTGTGGTATTAGTGAGCTGGGTAAGGGCTCATCTCTAAGGCTGTGGTGTTAGTGAGCTGGGTAAGGGCTCATCTCTAAGGCTGTGGTATTAGTGAGCTGGGTAAGGGCTCATCTCTAAGGCTGTGGTATTAGTGAGCTGGGTAAGGGCTCATCTCTAAGGCTGTGGTATTAGTGAGCTGGGTAAGGGCTCATCTCTAAGGCTGTGGTATTAGTGAGCTGGGTAAGGGCTCATCTCTAAGGCTGTGGTATTAGTGAGCTGGGTAAGGGCTCATCTCTAAGGCTGTGGTATTAGTGAGCTGGATAAGGGCTCATCTCTAAGGCTGTGGTAATCATATTTCTGGCAGCTCTATGGAAACTATTTTGGGTCAGGTGCACTTGCATATTTGTCAGACAAGCTGCATTTATCATTGAGGCTGTAGAGGACGTACTGTTCTCTGTTCAGCAAAGTATGATTTGTTTATTGTTTGTTTTTTGTGTTTCTTTAGCAGCTATTTATTTGTTAACATTAAACACTGTTTTATACAAGAAAAACAATCAAGAACAAAGATACTCAGGAATTCAAGAGCCATCTGCTGATGCTATCTTTCTCATCCTGTGAAGTGTGCCGCTCTCAGACTGAGTGTCTTTAAAAAGATTCTTGCTCTTTTATTGCATGTAATTACGATGTAATAACACAGCTATTACTCAGAAGATTTATAATCAGGGGGTAAACCGATCCAGAACGTATTTCAATCGTATGCAATAATAAAAATGCCACAGTATCTTGCAGTAGGGTTGCTTGCTATTCTAACTTTCTTTTCCTGGCATTATCCATTTCTCATGTGTCCATTTGTCATGCAATGAAAACGTCCAAGATGGTATTTACAGAACGATGAAAGGGAGTTACTACACAGAACTCGCTTTCTTTCAGCATTCTGCTCGTGTGAAGATGTGGTTTTATGTTCTACCAGTAAATAATTCACATTGCAGTGTCCATAAACAGTGATTGCCATGTCTCTTACAGCTGCCTAACACAGATATCAGCTCTCTCTTTTATATCACACTCATATTAATGAGTCATTGAGCAGATGCTTTTATCCAAAGTGACTTACAGACTAGGGTGTGCTTTGCATCAACAGCTACTGCAGAGTCACTTACAATAGGACCTCGGTTTTATGTCTCATCCGAAGGATAAAGCGAGGATGCGAGGAAGAAAGTGACAATGTGGAGGCACAAGGTTTTGGGGAAAGAGCAAGGATCTCTATTGAGAGGGAAAGAGAAGAAACAATATACTCCAGCTGAATTTACTTCTGATTATCAGATTTGTAAAGACAGAGGGATGCAGACAGGCTAGAGTCCAGTGTTCAGAATTGAGTTGGGCTCAACAGCGCCCCACAGTGTAGCTGGGGGCCGATGACTCACTTTCAGAGAAGGGGAGTGCTCCTCTGTGGCTTTCTTACAGACGTAAATCAGGTGACTGATCGCTCTAATGCAGGAGCAGAAGCACTTCATATTCTGACTGTTTCAGATTGTTAATGATGTTCATGTGATTTTGTAAAAAGAATATGCAAAGATTACAAATCATGGTGCACTAGGATGTGCTAGGATCCACAGCGATGTAGTACGCTGAAAAATGATCAGGCATTGGTTGAGGTTGATGTAGTTGCTTTGCAAACTCTTGTGTCTCATGTATGGCATCCATCTAGGAAAGACATCCTAGGTTCAGATTCAGCTTCGCACCACACATAATAAGGAACTCACCTGCCAATGAATTTAAGAAAAAAAAACATATCAGCAATCATCAATCCAGTCTCTCTTTGACACGTTCATGACTATAGCTGAAGATTTACCATCTGTTCAAAATGAGCAAGCTGCAGATCGACTTTAAAATTCATGAGCCACGTTACAGAATATTTCACTATGACCTGAGACATCAACAAAACACATTGTCACTGTTCATGAAAATACCTGACTGAAAATAAATGATATACAACTTTAAAACATGTCCTAGCACTCTCGGTATTGGTGTTAAAATGTCTTGATGTGGCTGTACACTAGAGAGGGCATTGTCCCTATTGCCCTGACTGCCAATATCTGTAATGCCCGAGTATGAGGTGTCCTTTGAAGTCATAGCCTGCTAATGATACTACAAAAAAAGGTTTAGACATTTGATGTTTTATTTAAGTTCAGAAGCCCAGAGGGATATCAGAGGGAGATTTGTTTAAACGCAGCATACTGGGATCCTGGTATAGCCCATTGCTGAGTTGAAATACAGATTCAGTCATAACAAACCCTTCTACACCTGCCATGTTACCTATTTTAGTCCACCACCCCACCATCTGCTTATTGCTGTGCATATCCTGTTGTCTGTCTGTCCATACATCCCTGCATCTGTCAGCTACAGTCTCCTTTAAAAGGGTGTTCAAGATACCCGGGTCACAATCCCGTGTAGTGTGAAACTACGTACCTGGGTCATACCCGGGTTAACCCACCTCAGGATGTGGGTTGATACGCTTTGACCCCGGTTGAGCGAGACAAAATGCTTGAACAATTCCATAGCGTGCTGTTGCTACGACATGAGTGGTACTTATTATTGATGAATGTGAATGCAGTTATTGAGCCCTAAACACGGTTATCTACGAGTCATGTGATTACGTGACTCCTGTGATTCCTGCAAACAGGCTCAAAGGCGTTCCAGTGACCAGCGATCAGGAGTCTAGCACAGCTAGCTGCACTGTGTTCACTGCAAGATTTGCTGCATTTTATCATCATTTTAAAGTGTTACCAAAACGTTGCATTACATTTGCATTGTTAGCTCTGTGAAATCCCAGATATTTATTGGCTATGATCTACTGACAGGGTTCCATTAGTACCAGGACCTCCATCTGATTATGGGTGTTCTGTTGAATACAGATTCATCTGAGGTGCTTGAGAAGTGCTAAATGTGTCTCTAAGACCCTTTCACACTGGCACTCCTACCCAGGTCCGGACCTGGGTTCTGGATACCCGGGTCACAATCCCGTGTAGTGTGAAACTACGTACCTGGGTCATACCCGGGTTAACCCACCTCAGGATGTGGGTCGACACGCTTTGACCCGGGTTGAGCGAGACAAAATGCTTGATGGCCGTTCGTGAGCCAATGAAATAACAAACAGCCGTCTGTCACCCAGGTCAACCCTGCTTTATCAAAAGCAGTGTGAAATCACATAAGGGACCCGCCTGTAGGTTCTGACCAGGGTAGAGCATGCCAGTGTGAAAGGAGCTCTAGTTTAAAGCACGTCGTGTTGTTGATGAGAGCATTGGGACAAAAGACTGAAGGTGCCTATTGTTAATGAATATGGAAATAAACACGTTTTTTCTTTTGTACATGAAGTGCTTCTAATTAACATTTAAAAGCAGTAGGTTAAACTAATTTATACCACGTTCAAAGAGCCTTTGCAGTTTGTTTGTTTGTTTCTGGTTGCTCTCGTAAACAAGATTTGCATTTCAATGAGCTTTAGCTGGTTAATTAAAATTACAGCATGCGCTTTCCATTGAAGCATTCTGGAAGCGTAGGCGAGGGAGATCGACACCAGGGCTAACAACAATAACACACGTTTTGAATGACGTTTGGACCCATTTTAAACTACAGGAGATTATGATGAACATGCTTTTGCAGTTGGACTGTATCTACTGCAGTTGTCTGTATAGTGTTAATGTATTACAGTCCTGCAGCTGCAGCTTGCTCAGAGACTGCCCAAGGCACATGTTCCTTTCCTTTCTTCTGTAATCTCAGGGTTTTAGCAAAGTTAACATGCTGACATTTAGCAGCTTAAATATATCGTGTGAAATCTATCATGTGAAATGTGACTTCATCTGAATTTAAGTCATTTTAATTAGATGCGTGTTGCAGTTGTTAAATTAATATTCTTGCTGCTAGTTTTATAACAATGAAAATATAGGGGCATGTTTTGGCTATATACAGTAGTTTAAAAATAGGGGTGTGCTGATCCCTGTACTAGTACTTAGTATTATTATTATTAGTAGTAGTAGTAGTAGTAGTAGTAGTAGTAGTAGTAGTAGTAGTCATCGTAGTAGCAGTAGCAGTAGCAGTAATAGTAGTAGTATTTCTGCGTAGTATTGAGAGCACTACAATATGCAGTTCTTTTTCAAAGTTCAATAGCAGGACTAGTGCTCAGAATAGAGGTAGGCTTGTTGTTGCAGCTTGGGGGGCAGTGTGACCTCATGGTGAGCGATGAGCAGCAGTGACACATACTCAAGAGCTAAGACCTTTGTGGAAGGAGGTATGGCAAGCCAAAGGATCATTTCCAGATATCTCAATTTGTATTTTAAGATATCTTCAAATATTTAGGGATATCTGGAAATGATCAGACAGATTCATAAACACTTAGAAATCATTTATAAATGTCATTTTTCACAAATGAATCTAAATGTATCTGGCAAGCAGTTTGTACTGGGGATGGCTTTTGCCTGATCAAAGATACAGTACACAACTGTACGAAAAGGTATGTTTATTATGCCACCCAGGAATAATGTAGCGAAGCCTGTCTTTGGAGGAGCGCGATGATGTCTTCCTCTGTTTTAAATTCATAACTCTCTGCAGCGGTTTTGGAAAATGACATCTTGGGTCGTTGCAAATGCTTTGAAAGTGGAGGAGCCCATCGGTTTCTGGGAAGCTATTTCATCTTTCCTGGGCGACATTGTTACCATGGATACGAGGAGAAAGAGTGGGGGAACATGCTGGGGTGGCTGCTCAATGGAGAGGAGCCCCCCCCCCCACCCCCACCCCCCCTCTCACACTCTGGACAGTGTGGAGCACAGCTTGTTTTTTTGTATATCTCTTTTCTAAGTGGTGCAAATTGGATTTCTCTCTGTTCAGAATACGGCTTCGTCTCTGAATTGATTTCCATTCCCTCAGGTGTAATGATGAAGACCGCTTCGGGGGCCCCTATTGTGCTCTCCAACAATGTCTTCAGACAAAGCACCGACCATATCAAAAACACCCGCTCCCTCCCTACCTCCCTCCCTACCTCCCTCCCTTCCTCACTCCCTACCTCCCTCCCTCAATCCCTCCCTTCCTCCCTCCCTCCTTCCCTCACTCCCTCCATCCCTCCCTCACTCCCTCCCTCCCTCCCTCCCTCCCTCAATCCCTCCCTTCCTCCATCCCTTCTTCCCTCACTCCCTCCATCCCTCCCTCCCTCACTCCCTCCCTTCCTACCTCCCTCCATCCTTTCCTCACTTCCTTCCTCACTCCCTCCCTTCCTCGGCTGTATACATAGAGTTTCTTAGTTTTAGTGATGTTCACTATATATATATATATATATATATATATATATATATATATATATATATATATATATATTCTTATTCTTTTTTTCTTTTTAGTTGTCTTTTTTTTATAATTTTGTTTGTTTTTAATTAGCCTGTGTGATTTTTTCCATACTTTTCTCTGTCTGACTAACTTTACCGTGCTTTCTCCCCAGGAACCAATTAGTACCAATTTTAGTATATGTGCTGCATTGTGCAATAAGTACCTTCCAACAGCACTTGACATGTCACAGACGACTATTCCTGTAGCTGAGCCCCTGTCACCAGAATAAGAACACTACAAGAACACAAAGCACAGCCTGCTTCTTATCATGCATAAGAGTCCATCTGATAAGTGTGTGTGTGTGTGTGTGTGTGTGTGTGTGTCTGTGTGTGTGTGCGTGCGTGTGTGTTCATATGTGTGTTTGGAGATTATTTAAGGGACTGTGCTACAACAATTACACTTTAGAATTGCAATCAAATTGCAATCAAATGACACTTCCAGCATAATGAGCTTGCCTTCTCTTTATATCCCAAATCCTATTTCATATCTGATCCCTTAGAAAAGTTTGCCACAGTAATTTAGCAGTTTCCTCATACATTTACCACAGAAAATACAAGTTCAGAAAAAACGAAACAAGAGCTGATTTTGTACAGGCGGGACAAACAACAAAGGGAGAGACAGCATGTGTCTCTAATGGCCTCACGTTAGGGCTCGCACATATTTCAAATGTTCATACGAGAGGCTCATCGCTGTGCTGTTCTTTGTGCATTTCCGGACGCCATGACAACACGTCCTTTGTAAAGCACAGGCCCATTATAGTGTATTGAATTTGGAGACACTAGCTCATCCAGGGAGACATGTTGAAAGAGACAGCTGAGAGATGGTGACATTTTGGGGTGCAATTAGATTCACAGATATGTTGCACTGAAAGTACTAAATGTACTGCACGCATCACAATTTCTCATCCAACCTCCCCGTTTGAGCTGTTCCGTGCACAGGGCCTCTTTAGTGTCTCACAAATGAGATCTGTGCATGCTGCTCTCGGGATCCTTCCACGCCCACCCCTGTTTTAAGAGCTGCCTCGTTATTAGTGACTGCTCTCACCTCTAGGCTGTGAGAGTAAAGTGCAGGAAACAAGACCTCCTTCACATCACGCTTCTATACAGCCTGACACCACCAAAGATAGGCACAGGTCTCCATTGTTTCGCTGACAAAGGCTGCTAATAACAAAGCTGAAGAAGAAACGACAGGTCTCAGTATAGGATTAAGCAAGACCTGGAAAGTGTGTGTAGATATCAGATACCAGCAGACCTCTATTAAAAAAAAAACAGTCATTTTTTTCGATTTTTTAGTTAAGTATATGGACAAATACAACGCGGTATGTAATTCCATATGTTAACATAACATTATTCCGCAGGTGTTAATTCGACTTCATGAAGCACAGTTAGTTAATTCTATAAGGTGATGCTAATGACCATAGCTGTGTCTCCGCGCTGTATTCATTTCTTATTCCAGTGGCTGGAGTCACTATGCCCTGTCAGCAGGTACAATGCCCTGCGTGTATGAATGCTTTGTTTTACTGCGGTTTCAGAGCACTAGTTAAACTGCAGTCATGTCGCGCTGTTGTTGGGTGGGGCAGCTCGTTCCTGTGCATGGCAGGTCTGCCTTTATTGATTGTGAACAGCTGTCAGTATAATTGTCCTGACAGAAACTATCAAAATAATTGCCGCTGTGGTGCAGTTTGAATTCTTTGCATTTGTTTTTACTGTATGCCTTGGTCAGCTGTGATAAGGGCCAGGTCTTCCTGCAGTTATCTGCTAGGACATAACAAAAGCAGTGAAGTGGAATGTCGGCTCACAGTAACCTTTGAAATGCCCTTTTGAAAATGAAGACGGCACGCCAGTGTTTGTATTTGTCATAATAACGGCAGTGTTGCCTTAGTGAAAGAGAATTTTAAAAGCGCTGTCCCCCGTCAAGGCGTTCAACGCTCAAAGTGTAGCTTTTTATTTTAAAATTGCAGAGCAGGATGGAAACCACTCCTTTGAGAGCTCGGGGCGTTTTCTAAGCACCTCGTAGCGGCAGCTCTGTAATTTTATTAGGATAATGGAAAAGATGTGTTTTCTCTCAGATCCGAATTCCTGTGTTTGATTGGAGAAGATGACAGAATTGATGAAAATGAAAGGTTTAAAATGAGAAGCCAGATTAGAGTTCATTTACAATAGAATAAAAAACGAGATTCAGAAAAGCCATTAACTAATGTTTCAACCTCCTAATAATAACGAGACATATTTTATTATTTACAAACAAACAAAAAACAGAACAGATCTTTTGGTGAAACGGCGTGTCATTATTGCAGTGCAGTTTAACTGCAGTCTCTGTGCACCTGCATTAGAACCACAGTTCAATGGAAGCTGCTTTTCATCGCTGAACAAGGGGGTCACTCTGTCCCTATGCTGTAGCTGAAATAGCCTTCATCGAAAACGCAGGTTATCGTGTTTATTTACAATTTAATTGGCAAGGCAAGGTTCCTGCCAGGCTGTCCCTTGTAACGCTCAAATAATGATCTTTCCTTCTCCAATCCCTGGATATCAAACCGGGTTAATCAACACTTGCATTTCCTTTTAAGATGAGGTCTCGGAGGAATGCATCTGTGCACAGCGGTGGGTTACTAGAGGCAATTACGCAAAGGATGAATAGCTGCTTGAAAGAAATCTGACACCGAGTCATTATCCAGCACGGTTAACGCAAACCACGTGCCAGAGGCAGGAGAGACCTGCAGTTGTTGTTTTTAACCTTGGTGTCCCAGGTAATTGTTTTCTTTTTAGTTCTGAGATTTCAGCCCTGCCTCTGTTTTCTGTTAGCACGCTTTACCTGGGCCGTGCTGTAGAGTCTTATACAGTTGAACACGGTTTTTTTTAGTAATGTTTCAACATACTGCTTCTGTGGGATTCGCCACACTGCCCTGATATGCAACATTACGTCACCATTCTTTACTACACTGCGCCACGCGTTTCCCCTGGCATAGCGCAGTAAACTTTTATAAGAGCAGGGCTGTTTTTAACAGTCAACGCCCACCCTAGCTGCTCTGCTGCAATCCACTGCAGGGTAGCAAATTCATCCTGTATTGCCGTACAGTCGCACCAAGGGCATCCCGTTTCATTGCTAAACTTGTGAGAAACGTCAAGGAACGAAACAAATTAACAAACAGGCAGGGTACTGCGGTGCACAGATGTGTTTAGAGCAACGTTAGCACAGAGAACCGTTATAATAAACTTTAATGACTCAAAAGTATAGATCAACAGCGCCGCCTGTCTTTTTTTTTATTTATAGTTTTTCTTTTTTTTTTTTTTATCAGTTGAACTTTGTTCCAAATTATTTACTGGTTGTTATTGACAAAGCCTTGTACAGTCAACTTGAAACGCGCAATAAACATATACAGTTGGGCTACAGCAAACTGAAGGCCACGCTGCTGCTTATTCTAGCAAACTGTAGTGGCATTTCAAAGTGTCAGTGACATTGTGGGTGAAGTCTCCTAACTACAGTTGGTAGTAACTACATTACTATTGATTGCACAGGTATTTAATGGCGGGTTTTTACGCGAGGGGGAACTACACTTCCTCTCTAACAATCATCTCTGTTTAACGTTGTTTACTGTGTGACGTGCCTTTTATTTGAATGTTATTCAATTGTATTGGGATCATGCTGCAGGTGGATTAGTGCTGGAAAACACCTCACCTGCTTAACCTGTGAATGACCAATCACCGCGCAGCTTTGTGGCTGATTCCCGTGGTCCTAGAGTCCCTATACGTTTCAGGGACGTGGGGGCGGGGGCTTCTGCCAGATTGTAGGCGTGAACCGACTGATCAAACCAATAGAGTGCCAGAAGTGTGCAGCAGAACTCGGTAGTGCTCCAATCGGGTAGCGTGTGGGCGGGCAATGTGAGTAAACACAAGGGGGACTGACAAAGCGGCGGAGGCTCTATGCTTCTGGGCGGAGAGCGAGTGAGAGCGGAGATTGTCAGAGGAGGCTACCGTTGAGCCTTGGGGGGGTGGGGGAGGACGAGACACATTCACACTGTCAACCCGGGGACGAGGCCGGGCCTGCGCCTGCAGTACGCAACACAACCCAGGAAATCATGGAGCTCGAGAATATCGTGGCCAACACCGTGCTGCTCAAGGCGAGAGAAGGTAAGCGATTGAGCGGGACGCTGTCTGCAAGGAAAGTCTGGGGATTCATCGAGCTGGTGCAGGCCGTGTAGATAGCAGAGTTTATTTATTCACGTATTTTATTTATGTATTGTATTGTAGTTCAGTTGTAGTGCCCACATTTCGCTTAGCGGTTGCGTTGTCTTGGTAATGTATGCCGTTATATTAGTTTGCAGCGGGTTGACAGTTCTGTTATCTCTCTGCCTAGTTTCCATTACAGTAGTAGTTTTAATAATTCGATGCATATGTTATAGCCTCTGTCCTGCTCACAGTATCATTGCTATTCCAAGTCCACAGTTTTCGTTTTAACGGACTCGCACTTATTTGGGCTTGGCAGTACCGACTGTACTAGTTACTCCAGACAACAGAATTACAGTTCGCTGTCATTTGGAATAGGATTTCCAAAATTACTGTTACTTACTATATTACAAACGATGCTCAACCATAAGCTGAGTCTTATCTGATTATTTTAATGAGGTGAATTCGTCAGTGAACAAACAGGCAGGGATGGAAATAAGACTCCCATTGCATAGCAGTTTGATCCATCTCTGGTTTTACTATGAGTTTAAGAAGACACGCCTGAGCTTGTCACACAGCTTGGCACGCAGGATCTTAGTAAAACCTGGAATGGGTGCAGCTGCACTTCAATAGGAGTCTTATTCCCATCCCTGCTCACAGAGGATGATGCATATTACAATTCATGTCTAAACTCCTACACACTTACTGTACATCTCATCACAACAAGGGTACCCTTGTTAACAAGATAGCTGATCTCATGCAAGGGTCCAGCCCTGGTCTCATCGTAGCATCATATTGAAATGTGCTGCTGACATGTCTACTGGTAGAACCTCTTTCTTAATCAATGAAGAGTTTCTGTAAAGTGCATTTCCTTCTAATCACTACACATGTGTTGTTGAGTCAGAACTCCCCTGACGCCTTGGCATGGAAGGTGCTGTGCCCAGTGGTGAATGGGGGGGGGTCCCAGTCTGTGATGTGCACTCGGGTTTAGAGAGATGGGATGAGCTGCCTCTCATTGTGCACTCCTGCCAGCTTTCTTTCTTTTTAGATTGTCTATAGATGTGCTCAGGATCCCACCTCTTACGTTTGTTTGTAATTGCCGACACTGTCGAAGGAACTCACAAAGCACCATGAAGTTGGTTTCGGAGAGCAGGTAGAAATGTTGGCTCAATATCATTGCATGCAGTGAGTGCAGGTGGAGCTGCTGCTCAGGTGGATTTACAGATAGACCATGTTCTTTGTTTTCCCTAGTTTCATTTTAGACAAATAACACTTTGTACTTTGCATGGCTGTAAACTCTTCACCTTCCAGGATGTGTCTGAATATGGAAATATCAATGTGTTTTTTTTTTGGTACGTCAAGAGCAAATAAAATAAAACTTTTTCTTTTTACAATCAGCAAGTGACCCAGAGTGTTTGGAGCTGTGCCTGACTTGTGCAGTTCTTCTTTAGCTCCTTGTAAAGCGCAGGTCTGGGCACACCAGTGCTCTCAACACAGTCGCCCCATCCTTACCTGTCTCTACAGTAGCCTGCAGAGGGTGGGAATCCCACACTGACTGCCTAAAGAGCTCTCCTCTAACTCTGCATTAAAACATCATTTCAGTGCCTCAGAGGTCCCATAGATATTTAAAGAGACATAGACGTGTGCGTATCGCAGTTAATCTAACAAACAGTACCGACCCTTCAAACCCATTATCACAACTACACTGCACTTTGTTTTTGCTATTTAAATAACTCCCCCATGTCAGTTCTCCGCTTTGTCTCCTACCCACGTAATGTGTCTATTTTACAAAGATGATAGAATTACTGCTAGTATGCTGAATTTAAGGGATTATATATATATATATATATATATATATATATATATATATATATATATATATATATATATATATATATATATATATATAATTATTTTTTTTTGCATAATCTTTTTAAGTTTCACAGGGTACAATGGGCAGCAGTATTCCGTAATACATATTTAGAAGTATTCCTCAGATTTATATTAGACATTAGTCCCTCTTGAGTTATAGAACAGAAATGATTAGCTATATGTTTGAGGGAGTAACAAACCAGGCTGTAGATTGATTAAGAGAGGATGCATTTTGTAGGTCTCCTGGGTATGAAAGAGGAAGGAAACGTTGCCTTGGTTTTAACTTAACAGAACATACAAATAAATAATGCAAACATGTCATTGTGGTCAGCAGCCTGCTTTCACTTACGTGTGCAGAAATCTCATTTTCCTATTCTTTTCTTTTTATTTTTTTAATATAGATTGGAGAGAAAGCCATGAACCCACTGCTGCTTGAAACTGGAAACAGTTTTACTATAACAGAATGTGACGCTGGTGTTGATTATGGGGATTGGGTTGTTGAATCTTCCTTGCCTGCTGTTCTATATACAGGCGTAGACTGTTTAGTTGGTGTTGGTTTTTTGTTCCTTCATCTGCATAAGATTACACAGTACTGTTCATATTAATCGGTGCTAATGAGAGTTTGGATCTGCTCAGTTACGCGCTGGTGGAATATCTGGCAGTGCAGAAGTGCTTTCAGTGATCTGCGGCCCCTGAAGTCTGTTTTATTTTCATTTAACAGGAGGTGGAGGGAAGAGAAAAGGCAAGAGTAAAAAATGGAAACAGATGCTGCAGTTTCCCCATATCAGTCTGTGTGAGGAGCTACGACAGACCATAGGTAAGCAGTACTGCAGGAATTGCTTTTTACCGTGTCCAGTATATGATCACAGTCCAGACTTAGAAAAATCAAAGTACAGTATGGGTGTGCGTGGATCTTTAGGCGAGGTAAGTGTTGACTTGTGTGTTAGAATGTTCTGTATGGTACCGTGTTATCAACCCTTGTTCCAGGAAGTGTGCAGAATGTTTTTGTGTATTATTGGTTTAGTCTATTTGGGTCAGCCACATGTCTCGCACTAGCTTTAGAACATCCTTTACATGCCATGAAATGCTGGTTTTTACAGTGTCATAATAATTACTGCAACCAAAATGAGCAAAAACAAAATTACTCGGCAGCCCCATTGTGGCAAAGCCAATCTAGCAGAATGTGGTGGATAAGGGAAGCGTGTCACATGAAGTGTGTCTCGTACTTTCATGTTTACCACGTTCCCCTCCTCATTTGTGTAACCTGTTTATGTGGTACATCTGGGTTTGAATGCTTGCAGGAGCGTTTAGGTACGTTTCTTCAGAGGATCCCGTGGGATCCAGATATTCCACGGATAAAGCACTGTTCTGTTGTTGACCTCTCTGTTTGATTTATTGACGGCCGTCTGATTTAGAGTGTTCGCTCTCCACGTTTCTGTTTTCTTTCTTCATGAGTTCACGGCCACGTTCGCACGTTGCACACTTCGCCCTGGCTCCCTGAGGTCCGTTGATCTGCCAGCGAGCAGGGGGTTCAGGTAGCTCTTGAAGAAGGTTGCCCCATGTCTGCTCACACCCTGCGTTCTGCAGAGACACAGGAAGCTGTGGTAGGAGGAAGAAGGGGAAGTTCTCCACAGTCCTGACACATGCTGCAGTAAAGAACAGGGGGGCGGTTAGGAAAGGGGTTGTGTCAGCCTGATTTTGTAACAAGTTAGTAAAAACAAATCGCATGTTTTTTCTTAAAACTCAACAGGCTTTTTTAAAATTTTATTAGCGGTGTATTTTGCATTCAGTTGGAATGCTCTTTGCTTCAGTGCTTTACACTAAACCATATTAAGATTTATTTTTTCACACCCCTAGTAGCTGCTGTAGTATTATAAACGTGATCAAACTTTATTCAGAATCTAGATTGAATTCAGTGTGACGCCACCTGCTGGAGAGATGCTGCCAACCAGTGGGCATGCTTAAAAGTGATTCGGTAATCTCCTCGTATACAGTTGATTTGCTAGACCTCCCAATCTCTTGTCTTTGGCCTCCGAGAAGAGGGTTGCAAAACTGTCCTGAGTGCTCACCATGCCCAGCCCTTCTCAGCTTTAGAAACCTTTAAGGATCTAGGATAGTGTGACTACGTTGTGGTAGACGCTTAGAATTGTGGCTAACCAAAAATGTACATAGGTGTTCGCCTTAGTGTTTACATAAAAGTAAGCTAACTGCGTGGGCTACTTTTTTTCACATCTGATATTTCCACTGCGTACAATTTAATACTCAGTCTTGTACAGAAATACTTGTTGCAACAATTTATATTAAAAAGTGATGGAGGGATCTTAAAATGACCTTTCTCATTGGTTTCAAACATTCCCAAAATGTTCAAGTTTTAATCAGAAAGTTAAGTCGTCAGAAATAGGACAGTGCCTCTTTAAATAATCGTATCATTAGCCAAGCTTTATGGTTGCATAATCTTACAGCACATCTTCCTGTTATCTGATAGGGGACTGCCAGCATTTCCATGGCGTCACAGTAAAGAGGGTTGTTGCTGCTCTAGCTACATGTTCGTGCATTTTAATTTTTTAATTTTTTTTTTTTCTTTTTTGAAACAATACAGCTATTGCAGTTCACTACAGCGACGATATCATGTTGTAAAGCGTTTGTTTTATTTGATGGTGTTGTCAGCCCTTTAGCATAAGGATTTCAGAGAAGCATCGTGTTCTGTGATTACTGTACCTCCCTATTGCTTTTTTAAAGGACCCGAGTGCTCTGTCATTGACGGCTGTTGCTCTGCTTGATGAGTCCAGCAGAATGGCGGGTATCAATCAGTATGAAATTGAAAAAGCATTTGTTTTCTTAATGTTCCCGCCACTAACCATTGCTAAAAATGTAATGCATTCATTTATTATTAGTTTATTTGGCCTTTCGCGTACTATTTAGGTACAGATCCCTTTAAATAATACACATACCACACATGCTGTACTTAGAACTGCAGATTAGCTATTCCTGTAGATGCAACAATTATTCACTTCATCGCTTATTGATCGTCATGGCTTTGGTTTATCTTAAGCTTCAATTAAACATTCGACTAATTGCCCCCCGTGCCCTTTCTACCCAGTAACAAGTGCTTTCTTTGCGTATTGCTGGGAAAAAAGGCTCTTCCGTTTTTGTATTAATTTTTTAATGGAAAAGTCAGAACCTAATAAAACATTGGCTGTTTTTCTGTTTTAATAATAATGTTTTCTAAAGGCATTTACAAGATTATATCACTATCTATAATTAATTGCAAAAAAAAAAGTGTTGAAAAAAAATGCATTTCTGCCTGTCGATTTGAGACCCTTGTTTGCTGATTACTCTTCTAGTTATTTATTTATTTAGTCGTGCATTTGTTCATTCACCAAAAGCGTGCACTTCATAGCGACGCTGCGGACGGGTTCTGGTAACCGAGGAGGGATTTGTTTTTATCCCCAGTTTGCATGTGATTATAAACCGTGCATCTCTGGGGAAGCCTTCAGGCTACACTGGGTTTTGTATTTTGTATTTTTCACAAGTTACACAGCCGTAGAAGTGCCGGAATGTGCAGTAAACTGCAGCTGCAAATGCGGTCATGAGATCCATTGTTTGCTTTGGTTTATCAAGATTAATGAAGACATTATACTGTCGTAAGTGGACTATGTTAAGAGATAGACGCTCAATAGGGGATGCCCCGGCAGTGTACACTAACAGAACACAAAGCAATCACTGTTTCTGTGCTTTTTGTTTTTAAAAGTTAGACTAGGATTCGATTTTCATAATACCCCCTCAGTTTCCTAACCCTCAATGGTGTCTTTAGAATAATGTATTTGTGTAGAAAATGGACAGATGATGAATTGGTGACCACTGCACAAGGAATACATGACAGGCAAAATGCAGCCTGCTCTTTCCAAGGGGCTGTTTATTCATACAGGGACACAAGTGGTTCTGCTCTCCTGCTGCCTCTTACAGCGATCGATAGAGACAGAAATAACACACGGCAGGAGTAGAAGGATCCTATATGTACAGTTAATGAAGTTTTATTAAGATGAAGGAAGTTTCATAGAGCTGTGGTGAAATGTGTAGAGCCATTGCTTCAGATACAAACAGATTGCTGGGGATATATGTAACCAGAGCTTTGAGCCCCGTAATGAGGCTGCATTGAAACAGATATTATTTTAGTTTTGATTTTAATAGCCGCCTTCCTTGTTTTGTTTTTTGTCCTTTGCTTTGAAAGATAAACTCTTGCTTTTTCATGGTCTTCGGATGTCTCTTGTTCACAAGGGTGGGTCTTCAGAATAAAAACTTATTTGAGTGCTCGACTACTTGAATGCTAGTCTAGTGAGAGGCAGAGTAAACGTTGCAGGCTTTCTAAGTACTGTATAGTGGTGTAAATGATAGGCAGCAAAATGTGAAACTATTCAAAATGCACATTGAGTGAAAGCTCTGAACACAGCGAGGCAAAGTCAGGGGAGTAGCAGGGAGAGCGACTGACATTGTGAACCTTCTCTCAGCTCAAGATGTGTGCAGAATCTCTCTCCCTTAACCCTGGAATGCCCATTTCTGTATCACATGTGACATAATGCTTACCCACCCCTCTACATTATTATTATTATTATTATTGTCTTAATCCAGGGGCATTTCACAGCCTTTCTTAGTGAAAGGAATATATTGACGCCATATAAGTACAACCTTTGTGCAAGATTGCTTCAGTGAAAGAATCTGCAGATAAAAAGTCAGCAGGTATGGGTCCTGTGCTGCTGTTTCTCCACACAGATAACTGGCTTCCCTGTGCAAACCACATCTTCTCTCCTCTCTCACTCCCACACTGTCACCTGCTGCATGCCCCAGAGGAGGTGAGGATGTCAAGAAGACGACGCTCTGCAGTACCAGCGACGGGCTGTGCTTGCAGCTGCACACCCTCCCCCAGCAGTGTACTGCAGCATGTCAAAACACATTCACCTTTTTGTTCATACAATAAAAAGAAATCAAAAATAAATCAAAACTAGCATGTTGCTTTTAATACAGTAACGAGTCTGAGTTGCAGTAGAGAGTTTGGAGCCAGTCACAGGCAAACACATTTCTTTTTTAAAGCTCTGCTATGCAAAGCATTGTAAGGCTTATGAAATGTTGTTTGGTTTCCTTAAGTTTTAAAGGGAGAAGTGAGAAATCTCTTATACCGCACAGGAGAAGTCTGTTTTTCACTGTTTCACCACACACTATCGCTCGCAAAATCTGTTGAAGCTGCTGAGTGACCTAAATGTTAAGGGTTCTGTTCTGTTCATATATAGTGTTGTAAAATGCAAAATAAATGCACATGTCTGCAGAGTCTTTCCCTGCTTTTTTGGATGGAGAGAGCATGTCATGCCCTCTTTTTGCAGACGGTTTGGGCAGATTATCTGAGCATTGTGACACAGGAAACCCACAGCTTCCGTGTTTACTTACAAAGAGAGAAAACAGGGCTGCCATAGAATGCAGCTACAGATCATCGTCTTAAACCCTGTGTGTGTATAGCTATATATATATATATATAATATATATATATATATATATATATATATCTCCTCTTTTAATTAATTGTATATAGCTCCTCTTAATTGTTTAGGCTAGCTTGTAGCAGGTCTTCTACAGTTAACCCCCTTTGGCACATTCCGAGTTTATTCACGTCAAACCCTTTAACGTCGCTGTTGAAGAGAGAATGATGTGGTTGATTTGACGTGTAATAGAAGTCAGTGTTATCTTTCAAGGGCTGGACTGCAAGGGAGGGAGGGGGGAGGGTGAGTGTAGAGTGCTTGAAATTGTCATGAAAAACAGGGCAAGGCCAGAGTTGTCTTTTTAATTTTTTGTTTTGTTTGTTTTTAAAGGAGCACCAGGGTCAGTATGAGAGTCATGACACACACACCTACACATAGGTTCTGGTTAATGGGAAAAGACAGCGCCTAACGTTGTTGGCTTTATCCACTGTGCACAAATGATGTTGTATTGCTTTGTATCTTCTATTACACTGGTTCTGTAATGTGGAAGCCCGGGACAAAGTAATCCAAGTTTTGCATGTATATGAAATGTGTACGTACAGGTGCCAAAGGGGGTCCATTCTGGGAATGTTGCCTGCGGTGGGAGGGTATTTGCATGTTTTCAGAGTTTACGCACTTGAGATTTGCCATTCAAACTGCGTGTGTGTGTGTGTGTCTATATATAATATTGTTTTCATGTTGTTTTTTAATACACTTAGCAAAGGACAGAAAGCCTCTGGAGGTGAGAGCAGAATAGGGATGTGTTCTCCCGAGTACGGAATATAATGCTTAAAGGGAAGAAAATGTCAAAGGGGGAGAAGGCATTCAACGATAACGAAAAGAGCTTTCCCAGTCCTTTAAGGTCTGCTTGCTATTAGAAAATGTCTGTTTTAGCTGTTTTTTTTATCTTAAAGTAAATTCCTGCAACAAAGGACTGACAACATATCTGTCACAGGGGACCCAGACTAAACAAGTGAAAGTAACCTCATTGATCTGCATACAGGGGTCTAGCACAGTATGTATTTGTAGACAGACCTGCAAATACAGTATACCGGAATCCTCGATACTGCAAAGTTATTGACAAGTGCCTTGTTTCAGAGGTGGATGTTTTTGAGGAAACCACTATGAGGAACGTATTGTAATGCACAAAAAGAACTGCAGATGTACAGTTCAAGGTTTTTGCAAATCCCTCATGCATGCTTAATAAGCGCCAACCTTTCAAGGCCATTTAGAAACATAAAGAGGTGAATATATATATATATATATATATATATATATATATATATATATATATATATATGTGTGTGTGTGTGTGTGCTGTAGAGCATCCCTGCTGTTTTAGGAGTGCTCCTCTCAGAACAGATGTTTTAACAGGTGAAATATTCTTTTGTTTAAAACTGAACTGGGATTGCAAATGATCATACTTCTTGATACAGTACAGTAGATGAATTTTGATCAGGGTTTTATTGCTGATGTTCCAGAAATCTTCAGGAATCTATTGATTCCACGCATTGCATACGGCACGGTTTAATTTGTTGCCGGATATTAAATACCTGTTGCAGCCCTGACATAGTCAGTCAGGATATCCTGCAGCAACAAGTCACCCTCACACACCAGACTGGGGTGCTGGAGAATGTCAATGTTACCCCTAAACAGTGCAACAACACGCCAAAGCTTAAACGCAAAGTCAGTTTGAAATTGAAAAGCATGGTGTAGTTTGTATTGCTATAATCACATGGTAATGTTGGCTGCTGCTGGCCCTACCTGATGTTTGCATACCTCTTGTTTACACAGTGTCTTTGTTGGGCATGCAAATGTGCTTGCGCAGTACTATAGCTGTCACTCGTTTGTGCAAATCCCAGTTCACGTTTATAATACACAGCATTTTTATTGTGCTGCTATGATATAACATAGATAGCGGGCAAAGGTGTGTTCATGTACAAAATGTAAAGCCAGCTGATGTCACAGGTTATTATTCGCGTAGATCTATTTAAAAAAAAGCATTGACTGTACATTCAGTTCTTCAGTTAAAGGTAAAAAGCTGGTAGATAGTTATTCATCGTGGGGTAGGATTCCCAGGGCTGAGTCCACTGTTGGTTATTGCAGGCTGTGGGGTCGCTTCACGTGTTTTGGCTTTTACTCCTGGGTAAAGTTGTTGTGTTTTCCGCAGAGAAAGACTACCACAACCTCTGTGAGAAGCAGCCCATCGGACGCCTGCTGTTCCGGCAGTTCTGCGACACCAGGCCTGAGCTCGCACGCTGTGTCAGATTCCTGGACGCTGTGGTAAGGAACCAGCTCAAGGATTCCACGCCCCCTTCTTGCTGACCCAGACGAGCAAGCGAGACCGTGCTGTGTCCCTTCGGCTCAACCAGCACGCTTGTGTGCCCTTTCCCCCCTCTCTTTCATTGCACCTATCAGTTTTGTTTTAATGTTTAGTGATTCGCGCTGTTGTAACATTAGTGCAGGGTCATCTCTATTTTTAATTTCTCCCCACCCGCTCCCTGGAGACCGGAGATTTTGTTTGTCTTATGTTTACATGCTGCTCTGTTCCTGTGTCATAACCAGCAAGCAGGCTCATGCTTAGCAGAGAGGGTGCAGGTGGGCGATAGGGATTCACTCTGGGCTGGTCCATTGAGTTTCACTCGAGCTGGGGAGCCCCGGTGTTCGTTTAGTGCTCACGCATTATTGAGATTTGAAGAGAATCTGAAGTGGGTGTTTGATATGCACAAGGAGTTATCAGTCTTGTCAGACCCACGAGTGAGAGTCGAGGTCTGTAGGATTAAAACCCCTAAGTGGAGCTTCAGCTCTTCCTGGTGGTGGAAAGGAGTTTGTCAGAATGGTACGAATCGCCTCATTTATAAACAAGACTGTTATGCTGGGCTTTAACAGCTGCACGCATAATGTTGCATGTTCAATTAAACAGCAACAACACAAATGATCAGCTTGTACTGTATTAAACTAATAGGGAGTTTAGGAGCCATTAGGAAGGCACCTGTGTGTGTGTGTGTGTGTGTCAGAAAAGAAAACTGACCCAACATTTAGTTAAGTCAGGAATTGCTGATTGGCTGTTGTAAGTAGTTTCTGTGTTGGAATGTAAGGTTGGCAGGGATGGGGTTAATTCTGGCCCTGCCAGCAGTCACAGATGTGGCCATTCCCCAGTTACCCTGCCACACTGATCTTGAGTTCAGGTGGAATAACTGGGGGAAATGGATTTAGCCTTTAACTAGATTATCAGAGCATATATTCTGGTCTTCTTATCTGCTTGTGTGTTTTGTGTTTGTTTTCCCCGCAGGCCGAATATGAGGTCGCACCAGATGAGAAGAGAAAAGAGTGTGGGCAGCAGCTAATAGACAAGCACCTGAACCCCATGGTATGGTATTGTTTCCCAGAGCTAGACTGGCAATAGCTTTGCCAATGCTGGCTGTTGATTTGTGTGTACTGGATGGGCTCCTAGTATCAGGAGCTCCTCTTAAAGCCTGCTCTGAAGTAAATGATCACACTTCTCATCCCAGGATGAACAAGTCAGACCTGAGTCTGTAGTTTTACTAATACTACAGTAGTTGCTATAAATGAGAAACAGTTTATTTAACATCAAGCTACTGGCTCCTGATGATTTTAAATAATATACTTTTAACTAAAGGTTGTTGTGAAACCCAGGACTGGGTGCAGGGCGGAGTGTGAGTTTGGAGCCCTTTTGCAGAATGTGCAGTTGCATTGATGTAGGTCAGTGGTATTCAATTGTGGCCCTTGAAAATCCAGTCCAGGTTTTTACTCCAAGCAGGTTCTAAAGCCTTAATCGAACCTGCTAAGAGGCCATTAACTGATTTAGGACCTGGTTGGAATAAAGAGCTGGACTGGAAGGGATTGGCCCTGCTGTGGGTGTTGATGCTGTGCCCTCTCACTGTGTCCCTGCAGTCGGAGGAGCAGGTCCCTGAGATCCCAGAGGAGCTGGCGTGCAGCTGTGCTGAGAGGCTGGAGCAGGAGGCCTGCAAGGAGCTCTTCAAGGAGTGCAACAAGTGAGTCTCCACGTTTAACAAACACCAAGACACTCCAATCCATTACTCTCATTCCCCATGCATGTACACAACCAAGCCTGGATATAAAGCACGTAGCCCCACCAGCGATAATGTCATGTAGTAAACAAGATTAGGGCTAAGCGGGGTCTAGGCAACCGTTTTAAAAGAGGTGTTGCTGAAATATTATTCTTCTATGTTAATCACTGAAATCAGTCCCTTGCCTTAATGTGCTAAATTTTATTAAGAATAAATAGGCCAGTAACGTACCTGAAATTACTTGATGTTAAGGATTATATATATATATAACCTATTCATACCACTCAGTTTAACATCAAGTTTATGTGCTTTCCTCTGGGATTTGCACTTTGGACATCCCATTGAATTTGGATCTATTTATGTATAGGAAAACTGTTTTGGAAATCTGTTCAGCGGCCCTTGGGGAACAGAATTTGGTGGTTTAAATAAATAAATCTCAACCAGGGGGAGCAGCCTATCCTATTACTTGCTCAGTGTTGCCTCTGTCCAAGTCAACAGTGGCTTGCATTCCTGACACGACAACATGATAAACAGCTGACTGAAACATTTCATGGTTAAGGATGTCGCAACGTGGTGTTCTGGGGCCCTTCCTGTTCTGCAAAGTGATGCCCCCTGGTGGAATTCCCCCATGGTTGCCAAAACATTTTCCTGTACAATAAATGGTTCTGAAATAATTGATATCCAATGTGATCAAGAAACTGGAGAGGTGGCGGCTGATGTGTGTTATAGTTTGAAATGTTGCCATGCTCAGCTGGCTGTGTTTGAGCTGATGTGTGTTAAGCGTCATATTAATTGCAGTGATAGATTTTCATCGGTTTCGTTGCCTTGCAGATTGATCCATGGCTATCTCAGCGTGGCTCCCTTTGCGGATTACCTTGACAGCATGCACTTCAACAGGTTTCTGCAGTGGAAGTGGCTCGAGAGGTGGGTGTAGTTGTAGCATGAGGGGCTGTGCCCGGCTCACACACCAAATCATTTGCACTGCTCGGGATGGATCTGTTTCGCACTGTTTCAAAGCCTTGCCGCGTTGTCCCCTTTCCTGTTCTCTAGGCAGCCTGTGACAAAGTACACTTTCCGGCAGTACCGAGTGTTGGGGAAGGGAGGCTTCGGAGAGGTAAGAGCTGCATGTCTCCCACACTCTCTGACTGCATCCTCTCTCCACTCTGCACCCTTTTAGAGTCACATTGACTGATGAATAACTTCTTGAGAGCAGTGGAACTGCTTTACAAGCTTGCTGCTGAGTAAATGTTCCAGCGTTTTTAATGTGGTTTGTGATTTACTGGACAGTGCTATTCAAGCTTGTAGAGACGCAGCACCAGAACATTTTGCTGTGCTACTCCAGTCAACACAGAGCGTTGGGTTTTGGTGCTGGCACAGAGCAAGCCGTTGGGGACCGTGGTGTTCTGCAGTCGGGTTATTGTAGTCCAAATAACATTAACACTAACAGTTAATGAATCGTGTGACGTGGGCCCACAACAGCGGACCTGACGGTATTTATTCCTTCACGTTTCTCCCCATGCCAGGTTTGTGCATGTCAGGTGCGAGCGACAGGGAAGATGTATGCCTGCAAGAAGCTGGAAAAGAAGAGAATCAAAAAGAGGAAGGGAGAGTCCATGGCTCTCAACGAGAAACAGATCTTGGAAAAAGTGAACAGTAGGTTTGTAGTAAGTACATGGGAGCTGTTTTAAAACTTCAAAGGATTTGTCTGCACTTTTCCCATGGCTAGACTATGCATTGCTATAGTTTACTATGTTTTGCCATGTTGTTTTTTTTTTTCTTCTATGCTTTACCATACTCTGTGGTCTTGACACTGCATTTCCCTTTTTTGCAGGTGAGTTTGGCCTATGCCTATGAGACTAAAGACGCCCTGTGCCTTGTCCTTACACTCATGAATGGGGGAGATTTGAAGTTCCATATCTACCACATGGGACAGGCAGGCTTTGATGAGAAGAGAGCTGTGTTCTATGCAGCAGAGCTGTGCTGTGGGCTGGAGGATCTGCACCGGGAGAAGATTGTGTACAGGTACCTCCTTCCTGCTTAACACAGTACGCACGTACAGTACCGGGACATCAGCGCTTCTTCTAGAGACACGTTTCCTATTGTGTATCCGTGAATGATGAGTGCCTTATAGAACTGATTAGTCTGTTTTGGAAGGGGTGAGTCTTGGGGTTGTGTACCAAATCAGAAATGTTGAGTCTCTTTTCATTGTTTATGTTGTTTTTCAGAGATCTGAAGCCAGAAAATATTCTATTAGATGACCACGGTGAGTACATGAGCCCTGAATAGAACCTGTAATCCATCTCGTTTCCTTTTGGTACTTAAAAGAATATTGTTTGGATGACTTCTACTGAAAAAAAGATTAGCTACTGCTTTGCACTTTAGAGTGAGATGTGTTTCCTAGAACTGTATGCAGGTCAGTGGCGTGGAAAATCATGTTGCTGTTTTATATACAGCCTGTAGGGCCCCTAATCTCCAGCAGATGGGGCCCTTAACCGATATCTAAAGACGACAAACTGCAAATCCATTCAACTCGTTAAGACCTTTGCAGCGTTGGCACCACCCAGGATAGGTGCTTCACGTATTTATTTGAAGGCATGTCTGTATGCTAAGGGTGCAAGATGTAAATTCCTTAGCTGCAATACTTAGTTATCAATTGATTTCTAACATAAAAAATAAATAGTAAAAATTTTTTTTGCGCTTCTGCTGTTGCACTTCGGAAGTCAAGTAAGATGTTATAATGCAAAAGTTTTTTGGATTTTTTCAAAATCATCTACACCACAAGGATACTCATGTCCCTGTACAAATAGCAAAGCACATATATTGCTGCTGCTGGCCTGTCCCCAGCGCACTCCACCTCTCCTCAGTGGATGCAGCACTTTGAGGTTATTCTTGTTTTTTGTACAATGACTTGTTTACAGCACTGCTTTTTCCATCCAGCTGAAGAAGGACTTGCTGTCTGAAATTTAAATTTATTCAAAGTGGACGCTCAGTGGTGTGTGTTCATGGCGCTGTTGAAAATGTTTTTTGAACCTGTGCTCTTTCTCCGTTCAGGGCATATCCGCATCTCTGATTTGGGGCTGGCTGTTCACGTGCCAGAGGGGCAAACGATCAAAGGCAGAGTTGGGACAGTGGGATACATGGGTGAGTGCACTGTATGGATTTCTGTATCGCATCGTGTATCCGTTTGGTGATAAGCCCAGATAGTGTAGCCTGCCTGTTCCAAATACCAACAGAGCACGATTACCAGCAGAGCCACAGCTAGTAAGTTTGTTAGCAGCGTTTTATAAGAGAATTTATTTTACCATTGGTAACCGAGCAAGATCTAATCAGATTTTGCATCATGCATTTAATCCCGTTGTGTTGTGGTCAGCCTCCAGACTGGTTTATGTTATTTTGAGCCATTTACATTAGTAGATTTGACTGGCAGGTAAAGGGTGTTTCATTCTTCTTCCCAGAGGCCAGTGTGACGTTGTTTCTAGTGTGTTCTTTGTTTTGTGTTTTTAAACTCCTAATCCCCTTTGTAATCCACACATCTGTGTTGGTCCCAAAATGACTGTTGTTTTTCATTATCAGGTGTTTATTTTTATTTTTTTTCTTAGGTTTTCTTTTTTTTTTTCCATTTCATGCCAACCAATTTTGGCACAGGAAATCTTAAACAGTCATGGAAAAACACTGACCTCTGCTTGGCCTACTTGAAAGATCCTCTTGTACTTTTCAAAGAGGAGAATGAGAATTGAGCCCATACACTTACAATACCTGCCTAGACTCTCGATGGTACTTCATTTACCAATATAGGTGCATGCTTGTTCAGTATCTCCTTTAGTTGAAGATACAAACATGCCTGCTAAGAGGGCGACCCTGTTTAATTGGTAACATTACTTCCTCATGTTGGCATGGCTTTTGCCGAGTCTCTGAAACAAACCAGTTCGCCTTCACAGCCGGTACACTCAAAGGGTTAGAGTCAGACTCCACCAACGGATCTGAAACCATACCCCTAATGGAAAGGGTTACCAAGTCATGAATCTGTGAAATGCTTTAAAGACATGACTTGACAAAGTTTTGAGATGAACCAGATGAGCACTGATGGGCCGAGTGGCTTCCTCTGATGTTCTAATGTTAAGATCTTAACTCTCTTTGACCTCCCCCCCCCCCCCCTCCCTGTTTTCCTTCTGTCAGCCCCGGAGGTGGTGAAAAACGAACGCTACACCTTCAGCCCTGACTGGTGGGCTCTGGGCTGCTTGATCTACGAGATGATCGAGGGCCAGTCCCCCTTCCAGCAGCGCAAGAAGAAGATCAATCGCGAGGAGGTGGAGCGGCTGGTGAAGGAGGTCCAGGAGGAGTACTCCAGCAAGTTCTCGGAGGAAGCCAAGTCTCTCTGCAGGATGGTGGGTGCCTTTGGTTCCAGCGCCAACACAAGCCAGTCAGTCTGTAGCCTGTCAACCATGCAGTTTCCTTCTACACCCTAGAAACACCCCAGCTAGAAGACTGAAACTAGCTGGCTGTCAGTTCTATCCAGATGTTTGGATACTGACTACCACCAATTCTCAATATGTTTCAGATTTTTTTTTCCAGTTTAAAACCCTGCCTTTGCAAACTTTGATGAGCTACAATTGTCAGTAACTAATAGCCAAGGATGATACATTTTCAGGCTGTGCACATTGGTTTAAACTGCTATGCAATGGGTGCCTTGTTTCCATGATGTTTGGAATTGCTCCTCACAGCTGCTGGAGAAGGACCCGATCCAGAGGCTTGGCTGCCGGGGTGGCAGTGCTGCAGAAGTGAAGGTGCACCCGCTCTTCAAGTCCATCAATTTCAAGAGGCTGGAGGCAGGCATGCTGGAGCCCCCGTTCATTCCCGACGTGAGTTGAGTTAGGATCCGCCGCCATGCATTGAAACCTTTCATGCATGAAGTATTGACAATAGCTGGGGAAAAAATGTAGTTCTGGACACTTAAGTATATTTTTCCCATTGCTTTTATATGGGAGAAAAAAAGGCATTCTCATATGCGGTCATTATGCATCTGCGTCTTCCATATAAAGAGTAGAAGAGAGTTGTTTTTTTATCTGTCCCCATATAAGGGTCACCATGCATGACGAGGTTAAAACTTAACGGCACCTAATTTGGACTTTTGTTTTTCGGGTTTTCTATTACCAGGTTGAAAAACAGAGTGGTGTTGACAATCTAGCTAGCTTCCTTATAATCTAATCTTGTATTGTGATTTATTTTATGGCTGCACAATGTGTGCAAGGCTGGGTAGTTGTTTGGGCTGGGTTTATCTTTTTAGAGCTTCTAGTCAGTTGCCACCCTGTCGCTATGTCTTTATCGCTGTTCTCATAACCGGGACGTCGTCCTAGCATCGTGATTTGTCTTTTCTCTGTAACCCCTACTGCTCAGTGACCTGCATGTGTACCTGTGTCCCCAACAGCCCCAGGCTATCTACTGTAAGGACGTGTTGGACATTGAGCAGTTCTCCACTGTGAAGGGGGTGGAGCTTGAGCCCACGGACAACGACTTCTACAGCAAGGTCTCTACCGGCAGCATCCCCATCCCCTGGCAGAACGAGGTGAGCATAGACCCTGTAATCACCACTGCCAGGAGCCGAGAGAATATTTAGGTACCAAAGCCTGTTCTACCAGTTTTAAAATGAAGTTTCCTGCAGGCTTCAGTCAGACTGTAGAATTCAGGTTTGGAATTCTGTCAAATGAATAATTTGCCAACCGCGATAGTGGCCGACATGGTCAACTGTCCGGCAGCGGAGTCTTCATGTCCAGTACTATTGTTTAATTAATTATCGGTCATTACTGTAATGGTTTGTTTTTGTAGTGTCATGAATACGGATTGTGAGCAGGGTGTGTGTACAGCTTTTACACTTCAGCAAAAGCCTTGTAGACCCCTTCTCTGTGCACTGATGCTGGGTGGTGTGTCTTTGCAGATGATTGATATGGAGTGCTATAAAGAGCTCAACGTGTTCCATGCAGATGGGGCAGTGCCACCAGATCTGGACTGGAGGGGCCAGCCCTCCCCAGAGCCCAAACAGGGGCTGCTGCAGCGACTCTTTGGGAGGCAGGTAAGTTTGCGAAGAGTGGTGGAAGAGGGGGGCCTTCCTGTTTCTGTCAGGCTCGTGTACCTTTCTACAAAGATCTACAGAACCGCTTTTTCAACTCTGTGGGATTGTACAGCATGGGAGTCTTATTTCCATCCCTGCAATTGTAACATTTCCCATTAATAACAGAGCTGTCCCCCCACCCCTCCCCCTGCAGGACTGCTGTGGAAACTGCAGCGACAGTGAGGAGGAACCCACCAGGCTGTGACGAAGACCCAAGCGGGCCTGTCCCGCGCTGCCCAGCCCCCCACCCCACGAAAAAAGCATTCCCCCCCCCCTCGGTGGAGAGGTATCCGCACCGCAAAAGGATTCAATTTGTTTACAATTTTTGCACATTTGTATTTAAGACAATTCTATATATATATAAATATGGGAATGTATATTTTCAGTATATAGCCATACAGTAAATGTTATTTAAGGAAAATAATAGTGAGGTATGGCAACAAAAGGGAGTTCAGCCCTGATGAGTTTCAAACTGCGCTCCATGTCATCCAGTTTACAGCACTGAAAGTGTGAGGAGACTTGCAGGACTGTGGTATCCTGAAGGGTTCAGTACAGTGTTTATACTGAACGGTACCGCAGTACACTGTTGTGGACACACCAATACAGTGGATTGATCCCAAAACCATTGCCTTCAGTGATAGCTGCAAGACGCATATCCTACTAATGAACTGGAAGTCCATGGAAGAGAGATTCCACTTGTCATATACTGTCTGGCAATCTGCATGCGATAGCTGCTGGGGACAGCACTGGAGAGACTTCAGGTCCCCTGTAGAGACAGTTATGATGATGGTGGTTTGTCAGTAACCGGTGTGTCCACATATCCTTCAAATGGAAAAGGACAGCTAGAGCTAAAGCATAGTCCAGGGGGTGTTACATCAACTCATTTAACAAAAAAAACAACAAGGTGTTTTAAAGAATTAATTGAAAAACATTTTGATAGATGGCATATAACTCTTACTAAAATGCATTACCACCAGGCGTGTTAAGAAGAAAGCTATTGTACATAATTGAACCAACCCTCCTGAATGAATCATTAACTGTCCACTCGTGTTGGATGTTGATATTGTGCTCGTAATTATGAGAGCTGTTTACTGTAAGCATTACGCTTCTCTTGCATGCAATAGCGAAACACCGCAGTTCTTTTCAAAGGGTATGGACTTACCAGGGTTGGACAAGAGATCAAAAAGAGAGGTCCTTTTAAAAACAGACAAGTCTTTTAATTGTACAGGCGAGATGAAAAAAAAAATATATATATATATATAAAAAAACAATCCTGTAAAAGTTCAGTGTAGATGTAATAGAATCTACCACTGCATTCTGCTGTATTTACGAATCTTGTGGGTGTTTTTTTTTATTTTAATTTTAGTTTTTTTTTTAATAGGCTATGTCATTCAGCTGGGTCTCAGTTTATGAATGTGCAAACTGTTTGCACACAGAAGTAATATTCGTGTCGTGTAAAATCTGTACAACAGAAACAGTTTTCTTATTCTTGTTGGAAATTGGGCCAGCGTTTTTTGTTTCTTGCAGGATCCATATACTAAACCTAAACGGGTTATCATGATATTTTGTGCTATCTCATTCCAAAGATTTGGAACTCACTGTTGTTGTTTCATTACTGTGGCTTCTTTTATTTTTCACCTTCAGAACTCCCAGAGCCCCAAGCCTCAGAATTCCGCATGTAGTTTGCATTAAGACTCTAAGGGCCACGTTTCCAAAGCGTTTCCTCCTTTCTTCAATTCACACCTATTTTCTTGAAAGGAGGAAAAAAAAAAACATGTTAATGTTGCAAAATGAAAAACAAAACCCATTGAGAGTGCTTGAAATACATAACTTAGTTTGGTTCTAGTTTTGTACTGTCAAAGTAGCAGGTGTTTTACCTCTTAAAGCAGGAGTTAATTAAAGACTCTGCAATACTGTCTATACATCATGATCGAGGTATCTGGAATGGTTCAAACGGGAGTCTTAATCCACTCACCTGTCTGGGAGCGCCCATGCAGTCTGGGAGGCTGACAATTAAGATTTGTGATGTTAATGCCTCTCCAATTGATTTTATTTAATTCAGGGACATTTTCAACAATGGATTACCTGTCAAGAAGCATGTTTTCTCATGATTAACAGCATCTATTATTTGTTCTTTAGTGCCTTGAAACGTAACTACCTGAACCCACCAGTAGTGGGCATCGGTCTGAAAACATTGACACGAGTTCTGCCAAACAGAAGACTTTTCTCTGTGTTGGGGTATCTTGTGAAGCCTTATTGATCTGGCTCATTCATATTTTGACCTTTTTTTTTCTTTTTTTTGTTAATGTACCTGTACTACCTTTTTAATAAAGGTACTTCAAATTGAGCTGTTATAAAAACAAATTATTTGAAACTTTTTTTTTCCCAATTGAGTTAGAGTAAATTAGTTGTATATTGCATGCTTCTAACTTGACCAAGGGTTTAAAAAAAAAAAAAACTTGCTTAAAATATGAAGCCTCCCATTTCTTGCGTACTAGATTCACTGTTGCATGCACACCCTTAAATTAAGCATTCATGTGCAGTATACTGTGTGCCCCTTAATAACTGAACGATTCACAACATTAGATGTTACAGCCCTTAATCTTCCCTATCGTGTGATTAAATTAACCAAACCAGTGCTACTGCTCTTTAAAATCTAGTGGTGTGTTATGAGCAGTTTACTTGTGATGGTGGTGGTCTCTTTTCAAGGTGCCTTTTTAACTGTATGCCCGTATGCTTTAAGGTACTGTGTAAGGTAAAGTGCATAAGAAAGGGACTTGACTGCTGAAGAAAAGCTATTTTATGAAGAAAGTCTACATCCTGCTGCATACAAGTCAGCTCTGTCTGCCGTGGTTTCATTTGTGTCCTTCTCTGTAAAAGAATGGAGTATTGGGGTGATCCTACTTGGAGACAGAATAATAAGAGACTTGCTTTCAGATCCATAGGAAGAGTTCTCCTGAACAGTAGGATAAGATCCCAGCTCCCTCATCTTCATTATTTGTCTATCTTAAAAATACATTCCAGTCTTCTAAAGTACTGTACAGTGTAAAATTGTGACTTATTTGTGTTTTGTTTATTTAGCAATAACCTGGACACCACCACACTGTAAACTAGAGCAAGACTGAGTTTGAATTTCCATGTTGAAACGCTTTCTGAGCCAGGGTTCGACACACTGTGAACAGGAGGGAGAAGTTAATAATTCAGTCACAGTTATGTCATTTCGCTTGCATTGCACTGATGTGAATATGTATATTTTTGTAACCGTATCTACATTTTAATGATATAAAAAACACTTAAACAAACAGCTGTTTATTGAACTGAGGAAGAGGACCTCTTTTTAGCACAGACGCAAAAACGGGTTGAGATGGGGCTTGCAGTGTTGTTCTGAGTTTGCCTCCACCGGTGATGCTAGATCATTGTTGTGTGTCTGTGCAGATTGAAAAGAGGATGATTAGCTTCCTGACCAGTCAGACAGACGATTCCCACACTTTCAGTGTTTTCTTTTCCCATATGTTCAATTTAGAATGGTTTGGTGGAGGCATCTGTTTGGAGTACAACGGCACTTCTCACCTCGCTGTTATAAAACCCACAAGACTGGTGCAGTACTGCTAAAGAAGTCAAGTGGCTAACTCCATATACTGCCAAGGGGTTGTGTGTTCTCTCCCCAGTAGAATACCTAGGAGTCTGAACAGCTACCTCAGAGTTTCTATCAGCTCGTACTGCTGGGGGTGCCCTTTCATTCAGGTTTTACTTGCTGGCTTCAATCTAGGTTTGCATCTTGGGGGGGTGGGAACCTATTCCACATCTTTCAAATTCAGTACCATACCTCATCTAAATCTCTTTTTTTTTTTTCCTGCCCTCCCATATTGAAAACCAGAGCAGTGGTTTGAGCTCTAAAAGGTGCTTCCTCGGTTTCAGTTGTACAATGTGAATGTGTGTGTCCGATTCTACAGATTTTTGCTGTGCTTTCTTTTTTAAAGTCCCGTGCAGACTGTGCTAGAGCATACAGCCCCCTGCTGCTTCAGGTTCTCTCCCTGCTTGCCAGTCCTGCTAGATTAATTGAGTAAAAAAAGAAGTGTGAAGCAACGTGTAAAAAAAGGGAGGAAAATCAGCTGAAAAAAAATAACGCCACTCCTTAAAGCAGCATGCAGCCGCACAAACGTTACTATCAGCAAATTCATCTTACTGCTACCTCCTGATTTTTTATTTATTTTTTAAAACATTTTTTTAATGCTTTTCTTCCAGTCGTGCAGAGCGGGTGTCTCCATAGACGTAGGAAGTTGTCATTTTAAGATTGCATGGAATGAGACTTCAGTGTCAGATTACTAACAAACTCATGATTCTTCGAAGTGTTCCAACTCGTGTGTATTGGGACAGGTTCAACACCCCAAACCTGCTAGGCTTGCCAGGGGTCTGATATCAATGGTGTATCAGTGTAACACACAGTTTTCATGGCATGCCCCACCTGTGAAAATGCATTGATGTACTACCATATCAGGGCTTGGTAGACAAAAACTGGCCCTGTTGTTGCCAACGGGTGTGTTTACAAAATTGGAGAACCCTTGAAGAGTCCCACGATGCGTTACAAATTTGTTTAAGAAAATTTCTGATTTTGTAAAGAAAAACAAAGCAAAGTGTGATGCACCCTTACCTAGCTGCACAGCCATGTGTTTCAGTGCCAGTGTATTCCAGTCCTCTCAGTGTAGCTGCCAAAGACCCAACAGTGGAACTGGAATCTCTGTGCCATAGTGGGTAACAGCAGGGCAAAACCTTTTGAGTGTCGATACAAAAACAGCTTCTCTGGTTATCTGTAGTTAGGTATGTGTTTAAATAATGTTATATTAGTAATGATGTCTAAATATGTTGTTCGTAACTTATGTATGACTGAATCTTCTATTGTTGGCCTCCTTGTTTTGCTTATCATTAAAATGTTCCACTATCCTGAGAATACCTGGGCTGTAAGCGGCAACATGCTGTGCAAATGAGGAAGAGCTGCTAGTCTTAGTAGGGTGGGGGGAGTTGGACTGTGTTCAAAGGAGGTGTGTAGAGGTTCTAGTGTTTTATATAGGGGTGCCATACTGTAGCTGACAGGGTTTTTTTCAAATGCATTTCTTGTGTATGCAACCACTGGAGTGGCCTCGCTCTCATGCTGTTGTGACGTGAGAGACGAGTGTCTGAGGGAATTCTATGTGCCTGTCATTACTGTATCTCACACGTCTGAGGAATTCTGTGTGCCTGTCATTACTGTATCTCACACGAGTCTGAGGAATTCTATGTGCCTGTCATTACTGTATCTCACACGAGTCTGAGGAATTCTGTGTGCCTGTCATTACTGTATCTCACACGAGTCTGAGGAATTCTGTGTGCCTGTCATTACTGTATCTCACACGAGTCTGAGGAATTCTGTGCGCCTGTCATTACTGTATCTCTTCATGTTACCTACATGGCGTCTTCCTTGGCCCATATCATTCTTTTCAACATGTGCCTGTGACATTTTTTTTTTTGTTAAACTTGGCCAAACATGCTGGCATTAGCACTGTACTTTAAATAATAATAATAATAAAATAAAATAAAAAAAATCTATTTAAAAGCTTTGTCTGTCTGTATAATAATTATTTACCTCCACATGTACGAAGTGTATTGTACTGTAAAATAAATGAACTTGGGTATATATGTGTTTTTATATTTGTTTAATGTACTGCTATAATCGGGAATAATCTTTCCTAAACTTCTAGAGCGGTCTACAGGTGTGGTTTTTGGTTTTGGTTTTCTTTTTACTGTAACAGAGAAAAAAACATCAGTGTCATTATTTATATATATATATATATATATATAAGAACAAAACATAGTGAACCCAAACACGACTGAGAGCACCAGTTAACAGCAGGAGAGAACACAAACATGACGTCATGGAGGGCATGGGACTTTAATCTGGTTACAGTGTTTCAGAAAGAGCGACCAAGCAGTATGGAACCTCTCAGTGGACCCAGGGACCGTATATATATAGTCCTAGAGTAGAGCTAATCGGGGACTGTGATACTATCTGTTAAACATTCACCTCTTAAAGGATGTCCTGGCAAAATACAGTGCTGTTAAGACATTTGAAGCTAAACCTGGGTATTGGTAAAAGGCATTTTTGACCTGTACTGCTTTGCAATTTGACAGTGCTCTTCCTTGTATGGCTTCCCACGCTGCCTTCACAAGGTCTTTTTGCTAAGCAAAGTGTTTAGATTGCTCATGAAGGTCAAGTAGAGGGGGGTGTTTTTGTTTGTTGGTTTTGCTTAACAGGTGAAATCTGTAGCTTGCAAAGGCATTGATTGCAGTGTTGTTCAATGTGCTGAGAATAGAGAACTGGCCTTTCAGGCAATCCTGATGTGAAACGGCAGCATGTTGCTGTAACTCCAAATTTCTGAGCGCGACACCACTAATATCTGCCTGTTTCTAAATGTTATGGTTTCTTTTTTAATTGTTTTTTTTAACTGTCATGTGAAGTGATGAGATGGGAGTGACAGAGGATTTGGCTCGATCCAAAATATCGCACAATATAGCACAGTGATTGAACAAGAAGATATTGTAAAAGTGCGATGCTTTTCTGAAGTTAATGTTAAATACCGTTTTATAATTCCACACAATATCACATAAGGAAGACCACACTGTTCTGTATTGTAGCACAGTATTTACACACTTGCACATTAATGAATTTTATAAATCAGGAGAGCTTGGACTGGCTGCCTTGAAGATCTTTTCCAATGCTTGCTTGAGATCCAGTGTGATGCATTGCTCATCAGCAGCTGCATAATCCCTTATCAGTAGCAGACAAATGCTCCTCCTCCCTCTTCTTTGATTTATGTAATGCTGCAGTGATTTGGATGAAAAAGACTGCAGCCCCTGCCGTTGTCTTATTGCAGCCGCAAGGCTCCAGACATCATGTTATTTTCTATAGTGTTTTATAAGCACAGTAGCTTCCTGAAGGAAGCCACTCCACTGATCACAGATTGCGTCTCGCAGCACATCTCAGGCGTGCGAAGGTCTCGACTCCATGTCGTCCTGTGTGCTGTTGCTTATGGATCGGTCTGCTGGCTTATCAAGCACATTGGAATGTGTTTACATTATTTAATACAGTGTGTCCACTATTGTAATCACAAAAAAGGGAAACCTTGAAAACACAGCGTATAGCACATGTACAAGTTACTGAAGACGTGCCATTAGTGAATCGTGAAATTATGAGGGAGCACTGTATCTAAATCTCCCCAAGTTGTGGGGTGGGTGCTGTAATATTTCTGAGGGCAGAAGCATTGTCCCTCTATTGCACGTTCAGCTGGGCAGATGGCTGTGCACGGACTGCAAATCCCTGTGTTTCTGTTGTGCAACCCCGCAAAGCAGACATGACATCGGTTCTCAAATCAGCAGCGAAAATTCCTAACACGTCTGGGTGTCATTTGTGGCACAAGTCACACCCGTTACTCCATTACCACCATGTGGTCAGGAAGCTGTGTCATTCATTTTCATTGAGGTAGACTTGAAGTCAGCCCAACACCCCTCTCCCTCCTCTCCCTCTCCCCCTCTCTCCTCCAGTAAATGTCACGACTCAACCAGAGATCTGAGGGACACGAGCCAGCTCCAGGTGAGTAACTCCCTTTGTATTTCACACTCCTGCTCGCTCCCGCCTCAGCTAACCTAACCACTGGATCACAGTGCTGAGTCATTTCATGTTATATCAGCCCCTCCGTTATTACAGGATCAGAAGATAAAGGCTAGCCTTGAAAAAATGCCTCATTCTTCTGTCGGCATGACTACGTACCGGATAATATTTGTTGCCAATGCTTTTTATTTTCCCAGTTGCACCAGCCATTGTTATCAAACTAGTGCAATTGAAATTATATATTTTGTTTATGCAAGTTTTCTACAGACAGCAACCCAAGTCCATTTGTAACAGCCTCCCTGGTCATCAGTTCAACAGGGAATGTGCACATTGAAAACACTTGGCTTGTCAGTGTGTTTTACTCGGGTGGTCTGGGTTATTATTATTATTATTATTATTATTATTATTATCTGTTTATTTAGCAGACACCTTTATCCAAGGCGACTTACAGAGACTAGGGTGTGTGAACTATGCATCAGCTGCAAAGTCACTTACAACTACATCTCACCCGAAAGACGAAGCACAAGGAGGTTAAGTGACTTGCTCAGGGTCACACAATGAGTCAGTGGCTGAGGTGGGATTTGAACCGGGGACCTCCTGGGTACAAGCCCCTTTCTTTAACCACTGGACCACACACCCTGGGTTTTAATCCAGCTTGGGGACAAGTTTGAAGGTACCCATTAACTCTCTGTGGACATAACTATCAGTAGTCAGAATTTGGCAGAATGAATCTTTAGGAGTTTGCTTTCTGAGAAGAAAATGATGGAACAGCTCTGGAGATATCCATGCAGCATGAGGCATTCCCGTAGGCTGTGCATCCTGAACTGAGCTGCAGTGTACTATAGGGATGTATGAGCACTGTGCTGGAGGTGTTGAGATGCAGTACTATGTGCCAGTGTGGACACATCCCGATCCAAAGGTCATGCAGTTTTACAAATGCTTCTGGAGATCAATGGAGTTAAAAATCGACTGCAATCCTTTTATTAGAAGCAGTCTGCAGGGATGCACTGCGGGAAACTCGTGCACCTTCCCGAGTTGCAGTCTCAGTGCTGAACTCGGCCAGGCATTCAGGAACAGATCCAGAGGCTGCACAGAGCGCTAGCTAGCTGCAGTATTTGGCATCTCATAGCAGCTGGTTGGCTGCTGTTTTGCTGGCGCTACCTGAAATAGCGATATGGAATGTGATCCGGCGTGTAAAACTAACAAGCTGGGCACTAAACGGGTATCGGTCAGTGTCCTACAAATGCATGTAAAACTACTGTAAACTGCAGGTCAAACAGACAGACAGACAGAAAGTAGCAGAATTAGCGTTTAACATATCAGATGTCATGTCTACAATACATGGAATAGGCAGACACAGGGTTAATAGACAAATACTGTACGACTCGTTCAGAAATTCAGTACATGAAAATGGTTTGTTGGTTTCAAGGATCTCCTCGCTTTTTCTCTTAAGTACGAGGGCTTCAGTTGAAACGGCTTAAAGAACACCGAACGACCACTACTAGCTTTGACCTAAAGCAAGCATGTTAGCCTTGCAATGTTACATGCTTAGAAACAGATTGAGATGACTATTTTTAGCAATTGCATTATGGCATTCGTAAGGAGAGTGGAATGGAGGAGAGGGGGGTGCATTAATAGAGAGACGAGAGCTGCTGAGAAACAGCAAGTGTAGTGTTACCCTTAGAGGGAGGGGGGAGGGCTCTGAGAATGGTCGTGACTAACAGCCGCTTCAGCGAGGGGAAAGTCTGAGAACTGAGACACGCTCTGTTCTCACCGCAGCCCAACAGCAATCAGTCAGGAACACTCATACCCCAGTCCACCGTCACCCGGGACAGTCGGGGTTACAAATGAAGGGCTTTCCGAGAAGAAAAAAGGAAACCGTTGTTCTGAAAGATGTGTCAGTGAGCGCTGAAATATTTACGCGACTGTGACATGGACGTCACAAAGAGCTAGTGCATAAAGTTGAGGAAAATGCAACCTCTTATGTTAGTTCGTATAGAATTACATTTGAATTGCTGACACATAATAGCCTAAGACCCCACATGACCTGACCCTACATTCACACGAGCAGAAAAGAATGCAAGTGTAAAAACGTGCTCTGAATTTATAACAGGAAACGGGTGTAAATAGAGTCACGTTGGTCTGCTACTGTGTAGATGAAACAGCGGAGTGAGAACAAGGAGATCCCGCGGGCACTGGTATCAAAATCAAGGTTAGTTAGTCCACATGTTAGCTAAGAAACTATTCAAGAAAAAATATATATCAGTCCTACGTACGCATTACTGTCCTTTAATGGTGCTGGTCTATTAGTGCCAGCCACCTGTCGGCTGCAGCTGATAAACACGTCTGTCTGCGCTGCTCCAGGCAGAAAGAGCTCGGGTTTAATGAAATGAGGACGAGTGACGGCCCTCGGCGGATCAGACTGACCTGGGCACACAAAGGGCTGCGCTGACAGGTCCATGACTTGCAGACACCAGGCAAGATGCCAAGAATGTTTTCATTTTACATTGCAGAAGTGCTGGACTCTGGGGTTTGTTTGTTCAATTGTGACTGGTGCTGGAGTGCTGTATGAGAGAGAGGCGTAACAGGGCGACGGCTGGGTGCAAACCTAGACCCGCACACTGCAAACGAGGGTCTTAGCCACTAGGCAAAAGAGCAGGGGTATCCAATCGCGACCCCGGGGAGTCAGGCTGCCCCGGGTTTAACAGGTGCAATGATGTCATTAAGTACGTGTAGGCGTGGATGGAGGTTTGATTTGTTCAGTTGGACAGGTTTAGCAGGGTTGGAACAAAGACCAGGAGTGGACGAACCTACTTTTAACCTCATCTGACCATCAGGGGCCAGAGTCCGTAACTGCAGCGCACCACACACAGCACTGCCCGTTAAATGGTGTATAACAGGGGTGTCCAATCCTGGTCCTGGAGGGCCGATGTCCCTCCTGGATTTTGTTGCAACTGTGCCCTAAATTACTTAATTGGACCAATCAAGCCCTTATTAGAAGCTTAATTGGTCCAATTAATCAATTTAGTGTACAGTTTGAACAAAAACCAGGAGGGCATCGGCCCTCCAGGACCAGGATTGGGCACCCCTGGTGTATAGGTTTTCTAGCGCATACCTGGGGGTGGGAGTGAGATGGGTACACCTCTGCTGGGAACAGAACAATGGACAATTGGGTGGCCCAGAATCTTCCCAAAAATGACTATCTTGTCCGAATATATTCTTACATTTTGGCACCTTGTGCTTCCCTTCTTTGCTCTAACCAGCCAAAAGTGCAACAAGATCCTGTTTTCTTGTCCCAACGTGTTGCATAGGTGTTTATTGCTGGCGGTAGTGTGACTGGGTATTTGGGGCTACGCCTCCAAACACTTTTAACACACATTATTATTATTTTCTTGACGAAGCAGATTACATTACAGAAATGAATTCACTTGGAAGTAGTTAAATAAGATTTCTTGTGCGTTGGGAGGAGCCAAAATAGTCTTAAAGATGTTATCTCCCAATTTATGATGAAGGGCGGTGCAAATAATCGTCTTTCGCCCTAGACGCGCACTCTGAACAGAGGCGAGAGCGACAACTGAGCAACAACGGTGTGGGTTGTATATTTACGCAACACACGGGGAATCTGTGGCTGAGAGACAGACAGCACCGGACTAGCGCTCTGGCTGCGGTGGCGGTGCGTGTGCCTGTGCCTGGGTACTCTTCGGAAGCAGACACTACAGACGTGCTTCTGAAGCATACGCGGTGTCCTTGTGAATGTGATGAATTTGGACAGCCAAGGGAATAACGACCGGTGCCATCGAACAGACACAGAGAGAGAGAGAGCGAAAGAGGTGCATATCATTAGCAATTAAGCAAATGCAATTATTTGAAAAGAGTCAAGCGTTTGAAAGAAACCCTTTTGGAAGCCGTGGATAGCAATTCTCTTCCTGCTTTCCAAACGAAAAAACAACGCCGAGGACGCAGGAAAGCTATTGAGGTGTGCTTTATTATTATTTCTCTCTATATATTTTTAATCTGTATATTATGTAGTATTTGTTTTAATATTTATTTAATTGTTTATTATATCGAGAGAGAGAGAGAGAGAGTGTGTGAAACGAGTAACGGCAGCAACAGCTGTTCAACAATTTACCTTCAGGACAAAGCTTATCCCACAAAGGAAATGCACTTTTAAAATATATGATGTTTATTGCACACGTATTGTTATAAAGGGAGGAAATACTAGCGCTACACTGATGCAGGTCATTTGTATTATTAAGAAATATAGCGTGCACGTTGTGGTGTGGGGACTATGAGCCCTAGGAGTGGTGAGTGTGTTTTCCGATGTTTACACCTCGAAGGTGATATATATTTTTTTGATTAAATAAGGTCTGTTACCACAAGACAAACCGCAAAAACGCCCCCCTTTACTAATAATGTGATAAAAACCGGCCTGCACCGAAATTACCTGACTCAGGTACAGAATTGTTCACTAAAACAGTTTAAATGCGCTGTGAACTTGAATGTACAGAACAGTTTGTATACGAGTGAAGATGGAATTATTCAATCGAGAAATCTTTCCCAGGTAGAATCAATTAATGTTTATGTTTATGAGCGAGATTATTTAAAAATATTTACATGTACACCAAACAAAAAAATAGTTTAATACACGTGAGTCTGCTTTGCCTGTTTTTTTTTTTAAGTTTCCCAATGAAAGCTGGTACTGGATATTCCCAAACCAGCACCGCGCCACCACACACCACATCGCGCTAGTCCTTAAACGCCAAATACAGAGATTGCATCATTTAGGTTTAAGGAATAATACAACCGTGTACTTCAAACTAGATTATAAAGCACGGATAAAAATCAGATTCCTATTGCATAGCAGTGTCACCCATTCCTGGTTTTACTCGGAGCTTGATTAGCCACAATGTATAGGTAACATGCTCAGGTGTGTCTTACTAAACTCATAGGAAAACCAGGAATGGATCAAACTGTTATGCAATTGGAGTCTTATTTCCGTCCCTGTGAGGGCACACAGAAAAGGAGAGATGAATACTGAAAGTCACCTAAGTTGCACTGTTCTGTAAGAACACAGCCTCACCTTTTAGAGATATTCAGCTTGAAAAGGTCAGCGAGATTAACATCTCACCATGGAGACCAGCAGCAGCCAAACCCAGATACAAGCTCATAATGTTCTTGGCTGGTGCAGCCTGTCAATGGTAAAGTTCGTTCTGCTGTTTGTCAAAAGGGGTTTCAGAATGAAATATCAGGTTGCATGTTTTTTTGTTCTTCTGTCACCTGTATGGGGACAGGTGTACATGATCTATCTGCTCAGATGCATCTTTTCATTAGTAGAAATGTCCTGCAGCACAGTATTGCCAGGATAGAGGCATTGCAGAGTTTAAGCCTGGTGAAATAAACTGAGCAGCTCTGTGTTCTTTTAAAAGGGTCTGCTCCAGTTCTAGAGCTCTCAGCCAAACTCTGTTTTCTCAGCAGAAAATATTGTGATTTATTGTGAAGTTATCAAAGCACTGGTAATAAATGAAAGGGTGGAATCTGGTCTAGACATGACACAAGCCATGACACAAGCCATGACACAAGCCATGGCACAAGCCATGACACAAGCCCTCGCCGTGGCAATGCAGACTTGTAGGAGACAAGTACCGCTCCAGAAAAGGAATGGTTCACATGCATCAGCCTTGACTAAACAGGAAGACATAATATTGTGATTATTTATTTATAAAACAATAAGAAAGAGACACACTGACTGACACACACTGACACACACACACAATGACACGCACACATACTGAGACACACGCACACTGACACACACATACTGAGACACACGCACACACACGCTTTCTAATTTTATCCAGGCCTGGGAACATAGACATAAAAAAAGAGACTGCAAGAGACGGCCCAAAAATATTGACACAGGCTAAATTCCCAAAGCGATCTACTTCAAATTGTCATCAGCACAATGTCTTTACGTTTTTTATTGTTTGTTTTAGAATTGCTGTTGATGGCTTTTTTTTCCCCCCTAAGGACGATTTTTGAAATGAAATGTGTAAAGCACAATAAGATGCAAGCTGCTGTCTAACTGCAGTTATGTTCATGTGGGCAGTCTTATTTTTCCATGGGTACACTGATAAGCCTCAAAGTAGGCACAGAAAACCAGGGGGTTTGTAAAGCGACAGTCCAGGTGTATACGATCCTGGGCAACAGCAACGCAACCTTACGCGGAACAGTAAGGCGTCTTTTTATGAGACTGAGCTGTCACTTGCACATTGTAGCAGCTAGTGCAAACTAGACAGGGGTTAGTACTGCAGCTTCTATCTGCTCTCATGCTGTGATTCTTCTCTTCTGTTGCAGTCCAGGTGGGGGCTTGGTTTCTGGCTGAGTCACACACTTCTTCCAGTTCAATACGGGAGGCAGACGTTTCACCTTGACACGTGTTCTACAGCACTAGACTCCCGGCCTTCAGCAGAACGCATGCCTGGAGTGGAAGCAGTTGTTTAGTTTATCTTCTCTCCTTTTCATCCTTGGCTGGGATCGCTGATTCCTAGCAGTGTAATCCGCCTCTAGTTTTCTTGGAGTTTTTTTCTGTGGGATTTTGAAAGCACCAGGACTTTAAGCTCTTCTCAGCTCTGTGCTGGCTTGGCGCTGGTTTCTTGGTAGAAGTGTCTTTGGTGGCATTAGCACTGGAAGCTACCTGTCTATTAGGAACCTGAGCCATTCATGTGTCCAGGAGGCAGCCCCTTCAGTTTCAATGTAGCGATGTAGTATGAGAGAGGAGAGATGTTGCACAGCATACAGGGATTATCATACACACTGGTAAATTAAGCAGCACTGACTCATTCACGTGCTTCAAATACTTCTGATAAGATTTTTAAAAATGCTGCAGCTGGCTTGATTACAAGCCTCGGGGATTTGTTTTAAAACCTCCCAGTGAGGCGCTGAGAGCCTGTGTGGAGACAGGTCTGTGATTGTTGCTGGTTTGGGCGAGTGGGACCCCGCTGCTCACAATGGGGATGTCCCAGGGCACCTACACCTTCCTGACCTGCTTCGCTGGCTTCTGGCTCATCTGGGCGCTGATCGTCCTGCTGTGCTGTCTGTGCAGCTACATGCAGCGCCGGGTGAAGAGGAGGCACGAGGAGAGACTCAGAGAGCTGACCCTGCGCACGCTGGAGATGGACGCCCTGGTGTATCAGGGATACCCCCCCAGGGAACCCCCCGGCGCCTGGGCAAACGCACACGGTAAGACCATGCAGTCTTTATAACAGGAGAGGGCCTCGCACTGCTGGCATATCAACTGAAGCTAAGCGAATGCGTGTTTAGAGGATTACATTAAAAGCTGTCCTTTTTTGCACTTGTCTGTCAGGTCCTGGAATGGGCTGTTAGAGTTCTTCACAGCTAGGTGGAAAACAAGCAAACAATAGGAAATCAGCTCTGGTGACAGGAGAGGAGAGGAGAGGAGAGGAGTGTGTAATTGGCTGGGTAGGAGATTAAGGCGACAGATGCTGATTTAACACAAGAGGAGATGTGTGAGAGGGAATCTTAGAGCCTTAGGGGACTGGGACATAGAGAGAGAAGAGAGAGGTAAGAGAGTGTGGGGCATTGAGCAGCTCTGAGCTTCAGTCTCTCTTCTCCTGCCTCTCTCTCTCTTTGTCAGCTCCTTGCAGCTGTTCTGTTTTTGACGGGAGGTTATACATATTGTAGTCAGCCCTACTGCCTGTGAGTTTTATGCTTCATTTTGCATCATGTCTCAGATTGTAACTGCCAAAGCAAACCAATCTGCATAATGTCATTTTAAACTAGGTTTTTTTTTGTTTGTTTTTTTGTCATCCCCTTTAAAATAATAATGAAACATCAGGACATGTGCAGAGCTTTAAACCCTTGACAGGCTTCGTTCAGCCGAGTACAGCATGTTGCTTTCGCACAGTAATGAAGGTAGACCCCGCTGTGTCAGCTGGAGTGTTTCAAGGATGCAGCTGCTCAACATGAATGCAGCTGCTGTATTATTTCGTGGGTGGCAGTGCGCAGATCTACACCTGTGGCCAAAAGTTTTGCATCGCCTACCATTTTAGTATATGGAAAACTACAAAGCGGTGTGTAATTCAATATGTTAACGTACCATTATTCAGCAGGTTTCATTCGACTCTGTGAAGCAAAATGAGTTCATTCTATAGGGTGATGCAAAACTGTTGGGCACAGCTGTAGAGTGTTATATAAACTGTTCTTAGCATGTCGCTGCTGTAAAACACCCTGGGCTGTTAAGTAAACATGCTGGCATTGTTGTTTAATATTCTCCACCTTTTATAAAACTAGGATGGTAAATGCAGCTTTGTGAATCATCAGCAAATATATACATATGGCACACCAATGGAGATACTGAAAGAATGACCCAGTGCTGTAAAGCTTCATATGCCATTGCTGATCTAGCTCGAAACTGTATGTTTCAGGGCAGTACGTACAGTTTGTGTCCACATGAGGAAGTGAGGAAATATTTGCATATTCCAAAGTAAACCTCAGCCTCAGACCTTTATCTGGGGGCTGTAGTTCCTGGTACTGTAACCCAGGAATCTAGCTAGTCTGGTGTGCACACATTATAAATCTGGCTGGTCTGGTGTGCACACATTATAAATCTAGCTGGTCTGGTGTGCACACATTATAAGTCTAGCTGGTCTGGTGTGCACACATTATAAATCTAGCTGGTCTGGTGTGCACACGTTATAAGGAAGCGGCTGTACCAGGGTAATGCAAAGAGCAGGAAGCATAAAAAGGGATTTTGTTTTATTGCAGTGTCACTATTGTCGTTTTTTTTGCTTTTCTCTGTCTCCCTGCAGAAGTGATCGGGAAACCCCCTTGCTATGAGGAAGCGGTGATGATGGAAGACCCCCCTCCCCCTTACACTCAGATCCTGGCCGACACCCGGGGGGGCGTTTACACCAAAGCTGCTGCTGGGGGGTCCCGGAAACACCAGGACCCCGAAACGAACAAGCCCCTCTCTGAGCCGGTCCTCTCGGAGCAGCCCTACACCTCGTTCATACACCTCCCTGGAGTGGGACAGTGGAGCTCCCCGGGGACACTGCTGTCCACTGCAGATCTGAACCGCACCAACCTCCCGGCCGAGAGCACTGAGGCTCTGCCCGCTGCCTTCCCAGTCATAGGCAGGAGCACGGCGGTGTGAGGAGGGCAAGCAGGCTGCTGCTGTACTGAGAGGGGAAACTGTAGCACTCCTCAGCAAGGCCTGGGGAACCATGGCAGCGTACAGCTGCAGGACACAAAGACTGCATCTTCTTCACAGGCTGCTTCTGTACTGAGAGGGGAAACTGTAGCACTCCTCAGCAAGGCCTGGGGAACCATGGCAGCGTACAGCTGCAGGACACAAAGACTGCATCTTCTTCACAGGCTGCTTCTGTACTGAGAGGGGAAACTGTAGCACTCCTCAGCAAGGCCTGGGGAACCATGGCAGCGTACAGCTGCAGGACACAAAGACTGCATCTTCTTCACAGGCTGCTTCTGTACTGAGAGGGGAAACTGTAGCACTCCTCAGCAAGGCCTGGGGAACCATGGCAGCGTACAGCTGCAGGACACAAAGACTGCATCTTCTTCACAGGCTGCTTCTGTACTGAGAGGGGAAACTGTAGCACTCCTCAGCAAGGCCTGGGGAACCATGGCAGTGTACAGCTGCAGGACACAAAGACTGCATCTTCTTCACAGGCTGCTTCTGTACTGAGAGGGGAAACTGTAGCACTCCTCAGCAAGGCCTGGGGAACCACAGCAGCGTACAGCTGTAGCACACACAGGCTGCTTGTTGGAAACTTCAGAAGTTACCCCTGAGAGGGAAGCTAGCCCCCTACCGGACGACTTTGAATGGAGGTGGAGAAGTTTAATTGTGTTGTCAAAATGTCACATGGATCCCCATGTGAGAAACAGCAATGGAAGTTCATTAAATTGGGACAGGGTGTTGCCACTGTCGTGCAAGCACTCTGTGACTCTAGAGAACAATACAAATGCAGTGATTGTGATGTTTCACTACTGAAAATAATACAGAGATCTTACATTGCAGGTGCAATGCACAAGTGAAGCTGCAAGTTGCAATGCATTGTCATTATTTGTCCTTTATGGCAAACAATATTGCACCTTTAGTGCTGTAACTACTTTATAGTATAGATAAAAGGGGTCCTATGTGGCTGAATGTGGTTAACATTTCCAGTACGCTAGTGACAAGTTAAGGTAAAGAGGAGATGTGTTCAAATCCCAAAGGTTTCTGAAAAGCACTTTTTGTAGCTTGTAAATAAATAAATAAATAAATAAATAAATAAAGTAAGTAAGAAAGTGCATTGGATTGCAGGATCAGCCCTTAAAAGGAGTTTCTACTTCAGAGCCACGCGCTTAGTTTCCGTAGCACGTTATCAATATGCTCTGAAATAACCGTTCGATTGATTTTTTTTTGTTTTGTTTTGTTATGTTTTACTGATGAGATTTCCACGTCCCTTTCACATGTGCTTGCTTTCGAGACGCTTCCTCTAAAGCCTGCCCAGTCTCTTCCTCCTTCGCGCAACTTTCCACTGTGCCAGTGCAAGCAACCTCGCTAGAAACCAAAATCTCAAAGCAAACAGACCACGCAGCCAGGAGATTGAAGACAAGCACTGAACATTGAGGTACTGAAACCCAGTAGATATCATTCGACACCTTACAGGAAAGGTACAGAAGACGATCCCTGGGGAGCCGTTATCATGCCCCTGCGTTGAGCTCCAGTGATTCAGTGCGTCCCGGTGCAGCGTTACTAGACAGTGTGCACACTCCAGTTTGTTTATTGTACTCAGTATCAGACGGGTTATTGCACTGCTCTTGTTTTACTGTCTTCTCCAGTTTTTGCTGGTTCAGATGATGACGCTCATTCCACTCCATTAGTTCAGCTCGACAGATGCTGTTTTCTGCACTGCCAAGCAGGTGATCAGCCACGCGCTTTCCCAGACAGGTGTGTGCGTGCGTGCGTGCGTGCGTGCGTGTGCTCACAATGGTGTAGCTTGTTTATTTTTCCATCATGAATGTTAGCGATTGACTTCACAGATTCCTAAAACTATTCGCTGCAGATTTTTAAGCAAGTGTGAATGTGTGCTGAAAAAAAAACACTTTCCCCTAAAGGTGCTGCTGTTTATCTCTGATTAGGATTTCTTTTAATAGCACCTGCCACCTCCTGGTGAGCACATCTTGTGCTTTCATATTTACTGCAATGTTTAACCATAAAGGAAACTGTGTCTGTACACATGCCTTCACACTGTGTTTCATGTTTGTGCCTGAATGTTCCCTGAGTGTGTTTTATACTGTTTACAAAGACCTGCTGCCCCTGTCAGAGCTACATGGTTCACGACATGCACGATTCATGGAATTATTTCATTAGCTGAAGAGACTGCAGCTGGCATAAACACGAACGGCATAATTGCAGACCCAACTAAACAACATTCCATCTGTGCCCAGAATAGAACGAGCCTCCCTCTGCAACACACACAGCTCCTGTACTTTATTCTTAGCTGCTGTTTGTGGAAACAATGATGTCATGGGTCCCCCTTTCCTCCTGTAGAAAAAACTCTTGGATTCTTTGTACTTCAGTGTGGAATAGGCTGACATTTCTCACCCATAGACGTTGCTGCTGCTTCCTGGTACTCAGTCATGTCATGCATGGGTTGTAGTTGAAACACACTCCAGTGGTCTAGCTGCAGTCAGACCATGAATTTGAACTTGAATAGCTTATATTCATGTAAAAGAACCAAAATCTGTAAAGTCAAGTTAAATTAAAATATTAATATTTTAAAAGCCCATTGTTAATCTGCAGGTCCAGGCGTGCAGTTATTGGAACACCTTTTGTGTGTTAGTGCGTTCATGGAACTGGTACAATTGCTGGAAACTCAGTCCTATATCTGGGGACTCTAATCATTTTAAGAATGTAGTTCCGGGACAATCCATTGTCATTTTATTACTCCAGTACTGCTCTTGAATTTCTTACATTTAGCATAAAACACTTTAGTGAGGAAATAACTACACGGGTGTGACACTGCTTCTCTTTCTGCAGTGAACACATGAACTCATTTTAACAGCTGAGTCTGCAACATACAGTGCCACGTGGTTGCATGCTATCTGGAGAATGATATGCGAATTCCAAATGCTACTTTAAATGCAGGTCTCTCTGCAGTGTTCAGCAGGGTTGTGTTTCATTCCATTGCACCATGCTTGCTCTTGCTAAGGCCGGGTCACGGCTGCTGCAGCACTGCGTTTCACAGTCTGTGTTCTGCAAACATCCAAAGTGTTTCAATGTAGATGGGGGTCAGCAGCTCCAGGAGCTAACGCCTCAACGCAGCTGTGTTGTTATTATGCTCCAGTTCATTTCTCAGACGGAGGGATCTCAGCTACACGGAGAAGGAAGGAGCGATGCTGATCTCTGCTTGCCTCGTCAGTACCCTGGCAAGCTGCAGATTAAATTCCAGTTCATTTTGTTCGAGGTCCTGCGTTAGATACCGAGATGATTATCGGCTCTCTCTGTCCTTGTGCATCTGACATTCCGTTCTTCCATTCTGAGAATACGTGCGCAGGTTTCAAGGGGCAGGGTGCTTGTAGCATTCCTAACACAGGCCTGTCCTGGGGGTAGAATGTACAGAAGGGAAGACTCTGGAAGAATCGAGAAAATACACACCAAGTAAAGATATTCAACCCAGGTACCTCACTTCCCTGCTGCATCTACACAATGACTTTTGATATCGAGTGGTAGTTGCCAGTCTGAACACTGAACGGCTTTTACTAACAAAAAAAACCAAACATTCGCATGGAGGTTTCTGGAATTCTTTTATTAACATACATCAGCACTTAGCAAATCTTGTGCTTATTTTGAAAAACGGAGTGCGTGAGAAGCGGACGGAAGAAGAATAGGAGAATAGGAGGAGAAGAAAAGGTAAGAAAGGAATGAAGTAAAAAAGGCAAAGGAAACCGCTAGCCTTGCAAGGGGGGGGGGGGGGTCATCTCCTAGCAGCGTGGAGGGAGAGAACGGATTACACACGACCACGGAGTAGAAGAAGTGAAGAATAACAAGAAGTAGAATGTAGAGAATTATTTCAAAGGGCCAGAGTCAATGTTAAAGACGCCGGCTCCATTTTAATCATTTGTGACCCCCCCCCCCCCCCCAAAGCAGAAAAGAAAATTAAAAACACCCCATAAAAACCACAGCCCGCCCCCTCCCTTCCCTCATTCACAAACGAATCCTGTCCTCTCCCAAGGAAAGCCACAGCATCCCAAAACATTCTTTAATGTAGGTGTAAACATTATTATTATTATTATTATTATTATTATTATTAATAGTGATTTGATTGTTTTTATTGCTTGTTTCTGATCCTGCACAACATACGCTTCCCTCGATATGTAAATAGCTCCCCCTGTGTGTAGGTTTGGTATTACAGGACTGATCATGAACTCCAATAATACCTCACACTCCACCCCTGCTGGGGTTTGTATCACAGAGAGAGGAGCGCAGGTCAAACTCGTAGTACTGAAACACGGCAGAAAAAGAGCTTGATTGCCGATGACAGCGATTGCGTTGGGTGTTTTATTTAACAGAGGTAGATAGTTTAAATAAAATACCAACAAACAACATTTACCCCCCCGATTTTAACTCTGGAATAACTGAAGATGCAGGAATACAAGGGCGCAGTGTCGCTGCTTCAGGATTTATAATTGTGGTAGCCTGATTTCCAGAGGGGGTATAAGACCAAAAGCAGCTAGGGGTTGATTGATCATGCAATTAATACACAAAAAAATGTACATGCACTGCATGTATATGAATTCCAACACTATGAATGATCTTGAAGTGCAGTGCGTCTCCAACTTCAATACGTAGGGTAGGGGCGTCAGTCCTGTAAACCGGGGACGAGGGGAAGGCTACCTCCCGGAATCTCCGCCCCAAATTATAAAACACGTTTAACAAAGATCTAACAAACCATCCATTTCCCTCCAAGCTCGTCTTCTCGTTAGCCCTGAAGTGATCAAGTATCAAAAATTAGAAAATATGATAACAAATAAAAAATGGCACAGGGTGTGGAAATAGGGTATTTATTATTTTAAAATGTATCCTTATTTTTCTATGTGCTTCTCATCCCCAACATCACAAACACGCTAGTGTAGCCCTGTCCACTAAACCAGACAGGCAGTCTGTATCAAAGGCAATATCTAATGCAAGGCTATCAAAAGTTTGATTGCAAGTTAAGCAGTTCGCTTTTCCTTTCCGAAGCAGATCCTTCCCAACACGATTCGCCACAATCCCCACAGTTTATATTTTTAATGAATTAAAAACAGGCTGCACCTTTAACAAGAACTCTTAAGCGTTTTTTTTTTTGTTTTTTTTTTTCATTTTACAGAATTTTTGATGCAAGGCTTATTGTTACATTATTAGTTTTTGAAGTGTTTCTCTCCGTCTCTCCCTCTTCACTCCTCTGCTCCGTACTCGTCCTCCTCTGTCACCGGGTCCGTGTCCCAGCAGGTGATGTCAATCTCTGCAGCAAAACAAACAGGACACAGCGTTCAGCTGCCACACGCAGTGACAAGTCACAGTGCTGAAATTCCACTGCATCTTATCCAGCGCTTACACACGTCATTCCTCACTGGTTAATGTTTGACAGCAAGTCCTGCTGAGCCCGATCTTTGTAGCTGTGATTTAGAATAATGCAATACACGGTGTAGCAGACACTGTCATTTCACACAGTTTGAGCAGCTCAGCTTCTCTGTGCAGGGCCACACTGCATTGTGGGTAACCCCAGCCCTGCTCATCTCCATCCTGCCACTATACATGCTATCATCATCATCATCATCATCATCATCAACACTACCTGGAGGCTTATTATAGAAGATGGGTCCCGGGGCCACTTTTGCAGAGCACTCATCTGATTGGGCGAATTCCTCCTCTTGTGATTGGCTGAAATATCCTTCGCTCGCCTTCGATAAAAAAATAAAAAAAAATATATAAGCAATAGAAAAAAATATATATATATTTTTCTTTGAAAATTTTGTCCAAAACTATTCCACCATAATCATGTAAATAAATCTTGAAACACACGATCCAAATCATGCCATCCCCGCACTGGTGGTATACCCTGCCTCTGTCTTCACTACAGTCCTTACCCTGGGCTGCCCTCTAGTGGTGTATAACAGAAATAACAAAGCTTTTAGAGATGTCATCAGTCTTCCCTGCGTTTTAAACCATGAATACCCTGGCTGCCTGTTTCTCCTCCTCCTCCTCCTCTCTATATTACCTGCGTCCCCTCCTTCTGCAGCGTCTCTCCGTTGGTCATCAGCAGCTCCTCCTTGTCCTGGCTGTCGGACCCCGATGCCTCCTGCAGGGCGCGCTGGTACCCGAGTGTCATCTGGTGCTGGCCGCTGATGTCCACCAGACTGGGGGGGTTGTCTCCCCCCTCCTCGGCCTCACAGAATGTGGCGGGGGGCTCGGGCAGGTCGTCGAAGCTCAGGAGGGTCCCCTCTGCTGCAGGGGGCTCCGAGTGCAGGGGCAGGGGGGCCACGGAGGAGGAGGAGTCCTGGGGAGGGGCCTCCACTAGCAGGGGCAGCTGCTCTGAAGCACACTGAGGGGCGGGGCTGTCCCACAGGTCCAGCAGGCTGGCCGTGGGGTCCTGGGGTGGGGGCACTGGCTCTGGGATGGGGGGCATCTCTCGGAAGTCTGAGATGAGGGGTTCCTCCTCGTGCATCTGAGGGGCGACGCTCTGCTCAGGTTTGTCCCAGGACGAGTCCACACAGGGGGGCAGGGCAGGCTCGGGGGGTGGGGGGGCTGCTGCAAGGAAGCAATGAAACTCCAAAACTAGACCGTTTGTTTAACTATAAAAACACTAAACTGGGCATAATTCAGACCTGCTAAAAGAAACCAAGCAAATTCATTGAGGAGTGTTTTGATGACATTAAAAATAACTGAATTTACTAACCATCTTCCATTATATTTAGTTTGAATTAAGTAAGTGAACATCTTCTAAAGGACAACAACCCCAATGACTGACTGCGTTTTATAAACTCAGGTGATAGAAGGTAATAGAAATAGAATAGACATCGTATGATAAAAGATTCTAATTGGACTGGCAAATCAGACAAATTTTAATCTACTTTGAAATGAAAACTGATGGTCATGCTTTACTGCCCTGGCCAATCAGAATGGAGCTCACAAGTGGCAGGTTGTTCAGTCTTGCAGTTTATGATGTCACACACCTGACACAGACTAACCTTGGAATCAGACACATTAGACAGGACACAGTGTCCTTGTGTAGGAGATTAGCTGTCCTAGTTAGTGGCTTTGGCACGTTGTTGCAGCTATTTGCAAATAAACACTTTGGCTAAATGTAGCCCATTTATTGCAGAATCCTGCCTCTTGTTTTCGATTTTCTCGGTTTGTCCTCTTTACTCACCCCAGTCGCTGTGGCTGTCCGGCTGCGTGTCATCCTCAGTCTCCTCGAAGATGGGTGTGGTCACGATTCTGGGAATGGGTGTGGTTAAGAGAGGGGTGGGGCTCCGGTCAGGGCTGGCACTGATGAGGTCATCTTCTGGAAAGACATTCAGGGGTCAGTGCTTCAGGGAAATCCCAGGTTCCAGGAGGAAACTGAACAAATTATTTTTGAAGTAGAATACAAAATAATGGCAATAAAAATAAGTGTGTTAGTAACAAACAAGCAGATAGAAAAGCACACGATCCACATCCACCTAATCCACAAAAACACGTGACACACGCACCTACATACGGACGGACGGACACACACACAGAGTAGAAACGTTTGTCTAGATCCTTTGTAGTGCTGCACTTCTATATATCTCATGAGTGACACCCCCTGAGTGTCTGTCAGGACTATATAGTAAATGACTACAGTGATGCACCTTTCCCACCATTGCAGTGGTACAGAAACCACCCTGCAGTTGTGTAACTCAGGGTGCTGACTGAGCGAGGGGGTCGCGGTCTCACTGTAGCAGCCCTCCAGCCAGACAGGGCCAGTGCAGTACCTACCGGGCAGGCTGGGCTGCAGCTGGGTGAGGGGCAGGGCGGGCGACAGCAGCGGGGAGCAAGGGGGGGACGAGCTGGGTTCAGGGAGACTGTGGTGCAGCTTCAAGAACGGGCTCTCCAAGCGGCCTGAGAGGGGGGCCAGGGAGAAGAGAGGAGGGGGGAGAGAGAGGAGAGGGGGGCAGGGAGAGAGGAGAGGGGGGAGCGAGTGTGTGTGAGGAGAGAGGAGGGAGAGGAGAGAGGGAGAGAGGGGGAGTGTGCGAGAGGTAGGGAGAGAGGAGAGGGAGAGAGTATGTGAGAGGCAGGGAGAGAGGAGGGGGAGAGAGTGTGGGTGAGGAGACGCAAGGAGAGAGGAGGAGAGGGTGTGAAAGGAGGGAGGGAGAGGAGATTGAGAGTGTGTGTGTGTGTGTGTGTGTGTGTGAGAGAGAGAGAGAGAGAGAGAGAGAGAGAGAGAGAGAGAGAGAGAGAGAGAGAGAGAGAGAGAGAGAGGGGAGACAGGTGAGGAGACAAGGAGATAAGCCAGGGACAGGAGAGGAGGTGTGTGGGGTTTGAGAGGAAAGGCAGGGGGAGTAATAGAGTGAGTGTGTGTATATGGAAGAGTGAGAGAGAGGCCACAAGGGACAGGGAGAGAAGGGAGGAAGAAGGGAGGGACAGACAGAGAAGAGAGGGAGAACGAAAGACAGACAAACAGACACAGACAGACAGACAAAGAGAGAAAGAGAAAGAGAGAGAGAGCGTCATGCAGACGTTGCAGGTCATGCCTTCAGTAACCCTGCCTGCCTGCCCATTGCTGTTACAGTCATCGCACTGCGGCTTCAGAGCCAGCAGGGGGCGCCTGTCTCCTCTCTTGCAGGAGAACAAGGAGATGGAGGCGGTGGCTCTGCTGTGGGTATGGAGAGTGCTGTTCCTGCTGCAGGACACACCCTCTCCAGCTGCAGATCTGTGAGGAGAGCAGCTACCCTTCTCTCCCCACACAGCCAACTGGAATTTATGCACAGAGGCAGAACACAGGGCTGATCAAAGCGAGTCTAAACTCTCACCAGAACATGTTTAATATGCTGTGCTTTCAAATGTGGGCAAAACTTGTTCCAGCTTTCCATGCAATCCCCCCTAGTCCCAGATCCTTACTGCTGTATTCGGTGTAACACTGTGCAACGACCCTTAGAAAAGCACTGACCAGCGAATAGCTGCTAGTTCAGACTGACCACTGCCATTACCAGTAACAGACATGCCGTCTAGCGACGCAAAAACAGCAACAGAAACTGTTCTTGATCTTCCAAACACCTTGAGAGATGCAAGGGATCAACTGAAAACTTTGCAACTCAAAGTTTTGGAGATGATGGACTGGAGAGGGGGGCCTTAATACTGAATACAGTGGGGGCCTTAATACTGAGGGGGACTTTCCATAGGAGCCAATCAGTACTGTGAAAAAGAGGCCTTCATTGTGAAGTGATCTTTACACTGAGATAGGAAGGAGGTCTGCCTGCATCTATTTTCTGATCTGGGTGGAGTAGTTTACCACAGCAGCTCTCTCACTGAGCCCGCCTCAGCATTACTCCACAAACCCACAGAATCTTTATTGTGGTTTCCCTAGCCTGCTAGAGGGTTGCTACGGTAACTGGTTCTTATTATTAGTGATGGGGTTGGACGGTTCAGCCACTAACAGAGTCCACAGTGCCAGATGGATTAGTAAAGAAAACAAAGACAAGCCTTTGAAGGAGAGTGCTGCCTGCATCACTGGGTTCACGGCGACTGAACCACGTGACCCTACCTGCCCTGTGGCTGGAGAGAGGGGAGCTGTCGAAGCTGATGGCCACGGCCCGCTCTCTCTGCTTGAAGTACTCGCGAGGGTTGTCTGTCCTCTGAGCGATGATCGCTGCTGCCTCCTGCAGGACACACACAGAAGGACATGCATCAGGAGACATACAATGCTTACACACTCTGGGGCAGGGTTCCTGCTTTTCAGTTCAAATTCCTTTTTAAAATCCATTCCCAATTCAAATTCCTTGGGAGAGAATTGGAACTGACATTTTACACAATTGTTCAGCTGCTTTCATTTGAAGCCAATTGAATTGACTAACTAACAGTGACTTAAATTGAAGTAATTTGTTGCCACAGTGAGAAGCTCATTTTAACAGAATACCGCGGATTGCAATTTTTATTAACGATGTGTTGGAACCGATTAAAGAAGCTCAGTCAAGTAAAAAACGGCTGGTTTCACAGGCCCATGTTAGCACTACAGTCTCCGACCGGCCCAGGATTAGTGTTCACCAGGCCCTGTGAAACCAAGACGGAGTTCTGACGCACGCTGTCCAGAGAGTGCCTTCATCGGGGTCTTCACTATCTCTATATTTGGGTACCATGTTACTGTTGTTTTGCAGTCTGACGCGGTGACGGTATGTTTTTATAATCTGGGTACAGTGTGTGCAATGTGCTTGAGTCCGAGTCAGGGTTCATGGTTCTGCTGAAGGAGGAGGAGTCACACTCCACATGCAACCCCTCTATAGACAGTAGATCCTGCTAAACTGAGCCTTTGTGGCTCTTTTAAACCTCTTTCAAATCACAGATTTATTTGCATTTTCAACCGTTCTGCTTTTCTTCTGTTTTTTATTTTATTACAGACATCTATCTACGTGGCCGTGCCTTCTGGTGCAGCTGATTGGTGGATTCGAGTCTGAGGCTTCTAAAGCACTGCAGGAATTGTAACTGTTTTTATAATAGGGTGCTGGGAAGTAAGGGGTTAATAGAGGTCAAGGTTTAGAAATACGAAAGCAGCGGTGTTCAAAGCTGTCTCTTCCACTCCTGGCCTTTGTTCCAACCCTGTTCTAAACTATTTCACTGAGCCAGTTAAACCCGCATCCAGACCTGGAGTGGACTGGCCCTGCAGGACTGTGACTGGACACCCCTGTACTAAAGGACACCTAATAAGACAAACGTTTTGACTGGACGTACATCTTCTGGCTACATTCCAGATAATCAACATAAAAAAGAAGTCAGAAAGAAAAAGGAAGAAGACAAAACGCTCTGGTCTAAGCTGCGCCCCCTTGTGGATGCTCTCTAGAACAACCCACCTCTACTTCCGACTCCATCTTCTTGAGCTGCTGACTGGCCTCTTCCTCCTGTTCTACCTGAGCAAGGGAAAGGGGGACAGCGTTTTAAAACCGTCATTCCCGTCTCTTACCAGCAGGGGGCTCCAAATCAACTGATTCTCTCCAGCACTAGGATGTGTGAGGGCTAATGCAACTTCAATACAAAGTGTTGCCATTTCCACTGCACTGATTGTAAATGTGGTAAGACTTTTTTTTAAAAAGACGGTTTCATTGTTTGTTTGTTTTTTTAAATGGAAAGTCAACTCTGTAGTTTCCACACAACCCTCAATACCTTCCTGTCAAACACTGCAGTGCTGTGGTACGGTGCAGATTGCAATGTTATTAATGATCTCATATTGTACACACTGGAGGTATGGGGTGGACTTCACTCACTGCGCTTTAAATACAGATCTTTGTTTCAATGCTTTATAGGGACTGATATACTCTATCCGAGCTTTATTCAAATATCTGCAGCATCCTCACAACAGTCAGCTGACACAGACAAGACAGATAGGCAAGCAGGCAGATAGACAGACTGAGAAGACAGACAGCTATGCATATCTCTACGCAGAGAGTGCGCTGGACATTGAGAACGGAGGAACGTTTCACATGCACTGCGCCGGTGGGGTCCACGTGAGCATGGCCGATTGTGCAAAGTGAAGCCAAGAACGCGAGTCAGGTTGGAAACCCACAGCGCCCCCTAGCCAGCGGGAGGTCTGCGCTCCTCTCTAGGCATGCTTTACTCACAGACAGACAGCTTTCTCTTACAAAAATGGACTGGTCTTTCGTCCTTTCTTGCACATCCTCTACCTCCTTGCTCTGCTGCTGTCTCCTGTCCAAGAGAAAAAACAGCCTGGTGTCAATCAGAATTGCAATTCCTGTCACAATGCTGTACTGTTGAATTGCAGTCACACTTACAAGTATGCTGCAGTAATTACAATTCTAAATTAGCATTACACTACAAAACTGCACGCATGAACATGTTTCCTCTCTATTATAAATACAGAAACATACTATATAAATCAATTGACTATATGTTATGATTCTTGCGTAGGTGTGTGCCAAGGTTCAACTGCGATTGCAATTTGAATTGCCTGGAGGTCGAGCCGGTGCGGAGGGGTTACCTGTGTTCCTCGATCTGCATCTCCCTCTCATGGTACCTCTTCTCTCGCTCCTCCTGCTCTCTCCTCTCCAGCTCCATGCGCTCCTCCTCGAACCGCTGCCTCTCCTCCAGAGCCTTCCTCCTCTCTTCCTCCTTCCGCATCTCCTCGTCGCGCTGTGGAGCCAGGCACAATCACCCCACTGCACCTCAGCACTGCTCACTGCACCTCATCACCACCCACTGCACCTCAACGCCATCCCTTTATCCATTGCATTTCAATCACATTCACCTGAATTTCATTACAGCGAGAGACAGAATGACTCCGAACTGAACGAACACAAAGGGATGTAATTAGGGAAAGGGAAGGACGCTCAAGGAATGCATATCAGTATCTTTGATTTCACCAATTGGTAAGGGTCGCTATCATGCAAAGCTGCTTACTTCACATTCTATTACATTTTAATCTGTCAAAGCCAAGGAGACAGTGGACTTCAATGACCTTTCTGATTCGTTTCTCTCTAGATTTACATTGACAGTTTAAAAAGAAAGTAGCTTCCAGCACATAGGGAAGTGTGCATCACTTGCTGACAGGACATTAGAAGAAGCCGTATTGGAATGTGCAGCTGGAACTAGCCGTCCATGTCAAAGGTTAATTGTGTTTGGCTCTGCTGGCCTCTTTCACTGCTCTTGATTACACAGAGATGGCAGGTCCTGCCAGCAAGCTCTGAAAGCCCTTGATCAAGATGAGACCTTGCAGTTTCAGTCCTCTCTGGTCACCAGGCCCGGATTCATGGAGATCTTTCTCTCCCATATTACAAAGCGCCTGTGCCTCGACACACACACGCACGCACGCACGCGAGCACGCACACACAGACAGACACACGCACGCACACACACAGAATCACGCTCGTACCTTGGCTTGTTCCCAGAACTCCTCTCGATTGATCTTTTTCATTTCGATCTCAGCGTTGGTCTTCTCATAGCAGGTGCCCTGTTGGAAGAGACAGGGAGTTTGGGTGAGTTACCTGCGCAGGAGAGCGGGTTATTACAAGCACCTCGCTCAGGGTAACGGGGGGGCAGGAAGAACAGGAGAGCAGGTTATTACAAGCACCTCGCTCAGGGTAACGGGGGGGCAGGAAGAATAGGAGAGTAGGTTATTACAAGCACCTCGCTCAGGGTAACTGGGGTGGGCAAGGGTCCTGCTCATAGTTCCAATCCTGTTTTGAATTGGATAATTGACCCAACTGAACCTCCATCTCCACCCAGACCGTAAAGCAGTTCATTATTGCATTCCAACAGTTAAACCCAGGATGGAATGGCCCTCCAGACTGTGATTGGACACCCCTGCTCCAAAGTGATCTTGTACAATACACACACACAAACACGCACACACACACACACACACTGAAAAGCTCTCCCTCACCACAGGCTGCGTCTGCTCCTCCTCTCTTATTCGCAGTCGGCTCAGCACAGGACTGGCGATCACAGCTGTCCCGTTGGTCAGTCTCTGGCCGATAGCCGCGGGGTCGATATCCTCCATGCTGCTGGCATTGATGATGACGTCCACTCCCTGCAGAGGCAGGCCGGCAGGGGCGTGGTTAGTAGTAAGTTAGTTGCAGCACATGTTCAGCTGCATTTCCATTCATTGTGCCCTGACCCCCATACTTAAATCAGTCTCCATCTGTGCTACTGGCACACATCACAGAGAGTAGGCGTCTGTCTGACTCGGAATGAATCTGCTGCACATTAAACTACAAGAAGAACAGAAATCTCACAAACAGCCCTCAGGCCAGTGAAAGACAGCACTGGGGAGATAAAGAGAATGCATTGTCTGAAGTGGGCTTCATCATCATTTGAACACATTGGCTAAACACAGGCCTCCTACTGTACAGTGCTTTGGTTTGCCCAAATAGCCGTCCACTTTATTATCTGTTCAGTATCTAATTGTGTATGTTCTCTTATCATCCTCTATTTCAATCTCATTGAATTCATTACTGGCTGACCACTAGGGGGAGTGCCACTAAGGTCTGCCCCCTTTACAGCTGCTGCTGCTGCTGTTGGTCAATGGAATATATCTTGCCGTGTCAGAGGGTACAGAAGTCCCAGCTACTGTATAAGATATTTAAACAAGTAAAAAAACAAAACATGAAAAAAATATATAGTTACCCTTTATAGGACCCCTCGAAGTTACCATGGTACTTCTGCAGTTTTACCACACTTTCCCCATAGTTTTGCTATGCATTTACTAGAGCTTACCATGGTTTGCCTGTTTGTTTTTTCTTTTTAATATGCTTTACATTGCCTTGCTGGTCTTTACAATGCCTGCCTATGCTATGCTCTACGGGAAACTTTTCTGCATTATTCCACACATTACTCTGTTGCTTCAACATGAACACACTGTACACTAACAGAAGTTTACACAGGCGTATCTGCAAGGTCAGAGCACTAACTGCAGTGTTTGGACTGTCGTTGAGAAACAGCAAACACTGGACTAGGTGGTGCCACCAAGCGCTCCACGTTGTGTGGTGCAAACACTACCATCATTCTGGCTGGGTTTACAGAAGAAGTTTATGGTGCTTTTGAGAGGAAGTGATGGGATTTATTTGCATTGAACAGAAACCCTTCCTTCTTGTCATCGTACACAGACTCGTACAAAGACTGGCGCAAAGGTTTAGTATATTACCTCTCAAGATAAGCATGATAGACCTGATGATCTCAGTTGAATTTATAGCTCAGAAAAAAACACTTGTCAACATTGCAAAAGTAGTGCATCAGTAGTCCTGCGCCCTGGAGTAAGAGGAGAGGGTTAGGGTTAGGGTTAGAGGGAGTAGTGAATTGGAGCGTCCTGCACCCTGGAGTAAGAGGAGAGGGTTAGGGTTAGGGGGAGGGGGAGTAGTGAATTGGAGGGTCAGTAGCCCTGGAGTAAGAGGAGAGGGTGTGAGAAGTTACCTCAGTGAGACTGACCTGAAAGAACTCCGCGATCATGGACACATGACTGGCACAGGCACACTTCCTGGCATCCGGGACATCCTCACCAACCTGGAGAGAGAGAGAGAGCTGTCACCATACCGACACAGGCAGGAGTATTCCTGCTTGTGTGTGTGTGTCTGCGCGTGTGTTAGCATGTGCGTCTGTGGGAGCGTGAGCGTGTGTTTGCTACTCACCCAGTTGATAAGGATGTAGCGTGGCAGTGCAGCGTTTGGCTCTTTCATGCTGCAGAAGCCGTACATGACCCGGGTGTTGTCGAAGCTCACTGTGATCTCTGGCAGACCCCCATCTGAGAGAGAGAGAGAGAGAAAGAAAAAAAAACACCACAAACAACTCACCATTAGGGAGAGTCAGAAGAACAGGCTGCACAAAGAGATCCCACTCCCAGCATTCCCCTGCAACAGAGGCGTCTGGGGATGAGCAAGACTTTTAACATGTATAAGAGGGGCAGGAAACCAGCAGAGCTGTAAATCTTTAGGGTTTAGTTAAAAGGACAACAGTGTTCAAAGAAGCTCTTGTGTGCTTTTGACTTTTCATAACAGCCAGCAAATTCAGCAGAAACTCAAAGTGTGACTTGCATACTGTACTCTTGCTGAAGTTCAATCACTGATTGCAGAAGCAGTTCTCCAGATGCTGTACATCCTGTCACTATGCAAGCAGGCAGGCGAACAAGAACCTCTTTGCAGTATATCCCTGCCACTCTCAATAACAAACACACTCCGGGGCAGGAGAGTCTGCCTGACCGCTATGCATTTCTCTGTCATTGCTTTTTATAATTGGAAATCCGGAGGCCGGTGCGGTTTATTTATTTTCTGGCTGTGTTCTTCGGCCTCGTGTTTAAAGAGAACTCACCCCCTGAAGACGCCAGTGTCAGGTCATCGGTGCTGTCTTCGTATGTGTACAGCGCCCTGCGGGGAGAGAAGAGGGGCCGGGTTAGGAGCAGCTCCAGTACCAGTGCTCTGTCATCTGCTCCACTGTCAATGGCTTATACTGTGCCATTTCACTCGCCTATAGACCCTGCGAGCCACATTTATCAAGCCTTTACCTCCAAATGCAATCCGCACTTTATTACGAGAAAGAAAGAAAAAACTGGTATATAGTCGTTTACATCACAAGTAGCAAACAACGTAGGCAAGCCTTTGCGTTATTAAATTAACCCTACGAGTCACGCTGGTTGTTTTTTCAAGCTTAATATATTTTACTTACATAACAATAATCATCATGATCTAATTATATATATATATATATATATATATATATCACACACACATACATAATGGTGTACTCGATAAATAGAGCCCCGTGGTACAGTAAATATTCTTGTCCCTGCCGGCTCACATTGCCTAAGGGAACATGCTTCCACCCACTCTCATTGAGCTGTGGGTGTCACTGCTGATTTACTAGAGAGGAGAATGAGATTCCTGTCACAGACATAGCATTCTGTTTCTTCTTCTTCATCTTCTTTTTTTTTTTTTCCTTTGATCTAAAATTCTGTCCCCGGTATCAGATTGCTTCTGCAGCAGCGCAGCCTAACAAATTGAGCCAAAGGAGACCCTGCCAGAGCCCTGGAAATGTAATTTCAAGTAATCTGCGCGGATTTGCTTTCGCTGCCAAAGGCAGACACTTCTTCTTGTTCTTCTTCAAACTGAATTGCTTTGTCTCGGCCGTGCAAGCTATGCCGTCTGGCAAATTTAATGAAAATAAATAGATTGATTAAAATAAGTACAAGCTTGCTTTATCACTGCTTCAGCGCTGCCCTTGAGAAACGGAGGGACAGAGAGGGAAATTAAGGTGGTGATGGTAATGGGATCCTTTTGTAGTTTAGAATAAAAAACACAAGGGAATAACTTGTCTTTTTCTTAATAATATCCTGGAGCGATTCACTTTTTTTTTTTTTTTTGTTATTCAAGCAGTTACTAAATCCTACAACAGGATCTGAGTTCTACAGCCCCCTCACCCTTACTGCAATGCCTCCCTCCCTACACCACTGCAGGCAGGCAGGCAGGCAGGCGGGCAGGAAGGAAGGCAGGGACTGGGATGGTTTGTCAGTGATTAGCTCATCTCCTAGGCTCTATAAATAATTATCTTTTAAGCTGACACTTATTATTCATAGAAAAGAGTACTGACCTAGAAAATATCCTTTGAACATCACAGGGCTGGCGGACTGAACGGGGCGATGCCTCCACAGTGAGGGGACCGATACGTGGTCCCTGGCTTTGACACTAAGGGCCGGGCATTACCAGACAATACTGCCCACTGCATGGAGTCTTACTGCTGAATTAGAACATCAACTACATCACTCCTGCCTGGCAACAATGTGGAGCAGGAGCCAGAGATTCCCACCAATCAGGTCACCCGCTGGTGTACTGCAAATTTCTGATTGGCTGCTGACTACCTTTACAGATGGAAACCAAGATCCGAGACCGAGCGGTCGAAACGTCATGGTCTTGTTTTCTAAAGCTGGAATGATCAAATACATTTCGGGGCTTCGTCAGAGAGCCTGCAAACAGCCACCGTTTATTATGCAAGTGTATTGGTTGTTGGTTGTTGATGAGTGCTACACATAGTACAAAAAATATATTTTTTCATTGAACATTTTTTCATAGATTTTTCCATTGTTTTATATGGGGAAAAATGGCATCCTCATATGAGATCACCATGCATTGCGTCTTCCATATGTCTCCATATAAAACCTAAGAGAGTTTTTGTATCCCTCCCCCATACGAGGTCACCATGCATGAAGGGGTTAAAGAAAAGGTGACGGGTATCTGAACCCCAACCTCTTGATCCCAAAGCCCAGCTGCCGTAAACGCTACCCCCATTAGCCTCGACCTGGACACATGCTGTAGTAAAGAATTCATAATGCAGCCGCTCCGTTGAGAAGTAGGACAAGTGTAAACACATCAAATTAAATAAGGGGAGGCTTTCCTGTCTCTGCTGTATGGAAAAGCGTTCCGTGGGGGCTGATCTCAGAGCAGTGCGGGAAAGGCCTCCATTAAACACTGATCTGGACAAATCCACGAAGCCAGAACACCCGAGAACTTCTGAAAGAGAAACACAAGGCCCCAGGACACAAACTTCTAGCTTTGAACCAGGAGATATACAGAAGTGATGAGCAATGCGACTATCTCCAGTAGTGTTACTAGTGGTGCTGCTTGTTACATTGTAAAGGGTTGCCAGCACCCCTGCTTAAGAGGTTTCTTGATTGGGAGAAACATACAAGCCATTTCACAGTTGTAATTCAATTAGCAGAACAATTCGGTTTAATGCCCAGGTCCCACTAAGATAAGCAATTAGAGGTTTTACTGTAATACAGAGCACTGAGTGCAGGCAGCTCCACTGCAACCCAGTCACCAGGGATTCAGCACCTCCTGCAGGGGTTCATGTACTGAATCCTGCCGCATAGCAGAGCTCCCTGTGCAAACCCTTAATATAGAAACAAATAAAAAACAGGAGCGCCAATTAAAAAGGCAAAAATAACCCAACGAGCGCCGAGAAAATAACTGCATTTGAGTTTCAGTGTCTATTATTTATTTTCCCCCTGAATTGATTAATTAGCAGGGTGTGGGGAGTGATAATTATATTCTCGTTCTGATTTAATGAACCTCTCGCATTACTCTGAAGATGCTGGGTTCTGTATCGGTGACGGGAGAGATGAGGCTGATTGCAATTCCTAACCCGAGGAAAAGAAAAAAACATGTTGGCATAGCAACACCACCCAGCCTTCCACTGACAGGCAGTGCTATTTTAGAAGTGTCGCCACAGCAGAAGCCTGAGGCTGAATTAATGAGAGCTTGCTGGGAAAAGAAGAAAGAGAGTTTCTGGGGGAAGTTTTTTATATTTCACCCCAACAAACTCCAGCTTTATTGGAAACTGGCTACTGCGAAACAGGCTCCCTTACTTACAAACCAAACAGTTTATTAACAGCAACAAAGACGTGCTTGTTACGCTGGGTGTGAAAACTCAATAGAGATTATGGATTCAACCCCCCCCCCCCCAAAAAATCGACAGAATGGGGCAGGCTTGGTTAAATGCAAGACCACTAATAAGCAAGCAGAATGGGCTTCTTGTGGGGGGAGTAATTCTGGTTTCCAAGGCAACCTGTTACCATTTTAAAAGTTGGCAGAAAGCAGTCTTGGACAGAAAGAAAACCCAGAGCCACCAAGCCCAGAGAGATGAGAGCGCACACACACACACACACACACACACACACACACACACACACGGGACCCTCAACCACACGTTCCTGTTTCCATGCTGGAGTTCCTTCTCCCTAGTTGCTGTTTCCACACTTCGAAGCCTCAAACCTGTCTTTGTGAAACAGAGTTATTTTTAAAATACGTGTTAATAACTTAAATAGCAGGTTTTCAGAATGCTGTCTGAAATGCGTGTTTGTCACCTCTGAGCAGGTGGGATGCTGGTCTTTCAGCCGCAAAAAAAGAAACGGATTTAGATCCGGCGTCGCTGAACCGGCTCCATCTAGTGCACAAGCACAGCAGCGCAGTGTGCTGGGGATCAGGAGGACAGCCAAGGACAGCCTCACCTACCAGCACCTGAAGGAATCATCAGAAAGTAAAATATACACTGCTGACTAGCGGCTGTAGGAGAGCCTGCAGCTGCACCAGCCCCTGCCCTTGCAGCAGCTGTTGCTATTGTGCAGCGTGAGATTGCAGAGGTGGATAGATGTTTTGACATTGCGTCGTGAAGCGCAGAGACAAGAAAATGACACTTCACGAGCGCTTTCCTGGCTTTACATGCATCTGTCTCAAGTGGAGCTGAAGTGGGCCCTTCAACAAGTTCTGAAGTGTTGATAATGGAAAGGTACGAATCAGCTCTCCCACGGGCACAGTGCAGCAGGGCTCAGTTCACCGCTAATCTGGCATGCTGTCACAAAGTCGCGAGTTCAACTCCTGATAATTAACGGAGCGCTGAGGCAGCTGGTTGTATACAAGCTGGTGGTGCAGGGTACCAGGGGAACCAATCATCACACATAAACCAGTGCCCATCACAGAGGGACCTCACAACCATCACACATAAACCAGTGCCCATCACAGAGGGACCTCACAACCATCACACATAAACCAGTGCCCATCACAGAGGGACCTCACAATCTCGCAAAAGGTTACAGATACTGGAACAAAATCAACATCCCTTCTAAAAGTGTAGCGCAGTATTTTTGAACCACTCTAACTCTAACCCTTATAGCACCTATGCTTTATCATGCATGTCTCTGTGCTTCGTTACACTTTGCTATGCTTTTACTATAGGAGAGCTGTTCGCTAAGTGTTGATTAGAAGTGTTATCAGGGAGAGCAGACCGCTTGTCTCATTAAACAGTCCCAACAGTATGTGAGCACTGCCAGTCCCTCTCCACAGCCGCTGTGACGTCACACTGCAAGCTCCATTACTAAATGATACAGCATCCAGCTCATCAAGACATTCAATTTGAGTAACTTTACACACTAAAACACAACCAAACTGCAGATAAAGCTAGTGCTGTGCGAGGGAACATCTTTCACTCGTGCAGCGTCACAGAGAGAAGCATACAACGGGCTGTAGTTTATAGAAGGAACGCTCATCAACTTTGTGATGCGTACATGGGACAGGCAGAGAAACTGTAAGACGGTCCCCCAGATGAACTAGCCCAATATGCCATGCATAATGTTTTTCAACCGAGCTACATGACTAATTCATATTAGCACTAGAAATCTATTATAGCAAGTTTGCTGTAAAAGCTACAAAGTGCTCGATTGCTCTTTAAAACGATTCTTTTTCTTTTGGGGAAATTCAGAGTCACATTTCCTAAACCACTGAAGAGAAAGCTTCAAATCAACGGAATCTGGAGAAGATTCAAAGTTACCGCAGAGGGAAGGTTAATAATTAATATGCAGACAGCTTTCTATTTCTCTATGCGATATCTTTTTTTTTATTGATATATTTTGTCTATTGTATAACCTCATACTTCATGCACAGTTTATTGTTATGTTTCTCATGTATATTATTTCCTCTGGACAAGAACAATCACTTCCCCTTCAAGGTTTGATTTTTCACATGTTCTTGTTTACACCAGTGTGTACATGAATAACATTAATGTGCTATTATTATTATTATTATTATTATTATTATTATTATTATTATTATTAAAAGGACAGCAATTGGTGCCTTTCCTAATGGCAAGGTCAAATCTAAACTGCCTGCGCAACAGTTCTAAATGTTCTGGGGAGTACAGTTCAGTACAGTTCTATATGTTCTGGGGAGTACAGTTCAGTACAGTTCTAAATGTTCTGGGGAGTACAGTTCAGTACAGTTCTAAATGTTCTGTTGAGTACAGTTCAGTACAGTTCTATATGTTCTGGGGAGTACAGTTCAGTACAGTTCTAAATGTTCTGGGGAGTACAGTTCAGTACAGTTCTAAATGTTCTGGGGAGTACAGTTCAGTTCTAAATGTTCTGGGGAGTACAGTTCAGTACAGTTCTAAATGTTCTGGGGAGTACAGTTCAGTTCTAAATGTTCTGGGGAGTACAGTTCAGTACAGTTCTAAATGTTCTGGGGAGTACAGTTCAGTTCTAAATGTTCTGGGGAGTACAGTTCAGTACAGCTCTAAATATTCTGGGGAGTACAGTTCTAAATGTTCTGTTGAGTACAGTTCAGTACAGTTCTAAATGTTCTGGGGAGTACAGTTCAGTACAGTTCTAAATGTTCTGGGGAGTACAGTTCAGTACAGTTCTAAATGTTCTGGGGAGTACAGTTCAGTACAGCTCTAAATGTTCTGGGGAGTACAGTTCAGTACAGTTCTAAATGTTCTGGGGAGTACAGTTCAGTACAGCTCTAAATATTCTGGGGAGTACAGTTCTAAATGTTCTGTTGAGTACAGTTCAGTACAGTTCTAAATGTTCTGGGGAGTACAGTTCAGTACAGTTCTAAATGTTCTGGGGAGTACAGTTCAGTACAGTTCTAAATGTTCTGGGGAGTACAGTTCAGTACAGTTCTAAATGTTCTGAGGAGTACAGTTCAGTACAGCTCTAAATGTTCTAGGGAGTACAGTTCAGTTCAGTTCTAAATGTTCTGGGGAGTACAGTTCAGTACAGTTCTAAATGTTCTGGGGAGTACAGTTCAGTTCAGTTCTAAATGTTCTGGGGAGTACAGTTCAGTACAGCTCTAAATGTTCTGGGGAGTACAGTTCAGTACAGTTCTAAATGTTCTGGGGAGTACAGTTCAGTACAGTTCTAAATGTTCTGGGGAGTACAGTTCAGTACAGCTCTAAATGTTCTAGGGAGTACAGTTCAGTTCAGTTCTAAATGTTCTGGGGAGTACAGTTCAGTACAGTTCTAAATGTTCTAGGGAGTACAGTTCAGTACAGCTCTAAATGTTCTGGGGAGTACAGTTCAGTACAGCTCTAAATGTTCTGGGGAGTACAGTTCAGTTCAGTTCAGTGTGGAGTAGTGGTTAGGGCTCTGGACTCTTGACCGGAGGGTCGTGGGTTCAATCCTTGGTGGGGACACTGCTGCTGTACCCTTGAGCAAGGTACTTTACCTAGATTGCTCCAGTAAAAACCCAACTGTATAAATGGGTAATTGTATGTAAAAATAATGTAATATCTTGTAACAATTGTAAGTCGCCCTGGATAAGGGCGTCAGCTAAGAAATAAATAATAATAACAATAATAATAATAATAATAATAATAAATGTTCTGGGGAGTACAGTTCAGTACAGTTCTAAATGTTCTGGGGAGTACTAAATGGTATAATATTCAACCTTTTTTGGAGGTAGAATATTACCATTCATATACTGTAATGCAGGACTTGATATGAGAATAAACGTTGGTTCACCTGATTAAACCGATTAAAAGTGAAGCTTCAACATTAAAATCCCTGATAGAAACCCAGTCTGTCAAGGAAAACAAACACATTTATGAAGAAACAGAGGCCAGTGTGGGCTTGAGAACGAAGCATGCTGTGAAGTGGTAACATGTGACAGCTGGCCCTGACTAATAGCAAGCCCAGCCTGCCTGCCTGCCTGCTGTGTGCCGGTGCAAGGGCTGTAGCCGTGACTACCAGGGTGTCACATCCACGTCGATCCCGGGGGACCCCTCCCCTCCCACTCATTTCTGTTTAACCAGCCTATAAAATCGCCCCCCAATCTACATCGCCACGACAACCAGCAGCATCCTCCTGGTCACCATGGAAACCGAAATCCCCGCCAGGGAGCTCCTACAGCACTGCTAGCTGGGGGAGGATGGAGCCTCCCATAACCAGACCAGCACTATATGAGAAACACCCAAGCAGGCTTTAGAGTACTCCTCAGAATTCCAGCTGGGTCTACCTGCAACACGACCTCATCTACGTACAACACGCACACACGCACACACAAAGGGTGCTTAAAACAGTCTGCCAAACACCTCTTGGTCCCATAGGATCTGATGAAATTCTATTCGATTCCTACAGGATTTAATAGGGTTCATATGACTTCCTATAAGACTGCTGTACAAATGTACACAGATTTTTTTTCTTTTAAAAATAACTTTCATTTTAACATTTCATTTTTTCTCCTTAAAAATAATAATAAATAATAGTGAAGTCCCTTGATTTAATGTCTCTCGTAGTACAGGACCCTCCACTGGCAGACTGCTAGCAGTTAGACAGACAGACGAACAGACAGACAGATTCACACTGCTGTTCTGACCTCAATCCACTTGACAAGGATGTTGCTGCTGGCTAGACTGCTGCTGCTGGGGTCAGTCTGCAGTGGTTTAAAAGGAAACAAAGGAGATTCTGTTGCACTAATATTGTGCAGCTGTTAAACAGCTCGAGACTCGGTCTGTGTCCTTCTTACTGCTGCACACAAGAGCACAATCGACTGCTGTACTGAGAATACTGATCACGTGAAACACTTTCTACTGTGCTGAGAACACTGATCATGTGAAATACCTTCTACTGTGCTGAGAATACTGATCACGTGAAACACCTTCTACTGTGCTGAGAACACTGATCACGTGAAACACCTTCTACTGTGCTGAGAACACTGATCACGTGAAACACCTTCTACTGTGCTGAGAACACTGATCCTGTGAAACACCTTCTACTGTGCTGAGAACACTGATCACGTGAAACACCTTCTACTGTGCTGAGAACACTGATCCTGTGAAACACCTTCTACTGTGCTGCACGTCACTCTGTTCTAACATTGGGGGTGTGCAGTGAATCGTGCAGGAATCCGTCTCTCTGCTGCCATGGCAAATCACCCTCCTACTGTTAAAGAAGGCGTGAAGTTTTAATGAATTGTCAGAACATTTCCCTCATTCCAAAACACACTTGAATTTCATTTTGTAGTGACAAACTTTTTTTTTTTCTTTAAAACAAGAGCACAGATTGATAGGAGTTTGACGTGAGATTTTGCACGGGGGATATTGAACTGCACTTGCAAGGAAAGCACAGCTCTTGGACTGCTGGGAGTCTGCAGGTCAGCACTTGGTACACACCCTACACTGGCACTACTTCTATACAGGCAAGTAGTACATTATTCTGATGTAACACACATATTAAGACTTCTGACAGAGGGAGAGACAGCAGATGTAAAAGGCACGGTCTAAATGTAACACTGTTCACTTCTGGTTCACCATTCGTAAAGGAAGATCATACAAGGTATATTAATCTCTTACTCTGTTGCTCTTTCCTTTTTACAGATCCCTCCAACTATAAAGATGTAAAGGCATGCTGCCTATGCCTATTGACACCTCTACGAAAATGAACGATAGTCATAATAATAATAACAATAACCATCCTGTGACACGCAGCACTGACATACAGGAAGCCTGTGGCACTGGTATAGAGATCATGGTTCAATACAGTCCTTCTCCTGAAATGTCACAGGAGGATGACATCACCACACAGAACATTCTCCATGCTCTCTGAACTATGAGCTCACTCTGCCCCGGCTGCCGTCTGCTAAATCCACTTTCATTCCATTTAGAAAACAGCAGCAGCCGAGCGGATTTCTTTTTTTTTTTGTTTGTTTTTTTTTTCAGCTAGCTAGCAGCTGCCGAGTGCTAGATGTGCTCCTCTGTGAAACACTTTGAAAGGAGTGCGATGCGTTTGGTAAGGCGATCAAACTGGCATGAAATTACAGAACAGTGTATAATGAACTGTAGTCAGAGATAGAATGCTGGTTTTAAAAAAGTATTGAAAATCAGCAGGTATTAAAACACATCCATTCATTAACGTGTGGATTTCAAAACAAGAAGAGCTGTCCTTCCCGGATGAGAGGAAAACCCACTTCCAAATCGTAACTTTTTAAACCCTCCGGGTGGAACTTAATTACCATTCCCGGATACGGATTTGTAAAGGTGAGGGAAGGACAGCTCTTCTTGAAATCAACACGTTAATGAATGGATTTACTTAACACCTGCTGATAAATACTTCTTAAAAGGAAAGGATACGAGTATCAGCACACCCCGACCTGACAGCAACCTAGGAGTGAAGACACAGCTACGGTTTCTAACTCATCAAAAACAATGTCAAGAGACAGAGAGAAGCGGCCACAGTGGAAGAGCGGAACAGCTTTCCTCAGCCTGGGCTCAGAAGAGGGAGCAGTGCGGTGTTTCAGAGTACAATGCCTTGTGTGTGCGTGTGTGTGTGTGTGCGCGCGCGTGTGTGTGCATGATGTGGGGTAGAGGAAATGCAGGATTTATTTCAGTCTCTTTCGAAATGAATTCACTTCTCGGATTCACAATGAGATCACTTCCTGCCCCTGGAAACTGCAACATCTGTTTCACAAGATGGGAGGAAACCATCGGTCACAACAATTCCAGATAGATTACAAAGAAACCCCTGTCACGAAGTTCTGCGTGGGGCAGACGTACAGGCATGCACACTGTGGAGAGGTTATCACTATACTGAAAACATTTAGATGGGTCTCTGCAATCTGTCATGAAGTTCTGCGTGGGGCGGTCGTACAGGCATGCACGCTGTGGAGAGGTTATCACTATACTGAAAACATTTAGATGGGTCTCTGCAATCTGTCATGAAGTTCTGCGTGGGGCGGTCATACAGGCATGCACACTGTGGGGAGGTTATCACTATACTGAAAACATTTAGATGGGTCTCTGCAATCTGTCATGAAGTTCTGCGTGGGGCAGTCGTACAGGCATGCACACTGTGGAGAGGTTATCACTATACTGAAAACATTTAGATGGGTCTCTGCAATCTGTCATGAAGTTCTGTGTGGGGCGGTCGTACAGGCATGCACACTGTGGAGAGGTTATCACTATACTGAAAACATTTAGATGGGTCTCTGCAATCTGTCATGAAGTTCTGTGTGGGGCGGTCATACAGGCATGCACACTGTGGAGAGGTTATCACTATACTGAAAACATTTAGATGGGTCTCTGCAATCTGTCACGAAGTTCTGTGTGGGGCGGTCGTACAGGCATGCACACTGTGGAGAGGTTATCACTATACTGAAAACATTTAGATGGGTCTCTGCAATCTGTCACGAAGTTCTGTGTGGGGCGGTCGTACAGGCATGCACACTGTGGAGAGGTTATCACTATACTGAAAACATTTAGATGGGTCTCTGCAATCTGTCATGAAGTTCTGCGTGGGGCAGTCGTACAGGCATGCACACTGTGGAGAGGTTATCACTATACTGAAAACATTTAGATGGGTCTCTGCAATCTGTCCCCCCTACGTAGCGGCTGGTGAACTAGGACTACATTGGTGATCTATCAAAAAGCACAGCAAAACAGAGTGAAGCAGCTGCTTTTATTTCTGTATGAAAAGGTTTCTTATTTAACAGCTTCAGTGCAGTGCTGACTAGCACTCCCGTTGAGAGACGGAACAACAAAGCAACAAAAAGGAAATGCAGCGTCCAAAGAATTCGGGGGGGGGGGGGGGGGGGGATTGTGCCCAGAAAAAAAAAAAAAAAGTTTAAAGGAGCCAGTGTTTGATTTAAAAGGAAGGACTGGGCCCTAATAAGGGATCCGCTGAAATTAGAGGACAAAAGAACAGAGGAACGAGAAACAAAGCCTGGCAAAGTGCTGAACGAGCAGAGAGGTAAATTATTCTCTACACCACTTCGCTCCGCTCCCATCCCCCAAGCCTGCAGAGTATCAACACTCATCCTATTCCTGAGATCATTAGACTCTTCCAGCTTCACTCCCCCAATGGACAGGGCTTCTGTACACTGTCCAGCCCAAGGAGTTAGGGGTCCAGCTCATTCCTCCCAGATAGCCTCCCATGGCTTCAGATTCTGCGTCTGTTTAACGCTGCCCCCTGTGTGCGATGTTTAGGGGGTTGGCTGTCTCGGGAGTGCGGTGCCCATTCAGGAAAGAAATGGTTATTAATCTGCATCGGCCGCTATACTCGGGTGCCTCGGTCTGTCCAATCTGAAATCGGGACACTATAGGATGAACAGACACTGCACAGTTTTTCCAATCTGTCTGCAGTACCTCTGTCAAAGGGGGACACCTTTGATGGTAAAGCCCCTGGATTATGCCCTGGTCCCAGATATCAAGCTGGACCAGTCAGAAACGTCTGCTTGAAATGCCAGTGCACTCTGTATCCATGATGTCAATTCTGCATCACTGCAAATCTTTTTTTTGTCATTACAAAATGAAATTCAAGTGTCTTCAGTGTAAACTTTATAGCTAGGGGTTATTAAAAAGTTCAGATTTTATCCAGTGCTTTGTTTCCACTATAAAAAAAAAGCCAGAGAATTGTAGCATGACATTGCCTATCAGTGTGCATTAATCTGAACTGCAGTGATACTGTAGGTGAACTGCACAGGAACAGGCCACTACAGTATATGGCTTAAGAGCACCTGCACTTTTATTAAAGTCACGGGAAACACTGTCAAAATCGAATGCATTTTACTATATTTATTTATTTCTACAGTATATGCAATAGCACATACTGTAAAAGGCCACAATGTTCCCTCTTGTCCTGCACTGGTACAGAAGGACGGAATTTCACCAGCCAACATTCCGTTTTTGCTAATTACCGGTACGTCAGTGTTTTTGAGTAAGACTGTTCAAATCTAGTTGGAAAATAAAACCATGCCATTGCTGGAAAGATTAGATAATCACTCTTTAATCTCAAGGGCAGGGGAGGACAATTGTGAAGTCAACGGTGTAATAGGAATCATGTGGCTTTAAAGAATTACACTCAGTTTCTAGAGTCATTTCCAGAGCTGGTTTGGCAAGGTCTCTCTGTTCATGTGACCTTCAAGGCAGTAGTGTCAAATATATACATGTTTAAGAAGCAGTCATCAGCAGCTACTAAACAGACCCTGTAATAACGGGACGGACAGACCTGATCAAATGAGAATATCCTCCAAAATTAATATTAAAAGGAGCTGGAGCCCTCTTCAGGTGAAGCACCTTTTGTTGGAAAGCGTTGACAATTCAAGTGCTGAAGTGCAGTTCTTCACGCTCTGTAAGCAGCAATGTTCTCTCTTTTTATGAGGTCTTCCAAAGCGGTGTGCGTGCGCGCCAGCGTGTATGAAGCAGAAATTGGAGCGGCCCGTTAAATTGCCGATTATTGACACGAGTGGGAGGCAGGAGCCCTGCTCCAGTGGCTCACAGCTGCTCTGCTGAGGCAATGTGTTTATCATGCAATGCTCTGGAGGAGGTGGTGATGGTGCAGAGGAACTAATCCTGGAATCTAGCTGTGCAGCACTGCATTGTGACTTCATGAGCTCTCAGGACTCCAGGTGCCTGGGTGAGGGAGATCTCACATGGACACTGGGTGCACTGCATTGTGACTTCATGAGGTCTCAGGACTCCAGGTGCCTGGGTGAGGGAGATCTCACATGAACACTGGGTGCACTGCATTGTGACCTCATGAGCTCTCAGGACTCCAGGTGCCTGGGTGAGGGAGCCCTCACATGAACACTGGGTGCACTGCATTGCATGTCATTGCCTCGCTTCCCCCTGGACTCTAACCCCAAGCAGTGTCCAAGCACTTCATCCATTGATATAAATTGTTTCAGTGGGACAGTTCTGTTGAACACAAATTCCAATGCATTTCTTTCATCTATTTTTCTTTAATGCATTGTGATGTGGGTTAAAAAAAGAAAAATCATTTCCCCCAAGGTATTGGTCGCCCTGCTTATGGGGACATGCAAGCGGGACCTACCACAGCACATTCCCCTGCTTTACACCGTTCCTTAAGCCTCAAGAACACACTGCAGGGAAAGCATGCATTTGCATCAGCAAACCACTAGCAGGCGCTCAAGAGAAAAACAACACACTGGAGAGGGAAATTAATACTGAAGACTGGAGATCACCAAGAACTCCTACCGACTGTCAACAACCTCTGAGCAATAAAAGCTTGCAGGTTCACATGAATCACTGAACTGACTTTCAGGTTAGAAAGCAGCAATAGACTGCTGTGGTTTCCATGACAAGCCCATAGGTTTCACTTCTTACTCTCCAAATCCCTGGGACTTTTCAACAGTGAAGAAGGGGAACTTGTCCACACTTTAAAAGCTGCCACATCCTGAAAGCTAGCAGAGTCTGGCATTTCTCAACCCTCCTGAAATCCAGCGTGGCTCTGTGATGAGGTGGTTATCTCAGAGTCTGGGTTAACTCAATGTCATGGCTAGATAAAACATGGCTGTGTTTATTGTTCTGGGTGTATAACTCTCAAACAGTACTTTGGCTATCTTTCAGTCCTGTTCCACCTCTCACCTCAGCGGTTTGGAATGCTAGTGTATTTCATATTACACATATTTAGCTGATCCTGTGGAATGTGAAAAATTCCTGAAAGATTTGTGCCTGGAGTCCGGTGCCTGTCCGTTCTGGTTTGTGTCTCTCAGGATCAACACCTGTCAGAGGCAGGCAGCGAGGTGTGCCACTGCGAGCCTGGACCAGGAATGTCTTTTTATTTGGGATTTTAATCTTGACATTCTCTATCGATCGATTAATCCTCCGATCTGTGGTCGACTGATTCCACCAGGTTTGCTAGCGATTACATTGTATTGAAAGACCATTACAAATAATACAAAGTATTAACAGAATGCTGTTTGCAGCAAACGTTTCATTATGCCATCTAATGCTTAATACACATATTTCCTAACATATAAATTGACAGTTTGAAAATATTTGCTTGCATGTAATTGGCAGTCAGCCAAGGCCTTTAGAAGTACCCTCCGCCATTTTCCAAGGTTTCTTTTTTCACCGTTTTTTGATACCGCACTCTGGTAGACGAGATTAATCGATCAAAGCCCACAGGTGTGATTAATCAATGAATCATTAATGGATTAAAACCCCTACCTTATATATTTAGATGCCTGGTTTCTGCAGGGTTGGGGAGGAGGCGATTCCCTGATCTTGTTTCGTTGACTCCGGCACATGGCTGGAGCTGCAGGGTTTGTTTTTCTGGTGCAATTAGTATATTGAGTATGCTTCTCCTGACAGCTCCCGATCGGAGCACGGGGCTGTGCCACCTGCTCCTTCCCGATTCAATTAAGAGCCCCAGCAGGAACCCTCCCAGGCACTGGAGGAGCAGAGGAGAGCAGCCTGAACAGGACCACCACTGGAGCCCGTTTTATAAGCCCCATGCTGGAGCAGGCGCTTCATTGCAAGAGAGACGTGCATTAGCTCAGAGTGCTCGCTATTGATTGCCTTGTCAATACGGTTAGTCTTTCAATCACATTTATTTTAGCGACGTTGCAGCTTAGCAGCGTGTAAAGGCAGTGCATTTCTTTCCAAAAGAGATCGAGTCATTTAATTAATCTTTGCACTGGGAAAATAAAACGCTGGATTTATTACTCTTTAAAATGTTAGGTTACTGTATCTATATCTGCACTAGGACACAAGTAAGAATTGAATGACTTCTAAAATCTGATGGGATCAGACCGACTTTCCAGAGCAGAACTGTATTGTTAAACTCTATGCAACTCTAAACCATCTTTCCCCTTTATCCTGGTGCACACGTGGCAATGCTTCCCTCCACGGATATGACCTGATTGACGCTATTCAATTCAGATATGACCTGACTGACGCTATTCAATTCAGATATGACCTGATTGACGCTATTCAATTCAGATATGACCTGACTGACGCTATTCAATTCAGATATGACCTGATTGACTGTATTCAATTCAGATATGACCTGACTGACGCTATTCAATTCAGATATGACCTGACTGACGCTATTCAATTCAGATATGACCTGATTGACGCTATTCAATTCAGATATGACCTGATTGACGCTATTCAATTCAGATATGACCTGATTGACGCTATTCAATTCAGATATGACCTGATTGACGCTATTCAATTCAGATATGACCTGATTGACGCTATTCAATTCAGATATGACCTGATTGACGCTATTCAATTTCTGTTGGTTGCTCATGTTGCAGATCTCACCCTGCTGCTGCAGGGGGTATATTTTGCACCAGGGCTCCCAGTTTACAAGCCTCCCCGGCTCCTGTCTGAATGACAGCTGACAGGACCCAGGACACACACTGCTCCTTCCAGTGGCGGGGTAGGGTGCGTTGGTAATGCTCCATGTCTGTGGAATTCACCAGGGCTCCCAAAAAAAAACCCCACAGAACTCCAAGCACCGCAATACGTAATGGATGGGCTCCCCTATACAGTGTGGAAGTAAAACTCGACAGGGTGACATACATACCGAGGATATAGACTGCACTGTGTCCAGCGGATAAGGTGGAGTCTAGAGCACGCTTTCCAACAAACACAAAGCACTCAAATATGTTGCTTCCAGCATCGCCCCCACAGTGGACTAACAAGGCTATGCCCATTGCATTGTGGGTGTTCAGGGTCAGGCCCACAGGCTGTGCGAATCATTAACGGACGCGCAGCAGCGAGACTCCCCCGTCCCGCAGCACAGACGCTTTGTTTATTGTTCCCATGAGAGGCAACATGAGAAATCCGCGGGGGACCCCTGGATGCGGCAGGCGGAATTAGTCACAGTGCAAACCCCTTACGCTTGGAACAAATTATCATCCAACTGGACAGTCTTGCATCAGGGGTGGGCAACTACAGTCCTGAAGGGCCATTTTACCCAAGGGTTAAAATGATTAAGCACCTGACCAGGGTGTGTAACTGGCTCAATTTAATCATTAAGGGACTTGGTTTGAGCAAAGACCAGGACTGGATGGGCCAGGAATAAACACGGGGGAATCAGCGAATGCTGCTGGATTTTAATCTGTGCCCTTTCTGTTCTAAAATGTGTCCAGAACTAACAACTTGCTTGGCTACAAAGCAAATCTGGATTGCAGATCTATCCCACTTCACGATTGTCTGGAATGTCAACACCTCCCCACTGGTCACTTCACTGTAAAAAAAACCCACACCTTTGGCATGAGTCTACTAGCTGTTGGAAGGTCTCCCGAGGTATCAGGGCTCATTCCCAAACACAGACAGGCTCTGCATTGTCGGAGGTTGAGGTCATTTTGCCCAGAGAGTCCAGGCAAGCTCATTCTACTGGGTCTCAATTCAGATGCCCATAAGCATTGCCCCACGTAGTATTGAGCAGCATTGTGTGTGGGCACAGAACGTTGTTAGCGCTACAGCTTCACAAAATCCTGCCTATGCAGCAACTGTCTGGCTGTGCACTGATGCTTCATGAAGCGTGATAAGCTGCAGCCGTCAGCTGCTCTCCCCCCCGACCCACCCCAGCTGAGAGAAAGACCTGACAGCTCACGGGTTAAACAGCAAATTATATCGGCCCGCCTCAAAGGCTAAAGAGGGAGAAATCCATGGATTAGTGCGGCTGTCCAACCATAAAAAACAACTTAAAAAAAAAAAAAACAGCAGCAGCTACTTGTTTGCCACTTTTGACTACCAATCAAATGGCTATTTTTAGGACCTTTAAAAATATCTGCTGAAGAAACCGCCAACGCTGTAAAAGAAACTCAAGCAAATTGGCTTCCCAGTTACGAGAGCTATTGTACTAGACAGACTTCATTTAAATTGGCTTGCCAGTTACGAGAGCTATTGTACTAGACAGACTTCATTTAAATTGGGTTTGCAACAACAGAGCTCCAAGCTCGTGCACACACAAGTGCAGCTCGGATAATTCCACTTGGCAGAGGGGGTCCCAGAAAGGGAAAGGAAAAGGGGGTGTAAAAATACTTCATAAATAGAAATAATCCCTCTTTAACGAAAGCTGTCCTGTAAGAGCACGGTTCACCCACTCTGTGCCTCTGCCTGCCACCACATCGCTCTGGATTGTCACCCTGTCACATCTCAGAGGCGAATCACAGCTTGCTCTAGTCACTCTGTAGAGCCTTCTGTGCTGTAAGGTGTTTGGGGCTTGGTTAGCTATCTGTAACCTGACAGCACTGACAATTGAGGAAGGAGATTGCATTAAAAACAAAAGACCCCCTCCACTCTTTGAAGAAAAACACAGCATTAGTGAGAAGAACAGCATTGTGTTTAACAAGCCCTGGCTAAATAATAAAAACGATTTCAAACGAAATGGGGTCGTCCCATGCCAAGAAGAGTTCAGAAAATCAGAAAGCTGGATAGGTCTTGAATAAAGCACTCTCCTTATGTATTCATCCTACATGTGTGGCCTCTCAAACACTCACAGAATAGCCAGGTCAGGATTTGGGTCAACTTGGTATGGAATAACTCTGCGTGCTATATCTGTACATAACAAATACTGTTCTCGTCAGCCTTTGTTCCTTCACTCGCTGCCACACAAAGAAGAACCAACACGTATCTGGATCTTATTGGGGTCTACCCCACAATGAATATCTTTAAATGAGAAAACACCCACTGCAATGTTCACAGATCTCCTGGTCACAAACCTCTGAAGAACAAGGAGCCGCAGTGCTAATCTCTCACACAGGCATCTCTCCTCTAGCTGTGCAGAAGAACACAATCCTCCCAGTGCTGCCCTGCTCCCCAGCGCTACACACACACACACGCGTTTGATATCACTCTGCCTTCATGAATATGTAGAAATCCTCGCAGCGCCTCTCTCCCACTCAATCCGACTCCAATTATGTGAAACAATGTGTCTGGGTTATGCATCTCTTCAGCTCTCAACTCATTCTGCCAATTGTCACACCAACCGCATCTCTATCAGGAAATACACAACAGTCCTCCACCGGATTCAGATGTTCCAGTCTAGACTGGATACCAGGATGCATGACATTGACACAGACAAGCACACAGGATGCACGACATTGATAAAGATTAGCACTCAGCAGGTAAAGTGTCTTGCAGCTCGGAATGCCCACAATTCTATGATTTTCTTTACAGTAAGTGGACAGTAGCTTAGTGGCTAATGAAAGTGCTGGGCTGCAGTGCGGAAGGCAGTGGGTTTGAGTAGCTCAGTGGTTAGAGTGCTGGGCTGCAGTGCGGAAGGCAGTGGGTTTGAGTAGCTCAGTGGTCCGAGTGCTGGGCTGCAGTGCAGAAGGCAGTGGGTTTGAGTAGCTCAGTGGTTCGAGTGCTAAAGGAATGGAGGAAGTTGAGGCTCCTCCTCTCAGTGGTGATCACGTCAGTTTGTGTTTCCCAAAGTGAACCCCTCAGGATGCCCGAGTTAGAACAGCACAGACTGGCCTCTAGATTAAATTCCTGATGAAAAAATGATTCAAATCCTATTCTGTTTAACAGCTCTGATCCCTGTCATCAGTTTAAAATGTGCTTTGTTTTTTTTTAGCTCTGTGGTGGGTGGTTTGGGGGCTTGAATATTAATTTGCTTTCAGGTGAGACGGCTAGAGTGAGCCCCTCTGTGTGACTCTCTAGCACTCATACTGCCCCACCCACCCCGAGCACTCTCACGGTGACATGGAAGCATGGCCACCTGGCACCACACCTCAAATACTGCACAGAGCACAATACTGCACGGATTTAGTCTGGGAGGAGGTATCCTTGGTGGAAGTGCAATCGGCCGCCAATTTCCTAATCGAATATCTGACATAAATCAGGGTCACTTTACCAGTCAAAAGCAAGACGCACACAAAAGCCTCGCAATAAATCCTAAAACATGCACATGCATATTATTATGCATAGTAATACAGTACATGCTCTGAGAAAGATAGAAGAAAAAGCAAGTGTAGTCTCTTCACAAAAGCACAACTATAAACATGCATGTGCTAGTAATATGATATAGAAGTGATGCTTCAAAACAGGGCACCAGGATAATTAAATCGATCAATAAATGTTTATTGGAAACTTGCTAAATGAAAGATATGGTGATCAATAATCAATACATTTTTCTTTACTCTTGATATTTCCTGGATGGGCAGAGAATCTCAGTTGAGACATATAAAAAATAAGCGGCTTAAAAGACTGAAGAGACCGACAGACTGACTGCCCCTCCTCCTAATCAGAATCACACCAAGCCGTTCTAGTGTAGGCGTTTATTTTTAAATGCCCAGCACAATGCAGCCCAGGAGACAACCTGACAAACAGGATCTCTGAAGCAAAATCCTACCCAGCATGACCGCTCTGCTGTGATGAGCATCTCTCTTACCTCAGCAAAATGCAGGCAGCTTCCCTCTCTCCCAGCAGCATCCCTCTCCCAGCAGCATCCCTCTCTCTCTCACACACACACACACACACACACACACACACACACACAGTCATCGCAAGCTTCTGAGGCACACATCGATCCCACTGCACACAAATCTCTACTGCAAGGCTTCGTTCCATCAATAATAGGGCTCTGTATTGAAATGTTCTGGATTTGCATGGACTCAGATGGCAGTTGCACACATATAGGCTAGATTGCATCTGTGTGTGTTACACATCCTCGCGATATACAAAAACATGACCCAGTCCAGCGTGCTGAAGGAAGAGAAGAGTTCATTTGATTTTGTGTCAGCGAGAGGCTTTGTGAAATGAGTTCTGATGGTTTCCCCACCTTTCACCTATTTAAAGGGAACAGAAGGCCCTTTTTATTTTTTTGTGTTACATGTTCCCATATGTTGCTTTTAATTTTTTTTTTGTACATTTTGACCACTTTTTTTAAACTTTTAAATTGCATTCCCTGCCTCAAGACAGCTTCCCATGTACCCGCATGGACCTCTCAGAACTACATTTCCCATCATCCTCCTTCTGCTCACTGGTCAATCCATCTCAGTTACATATGTGAACAGGAGGATGATGGGAAATGTAGTTCTGAGAGGTCCATGCAGGTACAAAAATTAAAACAATACACACACCTTACATAAACAGCTGTAGCAACACATGGGAACATGTAACACAATCAAATAAAAAGGTCCTCATGTACCCTTTAAGGTGCTCATTAGTGTGCTCACAGCGATTTGTTTTAGTTAACTTGTGCAGCTAATTTTTTTTTTATTACCGAATGAGGACTCCGGTACTTTTGACCTTAAGAATCACATTAAAGGTCACGCTCAGATATAATTGGGTGGAAATTATCACATGAAAAGAACATTTCTAAAAATCGAATGCTTTTGAAAAAAATCATGCCTCAAAAGGATATACAATTTCTCTCTGTCCTGAACAGTGAAAGATGTTGAACCGGGTTCCAGTCTGGTCATGACGACTGAACTCTGACTTCCGAGGCAGGAATACAGTCTCGGATCCTTAAACAGATCTTTTCAGATTGGAGCTCCTGGGATTTCTGCTCTCATCAGTAAGTAAGGAATTCCTGCTGTTAGATAAGAGCTCTCACGAACAGGCTTGATCCTGAAGGACATCTTTATGCACCAGCAGCTAGGCAGGCTTCTCTGAGCGATCTGTGTCCTCTGCAGCACAAGGTCCTAGCTCTGTTACTGCAAGCCAATTCCCAAAAGCATGACAGGTTCTGCAACCTTACAGTGTAGAAAAAGGACTGTGGATTAAAGGAAGAGTATGCATTTTTTTTAAATAAGTGTTAGTAGCTTTTAAAATCCACTAGTCTATAAAGAGATAGCAGGTCCAGAATTCAATTGCAATGCACGTACTTTAAGCTCTTTTAAAGAAACCACATGGTAATGTATCACAGGGTCGTTTAAATATGTTTTTCAGTACTTGGATACAATGAGATTGCGTAAAGTAAAAGTGCTGTGTTGAAATGTCTGGCTGCCCTGATCTGTATGAGATCACTTCCCCCTCCCATCCCCTCGATCCCTGAAGTCTGAGCTTCCAAACAGACCAACCCCGTGTCATCCCAATTATGTAACTCACACCAGGGCTTAGCCCTGCAAACACATCAGAGAGATTATTATTCCAACGCTACAGGAGGCACCAGCCACACTTCCAGGAACTTCAACGAGCCTCACAGCACCATATCCAACACGCTCCGGTGTGTCATTCACGGAATCAATCATGTTTTCAACACACCGCTTTCATTTCATTTGCTATGGACTGGCTTAATACAACCAGCAATGGAAAGGCCCTTCATCAAGTGTTGCATGCCCAGATCATGTTTAATGTACCTGGCTGCACATCACAAGGGACCAGGCAAACCCAGGGGTAAAAACACATGAATCCAGCCATAATCAAACCCAGGTACAGGGTCACTGCTCTCAAGAGGCCAGCTGCATCCAAACTATCTGGGTTATTTAAGAGAAACTGATCCCCCGAAGTGACCCTCTCATAGTCCCACTGAATCATGGGAAAGTGTTTAGGGTGGTAGAACTGGCTCAATTACCGAGAGAGAATAAGTCCTGCTCGATTCGGAGCGCTTGGGAGTTTGAAAGCCACAGTGGTTTGAGTTTTGGATTGAAACCAAAATGTGTCACCAACCCAACCCAACCCAACCCACTTGGGATAGCTCTGGAGATCCACAGTTCAACCGCTGTAATGTTACTCCGTTTTCCACTTAACCAAACCATGCAGTGGTGGTGTAGAAAAGGGAACAGGAGCATTTACTGTAGGGTTAATCATTCAAGTGTTGTGCCTTCAAAGTACTGGAGCAGCGGTTAGTGCATTATCATCAAACAAGGAGGCCTTCCATGTAAAATCAACACTTTTTTTTTTTTATTTAACCTTCTGTGATTTGGCTTCAAGCCACCTTTTATGTGGACACCACAGAGATAACATGCAAAATATCACAGTTGGAGCACAAACCGTTCTGAAGATATGGCCCATGACAATGTCACCGATAAAGGCCTTTTCATATGAAGTTATTAACTGCATGGTCGAGGAGGTAGTTATCAGTCAAGGTTCACTCCTCTAAAGAAAGAAGACACAGCACAACTAATGTATTCATGGCACTAACTGTAGAGGAACAACACGCGTTTTATAAAACAGCACTTACAGTCTTTTGTAAACTGATAAAGAAGTCAGTAAATGGAGATATTTTTAATATTACACACTCTCCAACGCCTTGCCCAGGCATACAAAATAAAGAGACTACAATTAATATATTGATGATGGGCTGGATAAGGGGGTGGGGGTGGAGATATGGTTGTGCTCAGCTATTTAATACAAGAGACTGACTCGGGACTGATGGAGAATCCCAGGGAATTCCCGAAGACTGGACTCAAAGATACAGACGAAGGGAACTTTTAACAGGGGGGTCATCAGTACCAGTCAGCCCTGTTGTGAAGATTCTGTCCAAACAAGGGGTTTTCAACAGGGAATTCTAAACAGAATTGGCAATTCAACAAGAAACCCTTGGGACACTTCCCTAGAAATCCGATGTGTATAACACTGTGATTCATTAGAGAAGCATGAGTGTGGTGTGAACGGCAGGTTTTTGTGAACGGCTCAAAGATAGCTGTGTGACAGAAATGATTTCTTTCATGTCGATCCATGGGACTTGCACATTTGATTCAATGCATTATCCGAGAAGCCGACAGATTCTGGACTTGCGTCTTTGTTTTTTTCATGCAGAGGTTAGTTTACATGCCAAGGGAAGGGTTTGTTTCATGAGGAGTGTTAGTGGCTTGAACTCAGAGCCAGACAGATGCACACAAATACGAATCAGCCCACAAGAAATTCCATTAGCAGGAGCAATCCATGCTTACGCAGCCCTTTCCTAAACATTCCCTTAAAAGAACAGAGGTCTGCAGTTTTGTCTGAGGTGTGGTGCAATATTTCTATTCTTTATGGAATTGGTTCAGGGTGAGACTATTGGGCTAGAGAAGCTGGAAGCTTTCAGCTTCACTGATGAAACATGGAGAAAAAGTAGAGAGACAGGGCTGCAAACTGTCACATGATAGCCAGTGTGTGTGTGTGTGGGGGGGGGGGGTGATATATGAAAGCAAGCTCTTAAATTAACAGAACACCTCAAATGCTTTGAAATCCATTAGCTTTATTTCCACCATCAATTTTTTTCTTGGTTCTGATCCGACACAAGTGAAGGAATACATTGAAGCACAAACTGTGACAATATCATCCCAGCCTGTCCGGTTTTACACAGCAGACTTGGCTCTCGGCATTTACTTGGAGTATTAGAAGCCACATTTCATTTTTCTTTAGAGGTTAACTGCAACAAAATATCTGTGCAAGAATCACAGGATCACAAGTGGAGTTTGAAGAACAAGTAAATATTGTAGAACCACAGTGGCTATAGAATGCTTATGATATTTAGTTAGGTTTTTTAGAATGCTTATAATATTTAGGTTTTATATTTTACTTTCTTGCTTAACAACCATCTCAGTACAAAGGCCATCCCTGAATTAAGGCTGTATTTATACAGTCCAGATTCCATTGGCTTCAGCGTAAGAGACCTTCAATATTAAGGCCACACTTTGTTGGTTCTTGACTAGTCTTAAATGCAGAGTTTTCATTGTATTCTTCATTGAGGGGTGGCAGGAAGACATTTTTTACCAAAGCTATTGGGGGAAAATCTAATACCTTTTTTCAAAAGGACTGCAATATGATATTAGTGTTTGTCAGTTTCAAAGTTGCAATGTGTTATTAAGCAATATTATTAATAAATAATGAACTGCAGATTGCGGAAAAACAGAATTCGCTCATGTTAAAACTTAATATTGGGACAATGAATCATTTCTACGTCCCTGATCCTCAATTGCATTCACAGGATTGTCTCATTTTACAGTGTGACTGTAATGTCGGGCTGCTGACAATGGCTGAATTTACAGTACTCAATTCAACTGCATGATCCCTTCCATGTCATTTAACTGACAGTCGCACAGCAGGAAGAAGGGTTTTCTCTTCTTTTATTCTCGTGCCAAAGATAGTATTTCCTGGTAAAACAACTTGGAGAGAAACGATCGATTGAGGGAGCAGGTCACTGGCCCATCCAATAATAATAATAATAATAGTAATAATAATAATAATAATAATAATAACAGTGCTCTCATTCACTGTCTTTGCAGTAAACCCTTATCAAATACTTTATAGTTGTAAGTTCAGAGCATAGGAGGATATTAAAGAATTGCCGTCGACGTGGATCTTCAGGGACAGGTCTGCATCAGCATGTACTGTATCATTAAAGAGGAAGTAGTGGGGTTCCGAAAAGTATAGCGTTACCCGTCCCCACATGTTATACAACTGTTTAAATACAGCGTTATCTGTCCCCACCTTATACTGTTTAAATAACATACCTGTAATTTATTTTCATATTTAACATCCCGACAACTTTTTACACTTCGAACTTCAAAGTCTGTTTCAAAGCTCTTTTCAAAATGACCGCTCTGGTGCACCGATAGGGTCAGGATTATTGCTCACATTGTCAAACAGGTAACACAGCGATAATGATCCGTGATGTGGTACAGAACTGAAAAGCCAGAGCACTTGTTATGTTATTTATTTAGTTATTTTTATAAACCTCTTCCTGCAGTGATTTAGAGGACAGATCTCAAACCCCAGTGCACCACAGCGAGCCGAGGGACTGGGCAGCAGTGTGGCTCAGGGGTTGGAGCAAAGGGGCCGCTAGACAGTGTGGCCCAGTGATTGGATCTAAGAGACTTGGGTGTAATGTGGCACTTCCTTTGTTTCGTGACTTGATTCTAATCATGTCAGGCAGCAGCTGGTTGGTTACTCTGGTCCCCAATAACCAAATACACTTCTATGTAAACCCCGACCCAAGGCTGAGTCACACCATCAGTAGCGATTTACATTTCCTTCACAGTGCAGGACAGGTGCCTTCAATTACCTTGATGTTTAATCTGGCATGACAAGGCGAAGGCAGCCCTTCTGCATTCATCAGAAACTCTGACATTTTAATTTCAGAGAGTGTTAAATTCCACGATGAGAACAGAAAGAAAATGTTCCGCTTCCTGGAAAGAACCCCATTGTGTGTTCCAGCTCGGCATGAAATGTGAACTTGCTGTACGATCCATGTGCTGTTTTTAACGGGGCGTGTGCTGTACTGTACGTTAGGATGGGATCGCTAAACCTGCCTCCTCTGGAAACGACAGAGACAGTGCTATTGTACAAGAATTTACTGTCGAACTAACAAGGGAGAAGTCAAGCAAGAAGACTCAATGTAGCAGCGATTATGACCAGATAACGATGTTACGCTTTCCCTGGCAATTGCGACAGTGCTCAGTAAACAGAGGCAGTCAATGATCTGGAGAATAATCATTTTAAAAGGATGGATTTCCTAAAGTGGGTTTTAGTATGATGTCACTGCCTAATGTTTGCCAAATGTTTCTGTCACATGTGCTTCATGATGCACTCCTCCTCCATGATGTGAATTTGAAGCTCTGAATATTAGAAAAACAGTTCAATAGTTCACAAGACAATGGGGGGTACTGTTTTAAATGCAATCCTTGAAAAGACTGTGGTCAGTAACAACAGCACAAAACGCCATCGCTCCTCTTCCTTTGTTTTAACATTAGACTGGGCAGCCTGCCAGCAGACTCTGGAATTCACGTTGAGGTCAAGCAGGGCTGGGCGCTGGACTAGGTGCTGGACTGGGACCCGGGCTGGGCAGACGGCTTCGAGACGAGGGAAGGTGCGGCTGGAAAGAGCTCCCCACTGAGCAGACAAGCCCAGGCTGCTGACAGTCAGCTCCCACCCTGAAATAAAACTGCAAGCCTGGGCTCACAAACTGCATCACCACCCCAACCCACAGGACCTTGAAAAGGGAAAAGAAGCGCCTGCCTGATTGTTTTTTGTTTTGGCTTAAACGTTTTAGTTAGAAAGTCTTTTTTGGCATGCTTCTTTTAGTTTGTTCCATCCTTTAGTTAGTGAGAACACCTATTTTATAACTTGACTTTGAAAAAGCATAAAACAACTGACCACAAAGAATGCAGAGTCACACATGGAGAAATGGACAACAGGATTCTAGGAGCAGGATTAACATCTGGGTTAGAGCTCTAGCATTGCTTTCTGTTTCAAACGGTGCACGTCACCCAGTGAAAGCACATCAATTAAAAAGACAAGTCTACAATGGTATACACCCTGGTACAAGCATAGAAAATACCAACGCATGATAAAGAATGTAAAACACACCAAAGCACGGGACTGCTGGCTTCCACTCATTACCGCCTCCCTATTCTTATATATCAGGTGACACTTCTGATCTCAGCATCTCTGCATGGGATTTTAATTGCACTTCATACAGTACAATTCAGACTGCTGCTGCTGTAAACAGCACCCCAAATCTCTCCCTATTCCAACACTACCCTCACCCCAGCCGCCCGGCCCATCTTGGAATAATGATTCTGGACCAGGTGTTAACCCTTACCATCACCCCCCAGGGATGATCCCACATGAGACTGTTCTATAGGAAGGAACACATGCTCTCAGTTACATACAAGAGACTGTTCAGCAGGACCTCAGAACACAGCAAGCAAGCACAAGAGCACCCAGGCTAACTATCTAAAGGGAGAACGACTCAATCAAACCTAGAAAAGGCCCCTTTGAAACCTGCTCTGCAGCATTGTGTAGGTCAGTGCAGACAGAAAGCATGTGTGCACTGACACAACAGCCATTCCATGCCTATTTCACTTACCTAGCTGGGATAAACGCTAGTGTATAAAACTATGATGTACAGGATCAAGCGAGGTCACAACCGGTGTACCCATGCAAACAAACGCAGCTCAGGAAAGCTCAGCTGATGCGAGGGTAGCACAGACTGCTTCACCTTGCCGATCTAACCCAATGTTCTTCTAGGGGGGGTGGAAGACTGCAGCTGGCTCTTCTGATGATAAATATCAAAGTAAACGCTTTTCATTCACAATCAGGATCAGTCATACTGCAGCGGGCTTTGATGTCCGTTTAAACTGGCAAAAATATAGATGCATACCAAACTACCGAGCATACCGTGTTTCTGGATAACAGTCCAGATCTGACAGCTCACACAGCCCGGACACACAAGGACGCCCCTGTATTCCTAGCACAGCACTTTACAAAATCGAATTAAAACACGGTACCCGTGATGCAGTATCGATCAGCATCCATACCATTTCTGTCCCATGGAATATTTTGCAAGAATTTTTTTTATTTTTTTATTTTTTTTATTTTTTTTAATTAAGGCATTTGCAAAAAAAAAAAAAAATTAGTTTTAAAAATTAATACAACAGTACTTAAAGGCTTTGGGTACACGTTTCTGGGATATTCTGAAATAACGGATTTGTGGAGAAATGTGACAGGCTCCGATTCTCTTATTTATTCATTTATTCATGTATTTATGGGGGGATTAAATCGACATGCTAATAGACCACATAGTGAGATATGAGATTACATTTCCATAAACCGCAGCTGGCGTTGGAACATGCAAAGCACCCGATTCTGCACGCTTGTTAGACTAGCTGACGCTTTACTGTTAGTAAACGTGTTTCCAGTAACAAAGCAAAGGATGCTGCAACCACAGCAGCACACACACCAATGACGACGCATGAAGCACCCTTACATCGATAATCCGTATCCATACTGTGCGGCGATTAAAGAAGGACCACGCGTATTATCACCTCTAAGCACACAAGTGACTTGTGTTCATTATGTTGTTGTTTTCTCTTACCAGTTCGTGGAGGATTTCTCGTCGATAACATCCTGATAAGCGGTTAAAAGGTTCAGTCGATTCTTGCTGAGGTTCACAGCCATATTGCCGTCTTTGCAATCATCCAGACCTGTCTAATACTGTAGTGGAATAACGAGAGAGAGGATAGACCGAGACTGCAGATACAGACAGTGTGGAGGAGAGAGAGAAATTGAGATTGGAACAAAGAAGCACGGTCCTTCTCCGCACTAACACAAGTGAGCCACCCGGTCCTAGCGCCGGCAATTATACAGGGGTGCACGGACTGCTGCTGGGTCTTAGCGCCCCGGCAGTATGCGATTATCCACGGCAAGCCATCTCAAATGGGGGGTGATAACCTGTCCTACGCTTTAACCCTGTAATGCCAAAGCATTTTTTAAATGAGAAAAACTTTATTTATGTAACTTGATACCGTTTCTTGTACAAAACACTCCTAACACATGATGTACTGCATATGAAAAATGGAGGCTTGCGAGGCTGGATTTAGACAATAATAATATAGAGGGGTGACTAAGCACTGTCTCACATGTGATATACAGGAATGGGTATTACAGGGAAACCTCACCATATGTGATGAACATATTTTGGATCTTTAATAGTTCTTGTTTTTTTTTTTTTATCTCCAAATTAAAGTTTAAAAACATAGCAAGCATAAAACGAAATATGTTCAACACAAGAAACCAGGGAGCAGTGCTAATGTTGCTGGTGTTGATGAGAGGTAAATTTGGGGTAACTCCTTTAATAACATTACTCCACTGCCTCACATTCCCTCAAACACACTCTTAGAATATTTCAAATGTTCCTGCCAAAGATTTCTCCTCATTTGTCAAATTAATAACTACATTTATTTTTAATGTCTGTATTATCACTGGGATGTTTATGAACGATAGCAAGATACTGTTATTTTATAATGACATACCTCTAATTCTAGATGTCTTTGCAATATTTCAAATTGATTTATAGATTGCAATAAAAAACAGCACCTTCTTTCCTTCTTTCTTTCTTTCTTTCTTTCTTTCTTTCTTTTCAAAAAAGCATAGGTTTCTCCCCCCTCCCCCTCACAGTGGTTTGAAATGTAATTAATTCTCAACGCCCATCCAATCACTGGCCCCCCTCACAGACTGGCTGAAAGGTATCAATTAGTGCCTGTTGTGATGGTGATTATTGTCAGACAGACATCTGTCCAGCAGGAACTGGGCTAAAACAAGCCCCAGAACTCTCGTCTCCATCTGCTCTTGCAATCTGAGCTGGAAACCCACTCTCATTTCTCACATTAGAGCCACACACACACAATTCTGTCTCTGTCTTGACTGTACGAAACAAGCAATCTCTCATTGGGTGACTACGCCCTGAAGAAAGGTGGCTAGGCTGATATTTGGCAGCCAATGTGGGTGTGAAACAAATGAAGATTTCACATTCCTTTTTTGAGAAACATTGACAAAAAAACTGTTTTCAAAAATAACATGGGCAGGGATCCCAGCCTTAACATTCAGAAATGAAATCATAAAAATGTAGCTAAATGTAATTTTAGAGAGAAGGGATCTTTTAAAAGAGAGCTGTCCGGTTGCCTCGTACACACAAGGAATGCATTACTGTATTGTCAGCAGTCACAGAGCGAGAGACATCTCTGTGAAACACTGGATCATACCCTTTCAATATTGCTTCATATATTAACTGGGTCGAGTGCACTAGTGTCCCATCATCCTACTGAACAAAGGGCTCCAGACTGTACTGTACTGGAGGGGCTGGCAGGGGGGCCGTGGTTTATCAATGAAGAAAGCTGTTTCCATTGGGAGGGGCATGACTGGAAATGAAGGGTCCTAGTGCCCCGTATCCCAATCACTGAACAAACAGCAGATGGCTAATGCACAGGGAGGGATGAAGCATGCAGGGCACAAGTGACCTGTGGCCAGTCACTAAACAAAGGCCAGGAAGCAGGAATACATGAAGCAATCAAACAATGCATTAACAATGTCACAAGCCTGCGATAGTTACTGTTCTGCTGCAGTAATGCACGTTTCTACAGCAGTGAAGAACAACATGGCATGAGCTCTGCCGTGGGGTTTAATGCAGAGAGGTGCCAATAGGTCTTCACTGTACTATATACAGGGCTTTGGTAAACAACGTTTTTAAATAACATGCTGTAGTTTGACAAGAAATGAAGAGTCAGCCCAGTCTCTCAGTAATCATATGAAGTCTGTGTAACTTTACTATGAGAAGTACAGCAGCCACTTCATAATCCAGACTTTTCCACACATTCTGTTCTGATGATCAGTGTTTCTGATAAGTGAGCTTCCATGTAATGTGCATTTGCTGTAAGTCTGACACTGTGCACTCGAAAGCAATGCAGGGTTTAAATTAGGATTTGGAACCCGGATGGGATAGAAACCTGGCTTGTTTGAGGCTACCTCTGTGTGTATAGACGGAGCTTCAATAGTCTAATACCGTGGAGGATCTGTGTCAAACACATTTCCTGCCTGGATGGCAGCACAGAAAACAGCACCTGCTGATGAGAACTTCAGCCCAAAGAGGATGTTAACAATCAGAATAGAAACTAAAAATGAAGACTCCAGTCAAGCAGTGACGATCCTAATGAAGTGCATGTCAATGGTACCGCTCCCTCACGCTGTGTTAGTACGGCGGTCTTTCTAATGGCTTCAGTCAGTCTAAAGAGTTCTGTTCCTGTCCTCTCCAGTGTCTTGGTGCAGGCAGGAGGTTGCGGTGGGCTTGCTGTTATTGAAAAAAAAAACATTTCAGGGGGGTTGACTGGCCTTCACTCGTGTGCTGATGATTATAGCAATGATAATAGAGCTATAAATGTGATTCATATTCTCGCTGGCAGGCTATCGAGGGCCAGGCAGATTCTGCTTAGCTCATGCAACTTGTATTGTTATTAATGGAATACTAAACCCTTGCACTCTGAACAGTAGGCGTGTCCTCAGGCATCTCATGTGTTTGGTAGGAACTTTGGAAAGCTTTTCATCAAGCTCCAGTCCATATGCAATTGCACTGGCACAGGATTGGAACAAAGACCAGGAGTGCAATGGCCCTCCAGTACTGGGATTGGCCACCCTTGTCCGATGGGATGCATGTTTGACGACCGTGGCCGTGCTCCTTCACTGCATGAAGAGCTCAAGCAGAGCTGGGGTGAGTGCCCTAATTCACTGAGGGAAGAGGAAGGAGAGCGAGGGCCTGGCCCTGGAGAAGAGCACAGGGAGACAGAGCCCTATTGTTCCAGCTGGGTGATTGCATCAGGGTGGAGTAGTGATAGGGGAACATGCAAATCTCTGATTTAAAATCTACATACGTATGAAAATGTCTCCACAAGAAAAGGGTCTTTTATTTTGTATCTCTGAGCTCTCTCTACAGCCTATGAGGAGCTATACAGGTCAGGAAGAGTAGGTGCTAGAACTGAACTGTCTCATTATTATACCCACCTGAGGCTGGGAATCTGACGGAGGCCCCAGTAAGTGTCTGTATGTACAGATGACTGCCTATTCAGTTCTGCTTGCTTCTGCTTGCAGGAGGAAGCCGGTGCCAGTGCTCACGATTGAGGCTCAATCTCTCGATCTGTCCACAGGCTGCATGCAAATCAGACAGGTGAAGAAGGAGAGATTGAGGAGCTTGACGTGAGAGCGTGGAAAGGATCCTGATCGTTTTTATTACATGTATATCTGAAGGGCCTTGAACGTTACTGGCACAGCAGCAAAGCCATGCCTTACTTAGAGGGAACAATTTGCAAGAAACCTGTGTGGGGTCAAATTATAAGCAGGGATCCCTTTCCAATTCTCCAGAAACTGGAACAAAATGTGGAACCGGAGCAAGATGCTGCCGACTCTGTTTGGCGCACATCTCCCTCTAGTGGCCACTTTCAGCCACTACACACATGTACTCTATGATGCTAAACTCAATCGTCATGATAGATGTGTCCTGCAGGCTGGCTCTCAGTGGCAGGTCCGGTATGAAATGTATATACATTTCTTAACACAGGGTGCAGTCCAAGTGGCTTAAACATCAGAGAGACAAAACTGGAGTTTCAGATTTCAAGTTCCAAAAAGGCTCGGACAAACCAAGACAACAAACTCACTCGGACGCCCTCAACTGTTACTTGCATTGAAACGATCTTATGGATTATTAAATGACAAACACGCGTTTATTTTGAAGTAAAGTTTATTTATTTATTTTTATTAACAATGCATCGTAATACATTTCATAGGGTCCGGAGATTGACATATATAAAATCTGGTACACATGGCAGTGGTAACTGTATTTAAAACATTTGCATTCCAGGATCCTTTGCTCTCGATTAGCTTTAGGATTCCACAAAGTATTATTACACAATTAAAAAATCAATCACTAAAAACAGCAACGTTTCAAAGAGGAATGAGGGCTTCCTGAAACAGCAGGACCTACCCCCACAAGCTCTTTCAGAGTTACCCAGCACCTGAATATTGAAAGAAAAGGATCATTCAAAAAGAGCCACTCCCGTTAGTCTGGCGGAGGGCATCAGTTTACATTTAAAAACAGTAGACACAATAATAAATAGCAATGGCACATTATTCACACACGTACACCCAGCACACAGTGCAGGTCCTCATAGAGCTGCTGCTGCTGCTGCTGGGGAGGACTGCCTGCCTTGGACCTGGACTGCCGGACCTTGAGTAGTGAAACTGTGAAATCACCAGCAAATTATTCAACACACTTAAACGCTCCTATCCCCTCACACTGATGTGGTGCTGCGATACACGACCTATCACATACAAGCAAACAGCAATATACTTTACAGCTTATTAAGCAACCCTTACTGTCTCATCATTAGAAACATTTAAATGGAATAAAAAATGATAATACAAATACAAATACTACCTAATTGCATTATGCTAACTATGATTTTATATATATATAATCAAGATAGTGTAGTGTGTATATATATATATATATATATATATGAATCGGATTTGTGCAATGACCTGTGCAAGTTCCAAACATAACTATAACACTTTATCACTCCTAAACTTTATCAAGGTGACCAGCAGTTTTATTTGTGGCAATAAGGATCTTTTTTCTAGTGAACGACTTTCTCGTAAAATAATGATTATGAGAATACCTTAAATAACTATCAGTTAGAACAGTCAAGTATTGAACCCAGACATAGTTGCCTCTAATACAGTACTGGCCTCTTCTTTTTCAGCATGTACTGAACAATAGCCTATAGGTTTTATCAGGTAGCATCAGCCAACCTCGTTTGAGATATACACGTACATATTACAGAGACTGCGCCTCTTCTAGCAGACAGTGTCACCTTCAAAGATACCAGGTCATATAAACGTAGAGGATTCTTAACAGTGGGAGCTCCCTGACTGCCCCATGTACTCCAGGGGAACTTTAACAGTTTATGGTTCTGAGAGTCTGCGAGTCCATCAGCGGCCATGTGGTGCCAGGGCCCAGGAGTGCTGGTTCTGCAGGGCCCCAGACGCGGTGCTGAGCAGTGCGCTCATCTCCGAGCTCACCTGCTTCAGGCAGTCGGCTCCCGACTCTCCCAGATGAACCTGCCTCCCCCGGAAGTGATACAAGGGATAGGCTGCGGGACTGGCCCCGCCCTGCTCCTCGGACCCAGCCGCCACGCTCCCTCGCGAGCCGGGTCTCGTAGGTAAAGCACGCTGCAGAGCGGGGGAGCCTGTGCAGGGATCTCCCGCAGAGTGACGGTCTTCTAACATGGCGGAGGTGGCCGCTGGCTCGCGGGTTTCCTGCGTGTCTGACGGGGCATCCCCCTGCGGAATTAGCGTTATGGATGTGGGCCTGCTCACGAGATTCAAGCCCGGCTCGCCTGCTCTTTCCTCCCCGTCTCGGAGGGCTGCTCTGGCCCGTCTGGGTGAGCTCAGGTCTGCAGGCTGCTCTTCAGCTTCAGCAGGGTTTGACCCCAGTCTGCCGTTCTGTATCCCAGCAGGAGCCTGCTCTTGAGGGCCCGGCTCTGTTTTGAGTTTCTTGGCTGTGCCGGCCTGGCTGGCCTGGCTGGGCTGGGGGGTGTAGAGCGGATAGGAGGAGTGCAGGAGGCTGGGTTGGTAGGGAGAGGGAGGTGGGGGTTCTGCACAGTCAGCTGGCCTCTTCACCTTGGCTCGCTTGCTCAGGTTCAGAGGGACTGCTTGTTGCTCCTCAGTGTTCGGCACGGACTCCCTGGGCCGCGGGGTCTTGCTCAGGTCTTGGGCCAGTGCCTCTGACAGCTTCTTGGTGAAGCAGCTGAGCTGTGCGTGGCCCAGAGAGCTCTTCATGAGCTGCTGAACCTGCAGGCTGCAGTCGATGTCCAGGGGGATGATCCTGAGGGGTGCCATGGGGAACCTACCCTGGCCGGCAGCGAAGGGTGCTCCATGGGGTTTCAGGGCTGGATTTGGGTCTCCCGGCTCCTTACCTGGGTCTCCGGCAGTAGGTTGAAGGAGGACGAGAGTCTTTCTGGGCTCCTGAGAGACAGACCCGGGGCCCTCTGAAGAAGGCCCCAATCCGAGTCGGCTTCTGAGAACGTCGAGAGGGGAGAGACCCTGCGGAAGGGAGAAGCCCCCCACTGCAGGGTGCAGCTTCTGCAGGGCAGCGAGAGGGGGGATACTGTCATCCTGCAGGCCCAAGGCCAGCACCCCCAGGGCAGGGCTGGAGCTCGTCTGCTGGTCCTGTATCCTCACGCCTGCACTGGAGTCCGGCTCCCGTCCCTGGCCCTGCTCCTTTCTGACACTCTGTTTGCTGCTGTCTTTCGAAGCGCACCCCGCTCTTCGTCTGGCCCGTTTCGGTCTTCCATTCACCTTCACTTCCACTCTGCTTTCCTGCTTGACCACCACGGGATCCTGAAAATAAACATGTTGAAAAGTCACATCGGACCGTTCAGAGTAAGCGAGGAAGAACCCTATCCCTCAACTCGAAAAGGGCAGATCTCCCAACCCGGCTGGTAAGATATATATGTAGCAGACCGTCACTGAACTGAACCGAGCCTCCCAGCTATAAAGCACCGATCAGTGAGCTGGTGATCCTTACAGAACAACTGGGACTGATCAGGGATAGAAGTAAGACTGCCATTACATAGCAGTTTGAGCCATTCCTGGTTTTGCTATGAGTTTAATGAGACACGCCTGAGCTTGTTACCCATACGCTGTGGCTGATCAAGCTTGTAGTAAAACCTGGAATGGGTGAAGTTGCTCTGCAATAGGAGTCTGATTTCCAGCCCTGCTGATCAGCCCGGATACATACAGAAGAATTGAGTTGCACTCCAACCTTCTTTGCTTTCTGGGGGGGCTGTGCTGCGGTTCTTTTCACCGGCTTCCCTTTCTCGTCGGCTGCTGCTCCAGCCCGGGGTTTAGGGAGGGGGGCAGGCTGCTCAGCTCCCTTCAAATAGCGATCGTACGCCAGGATCAGTCTGAAGAGCGGGAGAAACAAGAGGAGGAATGACGAGCCTGCAGCCCACGGCACCTGGGACTGTGTGATCCCATCAGAACGCAGAAGCTGAGCGGGATCTAGGGTGACACTAGTGCTAATGTTAGACCCGGGGTCATACCTCTCGTAGTGTCTGCGGGTGCAGGTGGCAGCGCTGGTGCTCCCCGGACTCCCACCCAGCTCATTGTAAACGTGTTTCCACAGCTTCTGCTCGGTCACCTACAGGAGGCAGGAAACATGCAGTGCTGAGACATGGAGACCTGAACTGCTCCCAATTCTATTCAATGACATCTGCTGGAGCCAGTGGTTAAACAATACTTATATAAACACACACACACACACACATTATAAACAAATACAAAAATACAGAGGCTTACCGTTTCATATCCACCCATTGTTTTGACAACTGAATACAAAAGGAAGAGATCAACTGAGGAAACAAAAGAAAAGAAACAAAGAATGCGAATCAGAAACAGGAATACTGCAAGCCTGATAAACAGCTATTCAAGACATTAATATTCCTCCAGTCAGAGACTGGGCTGGGTTAAACAGCCATTCCAGACATTAATATTCCTCCAGTCAGAGACTGGGCTGGGTTAAACAGCCATTCCAGACATTAATATTCCTCCAGTCAGAGACTGGGCTGGGTTAAACAGCCATTCCAGACATTAATATTCCTCCAGTCAGAGACTGGGCTGGGTTAAACAGCCATTCCAGACATTAATATTCCTCCAGTCAGAGACTGGGCTGGGTTAAACAGCCATTTCAGACATTAATATTCCTCCAGTCAGAGACTGGGCTGGGTTAAACAGCCATTCCAGACATTAACATTCCTCCAGTCAGAGACTGGGCTGGGTTAAACAGCCATTCCAGACATTAATATTCCTCCAGTCAGAGACTGGGCTGGGTTAAACAGCCATTCCAGACATTAATATTCCTCCAGTCAGAGACTGGGCTGGGTTAAACAGCCATTCCAGACATTAATATTCCTCCAGTCAGAGACTGGGCTGGGTTAAACAGCCATTCCAGACATTAATATTCCTCCAGTCAGAGACTGGGCTGGGTTAAACAGCCATTCCAGACATTAATATTCCTCCAGTCAGAGACTGGGCTGGGTTAAACAGCCATTCCAGACATTAATATTCCTCCAGTCAGAGACTGGGCTGGGTTAAACAGCCATTTCAGACATTAATATTCCTCCAGTCAGAGACTGGGCTGGGTTAAACAGCCATTCCAGATATTAATACTCCTTCAGTCAGAGACTGGGCTGGGTTAAACAGCCATTTCAGACATTAATATTCCTCCAGTCAGAGACTTGTCTGGGTTAAACAGCCATTCCAGACATTAATACTCCTCCAGTCAGAGACTGGGCTGGGTTAAACAGCCATTTCAGACATTAATATTCCTACAGTCAGAGACTGGGCTGGGTTAAACAGCCATTTTAGACATTAATATTCCTACAGTCAGAGACTGTAAATCTTAACAAAATACAACATGGCAAGAAATGTATCTGCTATATTAGTAAGCAGGGTTCTTGCTGAAATACAAAGGAAAGCAGTTCCAATGGCAAGGGAAAGGGTAATAGCGCCATCTGTTGACTGAACTGGGTATTTGCTTTCATTCAGGCGGGAAGTCTGGCCAATACAGTACTCAACACACCAAGCTTTTTACTCCTAACTGTAAATAACTAAGACTTCTCCTGTGTCTACTATGAAGTTTATTTAAGGGTTTCTAAATTCAGGACTATTGTGTGTGTGATAGCTATGTGTGATAGCTGTGTGTGTGTGTAGACACTGTGTTTAATAGCTGTGTGTGTGTGCGTGTGTGTAGACACTGTGTTTTGTTTGTAGACACTGTGTTTGCTCGTGCCACTCACTCTTCTTGAAGCCCAGGTGTGGGACCTTGCAGATGGGAGTGCTGCGGCCCCTCATGAAGCTGTGTAGCTGCTCCAGAAAGTGCTGCTCCTCGGGCTGGGGGAGCCACTGCCCCCCCAGAGCCCCCCAGTCCTGCTGCTCCTCCACACTGCCTGTCACCGTGTCCTGCAGAGCGAGCAGAGAGAGGTTAAACTCAGCAGAGAGCAGCGCTGCAGAGCGAGCAGAGAGAGGTTAAACTCAGCAGAGAGCAGCGCTGCAGAGCGAGCAGAGAGAGGTTAAACTCAGCAGAGAGCAGCGCTGCAGAGCGAACAGAGAGAGGTTAAACTCAGCAGAGACCAGCATATTAACATATTACAATACAAAATAACTGGAGTAAACGAAAGGTGATAAACAGTCTACTGTGTGTTGTTTATTTCAGATGTCATTGATGTGTTGGTTTCCTTTGCATGATCTCCTTTTGATACAGTCATTTATACAGGGATGGTAATGAGACTCCTATTGCATAGCAGTTTGATCCATTCCTTGCTTTACTATGAGTTTAACAATAAGACACACCTGAGCTTGTTACCGATCAAATCAAGTTTCAGAGGGAAAAAAAAATTGATATCCAAGCAACAGCTGTTTTTCTTACACCTACCTTCATTCTCTCTATCCAGGCCTCCGATTGGTCAGGTGGTCCAAGCTCCGCCCCTCTCCCCTCCCTTCCTTTTCTCTTCCGGGGTCTTCCCTTCATGCTCAAAGAAGTGCATCCTGGGATTGGATTGGTTCAGTTAAAAAAAAAAAATCACGCATGCACACAAAACAGGGGCCTATGTGCTCTATGAGGATGAACAGATAACTCCCGATTCCCAGTGTACGATTTACTACACGCAGACAACATACAATTACTCCCAACTAGGCTTCTAAGGGAAAACTGCATGCAGAATGTGTATTATCTGATTCTTTTATTTGTCCAGACTTCAGACCACCCAAAACATGTCTACATTCTTCTGTATATTTCACACATTTTGTCCCATTGTGTGGATCTCTGGCTCCAGAACTCCACACAATGGATCCGTCCCGAAGGACGTGTAACCAGGTCAGAGGGAGAGTAGCCAGCTTTTATGTCACTTCCTGTACCAAGAAAGCCTGAAAAAGGAAAAGTGTGAAAATGAAAACTCTGAAAGGATTGCTAACTGGACAAAACCCAATGGCTGAAATCAAGAAAACTTCTATAAACACACACACGCACGCGCACACGCACACACACAGACCTACCAAACTCAGTCCAGATGCTGGTGTTGCTCTCCAGCGTTGGGTGGTTGAACGTGTCCCGGCAGTATAGAATCCTGGTATTGTGACTGGTCACCCGTATCCCGCCCAGGGCCAACAGCTGTGGGTCCTTGAGGCTGGAGGCGTGTGCGACACCCTGCATGCGCTTGTGCATGGAGCGGAATCGACAATACTGCAGATAGCTCAGCACCTTCACACTCACACCTGTAAGGGGAGACAGGGGGAGAGAATCCACCAACAAGAGAGGACTTCAACAGCTGCTTCTATTACACTAGAATCCACCAACAAGAGAGGACTTCAACAACTGCTTCTATTACACTAGAATCCACCAACAAGAGAGGACTTCAACAGCTGCTTCTATTACACTAGAATCCACCAACAAGAGAGGACTTCAACAGCTGCTTCTATTACACTAGAATCCACCAACAAGAGAGGACTTCAACAGCTGCTTTTATTACACTAGAATCCAGCAGTCAAATGCGTGTATGTAAAGTCTTAGCAGACATGGCGAGCTGATTAAGAGCATCTAACAAGCCCTGTCGTCTATCGCTGGCAAGAATTAATCTGTACTTCTTATTTCTTGTGTTTTATGTTGTTTGTTGTGGTGGTGGGAGCCTCTTGCCAGCTCGTCATTGGAAATGAGAATGTGGGCTCAAGTGACTCATCTGGATAAATAAAGGTTTTCATTGATTGATTGATTGATTGATACTGTATATTAGTGTAGAACTTCGAGCGAGTCAAAGACTTATGGGGGCTTCTCACCATTAGAACTGTTTCTAGCCCCTCCATTGCAGCCCTACCTTGGGCACTGTCCGCAGACTGGACGCTGGCCCCCTGTGGCTGGTCGGACAGCAGTATCCCGATGCTGTCAGGGGCGCCGTCCTTCCGAGCATTCCGTTTCCAGCCGGACGGCTCCGGACACGCCCACTTCACCAGGTCCTCCACCCGGATCACGATCTTCTTAGAAACAGCAAGCACCTCATCCTGGGGAAAACATCCATCCAGACAGACGGTCAAATAAACGCACAGGACATAAAGAAATGCTCTCCAATTCAAAGACAGTGACGTGGGAATCCAATGAGAGTCTTTGCTGCTCTTTTGAGGTTCAATCCAGAACGGTGAGTCCATCAACATTTTGAAATCTAGGCTAGGTGTGGATATTTAGATTGGGAGCTCTTTTTAATTTGGTTTATATATAATGCAAAGTGCCTAGGATGCTTGTACTGTGCATAAAAGGCACTATATCCATGACACTGGTATAGTTTAGTAATCTACTGGGTGGGAGTAGGTAGAGAGATTTGGGATTGTAATTTACAATGTCCTTAGACCTTGACCTTCCCTGATCCCTCCCCCACCCTAGCCTTTAGAATGGGTGCCGTGATGACATCACAACACCACACCTCCCCCCTCCGGGTCATCAGAAAGTAACACCTGTGTATTGAGCTCACAAAGGAGAGGCATCAGCGAGACAGTCTGCTATCCCAGCGCGAGACAGCAAGTCCCATTGCCTGAGAGTCAGGGGAACAATGCACCACTGTCTCTGTTCTCAAGCTATTGTGTACAGCAGGCTGTGGAGACAAAGGAAGGGTCACCTACATACAACAAGAAGCAGTGCCAAAACTGAAGCTTCTCCGGTATCGTTCATACCAACGAGTCATTGTGTGAAAAATAACCACACACAGAAAACTGAAGTTTCTATTTTGGTCCCATTAGCCCGCCGTACATTGAGAGGCTTGCGCGGGGAGTGTCCGAAGGTCAGAAATCCCTGGCCTGTAACCCTTACACTGCTGGGATGCTCCATTTCCCATTCCTCAAGCGTGTCTTCCTCTTGTTTATGATGGGCAGCCACCACTGTGACACGTATCACTAATCTGTACACAGCGCAGTGGTGCAGGAGAGGCTGGGGGCTTTGTGACTGTGCATTGTCTTTGCTCGGGTCTGGACACACACACACACACACACACATTAAACCATGACTGCAAATTTCAAAATGTTTAAATAGTAAACCAGGATAAAAGCCCTAAACGCCGTACTATTTTACCAAGCGTTTAAACAGAAAAGGTGCTTCTTCATGCACAGAGATCTCCTCATTGGTTTTCATACTTTGCTAAACGTTTGTTTGGGGGGCCGCACCAGTTGCTGCACTGCAGATTGTTTCAGTGTGTCCAGGGACTCCCGTGAGGAGCCGAGGAAGAGTGTGCAAGAGGGGCTCATCCCAGCCTGATCCTTGAGGCAACGCACCACACATACACAGAAACAACGCCACGCTTTTTAACAACGTCACTATTAATCCCATTCAGTGCCACCGTCCACAGCTCAGGACAGGCACTTTGTAATGTTTTGGAGCGTTATTTTTACCTGGCATCTGCCTCTTATTTGAACGTTCTCTTTAACTATACTGTTATGATAACTTCAAAGAAAAATGAATTTGGTACTTAATGGGTTAAGATGTAGGCCTGCATTTTGCCACTATGAGAAACTTGCAGCCCACAGTGTAAAACCAGGACCCTGGTCTTTAAAATTATAAATACTTGAAATATAAAAACCCACTCAAACCATCCCGCCGTCCTCCCCTCACCTCTCCGTGCTCGTCTGACCGGCCCTTGGGTGTGTCCTCTGGGAGGAAGTAGAGTCTGGAGCTGGCCAGCAGGTGGTGCTGTGCCTGGTCCTCCCAGAGCAGTGTGAGCTCGGCGAGGCACACGGGCTCCTTCGGCCCGCAGCGCACGAAGTAGAACTCTCCAAGACTCCACACGGCCGGACACCTCGCAGCCACGGCGCCACGGCAACTGAACGACTTGTAGAAAGCATACGTGCCACGAGCGCAGCACGGAGCGCCCAGCCACTAAAGAAAAGAAATAATGTGAGGAATTGATACACAGCAGTGTGCAAATATATGAAAACCTCAAGATGTGTCACTGATATTCTTTATATACCTGAAACACAGGGCTGCCATCATCAGGGTCAGGGTCAACTCGTTTTTAAAATCAATTCCCAATTCGACTACAACCCTTTGAGCCAAGAAAACAACACACCCAAAGGAAATGTCCAGGCAAGCAAGACACAACGTGGTCTTAACATCAGGAGCGCTGTACCCCTCCACTGTGTGATGGCAGTCCTGGCTTACTGTCCAGTTTGTTTGGCCAGTCTAGAAGGGCATCAGTAACCCACTGCAGTATTAGAATGTTATGCGTGTCATCTCCAGACAGTATCGTGCACTTCAGAATCCAAACTGAAATTGCATCTCCTGTGTTCTGTTCACTTTATTCATCTCCTCATTGGTTAATATGGCAACTGCTTTCTGAATAGAACGCTACTTATCTATGTATCTATATATAAAACATGCTGCGTGTATTCTGGTAGAGCTGACACTACACTGATCCCCTGTTTTTGTATAACAAATGATAACACTTTAAGACTGTGTGACCTTGGCCAAACCATCTTACTCTGATTAAATATTATAGCAAAGGACAAAAGCACAACAGTGTACATGTGTGTGTAAGGTAATGTACAAATTAATTCATATATATATATTGTATTTCTGGATGTTTCGTGCAGCTACACCTCCTTTCAAACACACACACACACACACACATATATATATATATATTTATAGATAGATAGATAGATAGATAGATAATATACCGTATATAAGGTTTTTTTTACATGTGTATGTATATTGTATTTTGTGCACCTTTACCATTACTTGAAAGGTGTTCTATTTGTATTTATATATACATATATTATTATTATTATTATTATTATTATTAATTAATTTATTTCTTAGCAGACGCCCTTGTCCAGGGCGACTTACAATTGTTACAAGATATCACATTATTTTTTTACACGTTATTAATATAAATGTATACATATATAAAATGCTATATTTTAATTAAAACATTAAATGACTAATTATGCAACTATAAAAAACCATGTTACCGTGCTCTAAAATATGACCGACATATTTTAATGATATGCAAATACTTGCACTACAAAATTAGAACTATTGAAATGATATGAAAACATTTTTAGTAGGCAGAGTAATCTGCTTATATCACATATTCCTTTCTTCGTGTAATCGTGTAAGTACAGCGTTATCCGACAATAACATTTCACCCTGATCAAGTCACAAGTACAGGCTCGACCGGCCGTGCTTCTCGGAAGCACACAAATAAATTACAAATTCCACAGAGAAAAAAAGGCCAACCACTGCTTTTAACGCTCCGCCTCGTCATTTCAGAAAGGCTGCAACTTTCAAATACACGCAATATGTTTAAAAAAATATATCTTAAAATAAACTAAACAATAATAATACATTTAAAAAAAAATACAAAACAACTATAAAATAAAAAGGGTTTGATAAAAAAAAAAAAAAAATTCTACCTAAAAACGATTCTTAAAAGCCCAAATGTCGAAACACGGTTTAATATCGCAGCTCTGGTGGCTGTATTGCACATTCAGCATTAAAAAAAAAAAAACGAACAAAAAAGTAGCGATCAAGTTTCTTGTTCAAAATGATATTTGTGTTTGATATAGAAAAGTACGCCGGGTGGGGGCGGGGGGGAGACGCAGCATTCGACACGACACAAATACGTTATTAATCATTAACAGCAAAATATCGTATTGAAAATATTGATATTTAAAAAAAAAATATGAAGAGAAATCAAATTGTCATCGACATAAAGGTTACAAATATCGCCACCGGACAGTTTCACCCCCCCGAACTCGACAACAAAAAAGAAAAGTCACCCCCTTTCTTTCTCCAGCGAAGTTTACATTTCAAACGTGTTAGTAACAGCCAATCCCGAAATATGAGAAAACACGACTTGTTACTTTTTTTATTTTACTGAAATGCTAACCCAGCGCGGCGATCGAAGTGTACGTGTTACGAAATCAATTCCATTCGCTTTCGATTCATCTAAAGTGCGTGTGTAAGTTTAAATGCTGTTCTGTTTTATTTTAAAATAATCTACATTCTGTATTGGTTTTACCTGGACTGCACTCCGCTCCATTGCTGCCCAACATTCCCTCACCCCCCCCTCCCCTCTCCACGGACTCCTATCGAATTACACAGCCGGGTTCTCGCTACGAAACAAGCAAACACCGCACACAACAAAACGCTTTTTCTTTTTTGTTAAATTAGGGCAGGATATAGGTGTGGCCACAGAGGGATTGGAAAATACGAGTTACTGTAAATATTAATGTATACTCAGATTTTTTAAAAGCCTACTAAAATAACCCTACGTATATATTTGTGTGTGTGTGTGTTTTAAATATAAGGAACCAGACAGCAGAATCACTTTTTATTTAATTTTTTAAACGCAAACGTGAAGTTCATGTTGCCGTGATATTAAATCGCTGAAACAAAGCCAAGGCACGTTTAGGAGACCGAGCATGCGTAACATAAGCAATGTAATTGTCCCGAAGTTTATATACCTTTGCTTCCTCTGGCTTGCTGACGCTTTTCAAGCACGATGCTGCAAGTCATTGTGGCTGTGCGCGGTGTGTGCCTCAACATGCAGCGGCACAGTGTATCGGACTACAGTGCTCAGAACCACATAGAGCACACATACAAACTAATACCATAGAGGACACACAAACTAATACCATAGAGCACACATACAAACTAATACCATAGAGGACACACAAACTAATACCATAGAGCACACACACAAACTAATACCATAGAACACACACACAAACTAATACCATAGAGCACACACACAAACTAATACCATAGAACACACACACAAACTAATACCATAGAACACACACACAAACTAATACCATAGAACACACACACAAACTAATACCATAGAGCACACACACAAACTAATACCATAGAGCACACATACAAACTAATACCATAGAGCACACACACAAACTAATACCATAGAGCACACACACAAACTAATACCATAGAGCACACATACAAACTAATACCATAGAGCACACACACAAACTAATACCATAGAGCACACATACAAACTAATACCATAGAGCACACATACAAACTAATACCATAGAGCACACACACAAACTAATACCATAGAACACACACACAAACTAATACCATAGAGCACACATACAAACTAATACCATAGAGGACACATACAAACTAATACCATAGAGCACACACACAAACTAATACCATAGAGCACACACACAAACTAATACCATAGAGCACACATACAAACTAATACCATAGAGCACACACACACAAACTAATACCATAGAGCACACACACAAACTAATACCATAGAGCACACACACAAACTAATACCATAGAACACACACAAACTAATACCATAGAACACACATACAAACTAATACCATAGAGCACACACACAAACTAATACCATAGAGCACACACACAAACTAATACCATAGAGCACACACACAAACTAATACCATAGAGCACACATACAAACTAATACCATAGAGCACACACACAAACTAATACCATAGAGCACACACACAAACTAATACCATAGAGCACACACACAAACTAATACCATAGAGCACACATACAAACTAATACCATAGAGCACACATACAAACTAATACCATAGAGCACACATACAAACTAATACCATAGAGCACACACACAAACTAATACCATAGAGCACACACACAAACTAATACCATAGAGCACACACACAAACTAATACCATAGAACACACACACAAACTAATACCATAGAGCACACACACAAACTAATACCATAGAGCACACACACAAACTAATACCATAGAACACACACACAAACTAATACCATAGAGGAGACACACAAACTAATACCATAGAGCACACACACAAACTAATACCATAGAACACACACACAAACTAATACCATAGAGCACACACACAAACTAATACCATAGAACACACACACAAACTAATACCATAGAACACACACACAAACTAATACCATAGAACACACACACAAACTAATACCATAGAGCACACACACAAACTAATACCATAGAACACACACACAAACTAATACCATAGAACACACACACAAACTAATACCATAGAACACACACAAACTAATACCATAGAGCACACACACAAACTAATACCATAGAGCACACACACAAACTAATACCATAGAACACACACACAAACTAATACCATAGAGCACACACACAAACTAATACCATAGAACACACACACAAACTAATACCATAGAGCACACATACAAACTAATACCATAGAGCACACACACAAACTAATACCATAGAGCACACACACAAACTAATACCATAGAGCACACATACAAACTAACACCATAGAGGACACACACAAACTAATACCATAGAACACACACACAAACTAATACCATAGAGCACACAAACAAACTAATACCATAGAGAACACACACAAACTAATACCATAGAGCACACACACACAAACTAATACCATAGAGCACACATACAAACTAATACCATAGAGGACACACACAAACTAATACCATAGAGGACACACACAAACTAATACCATAGAGCACACACACAAACTAATACCATAGAGCACACACACAAACTAATACCATAGAGCACACACACAAACTAATACCATAGAGCACACACACAAACTAATACCATAGAGCACACATACAAACTAATACCATAGAGCACACACACAAACTAATACCATAGAGCACACACACACAAACTAATACCATAGAGCACACACACAAACTAATACCATAGAGCACACACACAAACTAATACCATAGAGCACACACAAAACTAATACCATAGAGCACACACACAAACTAATACCATAGAGCACACACACAAACTAATACCATAGAGCACACATACAAACTAATACCATAGAGCACACACACAAACTAATACCATAGAGCACACACACAAACTAATACCATAGAGGACACATACAAACTAATACCATAGAGCACACACACAAACTAATACCATAGAGGACACATACAAACTAATACCATAGAGCACACACACAAACTAATACCATAGAGCACACACACAAACTAATACCATAGAGCACACACAAACTAATACCATAGAACACACACACAAACTAATACCATAGAGCACACACACAAACTAATACCATAGAGGAGACACACAAACTAATACCATAGAGTGCCTGGAATACTTGCAGCAACAGGAGGTTATGAAATACATTTGTATTTCCGTGCCACACAGTAATCATCTCCAGTGTGAACTTCACAACGAACGGGGGCATAGCCACAACAACACACAAGCTAATGACATGCAGCGGAAATGACTTTATGCAGTACCACAGTCCTGCACTAGAGGGAGACGCTATTGTATCCTGGGACACTATCACCCTTCATGTAAATGTGCTTTATTTTGCTCTTATCAGCCCCTATTTTACTGCATTTAATCCTGTACTTCAGAATACTGTAATCTGCCAAGTTTTTAACATGTAGTACTTTGTATTTAAACACATCCTGATGTAACTATCACTATTTAATCATATCCTGATGTAACTATCACTATTACCTGCTGTATTATTGAATTGTGGTTTGTCAAACTTGTACTTTACTTGAACAAAAGTTATTGTATTTCTTGCTCTTCTTGTATTACTTGTATTGTAACGCTTGAAATGTTTTTGCCTACGATTGTAAGTCGCCCTGGATAAGGGCGTCTGCTAAGAAATAAATAATAATAATAATAATTAGCCAGGGATATTTGCAGAGCATAATCATTCGAAATGAGGAGATTGAAATACATGTCAGACTTTAACGCTTTCATGCATTAAATATTGAAAAAAAAGGCATCCTCATATGAGGCTATCATGCATTTGCATCTTCCATATGTCCCCATATAAAGACTATTATTATTTGTTTATTTAGCAGACACCTTTATCCAAGGCGACTTACAGAGACTAGGGTGTGTGAACTATGCATCAGCTGCAGAGTCACTTACAATTACATCTCACCCGAAAGACAGAGCACAAGGAGGTTAAGTGACTTACTCAGGGTCACACAATAAGTCAGTGGCTGAGGTGGGATTTGAACTGGGGATCTCCAGGTTACAAGCCCTTTTCTTTAACCACTGGACCACACATGAAAGCGTTAAAGTCTGACATGTATTTCAATCTCCTCATTTCGAATGATTATGCTCTGCAAATATCCCTGGCTAATAGCGTCTCCCTCTAGTGCAGGACTGTGGTACTGCATAAAGTCATTTCCGCTGCATGTCATTAGCTTGAAGACTTTTTTTTTTAGAAATACCCAAATGAGGTCGCCATGCTTGAAAGGGTTAAATAAAAAGTGCAATTGATGTACTACAAAAAAAACAACAACATTGAAATGAATAAAGCCATCAACACAATAATACTGGTTGTAAAAATGGGAGTTTTTTTAATTGTGTTTTTTTTGACCTCCAGAGGTGAAAATCATTAGCAGCATTAATTAGCGCAGCCCTCTCAATAATACCCCTTAGGGTTCCCCTGTTGCTCGCACGCTTCATACTTCATATAATAAAGGATCATGTTGTGCTCATTTCACTTTCTGTTTGTGAGTGTTGTAGTGAGCAGGTTTGTACTGCGTGCAGCGTGTCTCCCTCTCCACACGCCCTGCCACTTCCTGCTGTTCACTCCTCCTGAGTGGCATTGTCAACGAGGTGCGGTCCATTGGCCAGCCTCTCGGTCACTGCCGTCACCATGGCAGCGCCCTTCCCACTGCCGTCCTCCGAGAGCAGGAAGGAGATGTCGCACTCCGGGGCCAGCGAGAGCAGAGCTGCCTGCAGGCGCTGGCTGAACCTGGGGAGCACACGGCCGCAGCTCAGGCTGTTGTAAAGAACCCTCTTGTTTTGTTATTATATCTGGAGGCCAATGCAGTACAATTACAGATATTTTTATGGATCATGTTAAAGGCAAACTATTTGAACTCCTTTATAAGGCTATCCTTGGCAAAATCCCCAATGATCTTCAGAAATTGTTAATGACCTCTACTTATAATCTTAGTAATAGTTAAAGTATTTTACCTTCAGTGTGTTACACTTCCAGTTGCAAGCCAAAGTATGTTGACGTGCTTGTGAAGAAGTTCCTGTTAATTAATCCTGTTAATACTGGGCTGTACAACGTGATGATATAAACTGACACACCCATGATGTCTTGCTACTGTGTGTGTGTATCTATCTATATATCTATCTATCTATCTATCTATACACACTTACACACACACACACTATAGAGGGAACGAGGGGACCAAAAAGGCTGGCCAAACGTAATAGTTAAGTCAAGAAGAATGACCCAGCACATTATTTAAATGTTTATTTATTTATTTTTAATATTCTTGTTTAAGAAAGGATGACTGAAATAAATAAGTGCAGTTGATGTAATAAATTGTTAATTAAATTACAGACACCAGCTGTAAAAAAGTGAATTCTTTTTTTTATTGCATCATTATTATTTTATTAAATTGTCCCCTTATATTTTCCCTTTTGAAGCAAAGGTTTGAGTGCAAGTAGTACTGTGCAACTTGATGTGTAATCTGAATAGGAGTTTCACTTGTGTTCGTATCTTCATCACCTGTAGCCTAATCACTTACATGTTCTCTTCCATGGAGGAGGAATGAATGATTCCTGGCTGTCAAGATCTTTCCTATTTTGGTAATGAAGTCTGTAATCAGTTTAAAAAAAAAAATCATATTAACCAAACAATAGTTGTTTTATTTCATTGTTTAAATTAATATTAATACATATTTTTCCTTAAAAAATATTCCTTTAAAAAAAAAAACAACCCTGTAATACAATGAAATGCAAACCCAATCATAGGCAGCAATTATCATCTGCTTTCAGGGCTACAGGTTGTTTAATCAGTACATGTTTTAATGAATAAATAACCTGTCACGTTAACAAAAATAGGAAAAAAAAAACACAACTGTTCATCTGTATCTTCCTCTCTTTCTCTTCCTCTTCTGCCCTTCAGTCGGCCCTGTTAGTTGCTTTTTGAAGTCAACGAGGCAGTCCGTGGCTTGGGAGATGGGCACATAGGATCTGATGGGAGAATCGCTCAGCTGGAAGGGGCAAGCAGGCTCGTCCCCACCGCTGCCAGGCTCCTGCTCCTCAACATCCAGGCAGGAGACAAGCCCGCTGAAGAGGAAAGGAGCGACAGATTACTGCAGCGCAGGGGTGTGCAATCACAGTCCAGGGGGCCATCTGATTTTGACTAGCCCTTTTCCTATTCATGATAATTAATAATTACTGAATTAATGAATTCATTTTTTTTTGCTTTCTAAAAAAATGAATTACATATTTTGTTTACCCGTCTTCTCTGTGGTTGAAAAAGGAATCTGAAGTGCCAACCTCTGCATTTCCTAAAAGTAAAAAAAATGCATTAGAGCACATCTCCCTGTGTCCCCCCCCCCACCCCCCCAATGTGCCAACCAAGACTCGTTCTTTTTTAAAATAATCATACAATAATATATCTGAAGCAGGCAGAAGCATTTTAACAAGGAATAAAAAAGAATCTTACCTGAATCTTTACGTTCTGAATGCTCTAAGGCAGCCAGGAGCTTCTGTGAATGGCAATACAGAACAAATTAATTATTCAAAGTGTCTACTGTCCATTCTAGGGTTTCTTTCTCTAACCTGGTATGTCAGGCATCATTGCTGTCCACTCCACTCTCACTCTCTGGCTTAAAGTTACACTTCACTTCCACTGATACTTCCCGTTCATACGACTCGAAATATGTGGGGTTTTCTTTTTTTGTTATTTTTATTGGTCTGATAAAAAGCTTGAAATCTCTTCTAACCTTACTAGAAATCTCTCTTCTCAAACATATAGTATACACATCATTGAGACTGCTCAACATTTTAGAAAGAGCATGAGGTGAATGTTACAGCAGGATTTGAGTACTTCTCCATGCAATGACCCCATGAGCTTGTGTCCGTCTGCAGTAAGCGGTGGTTAAACCTGACCTTCCTTTTCCGGTTTCTGCCCCTGCGGATGCAGTTATCGACGTGGCTCTGGTACTCCTTTTCTGAAATCCAGTCTTGGCAGATGTAGCACTTCTCCTTCTGAGCTGATCTAAACAGAATTGAACAGTGCATGTGTTACCAGAAACGAAACACCGTGTCATTCGACGTAGTGGGCCGTTGCAAAGCTGCCGTATCCACTTACCTGTCAGAGCAGGATGGACTGGGTTCAGCAGCATCCGAGGAGTCTGCTTTCCTGATGCTTCGTCTCAGGCTCATCACTGAAAACACAAACACATCCCACAGTTACAATGCCGTGAATTATCCACCATTTGTTTGTGAGCGTACATTATCATTATTTGGAGTAAATTCAGAATCCAGTAGATTTTTTAATGTCAATTTGAATATTCTAGGCATGGCTGGCAAGAAGAAAACCTATTCAATAAATATAATAGCCTCCATTTGCTTATCTTATCTAACCTGGTGAAAATGACTTCATGAAAGTGACCCTCTGCAATGATATAGGTCTCAAGTGTAAGCTCGTCTCAGCAGTGGCATTATTCAGCACATTTCCATGCAAGGTTTTATAAAATATCGGCAAGCAGTTCCTAAAGTACAGCCTTCATCAATCCAAAGATCACTATGATCTAGTTTCATATACCCTCAAGAATGAAGGAATGTTATCTATGCCTCCCTCATGTGAGATATTGTTCCCCCGCAGGCTGGCTGTCTTACCCTGTGAGGCTGTCTCCTCCTCCTCCTCCACCACCAGCTCTTCTGATTCCCTGGTTCCATCACAGTAGGCTGCATGCATCTCAATGCGGTTCTGTGGGAAGCTCTGCATGCAGATTGGACACTCCACACGCTGTGCTCTCTGTGACACGGGGGCTGAGCCCGGCTTCTCCACAACATCCTCCAGGGACTGGGGACAGAGAGGGAGACACTTGCACACTGTCCACTACAGTTCTACTGTACTAGCTGTGGGACATTGATGGACACTCTTGTTCTGCTCACTTGCCTGTATACCTGCACAGTAGTAAACTTTTTTTTATTAATAGGTGCTGGTATTTTAAGTTTTTATTAAATCCCTCATTGTATTTCACTCTAATCAGTTTAAAAGAGTATAGTTGACATGACAAGCTACTCTAGTTTTGCTTTGCTTTGTCCACTCAAGGCAAATAATGATTTCTGTTACGAGTATGATGAAATTGTATATGTGACCCTAAGCAAGTTCTGCTTATTTCCTGTTCTGGTAGCGTGAACTCTACTTCCATAAATATCACTGCACAGATCTAAAGATATGTTCATGTTAACAGTGCAGCTGGAGTTCACCAGGTCTACAAGAAGCTAGATGTTGGGGCGGAGTAGCTCTGTGGTTGAAACTAGTAGGCTGCAGAAAGGGTAATGAAGTAGTAAACCGCTTTACTTAGCCCAGATATTTAGACTTACCTGTGTCCGTGCAGGACTATCTTTAAGCAGAGGCTGGCTGGACTCTTCACTGAGCTGGGTTTCTGCAAAGCACAAAAAAAACAAAACAAAACTGTATCATAATTCATCACGTACTAAATCCAGAGTGCATACTACACCAGTTCTGGCCTCCCTGCCATCGTTCATTCCTGCAGAGTACAGGGTTTGAGGTCAGACAATATTTGATAATATCTAGTGCATCCCAGATTATGGAATTCGCCATCAGAATTTAAATGTCAATCTGATAATCCTGGGTTTTTGAACTAGAGATTAAAAACGTAAATCAAGCAGGGCTCCCAAGTGGCGCATCTTGTAAAAGCACTCCGCTTTTCGGCCAGGGTGTCCTCGGCTCACAGTGCACCAGCGACGCCTGTATGCTGGCCGGGCACCTGCGGGCTTGCCTGTAAACTGCCCAGAGCTGCGTTGTCCTCATACGCTGTAGCTCTGAGGTGGCTGCATGGTGGGTCTGCAGTGTGAAAAAAAGCTGTCGGCTCAAGGCACACGCTTCGGAGGACAGCGTGTGTCCGTCTTCGCCCTTCCGAGTCAGTGCAGGGGTGGTAGCGGTGAGCTGAGCCTAAAAATAATTGGCTATTCTAATTAGAAATTATAAAAACAAAACTGGCGACTATGAAATAAAAAAAAAAAACATAAATCAAATTTCGACCTGGCCGAGGTTGTCACAGTTGAACTGAAGAGGTTACATAAAAGGCGCTACTGTTATATAGTTCAATAGTCTGCCTACCTGGACACACGTCCAAGTCCATCTCCTCCTCCTCCTCCTCCTCCTCTGCTCTCTGTTCCTGCTGCTCCTCTGGCTCTCTGGGGCTCCTCTCCTCCCTCAGGCCGTGTCTCCTTCTGCAGGGCAAACAGGAGCAGGTGAGGCACGAGACAAAGCAACAGCTTAGACAGCGCTCCCTCAATATTTCATGATTCTATTATTCCAATTAATCCATGGTCAGTCAATGTTGACAGTAAATTGTAAAAGTACTATATTTTACAGTTAACACTGTACTCATAACGGTGCTCAAAACTCTACATTAAAAGGAGTTCTAACCAATGCTTCAAAATCCATTTCTAACCTCTTATTGACATTACCGCTGCATATTATACAGCTCTGCATATTCCAAACCAACAGAACCATTAAGTGTTCAGTGGACCAGTATTAATATTAGTAGTGCTAATAAGAGGCGTGAAAACAGAGTCTGATAGCCCTTTGCCCTATTGGACAACCAGCAAGCTATCTTACTGGGGCAAGAGATCCAGGAAATACAGGTGTTAACATTGTGAAAAAGTAGATTGTCGCTGAACAAAAAAAATAAAAAAAAGATTCCCTTTGTTAATAAATTAGGACATGGGTAAACTTGTAAAGAGCGCCTTCACAATTCAGGATTTCCAGCACACAGTAATTATATGTGAGGCGATTAGAAACATTTGAATTACCGTCTCCTTGCTATCAATTGATTTGTTTCTCTTTACCATCCCACTGGCTCCCCTTACCTCAGGTTCAGCCAGGTCTTCGTGGTGCCTTCTGCTCTGATCACTGCTGAAGATGCCTGCTCAGAGAAGAGACAAAATCTTTAACACCTTCTGATACCTCAAACATGTGCCTCAGCAACAGGAACACTGTCTGTCTAACTCATGCTGTGTTGCACAGATCACTTTAAAACATTTAACTAAAATCTAGAAATGAACTAGACAGGACTCCCCATACTAACTGCCTGCTGCTGCGAGTTGGACGTCTCCTCTTCCTGTTGCTCCTCCTCCTCCTCTCTTCTCTCTCTGCCCTCCTTGTCCTGCTGAGAGCTCTCCTCCTCTTCCCCCTCCTGCTCGCTGTCCCGAGGGCTCTGAGAGTCCTGAAAGCTCCGGCTCTTACCTGCCCCCTTGCTCAGTCGGGACAGCCTGGACCTGCGGGAGGGGTGTGTTTCAGGGGGGCCTGTGAGCACGGGCTCCCCCCACTCTGCCTTGCGCAGCAGCCCCCTCTGTGCCTGCTTCAGGCTCTTCTCATACACCTCCAGCTGGCACAGGATCACCTTGGTGTAATCATCTGGGTTCAAACCCTGGGGGCAGAAGGGAACACCCCAGTAATAGTGCACCGCGCCCTCTCCCCGGGGCATGCTGCCTGCCCCCTCTGTAGCCACCTGTGTCGAGGGGCAGCTGAGAGGGGTGTTCGAGTCCTCTCGGGGGGCTGCTGCGCAATGCCAAGAGGTCTCTGGTTCCTGGGGAGGTGTGCTGCCCTGCTTCCCTCTTCCATCACCGCTGGAGAGGTCCGCTGAGGAGCTCTCGCCTCCGTTGGCTCGATTTCGGTGTGCCGTGTCTCTCCTTGAGAATGTCCTCCTCAAGCGGTTCCCCTCGTTCTTTCTTTTAGGGAATGTGGGACTCTTAGGATAAGGGGAATCCTGATTCACGGAAGGCAGAGGACTCCTCAAAGGCGAGAATGTCAAAGGACTTTGGGAACAGGTGAGGGAACTCATCTCCTGGCAGCTGCCAGCCATGTCTTGACTCCCCAACAAGAGTATGGGACTCTGCTTGCCACTTTGCAGGCACTGGGGACCGCTGCTACTCCTCAGGAGGGACTCAGAATCCTGGAAGTCGTCCAATGTGATTACATTTAGAGAAGCATCCTCTTCCATCCTTAGGGGGGATCTGTTCTGTTCAGTTTTACGGCATGTTCTTTTTTCCTAAAATGTTTAAATGAAAGTTACTGTAGCCCTTTAAGAAGATAGATAGATCGACAGATAGATCAATAGATAGACAGATAGATAGATCGATAGATAGACAGACAGATATAGGGGTGTGGGTGGGTGACTTTACATTGCTGTTACAGTTCAGGTGGGCCCATGGCTTTCAAACCCAACGCCTCACCAGCATGAGCACTGAGTTGCTAATTATCAATCATGAACTACTTCTCATCTTATTTGGAATCTCCTGCACAGAAACTAATTAATGTTATAAGGTCCCTGTATATATTAACTCATTTTCAAAAGCTGGTATCAGCAAACAAACCTGAATCTTGGATTGGGTTTGGAGTCGTAATGACTGTGTTAGTTGCATACCGACTACACTGAAAAGCTGCACTGCACTGACCTGCACTGGGGGCAAATGGGGGTCATCTGCAGGATGCTGACAGGTCTCTGGTTCCTGGGGAGTTGTGCTGCACTGCTGCCCTCTTCTCTTGCCGCTGCACAGGTTTGCGGACGAGCCCTCCCCTCCGTCGGCTCGATAGCTGTCTACCGGATCTGTCCTTCGGAAGCTCAACTTGCGTTTCAATCGGTTCCCCTCGCTCGTTCTTTTAGCAGACAGAGGTGTTACTGTCAAAGGACATTCTTGTGAACAGGCGACGAAACCCAACTCCTGGCAGCTGCCAACCACATCTTGGCTCAGCTTCTCCAAGACGAGAACGGGGCTTCGCTCTTTAGGATTAGCATTCCCAAGGACAGATTCCCACTGGGAGTCTCCTGGAAAACTGGCATCTGGTTGAGTGGAGTGCATTTTTTCTTTTCCTTTATTCCCTGGGTTTTGTTGAACACCGTCTGCTCTGCTCTGGTCAGCTTTATGGGAAACGCCGTTTTCCTGCAATAGTTTAAAAAAATGATGTTGTTACAAAGTTTCCCCAACACCAATGTGCACAAGACCAGCACTCTCCAATACACAGCACAGTTCCAACATGAAGGAATGGGGCTGCATGGGTTAAACTGCACTGTCGTTCCGTGTACTGAGTCAGCTCTGTGGATAAAGACTCCAGTTTAAGTCAATAAGGTTGGAGGTAATTACACAAAGACTCTCTTCAATAGCCTTCTTCAGGGCCTCCTCCTCCTCGTGTCTTTGATTGGCCTCCTGTTCACTCATTCTCACTGCCAGGTCCAGCATCTGTTTCTCTGTCATCTCTGAAATAATAAATAAAGGAAACAAACTTACATTTCAATAGGACTCCTGTAACACAGAGTTTCAAAGTGCATCTCCCTGTGAAAACCCTTGTTTTTATATACAAGGTTGCTGCTGTATTGTTGTTACATGAGCAGCAAGGTGAACATCTTTCTTTATTTACAAGCAAGCTTTTCACTGTACGTTACTGCATTTAATAACAGGGACATAGTTCAGTTCTCGGACGAGTAATTTACATTGGCAACTGAGAAAGGTTTAATCTAAACATGACATTTGAATAGGATTCCTTTAACACAGCGTTTCAAAATGCTACTCACTTTTCAAACCCTGACAGACAGACACACACCTGGGGTGGCGAGACACAGGCTTGAAACCCAAAGCAGGGACAACAGTAAAACTCACTGTGTAATACAGCGGTTTGAAACATTCTGGGTTTCACTTCATTTTAAGTGGCCTCTACAAAAGCTACAAAAGATGCACCGTGTGTCCAAAACTGCTAGAAACTGGTAGATTTAAAATGATACCCTGCTTGACCTTTAATAAATAAACCACAGAGGTCTCAAGCGCAGATGTGTCTGATCTAGGTAATCAGTACAACTTGGAGTGACTCCAGCTGCTACACAAGTTACCGTTACAAAAAGTGAAAAGCAATTTAATTTTGAAATACAACGCTACCTGGGCTGTGTCGTTTTGTTTTCTCTCTGTCCCGCGAACGTCCGTCCTGCCTCTGCATCAATCCATTATCTCCTTCCTACAGTCAGTAAGGCAAACAATATGAAATTAATTCTACCCCATACCATTGTCCCAATGCAGGTAAAATTACGATACGTCTTATTAAACTCCTCGTAAAGCCAGGAATGGACAAAACTCCGGTCTTATTTCCATCCCTTAAATCATGCTGGCTTTAAAATGTTCGATCCACCTCGCGTTTGCAGAAACTTTCAAAAGCTGGCGCTCACTATAGATGCGGTTCAGGAGTCGCCAGCTTTTGGGTGTTATTATCACACAACAGACACATGCCATACCTCACTCTCGCTGTCAGAAATGACTATAGACTGGCTGGTGTTTTTATTGGTATTGGTGCGTTGCCTCGTCCTCCTAGAAACCGCCATCTCTTCCCCCGAGGGATTTCGTCTCTTGCGTGGCATGTTTTTATATTATTAAACGTACTTCTGTTGGGCATTAACGACAAAGAAAGCAACGAGGATATATTAGAGGGAAAAACAAACAGACATGCGCTATTTGTTTGACAGCATCGATAGCGTTGCTGCTTACAGGAGCGAGTTGCTAAGTATCAGCAAACAGTGCGATTCCGCAAATATTTAAAACTGGTGTCAATGGTTTGTGTTTACTTAATAAAAAACAACATCCACGCTAAACATCCTCCTACTTCTTCCCGGAAAATACGACCCCCTGTACTTGGCTTCTGGCACACAGACAACAACAACCACGGTCACGTGACTTGGGGCACGGAATGCTGGGAACCTGGCTGACTAACTGCCATCGACATCTCACAAAACACTAGATCAATATCACAGAATAAATATCGGATTTGTAGGTCTTTCATTTTTAAATGTATCCTTATAGTAAAACCAGAGCTTTTCATTGTATAAACAACAACATTTATACACAAGTTATTGTTATCGTATTAACGTGTGCAATGTGATACTGACAGTGTTAGTGCAGATAAGTACGGCACTCCAACAGCAACGAACAATTTATGAAAAACATTAAATAATAAAACAAGGGTGAGGGGGTCAAGGAAAAAAAGCGCTAGCGCTATCTCTATCTTGTTTGTGTATTGTACTCTACATATTGTTCATAAAACGGTTTACTAAATACAAATACAAATACAGTTTCACAGACTTGCCGGTCTTTCTATGGTTCGGCTCGGTTTCTATGGTGACCCGCTCGCGCATGCCCCCCCCCCCCCTCTCGTCTTCATTCGGAGCTCTCGCGATGGTTTGTCATTCTCGGCTTCTGCGCTGTTGTGTCGACTGGGTCTGCGAAGATGGACGACGAACAACAAAACGGAGCGGTTTCTTTACCGAAGGGGGCTGCGGCGGGTAAGCTGGTTTAGCCGGGGTGTGTGCGGTTCGGGGACTAGTTAGTTTGACAGCAGTCTCTTTAGACAGAGCTATGGAGGTCAGCGTCGCCCGCTGGGACACCGCTGTGTTTATCTTCTCGTGTGCGCGCAGCTGTGATGCTAAATGAATGAACCGCAGCGATGCTTCGATGTGTGTTAGATACACAACGCCAAGGTCGGCTACAGGACGGCAGAGATGAGGGGGGTTGCAATTCTGAGGGTTTGTAGTTTGCCTAAGAAAATTGGGATTAACGTCGCTTTTGCAATTCGTTGTGGTAATGAAAAACAACAAACACACCGCAAATCCAGACGTGCCTGTGTCTAAATGTATAAATAGCGCATCATTTTGACAACCCCGAGACGCTGCTTCTTGCAGGGACACTGCTGCTCGTATATCCCCTTGCTTAGGTCACGAGTTTGTATTAACAATTTTAAAACGGTTTGTGCGAACTCTGTGGAGTTCGAGAAGTTGCACTGCCATAACTTTGGGGGAAAAAAAACAAAACAACATATGTATTGTAAAATGGTGCAGATACATAGATATGACAGTTAAGGTGGTGCGATTGTGCACACAGTGACTGACGGGGATATTGCTGTTGCATGGAAGAGTGTATGGCTGCAGAACGAAGGCTCCGCACAGGGTAGTGCTGCGTGCGCAACTCGTAATAAACGTCATTAGACGCTACAGTCCGATCACTTGATAAGGGTGATACATTTTGGTACTAAAACAAATCTTATTTCATAAAAACAACCTAAACCAAAGGTTCGTAGTTTTCTTAAAATAGATTTGCTTGGATTATGTTATGTGCAATACTACTGCTGTGCTGTAGATGAGTGTCTGGGCACAACAGTGAACACATTGAAAAAACAGGCACACAAAACGAAGATGACACAGACTTACCTAACCTGCCCTTGTCCAATTTAATTTAACCTATAAATAGCTGGCCTCTCCTCTCTTCTGCAGCAAGGAATTAATCTCAACTGACAATAGAACAAAAAAAGAGAGAAACCAATGTGGTCCTGGACAGCCCATCCAGCAGTGTCATATTTTAAGTAGTGGATGTCAGCCAGCTGTGATGTAATGGAAGCACCATAACAGAACACTGTACTCTGAGTTTAAACACTTTCAGTAGACAGGTACACAGCACGTCTGTGTGGCTGTTCAAGCCATTCCGGGCTTTACAGTATCTGAGCTTCTTTTAGCCCTGTCTGAGCTCACAGTGAGGTCAGCAACGTGTCCCGCATCCATTGCAACATGCAAAGATAAAATGATGGTTGAGCATTACAGCTGCAGTATTTACTGGACCATTCCTGAGATTAACCCTTTCAGTCATGGTGGGACCTCAAGGCCTTATCTTTGCAGCGTATGTTAACCTATGCCATTGGAAATCACGCTGGAGCCTCGCGGGACTCCATGTTCCCAGTCTGAGGTACTGTGTAAATATGTCAAACATTTTGTGGTCCTGTTAATGTATACTCAATACAGGAGTTACTTCTTCAGCACAACAAAAATAATTCAGGACTTTATTGGCTGGTTTCACAGACCCAGATTAACACTAATCTTGGTTTACCTTCCCTAAATTAACACTGGCTAGTTCAGGACTAGTGCTAATCAGGGTCTGTGAAACCGGCCAAAAGGGTTTAGGATTTTTAACTAGAAAATAACCAGCTGATGTTGTTCCAGTGGAGTTCTGGAGACTGCTTGGCAGGACTACAGGAGTCATGTTGACCACCGTACGAGGGAACAGCTAGAAAATGTTAAAAAAAAAAAAATGCAGATTTATCAGATCTGCTGTTTTTCCCTTGCAGTGAACAAAATGATCAGAGAAAACAGTGATATCTTCTCTGACTCCCATTGCAAAGTGTGCAGCGCTGTTCTCATCTCAGAATCACAGAAACTTGCACATTATCAGGTAACAGCTTACTAATTTAAAATATATATATATATATATAAGGATCCCCGAGTGGCTCATCCAGTTAAAGCGCTGACGCTGGAAGCGCAGGATGAGTCACACAGCTTGGACGGCGCCAGTTCGTGTCTGGGATGTGCAAAGAGGCCGGACTTTGCTGGGGAATCCGAAGGGGGCGTCACATTAGCTCTGATGCTCCCAGGGTGGGGGGTGGGAAACCGGCAGGGATTGCTTCTCCTCATCGCGCAACAGCGAACCCTGCTGGCCAGACAAAGAGCACATTCAGAGTGGATAAGAGGCAGGGCTGATCTCTGTTCTCCGGGATCGGTAGCCCGCCCACCTCTGCTCTGGATGGCTCGGTGTAAAAGCGATTCTGGCTTTAGGCTTGTGAGATCGGAGGACGCTCACATGCTATCAGAACGTCTGTGCTGTGTGGGGACCCGCTGCGGTGAGGAGAAAAAAAAACATTATTGGGCATTCCAAATTGGGGGAAAATAAATAAAAATTGGTCTCCTATTAATTTAATTGTGTAATGCATGAAAAGTCATTGAGGGGTTTTGGCACTTACAGTCTGCACTCTCTTTCTGTGTAGAGTATGAAACATGCAAATAAAGTGCGCCGATACCTGAGTATCCACAAGGATGAAGAACCTGTGGTGAAGAAGTTCAAACCACCATCGCCTAGCAATGTAAGATATGGCTCTGTTTCCACTAGCAAATTGTTGGTTTGGTTTTAAAATTTCCCACTGACCCACATTTTTCAAGGTTGTCCATTTTATAACGTGAAACTTCACTGCACAATGGGGCATTGTGCACTAGTCTCTGTAAGTCTCCTTGGATAAAGGAGTCTGCTAAATAAACTCATAGTAATAATAATAATCTATTGGCAATCGCAGTGCAACAGTAATATATTTCCCCCAGTCAGCTGTGAGGAATCTCTTCAAAAGCAGTTCCTGCTGGAATTAGGTTGTTAGTAAGCATGGCAAATAATGATGATCTGAGCACAAACAACACTAGAGAATCGGACAGGAAGTAGGACGTTCGGATATTGGGTAAATGTATGTCACGCACAGGGTCCTGTTTTAAAGTACCGTGTGTTCTTTGTTTTTCTTCAGGATAGCAGTAACGGGGAGGAGGATCGAATGAAGGCCTGCCCGGTTTGCAACATGACCTTCTCTTCCCCTGTTGTGGCTCAGTCCCACTACCAAGGCAAGGTTCACTCCAAAAACCTGAAGCTGAAAGAACAGGGCATCCCTGAAAAAGGTGAGGGGGGTGGGGAGGGGGCATGGCACTGCTTTTTGGATATCTGTCTGCCTTTTGTTCGAATTACTTCTTTATAAGTTACAATGTTTCTACCCTACCCCTGTCCCGTTGATGATCGATGTCCTATTTGTTGCCCCCGCTTTAGTGTACCCACAGTCGAAGACCGTCCCGAAAAAGCCCTCGCCTGTGAGTGCGCCCCCAGAGGTGTCGGCGGGCAACGACCCTGAGAAGTTCTGCTCCATCTGCCATGCCTCCTTCAACAACCCGCTCATGTCCAAGCAGCACTATGTGGGCAAGAAGCACAAAAAGCAGATGACCAAGGTGAAGCTCATGGAGCACTTTGGCCCCTCCTCTGCACCCGGTAAGCAGCTCTCAGAAGCTCACACAAACCACAGTCCTGCTGTCCTTAGGAATTCGCTGGTGTGTAACACATGCAAGCCAGCTACTATCTACTACTACCTTGTCCTTGGACGTGTGCGTCAGCATGGTGCTGCTCATACAAGCGCATGTGGGGTTTTAATGCACTGGCATTTACAGAGCAGTGTTTGTGTTCTTCTCTCCGCAGCTTCCACAGTGAAAGGCTACCCGTGCTCAGTGTGTAACATCGAGCTGAACTCCGTAGAGCAATACCAGGCACACATCAGCGGTGCCAAACACAAGAACAAGTAAGTGCCGTTCAGGGGTCTTTATTCATAATGTCCATTGCATTTGCTTTTCAGCATCATTGTTGAACATTTTGTGTGTGCAAAAAAAAAAACCCAAAGGCATCCAACCCGGGGTTTATTCAATTGATCCAATACTGCCGCTGAGATCATTCAAATGTGTCTACCAAGGTTATGAAGATCAAACATCCAACCAGGCATGATGCGAGTCTGTAAAAACAGGACACACTTCACACAGAGAGAGAGATATGGAGTGTGTATGGAAAGGGTTGCCAAGAATGTTGTTTAGCTTCCTCTCTAAAGTAAACTTACTTGGCTGTAGCCACGCTTTGCAGCAGACTGCAGTGGGGTATTAGGGGGTCTGGGTTTGAGATGTTGGGTGTGATTGCTGAACAAAAGCATATTCTTTGTTGACAGTGTGACTGGGAAGAAACAGGCAGCCTCCTTCGTTCGCCAGGCTGCCTCCTTCGTTCGCCAGGCAGCCGCTCCACCAGCGGAGCGCCAGTTCTTTCCAGATCTCCAGCCACGGCAGGATGAATACAGGGGCTATGGGGGCTACAATGAGCAGTACCCCTGAAAACACACCCAGCGTTCCTCCTCCTCCTCCCCCACCAGTTTTAGAGAAAGCGCTGCTTCCTTTTCTTTCTTTTTTTTTTAATTCTCGGAAACGGGCGAGCTTCAGAGCGCTTGGACGTTGGCTCAGATTAAGCTCCATTCTAATCCCTGTTTTTTTTTTTTATTAATTCTGTTTTAAGTTGTGGACTAGTTTGTGAAGTGGCTGTTATGTCACAATGCTCATCAAATTGTTTTATACATATGGTCTGTCTTTAAAAGAAAAAGGAGAAGGAAACATGTTTGGCACAGGGGATGGTTTGTTAGGTTTGTACAGCTCTGGCCAAAAGTTCGAATTTTAGGATTGAAAAAAAAAACAAACTATGAACATAATTTAGATCTTTTATTTGGCATCATGTAATCGAAAGGAAGTACATAATGATATCGCAAAAGTCTACCGAAAGCCATCGTAGCAGTACAGTATTTCATGTTCGATTTTTAAATCTCACATTTGTTAAGTATATGGAAAACTACAAAGCGGTGTGTAATTCAATAAGTTAACGTACCATTATTCAACAGGTTTCATTCAACTTTGTGAAGCACAGTTTGTTAATTCTATAGGGTGATGCAAAACTTTTGGCCATAGCTGTAGTATGAAGCATTGCAGTGTGAACAATATTATTAATATTATTAATGTTTTGCGCATTATAGCTCCACCTGTCTTTGGCTATACAGTACAAACTATAAATCCTTGTCAACTTTGCTTCATGGAACATCGGAATTGTATCTCAGATCTGAGGAACACCTTTTCCAAAACTACACATGATACAATTACTGAAATTAAACACGTGCCCTTTACCCTTTATTGTGATGCTTTTTTAATACATAAAACCTCATTTTACATAACCTAATTTAACCTTTTTTAATGTGAAATTTGGATAAACTTAATTCAAATTGGATTAAGCTTGCTTGTCTCTAAATCCACTTTTCTTGTTTGGTTGATAATTGAGTGAAATCTCCAGGTCTATTGAAGTGTTTTCTCCAGTCACCCTACATGTACAGTACATGCTAGCTGTGGTGAGTAAACCAAGGCAGCTTCAAGTCAGCCGTATCCTTGACTGCCAAGCAGTGATTAACAGTACTGTGTTCATAGTTTTGTTTTTAGAGAAAAAGCTGCTAGTAGTTCTACATTTTGCTTTTGTCTCGGCATTTAAAAGTGTAACTTGTGTGAATCTCTGTGCTACTTTGCAGTAGTGTGCTGGTCCTGTGTTTGCATCCTTCGCTGGCTGCATCCAGTCCACAGTAATGATGGTACACATGGATAAGCTTGGATATAAATGTGTACATCAGGGATGGAAATAAGACTCCCATTGCTTTGCAGTTTGAGCCATTCCTGGTTTTATTAGGAGTTTAATAAGACTTCCCTGAGCTTATTACCTATACGCTTAGGCTCATCATCAAGCTTGTAGTAAAACCTGGGATGGTTGAAACTGCTAAGGGAGTCTGTTATTTCCATCCCTGTAGATAACATCAAAATAATCAATAAATCACTGAGACGAAACATACTTTTACCATAATTAGACAGAGAATTACGCAGATGCCACAAGAGCATTTTAAATAAATCTGCGATTTCAGTTTTATAGTTTTATTTCATAAAAATATCAGTTAAAACTCACCTGTGTCTGTGTAAAATGAGTTACAAATTCCTTCTTGCACCTATGTCTAAACCTTCAGCAGCAGGACTGGCTTCCGTTGGCTATTTCTCACAGCTGTCTTTATAACAGTGAATGATAGAATCAGAATCTGTACGTGCCAGTGGCGAGATTAAGCTGGGAGTATGCAATTATAGACATTGAATATGATCTGTACATTTACAGGAAGAAAACAGTACGAGGCACCTCTATGCTAATTAAAACTTGCTGTGTACTAATGCAAAATGGTTCTTTCTATTTTTTAGTTTCCATTTTTTTCTCTAGTTTAAGATGTGGTAGAGTAGCATTTCTGTTCTCTTATACAGTTGGACAGCAGATGGCGCACTGGTACTGGATAAAGTTCTGTTTTTCTTGTGAGGATTTTGGGTGGACAAGAGCGCTTCTGTCTCACAAAATCAGAAGACAATATTACCCCATCAGAGACACGGTCAACTGTGCATATTAACATATTACAAATTGTGTTTTAATTAAAAAAAAAAAAAAAAAAAACACAGACTTAATGCAGTTATCCAATTTGGCAACAAACAAAAAGTGTACTAGCAAGTTCTGTAATGTGGTGTTTTGATTGGCTGAAAGTGGATTCATGGTTTATAATTTAGTGTAGACAGCCAGACTCTTAGCGGAGAATGGCCCTGTACTGTAGCTAGCTTGTGCCAGCATGAGCATGGCCATACACCGATCTGTCTTGGGCAAGGGGATGGTCAGAGACCCCTGGTGTCCTGCAAATGTGTTTGATTCCCTTGTGTGGTGTGCTTGTAGTTCATTTTAACAGTTTATCTTATAGTTTGATTTCCATAGAACCCAATCCCAGAGTTATTGTTAATAAATCTGCAGTAAAACCTACAGAAGCAAGTTCAGAATCCAAAGAATTAAAAAAGAAAAAAGATTAAATTCGGGGGGGGAGGGGGGAGCGGACATGCTCATTCAAAAATATGAGTTCATGGTTTTTTGCGTATTTTCTTTAACTAAATGAGACGTAAATCTCCTGCCTATTTATTTTTTAATGCGCTTAGCCGAACAAAAGAACTCAGTGTTCCCATGTGCTGGCACTGCGACAAGTTCCATTCATAAAAAAATAAAAATAAACTGAGCACTTTCTCTCCCTTCTCTGATAACATCTATTTCCACTAAGGGGGCGGTGCCTGTGTCTCTCTATTCAGAGGCTGGCCAGACAGGGAGCGAGAGTCACCGCAGGACTGGAACCTTGCTTCCTGCCAGGCGCCAAGGTGTATAAACACTGCGCCGCTTCTCTAGCTGCTACACAGAGCTCATTAACAGAGTGGCGGAGGGGGCGGCGTACACTAGGGGGAGCCAGAGTACACTGGTCTCACTGTTCTCCAGAACTGCCAGCATGCAAACATAAAGGGACAATTCTCTTGCATTGCTCAGTGGTTTTATTTTATATAAGCACCCACTAGGGAAAGGATTCCATATGTGAGACGTTGCATCTTTAGTATATAAAGATGTATACAGTACAGTAAGGGTATATATCATGAAGGAAGTACTTTTAAGTGCATCTAGCTTTTTAAAAGTGTAATTTTCTTCTAAATAGTGTTTGTGTTTCCCCAAGTTACTTTTCCTAAATTATTTTTTTTGGTATAAATTCCTGATTTTTTTTTTCTTTTTTCTTTTAAGTAGTTCAGTACAGTAGTACAACTTTTTTTTTTTTTTTTTTTTTTTAAGTAGCAGAAATTGGTCTGCATGCATTTCTGGAAAACGCTGCTCCCTACTGGTGAAACACTAGCTGTAACACCTCCCCACAGAAACACAGAGACCCTCGTTACACCTCAGTAGAGGGACATTGTTAACCTTGTGTGATTGTGAGTGGCTGTGTCTATTCAGGGGTGTCAATAGAGAGGGGGTGCAAAGCACAGATCCCCCCCCCCCCCCCCCCCCCAAGTAAAATCTGCAGTGACTTCACCCCAAGAAAAAACACAAACGCAGAAGCAATTTGTTTATCAGCCAGCAGGTGCCTGTACAGATATTGAGATCTGAAAGGTGAAAACACTTCCATTGCTAAACCAAGGTTATGCATTTCTGATCCATCGTGTGTGTGTGTGTGTGTGCGTGCGTGCGTGCGTGCGTGCGTGCGTGCGTGCGTGCGTGCGTGCGTGCGTGCGTGCGTGCGTGTGTGTGTGTTTGCACACAGTACATGTGTTTTGCATGTCAAGTGCAGGCTCCGGTGCTTTGGTGCAGTAATGTGTTAGTTTAAGATTCTGCCACTATTATTTTCTATTTAATTATAGAAGTGTTTTGTTTTTTTTTAAATGCCAACCCACTGTGCCACCATGCCCCTGGTGTTCAGCGTTTTTAGGATTTATTTGTGGAAACATCGCTAGGAGCTCGAGGTTTCTCAATAGACCATACCCCTGCCAAGAGCTGTTCCCGGGGGGGCTGGCAGGATCAGTCCAGCCAGACAGACTACCTGATCAGTGCCTCTGGGGAGCAAGCAATTCAGACAATATAACCACTTTTGTTTATTGCCCGTAAATTGCTTCAAATCTCTTGACAGACTGAGAATAAAATTCCATTCAGCGAGCAGGACTGACTGAAGCTGTCTGCTCATACTCCCCTAGAACCCAGCTTTAGAGCAAATGCAAAGCTTTCGCCCTCTTCTCTGAAACAGTTTACGACACAAGAACGGGAATCGGACTGCTCCTGTCTGCAGCAGGTTGTTTTTTTATTTGTGGATAATCATTTCTTTTAAACTTTAAGTGCTTGAAACAAACTCCTTAGTTTTATGAAATGTATTTTATAGGTGTGGTGTGGGGGATATTGGACAATCCCTCTGAAAGGGATTGTTGGCATATCTGTAGTAAATAGTGACTAATAGGGGCTGGGAGGCCTGGACGACCTTTATTGAGTATTGCTGCAAATCTCACTATTACGTTGTTTAGAATTAAGGAGGGACTGTCTCTGTAGTAGTAACCTTGACAGCATCAGGACGGCAGGTAGCAGCTTGTGTTTTGAGGTGGTTGTTTTTTTGTGGGGCTAGAGGGCGAACTGAAACATTAGTTTATGATAAAGAAGGAGGAAGAGTTTAAAAGAGCTCTGCCCCCCATTAATCAGCCAATGACAGGTCTGCTAAGAGGAGAGTGAGAGGGCCCTGTGTTTGCACTGGGAGTGCAAGGGGCCAGGATGTGGGGGCTGAGGGCTTGGAGGGTCTGTAACAGGAGTGAGAGCAGATGGGAGTGGTGATAAAAGATCAGGGGGACTCCATTCAGAGCTCTATCTCTGCAATTAATAGGTTATTGTCAGAAATGGAGGCAGACGGGGGGTCATCGCCACGCCACAGCGCTTCATTCAGGAACAAAAACGTATCTTGGGAATGGCCGATCGTGTGGACAGAAGGGGAGGGGCCAGGGTCAGACTGCCTGCCTTTACTCTCCTATAGGGTTACGCAATGGAAATGACAAACCCACATTTACACAGCAGGCCTGGAGGCCTAATAGTTAGAGCTGAGGGACTGGGAGGCAGTGTAGCCTAATGGTTAGAGCTGAGGGACTGGGAGGCAGTGTGGGCTAGAGGTTAGAGCTGAGAGACTGGGAGGCAGTGTGGTCTAGTGGTTAGAGCTGAGGACTAGGAGGCGGTTTGGCCTAGTTCGTTGGTGAACCAGTTCTTGTATCACAACTGATTATGCTTGGGAATTGGACCACACATATGAGCAGACAATATAACATTGACTTTGTTCCAGTAAAGGGTCTTGTGAACCTGCATGACCAGCTGAAAACCAGCACTGCCAGACTGGGCCGGGCGCTAGTCATTGCAACAGGGATGGGAAAGAAAGAAAAGTCTTTTAGCAGCTGGGTTTTAAAAGAGGGAGAGAGAGAAGCTTGTGAACGTGAGTGTGAATTCCTGTGCTTGTTTCCAGTAAACAGCGAGTGCTGAGAGAAGCACAGCCTGCCCTGGGCTGGGAAGGTAGGTGTGATGTCACCATGGCTAATGGCACACCTGTCCCCAGTTGGGGGAGATTAGTTCTCATGTTCTTTTGAACTTTGTGCCAATAAGAAATATCATACAAATAAAATAAATAGAAAAAAACATGGATGCAGAATTGTAAAAAGATTGCAATTGGCATCATTCAAATGTGCTTGTGTGTGTGTGTGTTTGTCTGTCTGTGTGTTTGTGTGTGTCTGTGTGTTGCTCCCTCGTTGCAGTGACTAGTTAAAGAATAACGACTTGATTATTGTTTGTTAAAACATGCCTGCTTCCTCTGAAAAGCAGTTGTACTTGAGCGAGGATTTCTGTGAATGAAAGGAGTGTGTGAATGCTCAAGAGGAGATTAATGATTGACGGGGCAGGGCGAATGCCAGTACACTTGTGAATAATTTTCAACACCGCGGTTGTTTGGAGAGAGGGAGAGAGGGAGAAGGGGAAAGAGAGGGAGGGTGGAAAGTAGATGAAGGCAGATTCCCAGTGCTAATGTAAACACCTGCATGCCTGCATACCTGCGCTGTGCCCCTCCCTTCATGTTGAAGGGATGATGATACCAGCATGAGACCCAGAGAACACTAAAGAGATGTCATCTCCTCTTCTATAACTTCCCCTACTTGACAGCTTTGCACAGAGAGGGAGATTAGTGTATTCCTGGAACAGATAAACTCACTCAGTTTATCCATACTCTAGAGATACTTTAAAGCTCTTGTCACTGAAGAACCCAGCTATAAAGTAAAGGAAGCCAGTACGTTCAAGTAGCTCTGGAGTTTGGACTAGTAAGTGATAGGCGCTAATGCACTGGGAGGCAGTGTGGTCTAGTGGTTAGAGCTGAGGGACTGGGAGGCAGTGTGTTCTAGTGGTTAGAGTTGAGAGACTGGGAGGCAGTATGGTCTAGTGGTTAGAGCTGAGGGACTGGGGGGCAGTGTGTTATAATGGTTAGATCAAGGAAAACTGCTTATGTATGGAAAAATAGATTTCTGAGCAGAAGGGGTTAAACATTGTTAGTTTGCAGCCAAACTTCACCCAACAGTAATCTTTTGCATGCTGATCTTGGTATTTTCACACATAATCGCTTCCCTACTTATGTAGCTCGAATGGGGATTATCACAAACGTTTCTCTCACCCCAGTAAAAAAAAAAAAAAAAAAAAAAAGTATTTCATAGAGTCTGTTTTCAGAGCAGCTCTGTTGGTGCAGGTGGTTCCAGGGTTCAAATTACCCAGCGGAGAAAGTTTCTCTGGCTCTCCCCTTCCCCCATGATCTGCACATTCCTCAGCATTACTTCAAATTCTAATGACAGATGGACACATTCTCTCTGCCCTCCTCTGGTCAAGGATAAATGGAGCAACATGTGAGCAAACAGTTAAGTGCAGCACCTGTTCAGACAGGGGGCCAGGCCATACCTCTTAAGAACCTCACTTACCTGGAGTCCTACAAACAGCACTGCCCTCCAGGGGTGTTTGCATGGGGTATGAAGACCCCGCAGTGAAACTGACCCTCACTGTAAATCTGGCCAGAGATGGAAATAAGACTCCCATTGCATATAACTAGGCAGCGCTGCTCCCTCAGCCCTAACAATGGCCTCATTGAGATCCGAGGGCTCTGTGTTTGTAGAGCAGTGAAACAAAAGGGTGCGTTTGTTTCAGCACCTCCACGTACCAATCCAGAAGATGCAATTAAACCCCAAACGCACCTGATCCACAGTGTTGGAGCATAAAACAGAGTGTGGGTCTAACTAAAAGAAACTGAAGACACTTTTAATTACACTCCCAGTGTGTAGATTAAAACCTATTACCACACAGTCACAAAGCTGTCTCTTCAAAGTAAATGAATATTAATTACAGATATAATAAGAGCATACATTACTATAGTAACCCTTGCAGGTGGACTCGGTCACTACCCCGTGTCAGCTAAGCTCATCTTGTCTCATTGGTGTTGAAATGCATAATATTGTACTAATTAACGCTAAGCCACTGTTGTAGGAGACATACACATCGAAGCCCGTCATTATCAGTATTGTTAGTTTGAACTCAATAACAGGGTTAAGAATAAAATGGTGCACACTTACCACGGGATCATAGGCTTAGTGATCATAGAGTGGTCTGGCCCGGTGTCACGCTGTGTAACACAGGCAATGCTGTGCACACAGACCCTCCACATTTACACTTCCAGCATTCACACAGTACTGACAGCACAAGCTCTCGACTTGCCCAGTATTGAAGCAGCACACAGGAGAGCCGAGATCCAGCCTGAATATGAGCACACTCTGACAAGCAGGGTTTGTTTGAGCAGGCTTGCTAATCAGGAGAGTGCCAGTCTCCTATAAAGCATGCATGGTGCATACGAATGATTGTATGCAGAATAGTGGGTGTAACGAGAAAGTGGTAAAAAAAAAAAAAATGCACGACTCCTAAGAGGACCCGCAATTAACGACTTCCCCAGCTCATTTTCTACAATAAAAGTGCAGCTGATCCCTGACAGTTCGGGCTCATGCACAGTCGGTTGCTTTGCTACGGTTTGCTTAACCTCCCCACTCCAGCTGTATTCACACACACACAATCGGATGCCACCCCCGCTGCTAAAAACTCACTTAAGAAGCTTAAGCAAGCTAAAGAACAAGAAAACTGAATGAACAGACGATTGGAGGAAGGAATTCATAAATGAAAGAAAGAATGAGTGCATCCTCCTTTACCTTCCCCGAGGGGATCAAAGACTTTTGGAGGGAAGGGGAGAGCAGACCGATTGACTGACCATGGGGCTGGACCATCCGGTTGAGGTTTGGAATTTGTACAGTGTACTAATCCTGTTCATCAGAGCCAGTGACTGAACTGGAGGAAAGCTGTCACACAAGCAATCGGACAGCATCCACAAGCCTGCCCGCTATCTACGCTGGTCTGTACATGTCTCTGGTTCTCCAGCCATCTCCTTGCTCTGGAGTCCTGTCAACAGGTTTCAGGGCGTCATGACAGTAAAGGCCCTGCCCTCCGAAATGAAACCATCTACGCCATCCAATAACGCAGCTGGAAAACAGTGATTATTTCTTCCATGTTCATTTGAAATGTTCTTGCTGGGCACTGCATAACTCCTGCTGGAGAGAAGGCAGCCAGCAGGATGGGTTTATTAAACTCAGCATTTGATGGCGGATGGAGAAGAATAATTGGATGAATGGATCTACAAAGGAATGAAAGCGCTGCCAGAGTAGCTTTGAAAGGAAAAGTTAATCTCGGGAACGCCTGACCTAGCCTCTGAATGCCAGATCCGAAAGCAGCGAGGTGAAAACGCTGCAGAGTCCAGACTGTAGAAATGACACCCAAGTTCATTCTCACATAATGCCCAACGAAACCTATTAGAGCTGAAGCATGTGACCTGGAATCTGACTGAGGAGTGCCTTGCAGATTGCTGTTTGTAGCTTGTTTCTGAACTGAGAACCTTCATGCATGCCAACTGCACTGTGCTGTAGATTACAGTGACAAAATAAGCGATCTGCACTTCTACCCTTATAAAACTTTCCCAGGGTATGTTTGCAGTTGTGCCATGCCTTTCCCATGGCTATACTATGCTTTCACCATAGCTTACCCTGGCTTCCCATGTTTATCAATATGCTTATGTAAATGTATACCTGTAATTGTGCCTTTTGTGCTACACTCTGATCTGGCTGCACAAAGCGAACACTGTCTCAGATTGAAACAATTCTCATATGTGCAAATGAAGATACAAAGCAAGCATGGAGTCACTTGGAGTGGTTACACCAGAGGACTCGGAACCAGGAGATCCAGGGTTTGAACAGTAGCTCAGCCACAGACTCGGAGTGTGCTTGGCTTGGGTGCATCGATTGATCTCAGTTCAGCTGTTGAATGGAGGGTGGTAGCAATACCCCCATCGAAAACAAGATGCTCCTTCTCAGCTGGGCTTACGGTGGCGCAATATAAAAACACAAAGCTGCAGCAGAGCCCACATGCCATACAGGCTGGCTTTGAATGAATGCAGTGTGGCCCTGCTTCCTGCCCGCTGCTATTCAGTTTCATGCTGGATTTCAACACAGAGTCAACGTATTTAGCATAACAGTTGCTGTAGGAAGATGCCAGGATTGTAGACATTTCCTCAGGAAGCAATTGTCTTTACATAATCCCATCCCACCCCCGCCAAAAAAAAAGAAAGAGAAAACACTGGAAAAAAAATGTGGTTTGGTAGCAGAGCTTGCATTTGTTCCTGGATGGATTTACAGGAAACAATTGGCATTGCGATGAGCGCAGAAAATGGAATGCCAAACGAGCTCTGGAAGGGGAGCGTGTAGAAACATGATCGTTGTGTGTGCACGATGTCCTTCAGCCCCAGCAGTACAGATCAGCTCCAGCACTGGGGCTAATTGCACAGTCTGCTTGGTTGTCTGATGAACGCTCGAGGGGGGGGCGGTGAGAAGTGTCTTGTTCAAATTAAAATAACTTGTTGTTGTGAAACCTCATCCACACATCTGTTATGACTTCTGTCAAATCACTTTCCTTGACATGGGAATTAGAAGAGACACACGGATCCAGTTTTAATAGCTACTTTCACCTCTCTGCGGCTGACAGCAGTGCGGAGAGCTTGTTCTGTTGCCATGGTGACACATACAGCAGTTTGCATGACCCCAGCCCAAATCGGGTGGGAAGCACCTTGCGTGAAGTCTAGATCTTGAACAGACTTTTTGGATTGGCTTGGAGAGCCTTGATAATCTAGAATACTGGACTGTGTGTGCATTTCATATATAGTGCCTTTCATGTCTCAAAGCACTTCACAAGGACGGAGAACCCAGCAACATGCTTGCCCCCTGGAGGTGGAAAGGCGCCAGTGCATTTGAGCAATGTATTTACTTTGTCCTGGATGTCAGTGCTGATTGTTGGAATGTGCAGGAGGTTAGATTCAGCCCTGCTCTTCGTTGAATCCTCGCAGTACTGTAATTGCACGGGCTGGTTGACATTTCCTTGAGATGACATCCGGTGCGGTTTGATGTTTTGGTTGTTTTGAGTTTTCGCAGTGGGGTTGGTCAGACAGGACAGTGTCCGATGTGTGAAACGCTACCAGCTGGTAGTAACACAGATGCACCCACCAGCCCCTCTGTGCCCCGCAGTGTTTCTTTAGCAGCACACAGACTGAAGGGGCTCTTTGTCTGTGAGAACCCGATAACAGGATTACCGGCATTCTGGGAAAAGGCTAAGCGTTACTAATTTCTCTGGTTTTAGGGATGCAAACGGGATGAGGAGGGGGAGAGAGTGGCGATTTTAAGTTTACATTTCATAATCCCCTACTTGACAGCGCAGTCTAAAACTTCATATTGTGTCCGTATTGCACATTGAATATTTCCCAGAATACTCACCCTTTTCTCAGAACCTTTGTTTTCTCCGTATGGCGTTGATTCAGCAGAGAGTGATCCATGCACACCATACCATTGTTGCTGTGAGTCCTTGCTTCATTACACATTACACACCACCTTCTTCTCAGCTGCTCAAACACTCCATTCACAGCCATTCCTGGGTGCAAGCACCTAGACTGTACCACAAACAAGCAGCTGCTTGCTGAAGCACAGTAAAGAATCCAAACTGCGTTTGAGGTCCCTGCAAAACCAGCTGATCCGCCCTTCTAACTACACTGCAGACTGAATGCACTGCACTTTAACTGCAGCTTCACTGGAGAGCTTTAGTGAAGCACAGGGATGGAAATCGGCCTCCTATTGCATAGCGGCTTCATTCATTCCGGGTTTCACTGCGAGCTTGATTAGCCCCAGTGTATGGGTAACAAGCTCAGCTGTGTCTGATTAAAATCATGTTAAAAAAACAGGAACGGATCAAACTGCTATGCAATGGGAGTCTTATTTCCTTCCCTGAAGCATGTTGCTTGTTTCATTTCTATAGGCTTTCTTTGTTTAAAATAAGGTTAAATAAAGAAAGTCATTTTTTTCCAGTTTACATAGAAGCTTGGATCTGTTTGAACAGGGTGCAGGTGAAGCCAGAGTTTTGGGGTGATGGTGGAACAGGGGTCTCACAAAAAGCCGCTCGCCACTGAAAATAGAAACAAGACTGGGGAGGGAGGGGTGGGGTGGGGGGGGGGGGGGTCCTGGGTAGCATAAATGAATCAAATAAGAAGTGTGTGATGAAATGGAATCGTTCTCACTCTTACTCACACACAGGCCTGCATTGTGTGCCTGGGAGTGGAACTGATCCGAGGGATAACATGTTCCCAGTGAACACAGTGATTCCTCTGGCAGACCCTCTGTGGCTGGAAGCTAACAGCAGCAGCTCTTGAAGGAAGCCTCCCCCTCACACATACACACACACACACAGACACAGTTTAAGGCTGGTTTCTGCTGTCACACTGGCAGTATAAGCACTTCATTGTTCGTTCACTAAGTGCTGTGAAGTGCTGGCCTGTGTATTCACTGGGTTATGGGCAATCACTCAACCCGACACAGAGCCCTAAACATTTTCATTTTCACCTGTTTTTTTAACCTGACAGCTGATCCTTATCTGTTTATTACCGCACATCCCCCTACCCCTCTCCTCCACCACGGTGCACAGAACATACGAGTGTCCTGGAACAAAAATAAAACCTGACCAGTCCTATCCCCCTCAGCCTGATCCCAGGGCTTCAGCATTGTCAAGGGATTCTGTGGTAGCATTTTAGCATAGTATTATCAGCTGTTCAGAACATATTACAAGACCATAATCACAATAACTAAACTGAACATTTTCAATAATAATTCTGACAGTGGCACATTTAACAAATCCTCTCATGACTTTTAAACACAAATCTATCTCCAGTCTATATGTTGAATGTTATATATTTCAATAATTCCACTCTGCGGACAGTGATCTCTGCCTGATAAGCTGCCTGGAGTTGTGGATTCCACAGTGCACACTGCATTCCGGTGCCTTTCTGCTGAGTTTGCTTGAAGCTTGTCTGTTGATTTCACACAGATATCCTCCTAATCATTTTACACGGTGGGGAGGTTGAGCGGCTATCCATTTTCATAGCTGCAACAAGATATGAAACTATATGTTTTTAAAAGAAAGATGTAAATCCACTGTATCCAACAAGAGCAAACTGATTCACAGTCACCTTTCAAGCATGTGTGACCAACACGTCCCAGCAAACCGAGATTAAAAGAGAAATGTGGACGACACGCATTGCCATGCGGAGCAGCCAGTGTCTGGGAACAAGCTGCAAAGAAACAATACCACAATCCAGTGCATTTTACTAAACCCTTCTGAAACTGTTCAAAGACTGTCCTTCACTCAGCTGTGCCGGTACGTTCCCTCTCGTTTTAGTCTTTCACAAGAAGGAAATCTGCTTATGAAACTGTGCCCAGTTTCCAAGGGTATTCCAACACAGCAAAGCGCTACTGTCCGGTTCTGCAGCTAGGCAGCTCTGGGGCCAAATAATCTATGAACAGGATTTATGCAGCCCTGCCAAAACAAAACGAGCAAGTATTGAGCTGAGTGTGCTGTGTTGGGGAAGTTCATCACATTGGGTCTCATTTAGATTGAGGCTCCAGCTACTAGGACAGGCAGACAGAGAAGCCCTCGCCATTGCACTGTCCAATGGGGACGGGCCATCCTCATCAGCGAGGACAGCCCTGATGTAATACGCTGAGTGTGCAAGGTATTCAAAGGGCTCTGGAGGGCTACATGAGAGGTCCTTAATGACTTTCAGTAAAAAGCAAACAGGCAATCGGCTTTCCATATCGTAAGAGGAATCACCTGCCAACCGAGCAGCTACCCCTACAGTACCACATCCAGCACATTTCCTTCTTGACCCACAACATGAAGGTGCAGATTGTGTGTACTTCAGAATACAAGATGAATACAACACCTTTTTAAGAACTAAATATGCCGTCAAAAAATAAAAAATAAAAGTGCCAAAATATTTAGTTTGTTGTTGACTTTCACCCCGTGTGGAGTTTTGTCTGACTGGAATTAGAAGTATTAAATAAGAATATAGTGAGAGTCAATGAGAAGTCCCCACAAATACAGGAATGCACTGTGGCATTAAAGTGATCCCGCTTCTACTGCTGTGGAGAATAGAGAGAGAGGGGAGAGCTGGGGGGAGTGCACTGAAACTGGAGCCTGAAACAGCTGGTGAGTTTGAATCCGTTCTGAGCCAGCGCTGGTAAGAGCTGTCGATACGGCAATTTATCAGAAGCTGGCAGCTAATGCCCAACACATGCGATTAATGCCTCTGTGTGCTAAGAGCGGGCAGATGGGAGAGAAGGAAAGCGCTCCGACGGTGAGATAATGTGCGCTGACGGAGCCGACGTTTATATTGCTGTTGTATCTGTGCGCAATCACTCACAAATGGAACCTTCTCCTTGCTGGGGGGGGCTTCGTTAAAGGGCATGATCGATGAAGTCAGCATTTACAGAAACTCCACATTCACTTCTCTCAAGATCATTGAGTAGCTGAAGCTGTCTCTGATTTGACCTCCACTTTCTTGGTAGCAGTACTACTAAAATCAGGTATAGTTTCTATACTACTGGGGTCACCTACACTACTTGTGAATGGCAGTAGCAGTGCAGTGTAAATGCAGCAACAAAGCAAGGCTTTAGTAATACATTTGGTACTTTGGGAAGGATTTCTGCAGCTAAATAGATGCAGTCCAACTATATGGTGTGTTTATGATACAAAAACACTTCATAGAGAATTCAGGAATGTGCACAAAAGATTTACATTGGTACATGTAGGTGACTTTAAATGAAAGGCAGTGTAGGGCACAGCTCTGCTGCAGGGCAGAGGGCAGGTGGCATTTCAGCAGGTGGCAGGTGCTGGAGCATCTCGGGGCACCCAGGGGGGGGTGAGACAGCGAGCCCCAGCACTGAAGTGGGTCACAGAGCCGGATTTGTGCCCGCAGTGCCTCCTCTAATCCTCGGTTCCTGTTTTGTTTAAACGCATCGCCCGGAGGAAGCAGAGGATTTATTTGACAATTAGAGAGATAATACCTTCCCGTCAATTACCTGAAAGAGAAGGGGGGAGAGAGAGGGAGCGATCAGTCAGCCTGCACTGGGCCTCAGGCTTTAGATATTCCAGCAGAACGGCTTTCACTCCGGTGCTGTTGTGTCAATAACAGAACTGGCCTCGCCTTGATACCAGCGGCACTCAGAGCTCATTGTGCTCTGAAACTAATGAGGTGTCTAATGGAGTACTGTCTGGAGTGGAGCTGGAAGTGTAGTTCAGCTACACAGCACCAGACGAGGCAAATTGAAGGATTTAAAGCCTCTGTGTTTGACCTCACATTGCCATGTCAATTCAGCTGATCACCGTCGTGGAGTAGTCCCTCAGACTGTCCCTGCTGAGAAATGGGGATCGATTAACCCTGTGTTTCCTATCAAGGCTCTTTCCCCCGAGCCCCCGATCTCACCTCCTGTTGTTTAAACACACAGCTGACTGTTGTATACGACTGCTTTGTGTTGTGCAATACTGCCTGTGGAAGTTCCCTGCTAATCTTTTCATTTTAATTATGTATCCTAATTCCCTACCGATTTCCCACTGTCTACGAGTGACTTGTAATTACAACACTGCTAGCAGCCAGGAGGTCATGGGAAGAAGATGGAAAGAAAAAAGAGGGAAGAAAAAAAATCACTTTATATATGGATTAGTTTGTGCTATTAAACTAATGTAATAGTGCTAATTTCTTTGTGCATGTTATATCATGTATTGTTATTAATTGTTGCATATAAGAACATTGAAAAAATAAACACTGGAAAAGTAAAGAAAGAAGAGAAAAAAAGAAAAGGAGAAAGGAGGGGGAGCGAGGGTGGCGGGCGATCATTCCCACTGAAGGCCATCCAAGAGAAATCCATTCCAATCCCCCACCACACTGAAAAACAGAAAAGCAATAAATTGCAGTGTGAGAAATGTGCCGTGATGACAGGGCCCCTGGACTCCCTCTCAGTCTCGGGTGACCCTGCGTGTTTTCTCAGAGTAACATTGGAAACTCGAGGCCGAGGGGAGAGGGGGCTCCCCTGAAGACGCGGGCAGCTCCAGTGTCCCAGGACTCCATTGTGTGTGACCCTGGGAGCACGGCTAGTTACCTGATCAGCTCTGGAGGCGGGGGGCTCCATCACTTTTATTTATTTACTTATTTTGCAATTCTTTTCCCAGCAGGATAGCTTGTCAGAGACATAGCATCACATTTCCGGCAGGCTGTGTTTATGTGTGTTTGCAGAAGGGGCCTCACTGAAATGGAAGACTACCTGTCTTTAATGTGCTGAGTCTCAAGTCTGCAGTGAATCCTGCAGCAGCAGCAGCAGCGAGACCTAACCAGACAGCACAAGAAATCTGCTTTACTGTAAACAAGAGTCTGACTGGTTAAACAAGGGAGCACATTACAGCTTGCAAAACACTTGAATGGAGAGGCGAGGGCTGGACTTGAAGCACAAAGCAAATGGTTCAAAGAAGAACGTCTTACCATTCAACTGAGGAGCCAGCTCTGTAGTGGAGAGGTCAGCACAGGTCTTGTGCTGATGCTGGTATTATTAATTGATTAGCCACTAGAAGGAGATCCATTAAAGATCCACTCTCAAGGCATTCTGCTACTAAAGCTTGATGGGCAGTGCTTAGTTCTACACACTGTTCTGCTTCCAGGTATTAAAACACTCCCAATTCCTTGTGTGACTGGGATTTTGTATTCGTGATGGGCCAGGGGCAAAATCACCTAGAAATCAAGTGGGTACTACTGGATGGCTGCAGCAAGAGAATTAATGTTGTGTTCTGCAGGTCATTTGAAGTCAACATGCTGGGCAGGTTTCCAGCAATCAGCCTGATCTCAAAGCAGCAAGAAATAGTGCCCGTGCGAGACTGCTATCGATTGCTTAAATACATCGTAACAGATACAGATCTTTAACCTGAGGACAATGCAGAAGCCTGCACACTAGATTTTATTTCCAGAAACACGGTGAAAATAAAAAGCACACAGACGCAAGCTACAATTGGTCCTGCAGATCAGATTAAAAAGAGAAAGTTACTTCTGAAGTGGAGGAGCTGATAATCTCGAGCTCAGCACATCTGTGCGTGATCTCACCACCCTGTTCCCCTGTGAACCTGTAAACATTTTGTCGGCCTGGCTGATGGGAAGATTGGCACCCCTCATTTGCAGCCAGCTATTCTGCACACAAACACCAGCCTCGCACGGAAACACACTTGCACGGAAGCTTGCAGGAGCACAGATGTGTCTCCTGTGTTGTGAAACCAAGTGTTCCAGCCTCTAGTCAGAGGTGTAAGAGTAACTAACCCAGATTGTAATAGAGAACCCCACAAAAGGTACAAACAGCACTCGTGTGATGTAAGCGTGCTTCTTATCGCTGTACTGTTTGCTGCCAGGCAGTGCGAGTTATCAGACTTCATGGAGATACAGCATCATGAGTGTGTGAAAGGAGGCCAGGGCTGCCCTCATCGTTCCAGACAGCTTGTGCTGAATCTTTAACTGCGATTGCTTATCTGCTCCACACACAGGGACTGTACACTGTGGAGGGGAGGGCAGACGTCACAAGGACAACCCGGCTTTCTCTGCAGACTCAGCCCTTGACAAGATAACAAACACTGGAACACAATAGGGTCGTCTATCCTGCTGCCTACACCTGGTCAGAGAGACAGAGGCAGGGGCAGTCTGATAAGGACAGGGACAAACGTATTGATCCCAGCCTCCTCGTTCCAATCAGTTCCACGTGTTCCTGTTTTCCAGAACAAGCAAAGTGTCACAATCAGGGTGGTCGCGCAGGAGGGCATGGATCCAGCTGGTTGTGTTTGAAAGCATTGCGGATTTCTAGGATCTTTTTTGAGTTTTGTTATAATCATGTATCGTGGCCAGTGGACCTGAATAGGCTGGAGTGTTGATCTTGCAGTGGAGCATCAATTTACTTAAACTAAGGAATAGGAACACGGGGAAGACAAAATACCAAAAACAAAATAGGGATATGCAAACTTAGATTTATTTTTAGAATCATCTGTTACAGATGCAGATTTCATTCTTAAAGTTCAAGAGATCTCTTTCCCTGCGACTCACAAACACGCGCATGCCCTCTGACCCCTCTCCTCGCACAGGGCCAAACACTGCTTTACAAAACAATGGGGCTGGAAAATGAATTTAACACTGCAAAATACATCTTTTTATTTTCTTTAATATATAAACCAATAAATTAGGTATACCATAGATCAAAAAGTAATGTCTGTAAAATTGTCTCAAAAGGATGAATAGAAAAAAAAAAACCAAATGAAACACCTTGAAGAACATTGCAGATGTTAACATGACTTTAGAATTCATAAATGGAATGTAGATTTGGAATATCTGTCTCAATAGAATCCAGGCGGAAACATGCAGATACAATATATAGCATCTCCCACAAATCTCAGGGCTGAAATAATATTAGAAAGAAGATACATTTTTAAACGACAATCAGACGAAAGGTTAAAAGGTGAAGGGATGTTGTTTCTTTTGCTGAAATTAATTAAATTCCTTTACATCCTTTGTGTATCACTGAGTATCCTCAAACAAAAAAAAAGAAAAACCGCAGGAAATGCAAACAGCTACATTTCACCAGTTAGTTTCGATATTACTTCACCATGATGTTTACACAGTGATGCACACTGTTTGTACAAGGATTACCATTATATAAACAATGTAAAGAGCAGTTTTCACTGGGTGTGCAGTTACTTCTGTTAGTAAAACATTTCCTACATGCAGCATGATCTACATGCCCAGGAATGGGTGCCTCCACACTGAACACAGAGATCAGCTGAGCCCCAATTTAAAACCCACACATTATCAGATACTCTGCTTCGGTGCTTAGCAGCAACACCAGGGTTCTTTCACAGGATTCCGTATTGCCTCAAGGAATGGAAACTCCCTGAATGGAGTTTGAAGCATTAGCATGTGTGTGTTAAAGATGTGGTCCTGTAATGGCAGGCAGCAGGGAGCATTAACATAATAAGGGCCATGCGATTAGCATACAAGTACCATTGGCCTCAGCATCACCAGGCCACTCAGTTACACCCATTAAAGCTCTGCCATTGTTCACACGGAACGCAGTGCTGGGTGAAAGACTACAGAAAACAAAAAAGGAAAAGAAACCAGCAATTCAATCTGCAATGTGTTTGACTAAACTGTGCAAGTCAGGCACATTCCCAGCTATACTGTATATGATCTTATAGTGGATTATTGCTTAACGTTTTGGCAGATCTTTTCATGTTGGACATTAATGCACATTAAGACGTAAAAAACAATCTGTATTTTGTTACAATAAGTTTTATTTTGTATTGCTTTTATACAGGTACCGTTATTTGTAAAATAAACAACTTTTCTTTGTTATTTGGTTGGCAAAGGCGGCATAGTTAAAACATTTTCATCTTACTAAAAAAATGCTGTTAACGTTACAATTATTTCTTTACCTCATCATCTCGTCCGAAAATAATTTATAAAAAAAAAAGATTTGTACATAAAAAATATTTATATTAAATTATTCACAGGAGGTCAAGCACTATAGCAATGCGTAACAAGAGGTCCTGAGATCAACACTTAAAATATCAGATTGGAGAATATTCATCTATATATTCTATATATATTTATAATTCACAATGGCTGCAGACTTGTGTTTCATATCAAAATATATTTCAATTTGTTCTTCTTCTGCCAATGAAATAGCCACTGGTCTTGGAACTCTACCTATTTTATTTCAAGGCTTTTAAAACTAAAACTTTGGCCATTTAGAACGCGTCACCATGGCAACCGCTGGAACAATCGTCAGCACTTCCATCCTGGAAATGTCCTTTTTTGGATAAAAGTTATTTAGTTTTTTTCTCCTTCTTCTTCTGCCTCTTAAAGCAATAACACCTTTCTTATTTAATGCCCTGAACCAGACATTAAACAGTTTAAAAAAATTATAGTTTGTTGTTTTTTTTAAAAGATTAAAAAAATATAAAAAGTATTGTCAGGTCCTTATCCTAGATCCGATGTCATGGTAACCAAGGAGACAGGGGTCTGTCAACGTGGCATCATGGGTAAAGACTGAATCATTGTCCGAGGAACAGGTGCTTGAGGTGTCCTCACAGGAAGGAGAGTACTGCTCAAATGGGGTTGAGAGGTCCAAATACTGGGGGGGGGGGGAGAAGAACAATCACCAATTAGTACACTTACATCGAGTTCAGCTTTACCAGATCATTAACTAGCAAGAAGCCACTGAAGTGACAAAAGACTCCTCTTTTATAGTTGTTCATTTCTAGCTTCCAAGTCAAGGAGACTTGTGGCTTACATCTTTATCTGTGCACAAAAACACAGGTTCCTTTATGAAAACTGCAGGATTAATCTAAGGCAGCGTATAATAATAATAATAATAATAATAATAGCTACATATGCAACTCTACCCATATATATCCTTTCCTCTTACCTCATCTGAAATGGAGGCCAGTATCCTGTCCAGTTCGTTCACCAGCTGTTTGAAAGTGGGTCTGTGTGTGGGTACAGCGTGCCAGCACTCACTCATCAGCATGTACCTGTCAAAGGAAACAGAGACAGTTAATAACACGTTCCAGTCACCGTTTCCATCGCTGATGAAATGACAAGGCATGCAGGTGTGGATATGTAGACTCACAGCTCATGTGTGCAGTTGGACGGCTTGTCCATTCGGTGCCCTTCCTTCAGAAGCTTGAAAAGTTCCTCCACTGGGATTCCTGGGTAGGGGGACCCCCCCAGAGTGAAGATCTCCCACATCAGCACCCCAAAAGACCAGCTGCGGAAACACAAGGGGAATACAATTAAGAAATGAGCCAACTTGCAGCATGGGAAGTTTTAGATTCCATGCATCTTTTAAACTGAATCTCAAACTGTTATCTACAGAAACACCCTTTAATATTAACATGCCCTTTCCCAGCGCTGGTTTGCCTGAATTCTCCGAATGCTCCCATATTTCACATTTTAAGCCTAATTTCAACAATGTGCAAAGGGGTGGGGGCTAAAGAGGAATCCAAAGCATCAGCCGGTCTGGTCGGCACATTTGATGCAATTAGCTGCACTTACACGTCGCTCTGGTGCGTGTAGACTCTGTCAAACAAGGCTTCTGGTGCCATCCATTTCACTGGCAAGCGCCCCTGCAATAGAAAAAACAAAAAGCCAGTGAGTGGACAGCTGCTCACAGGAGCCGACATCCTGCGACAGCCCTCCTTCTGATCCGCGCCCTCCCAATTACCTCCCATCAGACACCCTGTCAATCAGGGACCGCACATCAAAGGGCTGTCTTCAAAAACATTAAAGCTGCAAACTTCCGCAGCTGAGCGTCAACTGTCACAAGTCCATAACTTTCCTAACACTGTTCATAATCAATGGAAAGGACAGGGGTACTCACGTTGGTTGTTTTTTTGTAGTAATCAATTTGATGGACTCCTCTCGCCAAGCCGAAATCAGCAATCTTCATGACGTTATCTTCAGTTACCAGAACGTTCCTAGCAGCGAGATCTCGGTGAATACACTAAAAAAAAAAAAAAAAAAAATTGAAAACAAATGTTAAAATACAAAAAAGGAAGAGCAAATAAATAAGCCCAAAAGAGATGCTGAAGACAAACTACCAAATGGGCCGAGGCACAGAAAGTTTCTCAAGTAGGTCAGTGGTTAGACTGTTTGGATTGACTCTTGGGCTCAGGGCCACTTCTGTTTGCTTACAGATTTATTGAAATATTTACACAGGGAAAGAGGTCCTGTTACCAGATGGGAGCTGTCAAGCCATCATTCCACCTGTCAGAATGGGCTAGCCTGTACAAACACCTTTCAAGGATGACTAACCCACTTACTGCCTGACTGAAGGACTTAACGAACTGAAACACTTATTTAACCAGGCGACTCTGCTCTCACACACTCCCTCAGAGGCAGGCTATCCGGGACGGTGGGAGGGGTTTGCAGGGGCGACTGGTACTTACTCGTTTGGACGCCAGGTACTCCATGCCCCGCGCTACCTGGTAAGCGCAGGACAGCAGGTCCTTGAAGGTGAGCTGTTCCTCGGGCACCTTGGTGACGTCAAAGGTGTAGTCCATGCCCGGGGGGCGTCGTGCCCTCAGGTACTCGCGCAGGCTGCCTTTGGAGGCGTACTCCACAAGCACGTAGAGCGGCCCGTCCTGGGTGCAGACCCCCAAGAGGTTAATGATGTTCTTGTGTTTGTCCATCACCTTCATCAACTCCATTTCAGAGATCAGGTCAGACAAGTCTTTATCTGTGGCATCATCTTCAGAAAGCAAAATGAATCATAGTATTAGTTTACATCCAAGACGAAATGTGCAACAAATTGGAATGAGTTGCAAATATAATGAACAGCCGAGACAGAGAGAGTGGAGCTCGTACCTTTCAGCATCTTGACCGCTACAGTGCTGGGCTGCTCAGGAGTCTCCTTGCTCATCCCATAAGCTTCTGCTCTGACTACCTGACCAAAGCATCCCTCACCAAGAGGCTTTCCCAGGACCAAGCTAGAAAACAAAATGAATACAAAATCAGCACAGTTAAGAACATGCCAAGAACACCAAATGCAATTGAAATTGGAGGATGTTGCTTTTGTTGTTGTGACAAAAAGGTTGCATGAAAGAAAATCCAGCACTTACTTGTCCCGCGGGAATTCCCAGATGGGGTCAAGGGGCAGCTCGAACTCCATGACCCCAGCCAGCATGGGGGTGCAGCTGGACGACAGACGGGCGACCCTCATGAGCGAAGCACTCGACTTGCCGGAAGAGTTGGAGTCTAGAGAGTACTGTGGAGGGAGAACGCAGGAGAGCAGGTGTCAATGCAAGAACACGCTTCAGTTAGTCTCTCTTTTCTATGACCTTTCCTTCTTCCTCCCCATATTGCACAGCTGCAGTTCAACATACCTGTCTGCGGAGGGGGAACTTGCTGAGTTTCTGCACTGGCAGGACTTCGAAGGGCTCCTTGTTTGGACTAGACTGCATGCGGCACAGCACCACAATCACGATCGCCATGACGACGGCCAGCGAGCCCGAGGCGTAGATGATGATGTCGGTGTACTTGGTCTCGGTCATGTCAATCTCTAGTTCTAGCTCCTCCTCTGAAAAGAGAGAGCGAAACACAATGGCGCTTTAATATACCACCCAGTCCCCTTGACTCTAACCAGCCAGGCTTGCTGGCGTCCCGAGTCACCTGGTTTAAGCTAAGCTTACCTGGTATGACGGTGAGCCAGGCAGATTGGAAGGAGATCCCAATGGAGTTCCCGGCCAGACAGGTGTACTCGCCAGCGTCTTTGTAGGTGACGTTGGGAAGATACAGGACCTCCATCTCAGAGGTGTTAACACTAGCTGTCTGCAAAAGAAAACCAGTTTTTATAACTTGCATTTATACAAGGAATATACAGTACAGGGATGGAAATAAGACTCCCATTACATAGCAGTATGATCCATTGTTATTTTTACTACAAGTTTAATCAGAGACACCTGAGCTTGTTGCCTATGCTCTTCGGCAGAGTAAAACCTGGAATAGGTAAATCTGCTATGCTGCTGTGCAGCAGGAGTCTTATTTCCATCCTTGCAGTGCAGTGCAGTGCAGTGCAGTGCAGTGCAGTGCAGTAACCCGTAACGGAAGGAGTACTGATTCCCACCTTCAGGACCATGACGTAGGGATAGCCGTCAGGCCCGTAGTGGCTGCCGTTCTTCTCGATGTGCTTGAGCCACTGGATGTGCGGCTGGGCGTCGCTGTAGACTTTGCAGTAGAGCTCCACGTCGCTTCCCAGCACCGCAGTGGTGTTAGCTGGCAAACCTGCCTGCAGGATGGGCCGGTGTGGGGAACGCTCTGGGGCAAACACAAATACATTGAATTTGAAACAAACACTGCAATTTACTACTCATTTATAGGCATAAAAATCAAGCTTGAGACCACGTGAACGTATTGCAATTCTAAGAAACGAAAAGCTAATTCTGGTGGGAAGCTGAACAGGGAGTGGAGTGGAGCTCTTACCCAGTACGTCTAGGATGTAGCTGTGGAAGATGACTCCGTACTTGTTCTCTACCACACATGTGTAGTTGCCCCTGTCTGAAGGCACCACGCTTTCCATCACCAAGCTCCAGTGCTGATGCCGTAACTGAAAGGCAGAAAAAAAAGATCACCATTAAAAACCTTCGCAAAAGGAATCAACGGCAATGCTTGTTAACCCTCACTACATTCCCAAGAGCTACAAATGCTGTAATTTCAAACGCAGTCCACCCCAGCCTACCTTGATGCCCCCGATGCGGTGCTCCCCTCGGAATTCGCGCCCGTTCTTCAGCCAGCGGATGGATGGCATGGGGCTGCCCATCGCGGGGCAGCGGAACTTCACTGTGTTCCCAGCTGGAACTGCATGCAGCTTCTTCTCCATTCTCTGAGTGTGTGTCCAGTAAGGTGCTGCCAAGAGAAAAACAAGCAAGATTAAAAAACTGAGAACACTGCACCTGGGCAAGGGAGCAGGCAGATAGAGGGTGCATACAACGCCTCAGGGAACATCTTCTACTAAACCAGTAGCAAAGAGGAAAGTTTAGGACCTGCCCCTCTCCCCCTCTTCTCTTACTGCCAGACTAATTAAGCTATATACACGGATGCGGCCAATTTGTACTGGAATGCAGCCAGCAGTCTGTAGCAAGGGCATCAGGAGGGGCACAGCCAGACTTCTGTTTATTTTTGGTTGCAAGCCTTCAGTTATTTAAAGGTTTTGTTTACTGTATAAACATGCTTCAAGAGAAGGGTTTATGGCAAAAAGTAGTTTCTGCTATCTGCAGTAAGCAGGTTCTCCTCTAGGTACCCCAGTGAGAAACATCTGCTTTACACAAAAAAATAAAGCCGGTGTGACTATTTGATGAAGGTGCTCACATCTCAGCTCTTGTCTCAGTACAATGCAGGGAGGGAGACTGGGGGAGGGGGACGGGACTCTTTAGATACGTTGCACAATGGGCGTGGGGGGCCAAAAGTCAACAATCTTTCTGCTTGGCTGGGCTTTCTCTAGAACCGCAGCGGTAGTGACAACACAATAAAAGGCTTGAAGACAAGGTCATCAAGCAAACAAAGGAGAAAATAAAGCGGTCATAGTCAGAGGACCCACCTCTGTTGAAGAAGACGCGTTCATCGTCCGATTCTGTGGCTTCATCCTCCAAACCGCTGTCTTCATCATCATCATTGCCCGACGCAAAGGAGTCTATTTAAAAAAAAAAAAAAAAAAAAAAACACAAAACAAATGGAAAATGAATAAACTATCATTTTGCAATGGGCTGTAGAAAAAGTGAAGTTTTGTTGATTTGAGCTGTGAAGTATTACAGGTATATTTTGAAGGTGCGACGCCTTACCTATGACAGTAATAGTAAAGTTCTGCAGGACTTCGCCTGTGCCACGCACTACGCACAGGTAGAGACCAGAGTCTTCGTAAGTCACGTCGGTGATTTCCAGAACGCTGGGTCTGATCTGCACCCGGTCGCCAGTCTGGACGCGGACCGCCTCCTTGTACCAGTTGATGCCCACGGTCCGGTTGGTCTCACAGGTCAGTTTGAGCACGTCGCCTTGGTCCAACAGGAAGTGCTCTGCAGTTTCTTCAGCCTGGGCTCCAGAAAACCCTGTCAGAGCAAGAACAAAAAAGTAGGAATGGATTGCATATTGACTGAATAAGTAAAATATGTAACAAATATGTTGACCCCCCCCCCCCCCCTCCCACCCACCCACACCTAATGCATGACCTTTAAACTCCTGGTACCCTTTGAACTCCAAAACATAAACAGTGATCCTCAGAGAGACAGAGGCTCTGCAGGGGATTGTGGGACAAACAGCCTGACAAGCGGACAAAGACTTGAATTAACATGTCTCAGCATGATGGGACTCCGAGGCTTCTAAACCCCGCCCCCTCCACCCCCCAGCAGCACGGAAACTTATTTATGAGAAGGTATTGGATGATGAGAGCCAGGGACTAGGAGCCAGAACTCTCCAGCCTTTAATCCCTGCATGCATTATATCCCTCATCTCTCTCTCCAGTTATGTAACCCGTCTTAATAATTTAAGCTTACCTGGTATGACCGCGAGCCAGGCTGACTGGTGGGAAATAAGTCCGACAGAGTTTCCAACCAGGCAGGTGTACTGTCCAGCATCTTCGAACGTGACATTGGGCAGGAGCAGGACATCCACCTTAGAGGTGTTCATATAAGCCGACTAGATAAAAGGAAGCAAAATGGAGTTAGAAAAAATAAATTATATATTTCAAAGATATAAAAGAAAATAGTCAGCACAAATCAGCCCAGCTCACTAACAAGTGATGTTCTCACCTTTAGGACCTGGACATAAGGGAGACCATGAGGCCCTACGCGGCTCCCGTTCCTCTCAACGTGTTTGAGCCACTGCAGCTGCATCTTGCCTGTCCTGTAGACTTGGCAGATCAGCTTCACGGTGCTGCCTGCCGTCGCGGTGCTGTTAGCAGGGAAACCCGGCTGCAGAAGGGATCGGGAATGCTCTAATAATGAGGGGGGGGGGGGGACAAATTAAATCAAGCCATCAATATTAATGTCCTCTAGCATTATGCATGCAGGCATTTCAGTTTTTATGTAAATAACTGAAGAAAAAAAAACCTCTAGACTAATTTCCTCACAAATTGCTTCCTGTGGGTTTTATGGGTGAATGCAGTCCTAGTTTCCTGTCCAGAATCCCTTACTTTCCATATGCTGGTTTGGTTTGTGTAAAAGGAATGAATGATGGGGGAAAATGGATTGCGGCAGACCAAGGTCCACTGACCTCTCGCCTCTCTCAAAACAAGCCTTTCACCTGCTTATATAATCTTTTTCATCCTTCTACGAAGAAAGCCCTGATCTGCTCTTTGGTACCGACAGCTTGGCAGCATTTCTTTCCCATAAAAACAAGAAGAATAAAGATAGAGAGTGTCAGTTTGCCCCACATCTAGCCAGTGCAAGGTGCAGCAATTAGAACTGCTCTCCTCTGTGCCAGTGAGCCAAAAGCCACCCAAAATGCAGAGAGGAGGCCTCCTGCACCCCCTACTGCTGCATGTAAACACTAATGAACTTGTCAAGTCCTATCCAGGGCACTGACCTGGCTTCGACCTCAGAGGGACCCGTTACATCACACCACGTACATAAAGGAGAAGGAAATGGATAGCAAAAATAACCAAACCAAGCCCAGAGCTTGCAAGTCAAGTTCCCATGCGTTGCTGCATATGAATGCCCTTTAATTTAATAGTTTCACCCCCTTACTAATTACAATTGGGAACACAGCCTCTGTACAGCTTTAACAAAAGCAGAGTCTGTGCACAGCCAGGGTTTCTGCACAGCTCTCCTGGCTAACAGATAAACACTTATTCTAAAACGTGTTATCACTGCTGCTTCAAACCTTGCTGAGTATTCCATGCCACCTCTGTTTTCTGGATGATATCCCAAGGGCAACCTTTTTCTTTGAATTCGGGCTTTTAAATGTTTTTAGTAGGTAACTCTGCCTTTGCAATCGCTGTCTCCTGTAAATGCCTTTAATTTCTCCTGGCAGGGGCTCAATAGCACATTGTTTTCCCTCGCTAACTGTTACTCGAAACCAGACCGGCTTCTTATCCTTGGGAAAGTGGGAGCCAAGTTTACAACTCAGATTAAAGAAAAATCATAATAAGAAAACAGAACACAAAGGGCTTTGTTGAAACAGCAGCTACCTATTCAGACCTGGCCTTTGAGTTCTATTTCTGAAATTACTTCCAGATGAATTCAAAAACAGTATTTCAGAATAACTATTAAACAAAAAAAAACAAACAGCAAGATTCCAGCTCACATGAGGGGACAAAATGCTTTCTCACCAACATTTCCCTTCCTGGAGTTTCTATCTCAGCCCCCCACATCTGCCTTCCCCTGCTCAGCTGTCTCCCCTCCTTGCTGGCACTGGGACAGGCACATCTTAACTTCCACACCCAGGGGCTTGGCGGGCTCGAGTAACACTGTTATCATCCAGATCTCTTTCCAAAGAGGGATTACATCACCACTTGATCTTCCATCCCCTGCTACACCGTGATCAGCTTCAGCGTTTTTAACCTAATCGAACCAAACGCACCTTCCAACTGGTACAACTGGTATCGCATATGAATGCAGATGCGAGACCACGCCTACCTTTCATTCTGGGATCTCCTGGATGCATCGAGTCTGCCAGCACAGCTACAGCCAGGGTGAGGAAGAGGAGGCACAGCTTGCAAACAGTCTTCATCTTCCCACAGAGGGGGGAGGGGGGGGGGGCTACCAAAAGCAGTCAGTGAAAGCTGGCTTCATTCAGGGTCCCAGCATGGACAAGTTAACTGCACACCCCAGCACTCCCTCCAAAAATCCTAGGGAAAATAAATATTAAATCTTCCACAAGAATTTAAACAGAAAACACAATGTATCCTGTAATTAACCCCCCCCCCCCCCCCCCAAATTTACTAGGGTTTTTTTTTCGTGTTGTCATAACATGCTTCAGGATGAACAGTGCTGCCTTATTGAAACAGATTATTATTTGATAGGGGTGGGGATATTCGCTCAGCGTAGGTATTACAGCATATACATGTGTTAATGTGCACTGCACAACTGCAAAAAAATCCACTATGTTTAAGAGTTCGCTCCAGTTTTAGCATTGGCACACTGCTATTAAAAGTTAGTTTGCATCAGCTGTGTTAGTTTTTAGAAGTGCTTTCCCCATACTTCTACCTTCAACAACACAGGCACGAACACAGAGCTAAGCTTGTGGCAGGCACCATCTGCTCCTCTCCTCTCCCCTTTCTTCCACCCCCCCAAACAGCGCTTCTTACTTTCTTAGCACTGCACTCCCCCTCTGAAAAAAGATAACCTCCATCGTGGTTAAAGATAAGCATGTTTACATCGTTCTTCAAGTGGCAAGGGTGTGGGGGGAGGAGAACAGTGCTGGTCTATGTGAACTTGCTTTCTGAACTTTTTTTTTTTTTTTTGGATTGTATATTTATTCTGTTTTAGGGACGGCAGCCGTGCACAGGCGCCAGTCGAGTAGCGGGGTTTATGTTTTTACAAGGAACCTGAGCCAACCCCATCCCGCTTCAAAAACGCGCACATTTTTAATAACGCACACGTGCAGGTTTGATTGGGCTCACAGTCATCGCCGATTATTCCCAATAGGAGCGCCTCTCTTGAGCGGTGCATTCGCAGTTTAGCAGCGACTGTGAAATCTCTCGCGTTAAGTAATCAACACTCCATTCGCACCAATTAATCAAAGCAGCGTTCTCTATCTGTACGGTATTAGACGCACATTCATTTTACCTGTTATAAAAAGGATGCCTCCCTTACAACTATGAATTTCATTATTCTATTATGGATCTAAATTTTGGATTTAAATGTACACAAACCACTGTAAAAAATAAATAAAAATAAACTACTACTAAAAAAAAATCCGACAATATCCAAGCGTACAATTCCCACATTTTCCCCGCTTAAAATAATCTACAACTTGAGTTTTAAAGGCTTTGTACATCACAGCCAATGGCAGTTTTGTCGTTAAGTACCACTGGTTAAAGTTTAACTCAATGCAAACAGCACAGATAATGCGAGCATCTGCGTCCTTGCGACTCCGCCGCTACACTGTTAATCTCCGTATTAATCAATCACCCACTGAACGTATTCTTATGCGCCGGGTATCCATTCATATATATATGTGTGTGCGTGTGATTAGGGGGTGGGGGTACCTGTGAATGATTAACAACTGTGTTTTCAGAAAAAAAAAAAACCTTTGAAAATGACCTATAGATGCTGACAGGGTGCTACGTTATCTTGTATTGGACACAATAACAATAACAATAATAATAATAATAATAATAATAATAATAATAATAATATTATTATTATTAACATATATGCACACCACTTCACTGGTGGAATACAAATTGGAGAATATTTATTTATTTAGAATTGTCATAGTATCGTACATAATACCACTACTAATAATATCATTATTATGCATTATAAAACTATGGAATCTATCCGATGCTGCCCTTTGGTGACACGGTAGATATCTAATCAAAAAGGAGCTAGACTATCTAAGCGAAAGCACTGTGGAGTCGGTGCGGGGTTGCGTACGCGCCCCTAGACTATGCAGCATCAGGACTCTAGAATTTCATTGAAACAAAATTAGCCGGGCCACTTGAGACCCCGCTCCAAACTGCCAAGGAGACCTAGAATTAAACATGAACCCACGTACAATTAAACACGGGCTCGGAACCATTTTAAACCGGGCCTGCTTCTTAAAAGAACTTTAATATGCATTATTATTATTATTATTATTATTATTATTATTAGCATCATCACCACCACCACCAATCTAAAATGTATTAAACAGAACAAGCCGAATATATGCCACAGCCGACATATATATGTGCATTACTGTATATGTTTTTGGTCTCCAACACTAAATCACTTTTTATCCAGAGTATATTCTATATTTTTGTAAACAGCTTAGTTGTAGGCATAGATAGGGTTACCTGCTTATATAAATCGAAACAATGCGCTCCATTAAGGCGAGGTGATAACGTCCTTACCCTTATTAGACTCCCTGATGCTGGTCTCCACACTGCTCTGCAAGGTCAATCCTAAACAGCGTTTCTTTAATGTACACAAGTTGGCTTCCCCATTTCAGCCCTGGAAGACGGTTATTTCCTTCGCTGGTCCTTGACTTATTCCCACAACATTCGTATTTTCTCCACAATCCTTTTTTTGGTTATGATTTCTGTTCAAACAAAAAATGAATACGCGACCCTCTGGAATCGTGTCCCACGGAGAGGAGAGCTGTGCGCCGCGGCTCGAGTTTAATACAGATATCCACAACAATAGATCGCTGCTCGGCTTCGTGGCGTCTCCAGTCCCGAGAAGAGCAGGGGGTGGACGGTATAAACTGGTCTGCACAAAGTCCAGCGAGTGTCCACTTATCCTAATAGCACACCGACGCTGCTGCTTCTTGATTTCTGACTAATTTCTCTGTAGTCTGATGTAAGCAAAATATAAAGACAACCCTCGTTCCGTTTATAAACGGGAAAGTGCTCGGTTTGGTGTTGCTATGCTAATCTGTATATACCTCGTGTTTTTTTGGTTGTTTTGTAACGCTATCTGTGCATGCTTGCTTCTCTGATGCTCTGCCCGTTCTCTAATGATTTGTCCTCACGGAAACTGGAGCATTTGTAAATCTCAATTAGCGACTCTCCGGTTACACAGCTCCGGCGTTCTTGCCGTGGGACTATGAGTAGAAGCACAACAACAATAGGCTATAAAGAGCGAGAACGACGGGAGGGGGTCTGGTCACAGCCACGCCCCCTAGAACCAAATCCTTCTACCCCCCCCCCAAATGCACCTCTCCGTACAACCAGCCCCATTCACACTGGAATTAGCCGACTGTTAGCCGATTCTTTTACATTGGTATTAATGAACATTAGCTATTTCATGCCTGTATAATTATTATTTTTTAAATATATATAAGGCTCCAACATTTGTACTTTATAATAAAGAAGAATCTCTACAAAATATTTGCAAATATATATATAGTCAAATTAAACAGCTATATCTAAATATCTAAAACGACGCACACACTTTTAAACTTGTGCAACCAAATAGTATCCAACGCTTTCTTTCCAGAAACTGCAGCAGTATGACACGTATGAAGGATATGTATCCCGCTGTGTAATCTGAGCATCGTTATCCCGTTTACTGAAATATAACCAATGGCAAAGTAACCGCAAAATAGAAAGCCTTGGCATTGAGGAGCATGGTGCGAAATGCCAATCATTATTTGCGTGGGGAAAGAATGGTAGACTTACACAGTCTATGTTGTGCTTTCATATTATTATTATTATTATTATTATTATTATTATTATTATTATTATTATTATTATTATTAATGAGTCATTTAGCAGACGTTTTTATCCAAAGCGACTTAGAGACTAGGGGGTGAACAATGCATCACAACTGCTGCTGCAGAGTCACTTACAATAGCGCCTCGGTTTCGGTCTCATTAAATCGTGATAGGAAATTTAAAAAGATAAACGCGTGTGTATCACATCATGTAATCTCCCATTGCGATTACTACACGATTATTCATTTAGCTATAGATCCTTGCTCCAGAAAACAACGAATCCTATGTAAGAACACTGGTAGCAATTTTAAAATACATTTTTTTTGTAAGCGTGTCACCGTGTGCTTTATGTTTTATGTATAAGAACTTAAGACAGTTTACAAACGAGAGGAGGGACGATCATAAAACGACCACATCATTGAAATATTCCTATAGTCTTGTTGATGTGATCTGCATACAGACCTGTGAATACATTCTTTTCATGTGAGGATGTCGTCAGAGGCAGATTGTGAAACGTGTTTAATGCGCTTTGATCACATTGATTACTTCACAATGATCCAATCCTGTCTATAGCCTATTGAAAAATGTAACTCATGACTGTTTCGCTGCTGATCACTGAATTATTCTGTTTATTCGGAAGTATGTCTTATCGGCAGGATGAAATGATAGAACACAATCTCTGCCTAGCATTCCCAGGCAAGTACTTCAATAAATACATGAATTGAGAATGACCCTGACATGGTGCTTTACAATATCGCTTCTCCAGCCAGCCAGTACCCTGCACTGGAGACACAGTTCCTATCAGATATAACCATTCACGTGGAGCTCATGTGTATAGTCCACACAGTATTCCATAGAGCATACTGTAGTACACTGGAGATCCTTGACAGCTGCTTTACAGAGCTACCACTCTGCTCTAATCTGCTTGGATAAATAAGTACACAAAACAAAACTAGAAAATCTGCCGCTTCAAATGGTGAGCCCTGGTGTGACAGGCTCTGAGTTATAAAGTGCTTTAAAGGAAATGAAAGGAGCCCGAGAAAGGGCCGTACCGCTGTAATGAGAGCCATGTCCCACTAAGCGCTGTACTCCAACCTGACAAAAGGGAACAGGATTAGGTTGCTGAGATCATGGACGCCGTTTAATACATTGAATCTGCGTAATCTGAAAATGAAGTCTGAGCTTCGGCAGTCTGAGTCAGACCCCCGCCCCCCTCACTCGGAGTGCAGGGGTGCCGTGCAAGCAGCCTCAAACCAGCAGTGCTCCCCCATCACGTTTAAACAAGTTAGACACCATGAGTAGATCTCATGTCACTGACAATTATTTTATGGTTGAGACAAAGGTAATATCTTTCTTGGTGGTGCCTATTAGAAACAATGGTGTCAGGGTATGGTTCCAACAAACACATTCTCTGCCTGTTTAGTGGTCTGTGGGTGAACCGACCTGATATATCACACAGTGTGTGCTTCTCTTGTATATAATGCATGCATGCTGCACAGTTAGTTAAAAACATGTCTGTATTTGAAAACTAGGAAACACAAAAATAAGTCTTAGCCATGAAGCTTTATTTGTCATATACAGTACTCTTATAAAAGTTTACCACAGTATTTTTGCATGGTATTTTTGTAGTTTGTCCCATGCTTTTCCCATGGTCATATGCTTTACCATACCTCATGCTTCCCTATGCTTTACTCTGTTTTCACTGTGCTCTATTACACGTTGCTGTGCTTTTACTAGGGGAAGCTTTAATAAGAGTATCTGTGCACTATTGCCTACTCACCACCTTGTTAAGACTGTGCAGGCATTAGAACTGTTCTAATGGAAATCTGTTTAATGCAATATAATCTTGTTTTGGGTTCTATTGGAATTCTTCTGTTTTTTCAAGGGCTATATTCTGGAATTTCCTTCTGATTGCCTCGCTGTCACCTTGTGCATGGTTCTGATTGGACGAACCATTCCCTCCTTCACTCCCCACCTCTCCACCCTCATTATGCAAAGGGACAAAGGCTAAATGATCCTGCAGAGTGTGTGAAGTTTATACTGTGATTGTGAGTATAATAATAATACAAAAAAAACTTCAGATGTGTGTAAACTTTACGTGGACTATCGAACCTGGCCCTTGTTTTATTTACCCTTTGCACCAGAGCAATGTTTGCAGAGTTTGTGCTGCAGTGTAACCTGAAATAATCAAAGGGGAGTGATGTATGTGTGCTTCAGGCATGTGACGGCTTATTAAAAACAAATACAAATAAGCATTAATGTGTTTATGTGTGTTCGGATTGACTGCACGTCTAAACCAGGGGTGTCCAAAGCTGGCCCTTCCACTCCTGGTCTTTCTTCCAATCCTGCTCCAAATTGTTTAATTGAAGCAATTAAACCTCCATCTAGACCCTGAAGACAATTGCTCCAGATCGAATCAATACCGTTAGTTTAAGTTGGCCATGAATGGAGGCAACAGAAGATAGGGTCGTCATGGTGATACAATAGTAAAGCTTCTTTCCCTGATATTGTCTCATAAAGCTGAAATTGATTAGCGATGGTCTGTATTGGAGAATCAAACCCCCACCACATCTCATCTCATCTCATCTCATCTCATCTCATCCCATCTCATCTCATCTCATCCCATCTCATCTCATCTCATCTCATCTCATCTCATCTCATCTCACCTCATCTCATCTCATCTCGTCTCATCTCATCCCCTCTCACCTCATCTCATCTCATCTCATCTCATCTCATCTCATCTCATCCCATCTCATTTCATCCCATCCCATCCCATCTCATCTCATCTCATCCCATCCCATCCCATCTCATTTCATTCCAACCCATCTCATCTCATCTCATCTCATCTCATCTCATCTCATCCCATCTCATTTCATCCCATCCCATCTCATCTCATCTCATCCCATCCCATCTCATCTCATCTCATCCCATCTCATCTCATCTCATCTCATCTCATCTCATCTCATCTCATCTCACCTCATCTCATCCCATCTCATCTCATCTCATCTCATCTCATCTCATTTCCTCTCATCCCATCTCACCTCATCTCATCCCATCCCATCCCATCCCATCCCATCCCATCCCATCTCATTTCATCCCATTCCATCCCATCTCATTTCATCCCATCCCAATGCTCTGTATTGGAGAAGCAAACCCCCCACCATATCTCATCTCATCTCATCTCATCTCATCCCAACTCATCCCATCTCATCTCATCTCATCTCATCTCATTTCCTCTCATCCCATCCCATCTCATCTCATCTCATCTCATCCCATCCCATCTCATCATCTCGCCTCGCCTCGTCTCGTCTCGTCCTGTCCCGTCCCGTCCCGTATCGCCTCGCCTCGTCCCGTCCCGTCCCGTCCCGTCCCATATCATCTCATCTCATCTCATCTCATCTCATCTCATCCCATCCCATCCCATCTCATCTCATCTCATCCCATCCCATCTCATCTCATCTCATCTCATCTCATCTCATCTCATCTCACCTCACCTCACCTCACCTCACCTCACCTCATTTCATCCAGGTTATCCCCTTCTTGTCCTCAAGTCAAACCCTCCCCAGCTGAGTACACACCAGGCAGCACTGTGGGGCTCGTTTACTGGGGGCAGCTTCACTGTCACACCATCCTGATTAATTTAGGGTATTTATCTGTTCCACTAGATCAAGTGAAATGCATACAGATACAGGCAGGTAAGAAAGCACACACACTTGCTGCTGAGAGCCAGGTGAGTGAAATCCCTTTAGATAGGTTATCTCAGGAGTGTGAACCTTTCTAAATGAAGTCACAGAAACACAGAGATGCTGTATTCAGATAACACAGTGACTGAATTGGAAGGGAAGCATACTAATGTGATCAGCTGCTACACAGGTGATAGCTCTGGAGGGTTAGGAGTAGCAATAGTCATTGGCTACAGGCAGACAGGTGTTGATGCACAGGTGCTAATACTTAATACTTTTCATGGTACCTATCTTACGGTATCTGTCTCTTTTTTAAAAACAATAACCTGGATGTTATGTTTTGGAGGGTTTGATACATTTTGATCAGGTTGACTCTTTTAGTTTTGAAGTAGGGTTAAACCAGATTTGAGCCTAGGCCTCCAAAGCTGAAGGGTTTGTGCGTAGCCAACTGCGCCACACACTGGTGCATCTCAGCACGGGCAGTGTTTCTGCACAGGGCTGGAAGTGAACAGATTGGGGCTGGGCTGTGGGACAATGTGTGACACTGTATCCGTATCGGACTGAGACAGTTGCATTCTCAGTGAGCCCTGCTTGGTCACTGCAGGACATGGGGCTAATGAAACCCTTGATTAAGCCCCCCCCCCCTCTCTCTCTCTCTCCGTGTTCTGTGGATCCCACTTCAAACAAGCAAGCATTCTGTCTCTTCAAAAGCGCCCCCCCCCCCCCTCCCCTCCCCCAGTCCCAGCAAGCTCGGTTCGCCCAGCTAGCATTAACGCAGCGTGCTGTTCACGCCTCCCAATCATACTCACTCCTAAATCCAAGGGCCTACGTTTTGTTCCGGCTGCTTCAATCTGAATGCCCCGTTAAAGCCTATTATCTGTGCCTCCTTTGTTACCCCCATTCCCCCCACTCTCCCCTTTCTCAATGGCTCCATCTTATCCAGTTCTTCTTTCTGCCAGGCAAATCAGAGGTTTTATTTTGCCAACTTTAGATGGCTATTTTCATGATCATCAAATGAGCTTTTAAGCCAGCTTTGGATCTTGACTGTTCTCTAAGTGTGCGATGCACACGTTGCTTAATACAAAGGACATGCATTTTTATATTTGAGCCATTTTGCACAAAGCTCTGAGTACTTTAAATAGTGCTCATTTTAAGGGTCTCTCTTGACAGATTAATAAAGTTGGACGTACAGGTCGCTGTCCTGGACTGTTGGAGGTTTATTCAACCGCAGCATGAAAAGTCACACGATCTTGGAACCTTGAACCTGTTTGTAGGAAATGTCTGTAATAAAGCTGTATCCTGTAATAAAACACACATTTCTAAATAGGCTAAACAAAGAATAAAAGAAACACTGGCCAAAGTATACAATCACCAAAGATTTAGAGAAGCTTCGGAAGTCTTGGACTTTGAAATGTCTGTAAAGTGGGCTAAAGCTTTATCTCAGTGCATCCATATTTGTGGTTCATTGCGGTCCGGTATACTGTACATGGTATATTTCACTGAAGAATCAGAATGTGTACTTTGCTGGTCACTTCTTCATAAAGAGCAAGGCAAGGTTATGACTAGGATTACCAATGTGTCAGTAGGTTTGGTGCACCGTGCAGATCTCATCTTAAGAAAGCAATCAAAATCTAACACGAGTCTCAGTGAGAAATCCAGCGTCTTCATTTTATCTGGGCTGTCCAAACAGTGGTGGCCAGGCTGCAGTTCTAGTATGAGAAGAAGGCTGTATTGGTACAGTGTTATTCTATCTAATTGTTGTGTTAATGGCCTGCAGATGGGCTAGCATTTAAACAAAAGTGAAAATACTGTGTGAGTCAATGAGAGAGCTTGAGTGTGTGTGTGTGTGTGTGTGTGTGTGTGTGTGAGTCAATGAGGGAGCTTGAGTGTGTGTGTGTGAGTCAATGAGGGAGCTTGAGTGTGTGTGTGTGTGTGTGTGTGTGTGTTGGGGGAGGGATTGGGGTTGCATTATTTATTTAAAACATATTTCTAGAGAACATGTAATACAGATTCTGTATTTACTATACACAAACAAAAATTGGTTTATAGCCATACCCACCGTATACCCTTATTAAAGTCTCCCATGGTAAAAGCATAGCCAATGTGATTGGGACAGAGAGAGGGCTGTGAATAATCAAATACATTCACTGTATATTTCACATCATGAATGACATTTACATACTGCCGAATAATGTCCAGAGATTTCCAATGCAGTCCAGAGGGGCACGGGTTTCTATTTAAATAGAATACTTTCAGACCTGCAGACCTAATAATGACAAGGTTCTGATAACATTTTGTTTTCCTAATCTACTTGACCTATCCTTGAGCTGTATCCTATACAAGATAAAAAGACAGAGTAAGACAAAAATGGATCTGATTGAAACGTCTTATCTGACGTCATCTGTAAATCTCTCACCTTCTTTCCCCGAAGAGGAAATGAAGAATAAATATCTGTAACTCCGAGAAAGCACCCCCTGAGATAAGAAGGTGTACCCCTGCACATGATCTTATCTTTTATCGGATCGAGCCCTTTGTCAGAGTTGTTTGATTCTGAAAGCTTTGAAGTTCATGTTAGATACTGATGCTTGGTGTTTTTAAGAGTCTCCTCCAGTCTGGGGGGTCAGTTGAGAAGTATGCACAGGAGAGGTGTCTAGTTGCTGTAACAATGGACACCATGGCTTTCAGACAGTGGACTGTACCCGTGGAATAACTGGGTCTCAATTCAAAGGCATTATTAAGGGTGCTTCAGCGGGTTCTTGCCAGTGTTTAAATAGAAAGATCTGAAAGCACAGGAAATGTAACGGTTCCTCGGCTCAGGGCTCGATTTGGCACCCTCTACCTTGACTCCAGAGCTGCTTCTGCATGCAATGAAAGTAAAGGCCTCCAGTACTTTGCAAAGGGTTGAAGTTCTAGTGAGGGATGATTTGACCCAAGAGTGGGATTGCTTGTAATAACTGTCATGCTTTTGAACATGTTTAGTAACAATACGCCGCTGCCACTCAAACAGGATGCTCTTGGAAGTGAGATATTCAATTCTACTATTGATTACCCCCATGGATACTCTTATAACGGTCCACAAATACTGGCACATTGATAAAGTCCTACAGCTCTTAATTATTGCACAGTCTGGTGGTCAACATGCAAACCGGAAATCTAATCATTAAAAATCTGTAGCATTGCCTTCTATACAACATACGCCAAATGAAACCGCTTGTTATTATTCACTTAACTAAATAGAATCGCCATACGGTGAGGCTGAATGAGGAAACAATGGTGACGATCATTAGCCGGGATGAATTATTATCCATTGGCCTGGGCTGTCCCAAGACTCACCCTGAACTCGGGGGTGGGGGGGTATGCAGTGGTGTGAATGTGAGGTGAGGTGGGGGGGGAGGGTGTACTAGGTGACACATTAACAGCGTGGCTTGTCTGTTCAGAGCTATTGTTCTCTGTTGATGTTAATAATTAGAGACGCTGCTGTGACAATGCAGTGATGGAGGGGGCTGCTTTGTAATGCAAGCGGAGCTGGTACTGCAGAAGCACTGGCAGGGAATGCCTGCGTGTCCCGTGTCAGGGTCTGATGCTGTAACTGCTGGAAGAGGCTTCACAGGATCTCTTTAGCTTCTGCAAGGACTGGCAGGACTGGCAAGGAGGACTGATCCCAGAGAGGCCAGGGAGCTTTTAGTGGAGAATCAACCATGCGATGAGATGGCAATGCCTGGGTCACGTGGGTAACATCTACTGCCCAGATATTCCAATAGAGCAACTGGGCTGTATTGACTTGAACCAAAGAGTGAAAGATCTAGACGTCAGCATCATTTAAAACATTCACTGGGGGGGATCGAAATACAAATGTGTTGCGTCTAGATCCTGAGATCATTTATCTCAACATCATGGTTTTGCACTGTCCTTAACCAGCCACAGTACATTCAAAAAAGAACCTCCTGGGCTTTTTTGTCATATTATAATTCTTATTTAAGCAGTTGTATTAAGATCAACTGGCTTTCAGATCAATTGAATTGAACCGCATTGATTATTAAAAGACGTTTACATTTAAAACACTCAGGCTTCCTATTAACCATCCTAACCGACACAAGAGTAGAAACCATTGCAGCCAATGTAGTATAATCTGTGTCACTCTGCTGATGTACCTCGTTAGCAGGTTCATTATTAACTGTACGAGTGAGCTATTGGGTGCATTAGCGCCAGTTACTACCACCCACAAGTACAGTGAAGTAATAATAAAAAAACGAATAAATGTGCAATATGCAAAAAGAACAGGGCTGAAAATAGGAACATAGTCATAACATTATTACAACACAAAATAAAATAAATGATTGATGTGGCGCAACGAAAATGCCTGTTTTGTTTTCTCGCAAGAATAAAACTTGAACTCTTCACAATTAAGAGATAAGAATTCTTATCACAAACTGTTGTTTTGAAGTTCACAGCTAGTATTTTTTTTTTTTTTATCAGATGTGAAAAAACTCTCACCGACACTCAAACCTGCAGCTGTGAATTCTACTACAAATGGCTGTGAAACCCCTGAGGAATTTCAGATAAGGAGTTCTCTTCTCTGTTTTGTGAAAGCCTCTCTGGGTTTTATTTTTGTAACACAGACCTGCTCCTCCAGGTCCAGTTTACACTGAGCCCGTTCAGTCGAGGAGCAACATGGCAAGGTGTCGTCTCAGAGAAGTGCTCCCTGGTAGCTTTAAAATGAATTGTATGGATGGTGTGTGTATTTATTACATTTTGTAATTACGTTAAAACCATCCTTATGAAATCTGTAGATTAATAAGTCTTCCAGTTATCTAACGTTTCTTTGAAGGCCACAGCAAATCTTCATGTTCTTTGAATGCATTGCTGTAGTGAAGCTTAGCGGTCTTAAAGATCTCGCCTAATGAACACATTAACACAGCCTGGAGGTCTTTCACTTGCATGAGGGCTTCGGAACGGGGGAACACTAATTGAACATTGCAAGATATAAGACTCTGTATGGTGAGGCAAAAAAAACAAAGTTTTAACATGTGCCTCCAAACCATTGGGGAAAAAAAAAAGTTTTTAAAAACAATTATTACTAAAAAAAATGTATTGCTTATAATATGGTCAAAAGAGGTTGCAGATTGTTTTTATTATTAAAAAAAAATACAAAATTCTGCACAAAACAAAGAGTCTTCACTCAGCTGTGCAGTATAGGGTTGACATTCATGCTATTATAATCTTCATATGGGTTTATTTTTATATTCTTTACCTTAACTGTATTTGTTCTGCTATGTGAACAGGAGACTGTATCCCGGAGGTGGTTGCTGATCGAATCAATGGGGGGGTCATTAGAGATGAGGAGGGTTAATGTTTATGGGGACCACCCCAGGAGACGGTGTGACAGTCAGGTGAGGCCAACTGCTCATTAAGACAACGCTCCATTGTCTTGATGTTATTGTTGCATTAATGAGCTGAGGTTCTTCACCAGCTGAAATGACTGGAAGAGAAACAGTGCCATCAGGCTTAAGACAATTAATAGAGGCTTTGCGCCTTGGTGTGTAAATATATACAGTGCGTAAATAAAAGGGTGCATGACAGACAGATAAAGAAATGAGTTCAAGACCGTTCTGAAAAGTGGCTTGGTGTATGGCCACACAGCCACCCCATTCTCAGCTAATACAAATTACAATTCAGTGGTAACACTGTGGGCTCATTACAACCAGTCACTGCAGTTTGAGGAGCGGAGAGGGAGTCATGGGCAACAATGTGCACATGGTGTATGATTTTAAATAAAACATGGTCTGCTTTTATTTAGAGTCAGACTTCAACTGCATCCGTCATTCAGCGGCAGGCAGTGCAGTGCTGTGAAGGGGGCCCTTTGTGATGTTTGTTTTCATCCAGATTGAAACGGGTCATGTGACAGCAGCATAACAGGCCTTGGAATATCCTCAGTCCTGTAGATGAGACACAGCGTACAGAGAATCATAAATGTGGGCACAGGTAGTGGAGGTAGGAAAAACTGTGCCCTGCTGTCCCAGGGGTAGGAAAAAGCCTATCTCCTACATCTGTGCCTTATTTGCACCAATAATAGAGTATCTACCAATAAAACATGTATACGGTACTTAAATTACTTTGCAGTTCTTGGGAGATTCACTAAATGACTAGACCCATTATGCATTTCACTTGCTGGAACCCTGGGTTCGAATTCAACAAGCCTGTGGACATCCATCCACATCACAAAACCAACAGCAGTCCAGTCTCCCTGGGTGCTGTGATGTTTTGTAACAGTAAATAGTGGTCATCTCTCTGGGAGAGACTCCGTTGAGGGGGAGGATCCATATCTCTTTGGGAGAGACTCCGATGAGGGTGAGAGGAGACTCTGATGAGGGTGAGAGGATCCATCTCTCTGGGAGAGACTCTGTTGAGGGGGAGATGATCCATATATCTTTGGGAGAGACTCTGATGAGGGTGAGAGGATCCATATCTCTCTGGGAGAGACTCCGATGAGGGTGAGAGGATCCATATCTGTCTGGGAGAGACTCTGTTGTGGTGGAAAAGGATCCATCCAGCTGGCTTTCCTGGGTGTTGGCCCTCACAATGGAGAGCAGCAAAGCCCCGGGCAGGTCCATGAAGCTCTTGAACCCATTTCCATACTAATGACGGAAGAGATAAACATCAGCGCGCACCACTGAGCCCCAGTGCCGGGGGTTCAAAGACCAGGAGCAAGCTTTAAATCAACCCTGTTAATCCCTCTCTTAATTAAGGGGTTTGTCTCCCCTCCAAGCACCCAGCTGAGCTGCATCTACTGAAGGAGCCCGATATACCTGCTAGCCAATGCCCTGGTTTACCTTCCTGTGATCTGCACTGCCAATAAGGGATTAGAGGCGCCATTGTCTGCCCTGATTAAGAGACATTTCAGATCCTCAAACAAGTTTGCTGCTCCATTTTAAATGCTCATTGAAGTGCTGTGGGCAGAGGGAGTGTTTCAAACAGTGATCCTCTTTCCATCCGATCGGTCAATCCGTGTATTTAACCGTCTCCGAGGTTGGGGAAGGCTGGTCATCCTGATGGCTTGTCCGCCTGTCACAGACTCATATCTGTTGCACTTTTCCCATGAATTACTTTCGAATGGCAAATCGCAGGGTTTATTGTGTGCAATGACAATAGAAAACATTGGTCAATGCTCTGAAACTACCGTGTGTTCAATCTGTTTAACAAAAGAGGCTGGGGGTTGGTCGGTACTCTATCTCATGACACTGTTAAAGTATAAATTGTAGGTCTGTGTAAACGGCTCTGCGTGCAGGCCGTGATCGAACAGTTATGGAATACACATTTCTTAGGATTCCGTGTTTACAAATATTTGCAGACATGTACACTGAGATACTTAGGGCCCGATTCTAAAAGCTATTTCCTCCAAAATTTCATTTGCTTAATGCATTTTTTTCTGAAGGAAAACATTGTCAATATAGTTCTAAAGAAAATAGGAAGCCACTTAAGACTGTTTACAAGCCCCTAGATGAATCTGTTGGGTTGTTTATTTCTGGTTAGGGTTAGGGTGTCAGATTTGGAGTAAAGAGCTTTGACAATCTAGTTTCAGACAGTGAAACAGTGTAACAAACATTCAGAAATAATCTGCGTTGCCATTACTGGTCACCGCTTAACCCTTTTAAACAGCCACACTTTAATTCACTCACCAAGTTGTTCTGTCAGGCTGGGGCACTCAACAGTGTTTCAGTACTGGAGCATTACCAGCACCATGACTGGTTTGCTCAAAACTGACAGAGAAAATGCACTTCTTACCTGACCAGGCAACAATACCGTTCTAGCTCTGAGATCCTACATCAAGGATCAGGAGGCTGGTTTCCCATCGTGGAAGCGATCGCTCCATGCCTGAGGCTGAGTCCAGACTGAGCTGATCTTTATTTTCGCTGTATCACTTGCAAAGGTCCTTGCATTTACTTTGCTTTAAGTTAGTTAAATAAAGTAGCAATAAAGCAAAAACTGACTCTGCAATTTCAGTGAACTTTAGTGCCTGCGCCCTACCCTGGGATTCAACATGTTATTTACTAATATAATGTTTAAAAATACTATAGTACCGTTCCATTGCTGTGGCCCCTGGTTTATAGAAATCTAGGGCGTTTCATGTAGCATGCTGTAGTAAACTGTATTTAAGTGCATTGGGGAAAAGGGTAGAAAGCAATAGTATTTTTGTTATAAGTGTTTGGTTTAAGGTTCTCTGCATATTTGTTTAAATAACAGAGAAATCCATTATTCACCCTTCCATTAGATATACCTACACCGGATCTTAATATTGACTGCTCCCCGAGTCTAGTGTCTCAATTACAGCGGTCAGTGTTTTTTTTCTTTTTATCTAACCAACAGGTGTGTCTTCAAAATATGCTAAAAAAAAAAAAAGAAAAAAGGAAAAATATTTCCCTTTTCAATAAATAATTTAAAAACAAAAACATTCCCACCTGGTCCCCGGGGTGTAGAGAGATAAGCATTTCTGCAGCAATGAAGTGTTGAAAGCTTCCTGCCTGGCTGTGCAGAGCTCCATACCTGACTTTCACAGCCATGACATCCTGCGGTCTGCGGAAAATAAAACAACAGGGAAAGAAATCCTCATGCCTGGGCTGGGAGCGCCTGCCTCACTGCAGGTACATCCCAGAAACGGAGTGATTCATTCTGATCTGCGTTCATGGGCAACAAAACAGCAGAGGCAGGGCAAGCTATTGGTTTGTTATCTCAGCTTCATTCCAGCTCGGTCCGCCTGGATTTGATTCCCATGCGGGAAGGAGCCTGCGTCCCGTTTCTAACTCCTGAGAGCATATATCAGGGATCCGGAGGCCGGTGTCCGATCGTGGAAGCGATCGCTCCGTGCCTGAGCCGCTTTGGTTTTCCACCAATTCCAGATTGAGTTGACCATTATCTTCGCTGTGTTGCTTACAAAGGTCCTGGAATTTACTTTGCTTTACATTAGCTTGCTGTACTGTTTTTAAACTAAGTTGCTTGCTATGTGGTACATGGTATTACTCATTAAAAGGGACCTGATTTTAAGGTTAAGCCTGATGAAGAGTGCTTCCTACCTAATGGTTTTCTTAAAGCTGGGGTAAAGCTTCTGATGTTGTGTTTGTTAAGAGTCTCATCAATATTGCCATCTATTTGTGTATGTGCTGAATTCCAGCCCAGAGACAATGCATGGAGTGAGTGAAGGCCCCTTTAGGAACAGTCGTGATTTCTGAGATCTTTCCTAGCTTTTTATGTGACAAGTCAGATGCATTATTATGGCTTATTAAAATATGTATACATTTATATATATATAGTGCTGCCTGTTTAACTCTATGGCATAACATTGTGAAATGTGGAAAACAGTGAATTAGCGAAAGTCCCTTATACACTATAGTGCATGTCAATTTACTGTCAACAAATATATATATATATGTTCTTGCTTTGCAGAATGTCAATAACTGTCACAGATTCTGCTGGAGACCTCTTCTCCCTGTCACTCATTATGACATCTGTACATTCCGTGGGGATCAGGTTCCATGCAATAAGTTGCTCTGTGTGTGTGTGTGTGTGAGACAGCTATAACCATCCCTGAGCATCGGACGGGCTTTAGGGATTACAGTTCAAGAGGTGCTAATCAGTCCGTCAGGAATCATTTCAAAAAGACTGACAGCCAGGGCTTATTTCTGAGGTGCTGCAGGGCAGTGATCTGGACCTGGGGAACACCAGACCCATCCAGCTCTTAAAAGGAATTAAACAATAAAACCGACAGCAAAAGAGTTGTCAGACTGAAGAGCAGTCTGATTAGATGGCAATATAATAACACAGAGCCCGGGCTGAACCTGCTATACAGTGCTCGAGGCAACGCCAGTGACAGATACCTTGTGCATCAATGATATAAGCACTCCGGTACTGTCCAGTGCATTTATTGTGTTTTGGGTTTTTCTTTCGGAGGGGGCTCTCTCTGTTATTTTGTGCTCATAACCCCCCCTCCTCATTGACTCACACTAGAAGTTGAAATGCTGCCCTATCTGCAGCTGATTAGCACACCAATTAAAAATATAAAATAACATTGCATCAATACAGCCTCCTTCTAGCAGGAGTGCAGCAGCCCCAGCAGCACAGCCTGGCACAGCCCAGATGTAAATAACTCACAGGACACAGAGCACTGCATTCATATCGCTGCCTCAGCATTCATACACTTCATTGGCCCCTCAGGCTTTACGAAGCTCTGAGCAAGCATTATGTGGCAAGGTAAAAACACAGCCAAGTGCCCATTAAAGGAGCTCTAACCCAGGTTTTAAAATGCACGTCTAACATTAGCACTGGCTGTTTGTTTTGGTTCTTTGCTTGTGTTCTATACTGGCACTTGATCACTTCATGCCTTGTTGTCTCAATAATGGTCTAGCAGCAATCCGACCATCTGACCTACAGTGAAGGATGCATTTATTGATGGTTTTGCCCCTGAAATATTTACATGTAAAAAAAATAAAAAGTGAAGCAGCAAAAGATTACACATTATTTTACTAGCCTGCACAAGAGGGACCTGTGAAAAGTTAACGAAGCTTATAAGAGGTACTAAAATGGACTTAAAGAGTTGGTTATACAAAAATACAATACAGTTAAAATTTCTATAGCACCAGAAAACGGGCTAGCACAACGAGCATGGTGAAAGCAAGTTAGACACTGGGCATACCAGAACACATGGTACAGTACAGAGAAAGACACTTTACAGGAATGTTGTTGGAACAAAGAGGCTGACAGTGAGATGCAGGCTCACAACCGGTCCATTACTTCAGCGCAGCATCTTCCTGTCCTCTCCATTCAATTCCACTGGGCAGCAGTGTGGAGTAGTGGTTAGGGCTCTGGACTCTTGACCGGAGGGTTCTGGGTTCAATCCCCAGTGGGGGACACTGCTGTTGTACCCTTGAGCAAGGTACTTTACCTAGATTGCTCTAATAAAAACCCAACTGTATAAATGGGTAATTGTATGTAAAATAATGTGATATCTGTATAATGTGAAATAATGTATAAGGTGATATCTTGTAACAATTGTAAGTCGCCCTGGATAAGGGTGTCTGCTAAGAAATAAATAATAATTTAATGTGTGTCAGTCCTGGGATTAAACTACTTGAGCTTGTACAGCCTCTTGGTTTTCTGACAGAAAATAAAAAGCTGTTGCTTTTCAAAGCCTTTCTGTGTGGTCCTCTTGTGGATGCTTTGCTTTTACGAGCTGTTAAAAGTGTCTGCTGTTGCTAAAACTCAATAATAAAGAGCAGCCCCAAGCTGCATACTCACACTAATGCTTTGTGTGCTTCACTTATTCTTGTTGTTTCTAAAGCTGTGCCCTGTGCACTAACAACGACAGCCTAAGAGATGTCCTGGGCATCACTTCCACAGTACTTTGCTTTCCTGGAAAGCTAAACAAAGCTTTATTTATTTATCTGTTTAGTTTTGTATTTCTTAATTTATTCAATTCATGCACCAAGGTAATGCTGGCACGGTTGGCATCACCATTTTATACAATACCTTGACCCTTTTAATGTCTGTTTAATGTAGAACGAGGGTGAATGGCTCAGTGTCTAACATTAGCATGTCACTCAGCATGCACCATGAAGAGAGGGGAGCGGTGGAAGTGCTATTACTTTTAAATTGCTTTTCATTTTAACCCCTTCACAGGCGGTTGGTCCAACGGTTTCTTCTTCTTAGTGACTCAAGTATCACGAGGAGGGAACTGACCATTTGGATGACCAGATCCAACCTGTCAGTCCATTTCAAACCCTGTTTGTGCACCTCATTGCAAAAATAAGAAAGTTAGCATCATTTATTTGTGGGACCCAGATGTCCCTTGTGCCTTACATTTTGTATTATTATTAATATTATTAGAGTTTTTCATGCCCGCTCCAGTCGGATGTGGTGATCAGTAAGGTATTTCTGCTCAGGCGGATGGAGAGACATTGCTGGTTTGGGGTCAGAGCAATGGGTGGGCAGGTGGTCCTGGAGTCCAGGTGATTCATTTCAATGTGTCCTGGAGGGTTCAGAGGGAGAGAAAGAGAGGGGGGATTCCACAGCGGCTTAATTACTGTCTTTACGCTCTGCTGGTATTTCCCCTGCAGGTCTCGGTGATTGACAAGAGGAGTTTCTGAATCCTCCTGCTGACAGGTAGATCAGAGGCTTGTGTTACTGATACAAGCATTTCAGAGGGAGGGGGCTGAACTAACCCCTTTTAATATTACTGTTACACCTTTAATACTCCACAGGCTTACTGAAGATCCACATATCATTGGAACTCACCACTGAGTACAGAGATGTTGGGATTCTTGCATCTTTGCATCTTGCAAATAAATGAATTCATTTGAGAATGAGTTCCTGAAGGTGCAATGCTAGTATGCATCCCCAGCTTGAACCAGGCTAAGCCGTTCGTCTTTGAACTGCATGGTGTGCGCTTCGCGGCCAGCCCTCGCCTCTCCATTCAATTCAATAGGGCAATTCATTACAACGTTCCAGGTATTTTGCAGGTCATTTTCCAGCTGGTGCATTATCTCTTTGGGATGGGTCATTATTGGAAATGTATAGCCTATATGATAATGTCTTCATCGCAGGGCGCGTGGTGTGCAGAAGGCTGCTTTGGAACCCAGCCCGGGGGACGGAAGTGCACAAGGGGTATTTGGTGAAATTATCACTCATTATCTGTATTAATGATCTGTGAAATAACTACTCCAAATGTTGGTTCAAAGAGTAGCATGCAGCTGAAATGTTCAGGCAGGGTTATAAAAATAGCAAACATGTTGTGTTTGTTTGTTTTTTTAAATCTGGTACAGGTTTAAATGCCGGAAACCTCCCTTTAGAAACCTCCCTTTAGAAACCTCCCTTTAGAAACCTCCCTTTAGAAACCTCCCTTTAGAAACCAGGTTTGGAACTCTCAGGAGATCCTGTCATGGGGCAACAAAAGGGCAACAAAAGTTCCTCAATGGTTAGAGTGCTGGGCTGCAGTGTGGAAGGCAGTGGGTTTGAGTAGCTCAAAGGTTAGAGTGCTGGGCTGCAGTGTGGAAGGCAGTGGGTTTGAGTAGCTCAAAGGTTAGAGTGCTGGGCTGCAGTGTGGAAGGCAGTTGGTTTGAGTAGCTCAATGGTTAGAGTGCTGGGCTGCAGTGTGGAAGGCAGTGGGTTTGAGTAGCTCAATGGTTAGAGTGCTGGGCTGCAGTGTGGAAGGCAGTGTGATTGAGTACTTCTTAGAGCTGTACGGTTTGCAGTTCACGTTTTAGCCCTTGCAGCACAAAATGTGTTGGGTTGATGCCCACCAACGATGCTCAAGGATTTGTGATGAGATTTCCATTGGTGAATAAACCAGCTGGCACGCTTTTTAATTCCAACCAACCTTGAAGACAAATTACTGATATCCGCCTCATTTTACAACACCTTTTATACGAGCGAAAAAGGCACAGGATCCTTCCTCTATACCGCTTTATTTCGCTTCATTGCAAATGCTGACAATGTTTTTGTAAGCGAGATAAAGAGAATAGGAGTGCCCCTAGAAGTAAAAGTACCCACAGCAAGTCGAATCAGATTTAGATGACAGGAGCAGATAGGTCCATGTGGTCCAGAGTTAGGTGCTCAGCTCCATAGGGAGATCAACAACAACAACAATAATAATAATAATAATAATAATAATAATAATAATAATAATAATAATAAGCTTTAGCTTTTATATAAAAATGTGACTAAGGCATCGTAATAAAGTTTTAAAAGTTTGGAACATGACAGAAATAAGCTTCCCACCAGTTTAGATGTTCTTGTAATGAATGTTTTCTAAATGGATTTTACTAAAGCATGAGACTCTGCTTCTGTACTGGACTTTAATGCCTGGAAATCAAGCCAGTAAAGGAAAACAAACAGCAAAACAATAAGAAATACTAATTGTTCACAACATTTGTTTTTACAGTAGTATTCTTTTTGTGGAAACTGTAGTTTAATTGCAACTACTATGCCGGCACCGAAAAACTATAATTAAGCTACTTTATTTGTAGTGGTCTCTTCAGCTTTCAAAGGTAGTGTGGATATTAGGGGAAGAAATGCCCCTGGATATACGAGCTCCTGTCTGGAGAATGCAGGCCCTTCTTCTGCAGGAATGCAAGGCTGAAGAGACATTTCCTTGTGTATGTTATTTCTCACTGTGTGGTGTAAAATGCCTTCTCTCTGGTCCAGCCAGGACCATGCAGGGGAGCGGAGAACAAGGCATGTCTGTAGCCCTTGTGAAAAGTGAGGGACCAACAGCACTAATGGCTAAACTTCTTCTTCTTCTTCTCTCTCTCTCTCTCTCTCTCTCTCTCTCTCTCTCTCTCTCTCTCTCTCTCTCTCTCTCCTGATTTCCTGTTTATTCTGACTATGGGTGAGATTCACTCATTATTCATTTAGTTATTTATTTTTGTTGACACAGGAAAAGAGAAACAAAATAAAAATAAAAAAAATGCTTGCTTTTTCCATTAAGAAAAACAAAAAAGTTGGCTGGAGTTCTTAAATGGTGGCTTCCTTGAACACTGGGCTTGTGGGTTGCCCTCTCTCTGTGTAATGGTTTGGAAACCCAGACTGTTGGAAAATGGGTAAAGAGTTTTGACTTGGCAGTGAGCCTAAGTTCAAAACATTAGTGGCTGGCACAAGGAGCAGAGCCAGTGAGGGGATGTGGGGAGGAAAATGCAAACTGTTTTCAGACGCATTTTCATTTTTACTGGGTGATCGTGACATGCAAATGTATCGGTTTAACATGCCGGCTATTCCTTTTAACCGTCTGAAAGAGAAACACAGAGTGGTTGACACTGAATTAATCAGATAGAGTGGGAGGGTATCAGAGAATGAGGAGGTGTACCTTCACTCTCAATGCAGTTTCATTGAACAAGAAGCAGCTCAACAAGATGCGAAAGAATGAATGAACGTACAGCGTAGAAATGTCTCCCATGGACACTGCTCCGTCCTATCCTTAGTACTGCAGTTTATCTTTGCAGAACAACAATGACATGATTTTCCAAATAACGTCAGATACAGTGACAGTGTGGGGAGATGCAGTTATAAAGCTGTGGTAGTGTGCAATAGCTATGGATGAGATACAGAGAGACACACTGCCCCAGACTCCTGAGAGCGAGGGTGGGCCAGGAGACAGGACTATACGACCCTGTGATAACGAGGAGGCCATTTGTTTTTATGGTGCTGTGATGTTGGCCTGTACTGAGTGCCTCTAGCCCTTTAAGAGTGGAGCCAGCGATCCTGTCTGCTCGGCAGCCCCCCGCAGGAGAGCTGCTGGTGGGAAAGTTTGGGAGCGTTTAAGATTTCAAGAAGCTGGCAATGGAATAGAGGCTCGGGGGGAGGGGCACTTTTATTGGGGGAGGTTGTAAATTCTATTTGGACAGCTTTATCTGGCAGTGGCTGACAGGGAGTATCTCTGGCGTTTCAGTTTTAAATTAGGCTGACAGAATAAAGTGCAAGGCTCCCGAACCTGCCCTCCTCTCCTCACCACGCTGCATGGAACCTGCGCTGCCCAGGGACCGCTGCTCAGAGCTGGCACTCCACTGCTCATGTGAAGACTATATCATGTTAGATTCTTGAATCCATGCAATGTTATATTCTTTCCAAGTTCACTTGGGGAAGTCTGCTTGGGGGTTGGGGGCTTGCACCTGTACGGAGGGTATAGGATAGAGAAATAAATAAATAGGGTTGTGGTTTGGTGGTCCAGCCCCTTATAAAAGTTTACTCTGGTTAATTTGCACAGTAATTGTGCAGTTCTCCCATTCTTTTCCTATGGTTATACCATGCATATCCCATGATTCTTTGTTTAATATGCTTTACCATACCTTCCTGGTCTTTGCGATGCATCGGCATGTTTTCTCAGTGCTTTTTTGCACTTTGCTGTGCTTTTCCTATTTTATAAAGGGCTCCTTATCTCACTTCAAGGCAGACTTCATCCCCTCCCCTTTTTGCTTGTCCGTGGCACTGTTTGAGATTTTAGTAATCCGGGTTTAAATCCGCACAGCAGCAACCTGTTTGCTCAAACCGCCGGTGTGCTGAAAAGCTAAGGAGCTAAGGGACTTACAGTAACGGGATGATATTGTCCCTGTAATCTCTCAATTGCTCTAGCTTGGGAAACGGCCAGGCCCACAGCCCATTCCCACCTGAGTGGCCGGCTTGTTACGCCCTAGCTGAGCCATGGTCTGCACTCCCCATTGTGTCAGCTCTAAACCAGGCACAAGCTGATTAGCACAGGGGTCTTCAGAAAGGAATGCCCAAGAGTGCCTCCCTTTGTCCCAAACTAAAAAACAAAACCAGGAAAGAGGTGTGCATTGTGAGGCTCATTCTCCTCCCCTCTCTCGTGTTGCTGGGACGTGTGTCTCTGACTCACTCTAACTCACGCAGGGCTGCTCATTGAGAACACCAGGGAAGAAAACATTATTAAAGATATTTCCTAGGCTGAGCTCGCAAGAGAGCTATCTCAGGATCTCCACGTTCCAGACTGGGAATATTATCTGAGAAACAGGGCAGTGGATCATTGTGAAAAGAGGGTTTAGGTTGGGTGAAATGGGGCAATCTGTTAAGGAGGATATTTAAATCTAATCTTTCTGATCAGGAACACAATCAAACAGAGAACCGCCCATTTTTAAACGCAATCTTTTAAAATCTATATATGTTTTTAAGATATGACATGACGTGAGGAAATCAGAGAGTCAGGAATGGGGAGTTCCACTTGGTGTGAATTAAATGACCCTGTTTGTTTAAAATACTCGATAATAACGCTCACGTGACATTGCAATGCTGTTTGTCGGCAGTTACCCCTCTCTGTGGTAGTCATGGCCACCCAGGACTGTGATTCTACTGTACCTTTTAACGTAAACAAAGCTTATCAGGGCCTGAGCCCAGTCCTGGGTCTGGAGTCGCTGCAGGGTCCAGGTTATCTCTCTCAGTGCCTGGCCTGTGCTCTGTGTTAGTGTTGAGGTGATAAACATGTCTGAGACAAGCCACTCTCTTCCAGGAATGCCTGTGTTCACTATTCACCTTTCACCCCTCTCCCTAACACTTACACAAGAGTATTTATAAACACTGCGCTAAATTCCCAAAGCTATTTACTTCAGTTCATCACTATGCTTTTGTTTTGTATTACTGTTTTTGAATGATTTGTCTACTTTTGCCACTGGTTTTATAATGTTATTTCTTACTGCCAGGACCCCCTTGTGAATGAGATGTATAGCTAAAGGGCTCTATCCTGGTTAAATAAATACATTAGTATCTCCCATAGACGTGATCTGCTGTACCCTCCGAGCCCTGTGCTTGAGGCTATCTGATTTTGTCAGTGGTTTGTCCACATCAGCAGCATCTACGTGGTTTATAAGCCACCGCAGACTGGGTTTATTGCTTAGCAGTGGGAATTAAGAGAGTTGTGTAACATTTTACTCACAAGCTCTACAAACAGATAGATACTGCCTTCCAAAGTTCAAGGGTCATTGATTTTTTTTTACCGCTAATATAAGTTAATATGTATAGTTGCTCCTGTCTCCTATGGTATAAGGTGTCTTCTCAAGAGAAAACCAGGCATAATTGTAGCCGTTGTCCACGTCTGTATAATTTGTGTCTGTTGGCATCGCGTGCCCGAGACAACACAGATTGAGAGGTAGGGTGGGATAGTGTTTGGGGGTTTCTTCAGAATGGAACGGCAGCTCTTAAAGATGTCAGCGACTGGAGGGTGTTTAACTTTATTCTACCTTTGGTATATGTTTATAAATAGGTCAATATATATTTACTAGCTGTGCCGTGTTAACATGTTGGTGTTCCAGTTATTACCAGGTAATGCATTTTAAAAAGAGTCCCTTTTATCTTTGGATTAATGAAAAGCTTGTGAAGGAGTGTTTAGGGTTTCATGCTCACCTTCCTCACATGAAGTGTTTGATAGAAGTGGTTGAAGCTTGCTGCTGGTGAGGCTGATGGATGGTATGAATTCATTTCTGAATGACTGAGAGGCTGTTGATTTTGCGCCGCAGGTGTTGGCTGGCGTATCTCCCTGTTTCATTGTGTGTGGTTTCAGGCTCTGCTGAGCAATCACCTGCCCAGGTAAATCAGTAACTAGCCCAAGGACAGTCCAAGGGCACAGGGGAGGCATTGCTTTCATCAGGGTAACGTCATCCACAGAGACAGGTCACAATGGAGCTCTGCGAATCCCCTCTCCTCAGCAGAATAAAGGACAAAGGACACAGCAATGTGGACCCAACGCTGCATAATAAGGATGCATATCGATGTTAACAAAACCTTGAGCTGGGATTACAGCCTTTTAGGCATGTAGAGCTGCTAGTGAACGCTTTTCATGGCAAACCAATCCCTCTACAATCTGCTTCAGACGCGTATCTCAATAATATTTTATATTGTGCAAATACTGTCAACTGACAATTGTTAGAGGACCAAACCACAAGTAAAAGCCTTGGACAGACAGATATCTATCTGAGCAGATATACAGAGGGCAGGCACACTGTGCTGGAGCGATCCACTGAGCCAGGCTGCTGGTGTGAACGATACTGGTGCGGTCTCGTCAGGGTGATAATCCCAGCTGTGAAAGATAACCTCTGCAGCAGTGTTGGGATGAGATCTCCAGCCCTGCTGGTGTCACCTGTGGGACTCTTCAGACCTCAAGCAGGATGGGGCGACATGTTTACCCTCCTCCCCTCGGAACAAAACTTTCTCATTTCAACCTGTCCGCCTCCTCGTCCCCTCTCAGCCTCTCACTGGGTAAATAAACTTGACCCGGGGGTCGCGGCAGGGTCCTGAGGAGGTCAGCCTCTCACTCTGCTCCGGGACGCATTCCCGGGAGCATCACAGCCACGCTGACGGGCTGGTCCTGTTTATCCAGGTGGGCAGCCAGGCGCTCCACCGGGATCCAATTTAACAAGAAAGCACAGGGGCCGGCGTGGAGGGGAATTGATATTTATCTAAATCAGGACACAGCCTGGGAGGAGGAGGGGGGTTATTACTAAGGTAGGGTTTGCCACATCTGTCTGTCTGTCTGTCTGCTCGTCATGACGACTCTTGGCCACTTAACAAAGGACAAGAAGTATTAAGGACAAGCGATCCCTTTAATCAAATATACTGTGTGTATATATATATATATATATATATATATATATATATATATATATAAAGTAAGTGTTTTAAATGAGTGCTTTCCCCACAGGCTACTGGTGGCTTGCACAGTGCTGGCTCACGCTCAATAGAAGAAGAGGCTTTCTTTTGCTTCTCCTGGAAGGCTGCTGATTCAGCTGGAAATACTTGGTCAGCTCAGCCCTTCGTGTTTTAAGTTATTGTCACAGCGTTTTAAAAATGTTAATGAAAGGAAAGCTCAGTGTTTATGAAGGGAAGGCTGTAATCCAGTAAGATGAACGGCTGACCTCCCTGGGGGTCAGGGGTCAGCGATGTCACATGGTTTAGTGAGACCATTACTCCCCCACGCTATCTGTAACCCAGAGCATTCCCACACCTAAATCAGCTCCAAACACACATTAACAGCTTCATCAGTGCCAGTAGTTCCACACAACTTCTCATGTTTCCATCCTTATTATTATCTTCATGGTTGTACAGCGCCTTTCCCATTGTTTCGAAGCATGTTTTAGAGTTCAGGAGAGCCGTGGTGAACTCTCCTGCTTGTTAGTGAATGTTTACAGGGCGTGAATCACTCAGCGTGTGAGACTGATAGAGTAACACTAACCCTTTTTTACAATGTCTGCATTGTCAAAGGCACCTGTCTTCTGTATCCTGTAGGTCAGAGCAAGGCATGACTAACTGTTCTTTTGGGTTTCCATGCTGCTGGGGACTCCCGTCTCTACTCTATAGCCATTGACGCTGCATTAGGAGAAGTGGGAAATGCAATGGGAGACACTGGGACTCCCTGTACTGGTAAAGCCTGGGACCTGCTTGTGACAGCACTGAGAGACAGGGAGGAGGTTTCTCTGCATGTTGATGGAGAGCCTGTCAGTACACTGGGGGATTTTCTCCGCTGAAGGGAATTACAAGAATAACAGCCTCGGTCTGGAAGCTGTCCCAGCGGAGCGTCGACACATGGTCCCAATTTGTGGGCTGTGGATATTACAACCAGAGCGGATGTGGGGCTGAGAATAAGCATGAGATCTGCAGACATTAATACCTCTGCGTCAGTCACATTCGCCTAAAACCAAGAACCTGTGTCAAACTGCAGAGAAGCAGCAGAGCCCTCTCTACAAGCTGTGCATTGTGAGTTAGGAAGGCACTCTCCAAGCAGCTTCCTGTTATAAGAAACCAGCACGCGGGCAGGCATGCTGGCTGTTAAATTGTAATAATGACTGCAAATTAATGCCTTTGCAGCCCACAACCCTCTCAGCACTGCTAGCACCTCTTGGAAGGACGTTTCAGAAAGAATGATCTCTGGGATATAGGCCCGATTGATGTGGTTACTTGCTGTTTTACCTCGTAAATTATAATTGCCTTAATGAACACAGAAATAAATATATACATAGAATGTTTACGTAAATTCGGTTTGTTCATTCGATGTTCTGTTTGAAGACACATGAATCTGCAGCCATGTGACTGGATGCTGCAAGCTCAGGACTGGGAGCCAGGAGTTGAAATCCCAGCACCCTCACCTCCTCAGTGTGTGCGACCCAGGGTCACGTCCCTTTCCTGTGTCGTCTCTCACAGTCTTCCTGGGTAGAGGTAGGACCCCTTGCTGGGGTTGAGATGTTCCAGCCCAGCGGGGGAGTAATTAAAACAAAATGTGAGTGTCTTCAATTCAAACAAACAAACGTAAAGAAGTTGTTTTGACAACCAAGTAAGGGCGAGAATTTCAACACGCAAGTGAAAGGATAGACACCACAGTCCGTACTAGGAAGTCTGCACCGTGGGGCTCAAGAGCTGGCAAGTTTAGCACTGTATAGAGAACTTGGTTACTGGGGATCCGAAGGGGAACTCATTCAAGCAGGGAACTCTGTACTGGTGATCTAAGAGAGAGCAAAGCCAGTGCATTATTAACACAAGTCTGTACTAGGGAACTGCGAGCAGCCAGCCCACTCAAAGACAGAACTGAGAACACATTACAAGAGATCTGTGAGCCAGGATTCTGGCTTGCTGGAACTGACCTCTGTAATTTGAACCAAAAAGCCACTTCTTTTTTTAATTGATCATTTAATTTATTTTCTTCTTTTATTCAGTTACTTCCCTTTTGTGGTTCCAACACAACCATTCCAGCTGTCGAGTCCGGGCGCCAGGCATGCACACTGTGGAACTGGGAGCAGTGTGGCTTAGTGGTTAGAGCAGAGGGGCTGGGAGTCAGCCAATACCCAACAGACATACATATGTTCCCTATATACATGTTTGTGATGCCATAAATGTTGCATGTAATTACAATATATTGTAGCGCATCTGTTTCATATTAAACAGAACTTACATACATATATTATGTGCTCACTGTAAATGCCATTTCTATGTATTGAACATGCCTTGCTTTTGTGTTGACTAGTGGATAGTGCTGAGGGACTGTGAGACAGGACTGTGAGACAGTGTGGCTTTAGTGCTTAAAGATCATGCTCTATCACACCCCAATTAAACTACACAAATGCAATATTCTGAATTCATTGACTTGCCGGTGGTATATTGAAGCCAATGCCCTCTTGCCTACACTTTTGAAATAGTATTTGTCTGGTACGTTTCGATGCGTTCTGTTTCCACCATGCCCTGAATAATCCAATGTTTTTAGGAAGGACAGTGCTGCTGGAGTCTCTCAGTGTGGGAATCACACAGGAAGGGAGGGGCTCTCCAAGGTCATGGGTCAGCCCCACACATCAGCGGCTCTAAGGTGTGGATGACAGCTCTCCGCTTTCCCTGGGAAGAGGTTTCCGGAGTGCCTGTGAATCCCAGCTCACTGTCTCTGTCTCTCTGTCTCCCCACCCCCCCCCCCCCCCCCCCCCCCCCCCCACCCCCCACACACACACACACACTGACACACACGCACGCACGCACGCACAGTGATAAAGGACTGTCCCCAGTCTATACAGCCCCCAGTGCAGTTATCCAAGTCATCTTCAAGCAGTCTGCATGTATAAAATCATCTTCAATGGCTACTTCAGTTCTGTTTATTTAATTTAAAGTCTCATTTAGAAGAATGTCTTTAGACAAGTGAGAGCTACATAAAACAATATGTAGAGAATACAATACTACAATACAAATACAGCGATTGCCATTGAAAATACAATACTACAATACAAATACAGCGATTGCCATTGAAAAGAGCAGTGCCACTGCCATTGTCCCCTTCAAGGTGTGCTTTAGACTTTCTGGATTTGCATTATTAATATGTATTTGTTATGTGCTTATCATTCGTATTGGTTAACTCCTGTTTCTGCACTCCGGGGTATTTGACATGTTTAATGAAGTCACAGCAGCATCTCCGAGCAAGCCTGAGCAAGGTGGAATTTCTGTAACCAGCACGGATCAGGCCTGCAGTTTACAATCATTTTACAATAATGCAACGTTTACAATGATGCAACGTACTGAGGCTCCACATTCACCTGCATGGGGCTGTCCTGTTTCATAAACACAAAGGGGATCGGGGTTAGGGGATTGAAACAGCAGCCTGTGCCATGAAGGATGAAGGAGAACTGAAGCAAACACATAAAGAAAGAAGATAACCATCTTCCAAACGGGTTGGTTTCTGTGAAGTAGCACACTTATACACTACAGTAAGAGCACTGCAGTTACTCTGCTGCAGTTTAGCTCTTTTTAATGCTGCGGGGGGGGGGGGGGGGTGCTTCTGCACTGGATCACACCCCCCCGGTCCGTCTCTCCATCAGCGGATCTTCAGCTGTGACAGGCCTCATCACAGAGCTGCTATTCAGACTGACATCTCAATGAGGAGCCAGCGCTGAGCTTTTGCAAGCCTCATTTCATGCTGATGTCTTTGTCTCCGGCGGCCCCCCGGGACCCCGAGCAGAGGGGAGAAGGACGTTCGTTACGCCCCACTGCCCCTCAATCGCGCTGTCTGGGGCTCCCTCCACAAAACTGGCTCGCTCCGTATACCGGTGCTTTGCATATGAAAGGGAGGGCTGTTGTGCCGCTCCGAATGCATATTAAACCTGTCTGCAAATGAACAGAGAAGGGGAGGGGGGGGGGGGGGGGGGGGCTTTTAATTCACTAATAAACTAATTATTGGGATAGAGGTGGAGTGAGGGTTCCAAGGCAGTGCGAATGCAGAAAAACATTCAGTAGAGTAAATGCCCATATACACCATATATATGCTGTATATATGGATATTTACTCTACTAGTTCTTTCCTTTCGTGTTTCATTGTTTTGTTTTATTCATTGTTTAAGCATTTTGTAATGCCCAATGCACTCTTTTCAACTTGTAGAAAAGTTTTCAAAAGTTTGACTAATTGTCAGATTTTCAACTGGTGTGTATTGAGAACTCTTTGAGCATCAAGTTTTCATATCATTAAGCTTAAGCAAGCTATCTATCTATCTATCTATCTATCTATCTATCTATCTATCTATCTATCTATCTATCTATCAATTGATCTGTATATTCTGCTATGCTCATTAAACCCTTCACATGTTCAAAAGGTTCTTGAAATTGTCGTGGGAGGTGACCGTTGATCTCTTATGCAGCTTGTACCCCATACCTTTCCCAGGTACAGTGTTAACAAGTTACAGCAAAAACAAAAATAGCCTCAGCCAACACAAGCATGTTCCCAGTCAGCCGGCTCCTCTCCTCGGAGTGCTGTTTCTGTGCTTTACTCTGCCCGCCGTCTCTCTGGACTGAAGAGTACCCGGCCCCTTCAATACTCACACCAAGGGGCCCTGACATCTATTCTTTTAATTAGACCCTGAGGGAATTAACCCCCAAGCCTGTATCTCCCTGCATTCTGCAAGCCTGCTCATTGAGAAGCATTACTGAGACAGGAGCTGGGCCTCATCAGCATAATCCGGCCGGCTCATTTCAATGGGGTTTCAGCTCTCTCTCCCCTCTCTCCCTGCTCTCCCCGCTCTCTCCCTGACCGCAGCTCAAAGGGAGCGGGGATCTCAAGTGTCCAGGGGGTCTGGCGATCCGAGTGAGAAAATTAAGACCTCTGGTCCCCTTTAAATCCCCAGGAATTTCCAATTAAACACGGTGCTCCTGCTATAGAGAAGCTCTCTGAGCTGCAATCCGTGCTTGAGGGGGCTCAGGTGGAGAGGGGGAGGGGGGTATTCAAAATGCAGTCTATTTGTTTTTTGTCTTTAGACAATGATCTCGTCTGCAGGATTAGACCAGCGCTTGATTGCATGTGTTTGTACAGTATGCCTGTCTATGGGAATGTCATCTTTTGGGATAACAGAATTTTTTATTAAGGAAAAATAGCTCAGTAAAAGGTTTGTTTCCCAGCTACATCAAAATAAAATTCAATTGATGCAAGCGTTTTGTTGAACTCATTACAAGCTCTGGCAATGTGTGTGAGTCTCTTTTGTACAATGACAGCTTTGATCTCAAATTCATTTTGAAATGGGGGTGGTAATTAGACTCGCCGCTGTTTACATCAATTGATAAGGACCCTAAGAGATAGCATGTGTGTGTGTGTGTTTGGGTTGTATGTGTTAGCAAAACATTTTAAATGTGAATTGTACACCGATATGAACTCAATCAGGCTGTATCCTGAAATGAAATCTACAGGAACCTGACTGTACTGCTCATGAAGCATCCTTATACTCTCTGCAAGATGATTTCTCTGCTAACAGATGACTTAGCAGACCCAATACAGCATGTGTCATGCTTATTGCACCACAGTTCAATAGCCAGGGGAAAAGCTCCAGTCTGTCTTGAGCAGCAAAGTGTGTGTGTACTGATATAAAGAGACCCAACTATAGATCCTGAACTGGGACCAGTGAAAGCTGTTGACAGAAAACATTTGGTCTTATCAATGCAGAGAAGCTTGGATGGAAGCGTCAGTAACGAGCTGCTTCCAGGGCTTTGGTACGTGTATGGTTTACTTGCGTCTGTCACCCAGGCCAACCCTGAAATCGCATACCTGTCTGGGTAGGTTCTGACCAGGGTAGATCATGCCAGTGTGAAAGGGGCTTAGGTTGAATGGTCTAGTGTTCTGGGCCTAAAAACATGTGGTATGAATAAAGGACTACAAGTGCCATCTAGTGGTCACTTCCCAGTCACTGCATCCCATTGATGTCATACTAACATTGTGCTGCAGCGGTTTTTTTGTGATCCACCAGTGCTTTAAGATGCGGGTAGAATCATGTGCAACTATTCAGCAACAACACTACACTTTACTATGCCTGTAGGCTGGGATACCACAATAAACATTTAAAGGCTGTTCTGGTGAATGCTGGTTCAAAAGAACAAAGATTTGAATTTAAGAAAACCAGGAAAAGGACATTTTCCAGAGAGAGAGAGAGAGAGAGAGAGAGAGAGAGAGAGAGAGAGAGAGAGAGAGAGATGGCAGCTGGGGACCCGGAAGGTAAGAGTTCACGGTTTCAAAGCGGTGGGGGAGGAAGCAGACCTAGAAACAACAGGAAGAGAGTATAATACTGAGCAGGTTTGGGGAGCAGAGGTCAAGAGCGCAGGCGTCCAGATGTGTGAGACCACGTGAGTACGACACTTTGCAGGACCTGAATCGACATTAATAATCCCACGGGTGCTTCCCAAAGTCCCTGAATGGGATGAACAGCAGAGTATAATGCGCATGTACGGCCTGTCAATCACGCCGATCAACAACAAGCACATGTGCTGAGTGGGCGGAGCAAGCATGGGGTCAGCATCCTCGCAACCCAGCACCGCACAGAACAGGAAAAGTGATCACATTATTAGGAGACATTATTAATATGTGTATTGCAATAACCTTTTTGTTCATGTCAGCGTTGCTTGTCGTTTCAATTTCTCAGTACTGATTTCAGATTCATTACTTTGCGCCTCTGTCAGTAGAAACGATTTCTCTTAGAAAAAATTCATGCAACTACCAGCACAAGGGAATATAACAATTGGGGTTATGCTGCACCCTGGCAGTAGACTGTGGTACTGCAGTTTAACCACAGTTAACTCTTACTATTTATTCCCATGTGCTCTGAGACATGTCAAGCTTCTATCACATGTGACCAGTGGAGGGCGCCAGTATTCTATTTTAGATTCAATGTGTCAGGCAGATGACGGTCATGGGTAGGTGGGGAAAGGGGAGGAGCCAGGCTCGTAGACCATGCATTGCACACATGTAGGGAGGAGGAAAAGAGGCAGAGAAACAAACAGGCAGCTACACTGTAAAATGCGTTATCCCATGATAGTCCTGATTCGTCAGACGCAGGCTCAAAGGGCACACCGTGTCCTATTGATAAAGTGCAACCTTGTGCTACCATGGATTGCACAGACTGTGAGCCCAGGTTTATCTTGTGTCACAATGTTTTGTACATCCCAAAAGCTTCACTGCCTTGCTGTAGAGACTGCGCTATACTATACACGACTGCCCATCTTAGCATTCTTTCCCTGTCTGTGGGCAGGGATTTTAATCTTACTCCGCCTCTTTTCTCTCACCTTCTGGCCAATAGAAAAAGGGAGCTCATTAATAATGTGTAAAGGGGGGAGATGGGCCTGTACAGAGTCATTGCAATCTGCCTAGTTCCTGAATCACAAGCACTGGGAGTGAGCTGCTCAGCGTTCAGCCAGTCAGAAGCCACCAGGAAGCGGAAATGCCAGGACTGTAAGTAAATGAAATATTCATTGCTTACTCTCACCACTGTGCATTTTCTATTGCATTTGACAAAACAAAACTATTTTTTTTTTTGTAAGTACAACACACTGTCACAATGTTGGCGGGCCCCCTATTGCGCTGTTCTGGTTGTAGCTGGTAATGCCGGTTTAAGCGACTATGCAATGCAGGTGGCATGAAACATTCATTTTAAATTGCTCGATTGCCACCTGCACTGTAAAACGAATCTAATAAAGCTGTGCTGAAGAAAGCAGGAGACGTGTGCTCCGGGCCCTTCCTCTTACTGGACACCAGCTCACCTCCACCTGCTGGAACTTTCAGCACCTTCTCATCTTTGAAGCACACGGCCCGCAGAGGCCCGCACAGCGCTGTCAATAACATGGACGCATGCACCAGCCCGCGATGCACAAACTCACTTCACAAACAACATGTCACAACACTCGCTTTCTTCTTAGGCTCTCATGGCGGAAACTTACTGTGTGCATTGCTATCGCTGGGCATTTTATCATCATGAGGATGCTTCACATTTGTTCATGCAGTCACCTTGCTTATGTCATGCAGTCTCATTGTGTGTGTGTGTGTGTGTGTGTGTGTGTGTGTGTGTGTGTGTGTGTGTGTGTGTGTCAGTGTGTGTGTGTGTGTGTGTGTTGTCTCAGTGTGAAAATCTCTTCCAGCAGGCCAGCTCTGGCACAGCAAGCTCTTGGCTCACCAGGTAGCCAGCAGGTTATGTGCATGTCCTGGGTTGCTTGCTGTCTGTGCTTCAGGTCACATACAACGCTGGTCACTGCCAGTCCAGTCTTTGGCAGTACCTGAAAACAGGCCACAGCAGCACCGCTCATCAGCTAGACATTCTCTGTCAGTCAGGTCTGACTCTCTCTTCAGTTCTGTCATCTCCCCTGCCTCCATCCCCCACACCTGAACCCAGCAGCACAGCAGCTTTGTGTGCAGATGGTGTGCACACACTAGTCAATGCGTGTGCAAGAGAAACGGATGCCAGCGCGTGTTCACGTGCGTGCGTGTATGCGTGTACGGCTCCTACCAAAACAGTTTGGCATACACCTTCCAGGTGACAATTTGAATACTTTATTTGTATTCCTGTCCGACTGGGCTTAGCACTTCACAATGAGAAGCCTGGTCACTGGCTCTCCTGTTCAGACAGCTAGCTTATCTTGTTTAGCTTATACAGTTTGAAATATGTGGGACTAAAACACACACACACACACGAATATACTGGAATTAAGAACTCTAACTACTGGCAGAGCAGCAGGGCATGGGATTCTTAAGAAGATTGAAAAAGTAAGGCTGAGACTGAAGCATTTTACAAGTCTTTACTGCAAGACACATGACTAAACCTTGCCAGAAATCTTGGTTGCCAAAAATTGAAGCATATATGTTTGTAGGGAACACAGAGCATTATTTTCCACAATAATAAAATAAAATACAATAAATATTTTAATAATAAAAACATTCACGTTTCTGAATATTTCTCTAAATATGTCGACAGCTATCGACCTTGTGCCACAAAGAGGTACTTCGTTTTCATTTAAAATATATATATAAACAGAAATATGAATTGTATAAATGACATACATTAACAATCTAATCTGCGTGTTGTGCCTAATGTGTTAGGACGCTAGCAATGCCATTGAGATTCCGAGCGCACAGTGAAACCAGTCTGAATGTCCTCACAAATGCGTTGTTATTTACAGAAACAAACACCGTCTACTCATCGTGCCTGGGTAGCGGCCGTTAATGGAAATTTAGTAAATCGTGCTTATTTTGTTTTTTTATCGTTTAATTTAACACGCATTTACCCTGGTACGGTACTATAAAAAAAAAATCAAAATATCTGATCTCAGTGCAGTGTAAAATCTGGCTTTCTTAAATAACAATAATGACTAATTATATGATAGTATAATCCTTCTGTAACACGCCACGTTACTTAAAACTACGAGTGAAACCCCAAACTGTAGCGCAGACTGCAGTAATGGTATTTGATAGGCGTGTAATTGATACTATGTGTATGTGAGGCTACAATCACCCTCATTGTAACATGAGTCGACTGTTCAACTATGAACCGTTTATTTTATGACTTTCCTTTTTTGAAAAGCACTTTATGTTTTAAATACCAAAGCATAATGCTAAATCACTATTTGAAACTAATAACATGTGTGTATTTGTTTTACTCCCCGTGCATTTGGAGCCGTCATTGAAACGGGGTGCAGGTAAGCAGGCTGCACAGGCCGTGCTATCTGCGACTCGGGCAGCGCAGACACAGACGCGCCGCGTTCACAAAGGCATTGCGTTCGCTTTTAATGACAGACACGCTCCCGAATTGGAATTGAACTTACATGTGTTTTTGACCCAGCAACATTTTTTAAAAAAAAAAAAGTACGATGCATAAATGTTGTTTCGTGTTGGTAAACTGAATTTGCTGTGTACAGAACCAGGCATCTTGCAGCCTGTAGGTGGACCCAAGAAGGAAGAATGGTTAGGTATTAAAAAAAAAAAAAAAAAAAGATTTTAAACAAATTGCATACACTGTTAAAAAAAGAAAGAACGCGCATGAATATTTAAAATAACGGACCTCTTTACTACCCACTGTGTTGGGTTCGAGTTGTTATTGAGGCAGACGTCTGTGGGGCTATATATTTATATTTAAAAATTATAGGGATGATACAGACTATACAGAAACAGCACGTCATAGCAGCAGCCTCAGTGAATTGTTCTTTTGAAACATATTATTATTATTATTATTATTATTATTATTATTATTATTATTATTAATAATAATAATAAAAAATATAGCTGCAATGTCAATTATTGTTTCCTCTCCAGCGTTTTGTAAACGTTGAATGAAATGCCTAAATAATCTGTCATATTAAACTGTGGGTCTTGTTGTGGGAGAAGTAATTTGCACACACAGCACAAAAGGGCGTTGTGTAAATCGAGTAATAAAACAGACGTTCTTTGCAGCGTTGTGAAGCAGACGATGTTATATTGTAATACAGCGCAAGTATTCAGTTTTCTCGACATTTCGGTATCACTGTGGCCCCCAGTCTCAAATCTAGAACAGACTCCATTTTGAGTAAAACTCGGAGAGGGCAGGGGAAGTGCGGGCAATGCTACCTTCCACACACGCAGCCCACAGCACGCCATGCAACGGGGAGACACCGGGTTTCCTGCCATGCTCTTGAACTTCTCAAGTGGGGTTCCTAAATTTGGACAATATTTCTTATCAAACTTGTAACCTAAGATGGAGGAAGTGACGCCCTGCCTGGGAACAGGGGGACAAGTGGAAATGGCGCGCTTGTGCTGGTATGGTTATACTAGTTTGAGGAGGAGGAAGAGGAGGGGGGGTGTATCTGACAAGCACACACAATAAATGCGTTTTACTGAAAGGGAGACGAGCAGAGGCACCCGGGGGGCTTCAAGATAATAGACTATGGTGTCACCCAACCCGTTCAGGTGGTTGTCTCAGATTTTGACAGCGTTTTCTTGCAGCAGTTGTGAGCTGTAGGGATTTAGTGATAGATACCGAGACTTTGGGAGGGGGGGGGATGGGAAAGCGAGCCGGATTGGCTGCTGCAGAGAGTCAGCCAGGGCCAGGGTTTGTAGTATAATCAGGGCAGGTCGGCAGATACGAAACAATCATTTATTTAATAATAATTATATATATATATATAGTAATAATAATAATAATAGCAGTGCAAAGGTTTATCAAGAGAAAAAGCAGCAGCTGTGCATGCAGTGCAAGGCTGCGCCGGTGCTATAATGAAGGCAGTGTGAGTCAGAAAGTCCTCGCCGGGCAGTTGCTCGCTTTCTTTTTTTTTTTTTTTTTGCAGTGGCTGCCGGTGGAGAGCTTCTCTAAGTACAGATATGAGCGCAGCACCCGGGCCTAGTCGCACTGCCGCACAGATCCGCTTTCACAAATCCGGAAAAAATAACCTTACACTGCACATTTTTAACGATTTTCAACTGGTTTTATTGTGTCCGAGGTGTAAATGGTAAGATTTCAGTTGAGTTTTTAAACTCGGGTGTGTTTTTTTTATTTGTTAACCTATCGTGTTTTTGTGTGTGTCTGTCTGTCTGTCTGTGCGTGTTCGTACGGGAGCGGAGTGTCAACATTGTGATATTAGTGCAGGGTGGTCTTCAAGGTAATTCAAATGCTGTTAAATCATTAATTAAAGAACTCTTTGTGAAACGGTGACTATAATTAGATCAAACACAGGCTAGTCCGACACATTTTTTTTTTTTTTTTGCTCAGTCAGTCTAGTCGCTGTGCTTTGACGTAACGTGCAGAATCCTGTTTTTCCCCAAAATGATCTAGAAATTGTTATATCTGTTAGGTTTAAAGTTAAACTGTACAACATGTAATCAAATTAATGAAAGTAAGATCAATGGGGATATATATATATATATATATATATATATATATATATATATATATATATATAATAAATAATTTGTTTAAAGGTAACGTATATTTTGTAGTTAACCAATACAAATAATTACCTGTAGTTTCAATAACAGTACACATACAGTTTCAATAAACTTTAATTGATGGTAGTTGCATTACTGTTACAGACGTCGAACCATTTTTAGTCTAATGTTGTTTTATTTTTTTCAACCAAAAAAAAAAGTATTTTAGTTAACAATTGCGACTATTTTATATTCCTTAAAGACGGCCAACTATTTTAATTGCTATTGGAGTAAAGCAATGTTTATTTTTTATTTTATTCTGACAGGATGGAGCCATGAGAGAATGGATCAAACATGCAAACGGAGTGTTGGAGATATTTTGACTCTTTACTCCGACCCACTCAAACCGCAGAGACCAGATGGCAACAGCGCCCCCTGTGGAAAAGGGTATGGCATGGCAGCTGGATTAGACACCGCGTGCGCCATGCAGCTGTCGACGGCCGCTGCTTTTAAAAACGGAGAGTCGTACGTGTTCGATCCACAGGAGCCTTCCTCGTGCTACATCCCTCTTCGAAGACTGCAGGACCTCGCCTCCATGGTTAGCCAGCCGGACCTGGGTTTCAAAGATGGAGAGCAGCAGGGTCCCCATGATTTGCACACTCAGGGGGCAGATTTCGAGTCGGTCTCCTGCCATATTGCCTCCTCTTCACTCCTTAATAGTGGGGCGGACACTTTATCCAATCATGATTTAGAAAACAATTGCCCCGCTCCTCGGACTCCAGATTTGAATGCAGACGCAATCCCGAACGGCTGCCTGCCCTTAAAGCCGACTGCGCTTGGGATGAGAACACAGCGTGGTGGTGAGCGAGAGGAGGAGGAGGAGGAGGAGGAGGAGGAGGAGGGGGACAGCGTCACTGCTGCAGTACTGAAACACAAAGCAAAGGCAGACAAAAAGAAAACGATGGTTAGCGCCGGGAATTCTTGCAAATCCGGAACTCTAGAAGTCGTTGTCGAAAATCGGGACAGCCGCCCAGAGGTGCCCAGTAAAACCAGTACACTCGAGCCCAGCTCAACTGGGATCCACGCGCATTCTGCGGCATTAAAGGACATGGCCACGTGCGCCACAGATTATTTGGGAAGTGGTGCAGAAGATTCGGGGAGCGACATGGAAGTGTCCCGGGACTTAGGGAACGGCTGTGAGGGAGGAGAGCCGAGGGACAGGACAGAGGCCACATCGGCTACCCCTCAGTCCAATTCTGTAAGCTTTTTATTTTGGGTTTATTATTTTTTTTAGTTTATTGTTATTATTGATTTATTTTGGAGCAGCTTGTGTGGAGCCTGGAGAACTCTTTGCTTTGGAATGCACTCTATGACATCTGAAAAGTCAGCTGGCCTCTCAATCAATAGGCCATCCCTTCTGGATCTTTATGAGCAGAAGTACCATAGACAAATATCAAAGGCTAGCATGCAGACTGTGTGGTGTGCCGTGCTGGCCAGTATACATGTCTGTGGTACTTCTGCTTAATGAAATTCCCAGGGGTGGCCTGTAGATCTTTGCGGTGATATTTAGTTGCTGTTTAGTTGCTCAGGTGGTTTGTTGCTCAGTTAGAAGGTAGTGGTGGAGGATACGACTTTCTTGTGAGGACTGGGAAGTGAAAAAAAAAAAAAAACAGGCCAGTTGTCACCTGCAGGTTAAGATTGGACATTTGCATTTGTCAAGTGGAAAGAGTTTGTATATTTAACAGTGACAGTGTTAGGATGACACCTTTTTAGATTAGGATGGTGTTACTGTGTTTACATATACTGTAGAATTATTCCTATTTTTAACTATAACAGCTTTGGTGCAAAAAGTACATCAAGTCTGTTCTCTGGAAACGTGCACAGAGCAGTTCAATTGTATTGTCTGTCAGTCTTTGTGCCGGTAGACCATTGAAGACACTCACAAAGGTAACCTCAGTGACCTGCAATACTAAGATTGCAGGGAAACCTTCGACCCCCAGGTCAAGGTCACGGAATGCCAGGCCAGTCCTACTTTCAGCCAGTTGCTGCCCCGGTGTACTGGATAAACCTTCGCATGGTACAGAGATGGGGATGAACTCGGTTGATCTGATGATCCAGTTTGGATCAGATTTTGCAGAATTACAAAGTTCGCCATGAACTTGGTTTCTGCTGATTTTCGTGGAAATCCATCAAAACCACACATTTTAAATGATGGTTTTGGTTTTTTGCAAGTCATGGTGCAGCTATGCGATGATGATGATGATGATGATGTTTTTGTAGAGTGATGGACTGCAGATACCAGGTCTAGTTTTAATGATGAATTGACAATGTGGTGGCAGAAAAAGACTGGCCTCATTTGAGTTTCAAGTAATTTCAGGCTCTGGTGCTAAACTTTCAAAACCGTTTAGCACCAGTTTTCAAAACAATTTGCACCCCTGGTTAAAGGTCAACCCCCACCAAATCCAGACGATTGCGTATCCTCAGACGGTCGTGAGTGCTTCTGTAAGGCAGTAGGCACACCCCTTCTTTTGCAGCGTGAGACAGCTCTGGCTTTTATTATGTCAGAAGAAATGTGTTGGTTAAATCAGACAGTTTTGCAGGTAAAATAATGTTTGGAACATTCAAAGGTGTAGTTTATCATTTGGTGAAGAAAAAAGCAACAAACATAATATTTTATTTTATGTTAATGGTGTATTAAAAAAAAAAAAAAAAAAAATACAAGTTTCTGATGGGGTCTGTTTTGCTTTCCGGGGTTAAAAGCACACATAAACTCTATGGCAAGCCAAATGATCACGTAGAGATATCTCGAAAGCCCTGAATACATGTTGTAGTGTGCACTTTGTAGGGTGTTTCGTGCACTGCAGTCGTTGGTATCTGGATGTGGTGGAAATGCAGTTGTATGTTTATTTGGTAATAGGTTTTGGTGCTATTGCAATAAGCTGGTGCCGCAGTGCCAGTGCTGCTGTAAGAGGACTTGTGGAGCTGCTGACAGCTTCCCCCCCCCTCTCCCTCTCGTTGGCTTTCAGGGCTGCAGTCCGAAGAAGAAGCCCACTCCGGTGGCGTACGAGCTTGGAGACCTGGTGTGGGCCAAGTTCAACCGCCGGCCCTGGTGGCCATGCAGGATCTGCTGTGACCCGCTGCTCAACACCTACTTCAGGATGAAAGGTAGGGCTCCTCGCTACAGTGAACACAGCAGGGGCTGCCATGCCAGTCACGAGAACCAGCTCCTACAGTCCCGATGGGGGATTCCGCAAAAGTTACTTACACACAAAGTCTCATAGTAAAACCTGGAAAAGACTGTACTGCTACATGCAATATGTAGGTAGAGCAAAACTGCTGTGCATATGATCTCGGATTGGTGATGAGCTTTGGTTGTGAACCCTTCTTCCTTCTGTGTCTGGGTACTGCAGGGAGTTTGAAATGGTGTGTGTGCATGCCCAACCAGCCTCACCCAGGAGCAACACAAATGATTGCAGAATTGTTTCATACTGTACTTGTCCAGGAAAGAATTTAAGACTCCCTTTGCGTAGCATTATGAACCACTCCAGGATTTCTGGTGAGCTGTAATTGTAAATTCTCTGTTCAGAAGAAGTGTGAAACTGGAGTAACTCCAGCTGATACACATTGGGAAATGGTCAAGACCAAGACCACATTTCACTTGAGCATTTAAAATTACTTAATCTGTACTGTACGTTCATGCTATGCTGTGCATGCAATGATGCAGATGTCCAGTCTGAAAGTATTCTCATGAACCTCTAGTCTTTAAAATCCCCCCTGCTTGTCTGCGTCACGCTGTTCACTTGCAGCCCAGTGTCACAGTGATTGTACCCGCGCCCTGTAGGCTAATCCGCGCTGTGTTCCCTGTGCTTGCAGAGCCCAGTCGCAGACCCTGCCGCCAGTACTTCGTTCGCACGTATGGGGAGATCCTGGACCAGGCCTGGGTGGTGGGGAGAGCCACCTTCCCCTTCGAGGGGCGCCACCAGTTCGAAGATCTGCCTGTGCTGCGCAGGAGGGGCAAGCAGAAGGAAGAGAACTACAAATACACAGTAAAGAAAATAGTATTAATTACAATACGAAGATAATACATGCTCTCTCTCTCTCTCAAGAAGAAAAGCCCACTCGTGCGATGGCAAAATTGTTATTCAAATAATCTTAATCTTGCTTTATGTTTGTTGCATGTGTGTTTTTATTTTATTTTAATTTTAAATGCATGGTAATTTTAAATTAAGGGTGAAAAATTATTGCTGAGAATAAGAGGTTTTATAAAGAATATATATTTGGAGGTTTGATCATATAATTTGTTAATGTCATTAGTTAAAGCTTACCTGGTTACTAAGGTCTGTCTGTCTTCCATCCCTCTTTAGATCCCAACTCGATTCTTGCCAGTTTGGGAGGCCAGTGTGGTCGAAGCAGAGGCCACTCTTCCTGAACCACAGAGGAAATTCATCGGCAGCTCCTCTGCAAAGACTACTGACCTCCAACCTACATCTGTGAAAGAAGAGGAAACAACTCTAACAAGCCCCCAGAGTCCTGCCGGGCCCCCCGAACCCTTGTCGTCAGCGCAGCTGCCCAATGGAAAATCACTTCCACCCAAAAGGCCCAATCGGAAGAAGGAGGGCGGCACCAAGACCCCGCGGGTCCGAAAGAAGCCTGCTGACTCCTGCAAAGCCTCTAAAGAAGCAGAGACATCGAGGAAGCAGGCAACAGCTGTGGCCGAGGCAGTCTCCACTGGACCCGATGACCCCCCCCCTGCTGACTGCCCCTATTCGGATATCGATTCTGTACCGAGGATCCTTTGTCCAAAGGTTTCAGAACGCACCCCTAAACTTGAGCCGGTCCAGCCGCCCCCGATCCCGCTGGACACCCCCACGCCGGAGATCAGGAAGCTTGCCTCACGGCAGAGACGCAGGCGCGTTTCGGTGAGGAGGCTGCCGAGAGGGTTGGCCGGCGATGCCGCCAGCACAGGCTCGGACTCGGAGAACAGCTCGTTTGGGGGCTCGCTGTTGTGTCCCGCGAGTGCAGGACTGTGTGATTTGTCTGAGAAGATCAGCAGCCAGCGGGCCAGGTGCCTCCCAGCCAGCAATAGACTAACGACGAGGGCGCTGAAGGCTATGGAGGAGGCAGGAGCCGACAAGCACATTATTGGCTGTAGAAACTCTGAATTGTCAAACGGGGAGGCGGAGAAGAACTTTGCATCCGCTGAAGGTCCTACGGAAAGCTTGGCTTCCGCAAATAGCTGCAAACAAGCGGGCAAAGTCGACACTTCACAGACACTCTGCAAAGACCTGACGCAGCAGAGCACCCCGGGGGGAATGCACGCCGCTTTATCAGAGAGAAACAACACTGCGCTCCCGAATGGGCCCCTCACAAAACCAGAGAGAGAAAGCTGGCTGGATTTCAAAGAGCCTTGTGACTGGGCGCCACTGTCGGAGGACACAATGGCCCGGGTGGCTGCCCTGGTGAAGAGGCAAAACGGCCTCCAGGAAAGCTCTTCCTCCTGCACCTCCCCTTCCTCATCCTCTTCCCCCTCTCCCTCCTTCAACCCTGCAGACATTCAGAGCGCTGTGGTCAAGCACGTCCTCTCGTTCCACTCTCTGAAGAACGAGGACTGCGGGTCAGGCAAGCCTTCTACCTTTAGCCCAGACTCCAACTACAAGTACAGCACCTGGCTGATGCTGTGGAAGGGCATGCATGACAGCCGGGCAAAGGAAGGGTCTCCAATGGTCGTGGGGCAAAGCGTTGGAACCTCTCCCAGTACACCTCCCGTCATCCCTCAGACTACCCCTCCCAACACCCCTCCAAAATATAACGCACCGCCCGCTGGGCTGTCTCTCTTCTCTGACGCTGGAGGAAATAAAAAGCATGAAGAGAGATCGGAGGAGATCACCCCAGCTATCTGGGGGACAAAAATGACAACCAGGGTGAGAAACAGGAAGAGTAGCCTGCAGGAGCCGGTACCGACACAGCTTCCCAGTGATGCATTACCAACCCAGGGAAACAGCTCCAGCGCCAACATCAAGCGAGCCCGACCCAGGCCTCCTTCACAGAAACGGGCGAACCCCAAGGGGGGGGAAGGCGGCTCGGGCGACGCTGGTAGGAGCAGCAGCAGCGTTGTTATGAAGGTCCGCGATGAATACGGGCGCTTCAGAAAAGGCTCAGCGACAGCAGCAGCCAGGAGGCGGAGTCACAACAACGTGCCTTTGGAATTGGCCGAGCACGCTTATGGGAAAGACTGCGCGCGAGCGCACAGCGACGTGAAACCAGGCGGGGGCTCCTCTCTCCTCTGGGGACGCTCCTGGACCCAGTCTCCAGCTGGGGCCCCCGAGGACTGCGTGGCCCCTAAGAAGCGCTGGCAGAATTTTGACCAGGGCTCTGATAAAGCAGTCGGGACGGAGGGAGAGTGTGGGGGGGAGGAGCTTGAGGGCGGAGAGACGGCGGTGCCTTTCGAGCTGAGCGGGGGCTGTAAGGGGGGTCCGGGTCACATCCTGGGACCTGCCAAGGCTTCCCAACCAAAGAAAGGGGATGGCAAGCTGGCAGGTGCTCGGACGCACACCAATAAGACACCTCCGGCTGGCGGAGAGGAGAAGGATGTCTCGCTATCAGGTAACGGGGCCTTCTCTTTTTATAAACATTGTATGATGAGAACAAGCCCTGTTAGATCCCGTTTAAGAATTAAATTAAAAATCCTATTTGGCATGTTGGTAACCACTCCGATAACCTGTAACAGGAAGCACTTCAATAGAGTATAAAATGAAGACGTACAATATTTATATGAATGTTTATGAGACTTCATGTGTTACAACAGTAATGTGTGTCTGGAATAAATACTGAATACTAAACACGGTGTATAGTTACTACTGTATAAACACCAGGACCAAGATCTGCATTTCACATCCACTTTTTTTTTTTTTTTTAATTTAGTCGTTGCCAATTATTTTTTATTATTTTCTCCCAATTTGGAATGGCCAATTATTTATTACGGTCGGCTCACCGCTACCACCCCTGCGCTGACTCGGGAGGGCAAAGATTAACACACGCTGTCCTCCGAAGCGTGTGCCATCAAGCCGACCGCTTTTTTTCACACTGCAGACTCACCATGCAGCCACCCAAGAGCTACAGCGTCGGAGGACAACGCAGCTCTCGGGCAGCTACAGGCAAGCCCGCAGGCGCCCGGCCAGACTACAGGGGTCGCTGGTGCGCAGTGAGCCGAGGACACCCTGACCGACCTAACCCTCTCTCCCCCCGGGCGACGCTCGGCCAATTGTGCGCCGCCCCTTGGAAGCTCCCGTTTGCTGATTTGGGTACTTGAAGAGTAACTAGGATAGGCTTTCTTAGTAGAATGATTCTGAAACGAAGACAGCACTTCGTTCTACTGGTAAGAGGAAATGTAGAATCTGCTGGATTGAAGTGGATTTTAAGAGATTTGTCTTGCATACTGTAACCACGCAGCACACTCAGAAAGCAAGCGACGTAGGAAACCCAGCAAGAGACTCCTAGAGTGGACTGAGGAGAGCGAGACTGGAGCGAAGAAGAAGCAGAGAAAAGGGTCTGAGCAGAGCGGCAAGGTTAGAGCGATTGTAGATAGATGGATAGAAATGTTCTTGTCATTTTACCTGTGTTCTTGTTCACTGGTCTTATCTGTCTTATGCCAGTATTGGATGAATCATGTGTTCATATCCCCCTCAGTCACTGTTTGTGTGGTTGTATCATGTGAAGTTTCTTATCTATATCTTTTTTTTTTAATGCAGTTATGTTGTTTTTTTTTTTTTTTCAGTTATGGCAGGGAAACTTCTCCAACTCCAAGAGTTTACACAAACTATTCAAATTTCAAAACATGTAATTAAAAAAAAAAATGTGACCGAAAGGGACATAAAAGTAGAAACTAATGACGATGACGATGATGATGATGATGAGGAGGAGGGGGAAGGGGGGGTAGTTTAGTTTCGTTGCTATTGGCGTCAGCGATGGGTGTAAAAGCAGCGATGGTGAAGAAGTCTTGTACTCACCTGTACGATTACATTCATTAGGCTGGAGAGGAAGAGAACAGCAGGGAAGCAGCAAGCGAGCCGCTTTCACTGGTGACGTCTACGCAAGAAGAGCTGCACACTGCAACCCCAGAGCACCATGCACTGTCCACACAGGGGCCAGGCGGCATAGAGGAACAGGCTCCGCCCCAGGATGGGCATGTCCCGCCCCCAGATACACTGACTCCACCCCCAGAGGCCCTGTCACCTGCAAAAGAGACCCAGAAAACAGAGCTGGACCCTGCCTCTCCCGAGCCCTGCTCCCTGGAACCCGGGCAGCAGTCTCCAGAGTCAGGTGAGAGCTTGTGAAAGGCTGGAACAGCCATACCTGATGTAAGCAAGCATGGGTTCATTTACATACAGGTGAGAGCTTGTGAAAGGCTGGAATAGCCATACCTGATGTAAGCATGGGTTCATTTACATACAGGTGAGAGCTTGTGAAAGGCTGGAATAGCCATACCTGATGTAAGCATGGGTTCATTTACATACAGGTGAGAGCTTGTGAAAGGCTGGAACAGCCATACCTGATGTAAGCATGGGTTCATTTACATACAGGTGAGAGCTTGTGAAAGGCTGGAACAGCTGTACCTGATGTAAGCATGCATGGGTTCATTTACATACAGGTGAGAGCTTGTGAAAGTCTGGAACAGCTGTACCTGATGTAAGCATGGGTTCATTTACATACAGGTGAGAGCTTGTGAAAGGCTGGAATAGCCGTACCTGATGTAAGCATGGGTTCATTTACATACAGGTGAGAGCTTGTGAAAGGCTGGAACAGCTGTACCTGATGTAAGCATGGGTTCATTTACATACAGGTGAGAGCTTGTGAAAGGCTGGAATAGCCGTACCTGATGTAAGCATGGGTTCATTTACATACAGGTGAGAGCTTGTGAAAGTCTGGAACAGCTGTACCTGATGTAAGCATGGGTTCATTTACATACAGGTGAGAGCTTGTGAAAGTCTGGAACAGCTGTACCTGATGTAAGCATGGGTTCATTTACATACAGGTGAGAGCTTGTGAAAGGCTGGAATAGCCGTACCTGATGTAAGCATGGGTTCATTTACATACAGGTGAGAGCTTGTGAAAGGCTGGAATAGCCATACCTGATGTAAGCATGGGTTCATTTACATACAGGTGAGAGCTTGTGAAAGGCTGGAACAGCTGTACCTGATGTAAGCATGCATGGGTTCCAATGCAGGATTTATTTAACCCCCACCGAGCTTTTGAAGCTGAATGTACCGTCAAACCGCTCCAGGTACAGTCAGCAGAGTTTAACACTGGGAATGTGCTCTCTCTACATGGTAGGCTTTTAATGAAGTGCATCTCCTCTTCACCTTGACATGGGAAGTACTTTTGTTGCATTATCCCAGTAGCGTTCTTTCATATAAATTTGATTTGGTGTTGTCCCATCAGTTTTATAAAGTGCCTGTGGGCTGTTGTTGGCTGCAGTGCACTGGAAGAATAGCCCTCTTCATGTTAACGCAGTAAGGAAAGGTACAGGGGAAGCCTTTTGAAATAGTTAAACACTTTTCTTTCTTTTTTTTTTTTTTTTTTTTTTAATATATATCTATATATATAGAGTGCCAAGAGAGGAAGAGGCTTCGGAAACCCACTAAAAAGATTCTGGAGTGGACCATCGACGTGGAGTCAATCTTAATTCCAAAGAAAAAGCCACGCAGCTCCCAAAAGGTAACTTCCTGTTCTGGCATTCAGCAAGTCAAAACCGATGCTTCTAGCCTGGCAGAGCCTCCTATCTCTGAGACCATTTGAGATACTGACTTCATATTTGCACGTGCTGGTGGCACTGACCTGCCGTGGTGCTTCATTAACACACTGATAAACCACCAGCCATCCAGTGATACAGACCCACGGTTTGAAATAGTTTCTTTACAGGTACATCCTATCCAATTTACTCAATACCCTTATAAAAGTTTCCCACAGTGAAAGCATAGCAAAGTGTAATAAAGCATAGGTAAGCTATGGTAAAGCATATTGAAAAACATGGCAAACCAAGGTAGATATAAAAAGCATGGGGAGGAAGCGGCAGAGTTAGCATGCAGATTTACTGTGGGAAACTCTTCTAAGGGTGTTTACAAGCTATTCAAGCAGACAACCACTTCCAATCTGCTCCCTGAGGATGGTTAGTTTGGGTTCACATGCAATGTTGTTTGTCTTTTTTTTTTTTTTTTTTTTTTTAAGAAATTCTGCTCCATAAGAAAATACATCCCATTTTTATTGTTTTTGTTATTTTGTCCCATTCCTTCCACTTTTGCCCTTGGTGGTCAGGAGTGTAGTGAACAAGGTACCAGGGAGGAGGAGGAGGAGGAGGAGGCGGAGGCAGGGGGGCAGGACAGTCATGAAAAACAGCAAGAGGTGAGGGCAGGAGTGCAACAAACTACACAGGAGGGTAAAGCAAGTACAATTACACACACGGCGCAATCAAAAGGCTATGTGTGTGACGCTGAACACAGCATTGTGAAACTGCTGCCAATGCTGAAGCGTGATGCGGAGCCTGCTATTAATCTCTTGCTTTGTTTTTAAAGGACGAGTCCACGAAGAAGAGCGTTTCCTCGTCTCCAGGACTCTGTTCAGGTGAGTAAGACTCGCCTCTCTGCAGCTCCACTGCTGTGCTGTTCTGTGTACTTTCAATACCAAATCAATTTACAGGGCAGCAGTTGTGAAGAGTGTTAGTGGATTAGAGTTTAAACATTATCCATTATTAATGAGTTTTGCTTAAACATTTAACTATTCTCACAAATAAGGTGTTAGCCTTAGTTTGTACATGGTAGTCAGTGTGCAGTGGACAAATAGATGTCATTTATAAAAAAGGGATTCCATTAACAGCTGTCCTGTACCTCCACATCCTCAGCACTGCACCCCGACCGAAACAAGAAGAGGAGGAGGCGGGTTTCCTCCACGGTGTTGTACAAGAAAAGCGTCCCCAGCGCCTCCGAGGAAGAGGGGAGTCTCGAGGAATCCAGTGAGGCAGCTCCCGAGCCCCAGGTAACTCTCCGCTCTCGCTCTCTCTCTCGCTGTCCTCTCTCTCTCTCTCTCTCTCTCTCTCTCTCTCTCTACACAATTTGTATAATTTGCATCTATCCCTCCGATCCTAGGAATATGACTGAAGCTTCCCTGCTCCCCACTAACGCCCCTCTCCTCTATCTGTTTCCCCAGGCCTGCCCCTCTGGCCAGGAGGACAGCCCTGTGACAGTGAAAGAGGAGGTCTTCCAGTGCGAGCTGGAGGTCCCGACCAATAAGAAACCTCCAGGAGAGAAAGGCGGGGCCGCCTCCATGAAGGAGAATGTTTGTCAGGTGAGGAGGCGGGGACTGGAGGGTAGTGGGTGTGGTTAGAAGGAATGGGCTGAATGAAGGGGGCGGCTATATAGAACGTGGCAGGTTATAGCTCCTCCCACATCTTCATTCAGTTGATGGGGAGGCAGAAGCTGCACAGTAGGCTCGAGAAGAAAGAAGTGGTTTGAAAGAACGGGTCGGTCAGGAAGACTTGAATAGCTGATTGTGTAATTCCCCTGGCAGGTGTGTGAGAAGCCCGGGGAGCTGCTGCTGTGTGAGAGTCAGTGCTGCGGGGCGTTCCACCTGCAGTGCATCGGCCTGTCGGAGATGCCCAAGGGGAGGTTCATCTGCAACGAATGCACCTCCGGTCAGGCTCTGCCCTTTAAACACTTCATCTGTCTGACCCTTTGCTTTTACACTTAGTTACCCATTGTGATGATACAGTGAACACCAAAAAAAAAATATTCCTTGAAATATACCTGCTTCTGAATTCCATATTGCTGATAGATTGAGTATTGATTTGTTTTATATATTTTTTTTACATGCTCCATTTCCACATGCCGGATACAAATTTAGTACTGTTTTTTTTTTTTGTGCGCACGCTGTTGAAAGAGAATGTTTTGTATATTATGCTTTTGCATAGTCCTGTCCGAACAGTACTGTGTGCTTTGTATCTGTGCAGGGATCCACACCTGCTTCGTGTGCAAGAAGCCTGGGCCGGACGTGAAGCGGTGCATGATTCCAGTGTGCGGCAAGTTCTACCACATGGACTGCATCACCAAGCACGCCCCGACCGTGCCCCAGAACCATGGCTTCCGCTGCTCGCTGCACGTCTGCCTGTCCTGCTACATCACCAACCCTGCCAACCCCACCGTCTCCAAAGGTAAGACCCCCAGGAGTGTCTGCAGGCAGGGTGGAAAGAAGACCCACTGCATAGCAGTTACACCCATTCAAGGGTTTAATACAACCTTGATTAGTCACAGTGTATAGGTAACAAGCTCACGTGTGTCTTATTAAACTCATAGGAAAAACAGGGATGGATCAAACTGCTGTGCAGTGGGAGTCTTATTTCCAGCCCTGATAGGTAGCATGCCTGTCTCTCAGCTGCAAAGGGAACTGGCTTGGAATCTAGCCTAGACATTGTTTGTAGAGATACAATCTTAAACTTTGATGTAGTGCCTGTGCCTGGATAGGAGACGAGAAGGATCTTAATTGGCCCTGGTAGCTGTGTAGGAGAGCTCAGTCCGTTCTGACATAGGGATGTAGAGTGTGTTCTAGTGCCGTTGCTTATATGGTTAATGGTAAAAAAAAAAAAAAAAAGTAATATTAAAAGGAGTACTAACATGTTAAGCAAATGAAATAAAGACCATGCTCTGTAGCTTCTTGTGTTTGCTGAGCCTCTGATTGTTTGTTCAGCCTGCTGGTTCACAGCAGCTGGAGTCAGCAGTCTCAGTCCCAGTGTCTCTGTGTTCCGCAGGACGCTTGACCCGCTGCGTGCGCTGTCCCGTGGCGTACCACGCCAACGATTACTGTATGGCTGCCGGGAGCGTGATCCTGGCCAACAACAGCTTCCTGTGTCCCAACCACTTCACCCCACGCAAGGGCTGCCGCAACCACGAGCACGTCAACGTCAGCTGGTGCTTCGTCTGCTCCGAAGGTGAGTGCGAGTGCAGGCACTTTGGAGGGACTAGGAGGTTCATGCATGTATCCCGAGAAATAATATTACATGCTTTTTGTTCTTCCTTGCTGGGTCTCTCTGTAAGTGTGCGGACACACATTTTGTTAAACCAGTTTTCTGGTTTTGTAGGGATTGCTTAATTGTTAGTGAGTGTGTGATTTTTATTTATTATTATTATTATTATTATTATTATTATTATTATTATTATTATTATTCTTCAGCATGGGGGGGTGTTTGAAACTGGGGTCCTTGCTTGCTGGTATTTTCTCAGCTTGTGTGTGGGGGTGGGATATGTTGGGGGAGGGGTTTGCTATGCTAACGTCTATTCCAGCGTATTTTTCTTGCAGTGTTTGTCTAGCTGTGTGTCTGTGTGTTTGGTGGTACTTTGTGTTTTTGTTAAAGCAGTTCTCTCACGCGCCCGGCGCTGGCTGCTCAGTTTGATTCCCTCTCTCCTCACCTGCTCTTCTCCCTCCCTCCCTACAGGGGGCAGTCTGCTGTGCTGCGAGTCATGTCCTGCTGCTTTCCACCGGGAGTGTCTGAACATCGACATGCCCGAGGGCAGCTGGTTCTGTAACGACTGCCGGGCTGGGAAGAAGCCGCACTACAAGGAGGTGGTGTGGGTCAAAGTGGGGCGCTACAGGTCAGCAAGCTCCTCTTCACCAGACTGGGAAAGCACAACAGGCATAGAAATGAGATTCCCTATTGCATGGCAGTTTCATCCACAGGGTATAAAAGAGTGTCTAAATCTGTGTTAGTCAGGAATGGATCCAACTGCTAGGCAATGAGTCTTATTTCCATCCCTGTATAACCAGCGCTGAACTGCGCAGTGTCCTATTGCTTAGCTTTGTGCGTTTTTGAATGGATCACATTAATAATAATAATAATCATCCAAGGTGGTGGCCTGCCGAGGTGAGCCAGCCCCGGAACATCCCGGCCAACATCCAGCGCATGAAGCACGACATCGGCGAGTTCCCGGTGCACTTCTTCGGATCTGACGACTACCTGTGGACCTACCAGGCACGTGTCTTCCCGTACATGGAGGGGGATGCCAGCAACAAGGACAAGATGGGCAAGGGCGTGGACCCCACCTACAAGAAAGGTACGGGTCAGAGCGCTGAAACCCCCACTGTACCAGGGGTGGGAGGAGCATTCTGCGGGTTTAACGGGTATGCGGCTGGTTTCATAGAACACGATTAGCACTAGTCTCGGTCTGCCGTATCTAAAGTAACATGGGATAGTCCAAGAGTAATCTTAACAGTGGTTAGTGAATCCAAGCAGTGATGGAGCAGTTTACTCCTTAGGACCTGAATGGAAGGTTAACTGGTCCCCTTAACAATTACAAAGATCATGTTTGTAACAAAGCCCCGGACTAGAAAGGCCCAGAGTTGCCCATCTCTGCCCTATACTGACATTATTATCTTATGATGTGTTCTTTTAAAGGTGAACACACTTTATAAAGAGATTTTTTTTTTGTCAAATAATAAAAATGCAAGTGTATTCATTCCTCTTGAAACTTCACAGTTTACAAAGAATTATTTTAAATGAGTTCTGTGAAAAATAAATAAATGTTTGTTCTTTTGGTAATTTCTCTGCTCCCACGCATTTGCACAGACTTGGCAGGACTCCAGTTCCCAGCATGCCCTGTCCTTGGTGTTATAGTTTGTTCCTCTCCCCAGCTCTGCAAGAGGCTGCAAAGAGGTTCCACGAGCTGCAGGCTGAGAAGGAGATGAGGCAGCTACAGGAGGACCGGAGAAACGACAAGAAACCCCCTCCTTACAGACACATCAAGGTCGGCACAGTGGACTTTGTGTGGATGACTGGGCTGCATCAGTGAATGCTTGTGTTGTGTATCGTGTGCTGGTGTTCATGATGATTGATCATGCTCTTCTTGTTTTCAGCAGTGTCCAGTTACAATGACCAGCCTCTACACAGGTTTATTACACTCATTGTCCTGTTCTCTCACTGGGTTAAAAACATACAAGCAGCCAATATTAAATAATGTTATCCACAAGGTGTTTTGTGCACAGCAGTTTCCTGTGTTTAGCATTGCTGTCTCTCTCTTACTATCTTCTTGGGCTTTTGTTGCACATGTGTTTTTATACTACTGAATTTGCTGAGGATCACATTGGTTTAATGTCTGCAAGTCTTAGCCAGTTTCCAGTAGAATGTATAGACTTGAACAAATGCACTGAGCTGGTATATATTTGTCTGCATTGGGGGTCACCAGGTTTTGTTCAGTAAATAAGTGTGATGGTTTATCAGTTAGATTAGGGGATTGCTGCTGTTTTCTTGTTAGAGATTTTAAGTTGTGTGCTGCTCTGTGTCGCAGGTGAACCGGCCGATGGGGAAGGTGCAGATCTTCACGGCAGACATGTCGGAGATCCCGCGCTGTAACTGCAAGGCAACGGATGAGAATCCCTGCAGCCTGGACTCGGAGTGCATCAACCGCATGCTGATGTACGAGTGCCACCCCCAGGTGTGCCAGGCCGGGGACCGGTGCCAAAACCAGAGCTTCACCAAGCGCCTCTACCCAGAGCTGGAGATCTTCAGGACCCTGGCCAGGGGCTGGGGCTTGCGCTGCAAGAGTGACCTCAAAAAGGTAATCTGCAGACCTGTGTATGTATAATTTATTTTTTTTTAACTCCAAATACCAGCACAGATCCATTCTTCCCAAAACACTGCAGTGGGTTGGTAAATGAGAGCTTGGCGGGGGGGGCAAATGCAGTGTTTAAAATAGGTTGTTTGTGCAATTCTTTTTTTTGATTGTGTTCTATAACGAGACCCTTTTCAATCCCCAGGGTGAGTTTGTGAACGAGTATGTGGGGGAGGTGATCGATGAAGAGGAGTGCCGAGCGAGAATCAAACACGCTCAGGAGCTTGACATCTTCAACTTCTACATGCTCACCCTGGACAAGGTGAGAGCCCTGCTGCCGCCCGGCTCATTCACAGCTCTCACTGCTGCTGCTCTGTGCTGCTCTGTGTTGCTCTCAGTGCCTCTCGCATGCTGTGCTTTCCTTAGAGGAGGAGTTCTGTCAATATCTACTTTTAATATAGCTTGGATTTCTGTTTCACTTAGGTATGTAGCATTTATGTAAGATATTTGAATTCTCTTTTTATATACTGAGCATCAAAAGAAAAGTATCACTTACATTTGGATAAAATTCACTAGATGTGATCAAAAATGCAGGTACAGTGACTTTTTATTGTGCTGATTAACAATTGACATCACGAAAGTGCTGCAAAATGATCTGTTGATCTTGGGCAGGTGTGGTGACTCTTCGTCTCCCAGTTCGTGGCCTGTCAGTGTCTGGTTATACTGTCTCGCCAGGTTTGAAATTGCTGGCTGTGAGCACCCAAGATGGCGAGCCGCAGTACGCTGCCCTAGACCAGCCTCCAACATGCCAATTGCACGAAGGCACTGCTCTCTTGACAGACGTGGCATATTGTTTTTGTTTTTTCTGTGATATTCTTTATTGCTTTTATTCAAGCTTGCAATTCAACAGCTGAAATCACTCCATATCCAGTGTCCAATCAACTGTCTCACTAATTAGGTGATTAAGTGCATATGCTTCAGTCATAGTCACTCAAGTGTGTTTCATGGTCAAGGATGAATGATCAAATGATTAAAAAGAAACCAAAAATATTTTGTCAATGACCATCATTTATATACCTTATTTAAAAAAAAAAAAAAATGTGTTATAATAGTGATGTTTGTTTTGATGCTCGTTATACATTTGTTTACTAGTATTGTAACATTAAGATTATTTTCTTTTTACCCCCCCCCCCCAAAAAAAAATGCAGATTGCAAATCTGAGTAAAGACCTTGACACCAATCTTGTACCCCAAGGCTTGTCCCGGATAGTATTTTTTTGCTGTAGTGAGTGTGTTCTCCTCTCCCCTCAGGATCGTGTCATCGACGCTGGCCCGAAAGGAAACCACTCCCGCTTCATGAACCACAGCTGCCAGCCCAACTGCGAAACGCAGAAATGGACCGTGAACGGGGACACCAGGGTCGGCCTCTTCGCTCTCGCAGAGATTCCCTCTGGTGAGAGACACGAACACAAACCAACTGTCCTCTCCCGTCTCTCTCTTACTGTCCTCTACCACCACCTCTTTTTCAAACCAATATTCCCACTTCAACCTTCCGTAACCAGTGCCGTTCACACCTGTGCCAGGTTAGGGTCTAATGCTTGCAAATGCACACATTGCATGCTTCACACTTCAAGACATCATCCTTCACTGTGCTGTAGGCATACGAAACTAAACTGGTTTCAACATTGAAGACGTGCAGTTACAGTTGAAACATGCACGCACATCCTACATCTCATAACCTGCTCGTAATGCGTGTCCTTTCCTTCACAAGGCACGGAGCTCACCTTCAACTACAACCTGGAGTGCCTGGGGAACGGCAAGACTGTGTGTAAGTGTGGATCCCCCAACTGCAGCGGCTTCCTGGGAGTGAGACCAAAGGTAGTTTTTTATTTAATTTTTTTAATTTTTTTGGGGAGTCCAGTTTGTGCCAGTGCTGGGCAGAGGTTGTAACTTTGTGCTTCGCTCCCTGTGCGTCTCAGAACCAGCCCAGCGCCTCCTCAGAGGAGAAGGGGCGCAAGCTAAAGAAGAAGGTGCAGGTGAAGCGTCGGTCCAGGTCAGAGGTGCCGAAGGAGCGTGAGGACGAGTGCTTCAGCTGCGGGGACGGGGGGCAGATTGTGTCCTGCAAGAAGCCAGGCTGCCCCAAGGTGTACCACGCAGACTGCCTGAACCTCACAAAGAGGCCAGCCGGTACGTACCAGCGCGTGAGCACAGCTCTGACAGCACCGACTATAGCCATGCACGCCTACTCGGCCCTTTCATTTCTGTACAAAAAAAGAAACTGCAATTTTAACTCGGTGCCCACTTGAATAAGCTGGGGTCTTCAAACTTTGTAAAGGCAGACAGACTGAGGGAGAGGGCTTGCAGCAGGCACATCTCAATCAGGTGCTTCCGTGGTTCAGGACTGCACAAACTTCCTTCTGAAGGATTTGGGTCATGCCTCTCATACAGACCACTGTGAATTGCTGGAATGATGGGATGGAAATAAGACTCCCGTTGCATAGTAGTTTCATCCATTGCCGGTTTTACTGTGCCTTTTAGTAAGATGCTCAGGAGGTTGTTAACTATATGCTGCGGCTCATCAAGCTCGTAATAATAAAACCTGGCACGGGTGAAACTGTTACCCGATAGGAGTCGTGTTCCCATCCCCATGGGGGACCTGCAGTCACGTTGAATGTGTTTTCTGGGTCTCTGATTGGTTGCTGCAGGTCGCTGGGAGTGCCCGTGGCACCAGTGTGACGTGTGCGCGGAGGACGCCGCCTCGTTCTGTGAGATGTGTCCGAGCTCCTTCTGCAAGCGGCACCGTGAGGGAATGCTCTTCATCTCCAAGCTGGACGGACGGCTGTCCTGCTGCGAGCACGACCCCTGCGGGCCGGACCCCCTGGAGCCCGGAGAGATCCGAGAATACGTTCCCGAGTCCCCTGACAAGGACCCGGGGCCAGGGGTGGCTGGGGAAAAGACCCCCAAGAGCTCCACTGGAGCCAGCAAGGACATCGCAGACACAACCCCTGCTCCCTCCACCACCCCCAAGAGCACTGCTACAGCCAGCAAGGACATTGCGGACACAACCCCTGCTCCCACCACCCCCAAGAGCACTGCTGCAGCCAGCAAGGACATCGCGGACATAACCCCTGCTCCCACCACCCCCAAGAGCACTGCTGCAGCCAGCAAAGACCTCGCAGACACAACCCCTGCTCCCACCACCACCCCCAAGAGCACTGCTGCAGCCAGCAAAGACCTCGCAGACACAACCCCTGCTCCCACCACCCCCAAGAGCACTGCTACAGCCAGCAAGGACATCGCAGACACAACCCCTGCTCCCACCACCACCCCCAAGAGCACTGCTGCAGCCAGCAAAGACCTCGCAGACACAACCCCTGCTCCCACCACCCCCAAGAGCACTGCTGCAGCCAGCAAAGACCTCGCAGACACAACCCCTGCTCCCACCACCCCCAAGAGCACTGCTGCAGCCAGCAAAGACCTCGCAGACACAACCCCTGCTCCCACCACCACCCCCAAGAGCACTGCTGCAGCCAGCAAAGACCTCGCAGACACAACCCCTGCTCCCACCACCCTCAAGAGCACTGCTGCAGCCAGCAAAGACCTCGCAGACACAACCCCTGCTCCCACCACCTCCAAGAGCACTGCTACAGCCAGCAAAGACCTCACAGACACAACCCCTGCTCCCACCACCCTCAAGAGCACAGCTGCAGCCAGCAAAGACCTTGCAGACACAACCCCTGCTCCCACCACCCCCAAGAGCACTGCTGCAGCCAGCAAAGACCTCACAGACACAACCCCTGCTCCCACCACCCTCAAGAGCACAGCTGCAGCCAGCAAAGACCTTGCAGACACAACCCCTGCTCCCACCACCCCCTCCCACTCCACCACCCCCAAGAGCACTGCTGCAGCCACCACATCCCCCTTTACCCCTCCTGTCACCTCCACCACCACCCCCATCACAGCCACGCCTGAGGAGGAAGGAAAGGATGAGGGTCAGGGGGAGCAGAAGTGACTACACCCCCTGGCCTTACAGCTCCATCCCAGCTTCCGTGGAGCTCCTGCAACTCTCCTGACTACTGACCCAGCTCAAATCAGGAGAGGGAATAGGGAGAGGGAAGGGGAGACTGCAGAGAGAGCTTGGTTTGGACAATCTGCTGTTCTCAGCTGGATGGGAAAGACCGTGGGGTTTGCGCTGGATACAACGTGGCTGCTAATTAACACAAATAAAATCTCCCTTCCTTTGTTTTTGGCAAAGTAGCCTTAAGAGAAAAGGAAAGGTGAGGTGAGATATAGACCCCCCCCCTCCCAGGAACACATACACACAGAAACACGCACATAAAACATAAACCAACAAACTTAAACAATATATATATAAATATATAAAAAATGATGTCCTGTGTAAACTGGGATTTTGGAATCATTTGAGGGTGAAACGTCGGCACGTGCCCTGCTTTCTGACTGTAGACCCCAGTTGCTGTTTTCGAGAGCCGTTGGTCGCCTGACCCTGCCCTCACCCCTTGCACCTCGGAGTGGAATAGGTGTGTCCTGAAACTCTCCAGCACTCGTACAGGCAGCAAGCAGACAGACGGGGAGAGAGGTTAGAAATACACTGGGACACGAGAGAGAGCACTGTTTCAGTCATGCAACGTATTAGAACTGTGGGCTCTTATTAAAACTGAGCGACTGGTAAATGACAAGTGCGGGCATTTCCGTAGTGCAGCTGTACCATCAGATCGAAATGCCTGGATATTTTTTACATTTTTCTTCTCTGTACTGCTGTGGGTTAAGTTCAGTAGAAGGGCAACGGCCAACCTGGGCTCTTCACACAGTTCTAGATGTGGCAGTGGTGTTATTTTTTGGATTTGTTGATCAGCTGATCTAAGGGTCAGTCTTGTGTTACCTGGTGCTACAGAACCATCTCTATTAGACGAAGCCCTGAATCTTGACTGGACTACGAAAGAGCTCAAGTGCGGCTCGGCTTCCAGGGCACAGGATTTTTCAAATATTTTGTTGTCATTTTTGCTTTGTTTTGGAGTACACTTGGATTGTGTCGTGATTGGATCTTGCATGTGATTGGAATAACGGTTCTTCTCATTGGATGACCAGACCAAGGACAATGATTGGGTAGTTCACTCCTAATGAACATTGCCGACAGTAACATTGAAACTTTATTCTCCAGCTACTGCTATGTGACTTGGAGTTGCGGATCTATGTGAGAAGGGTGTGTGGCAGGGTCTGGGAGTGTCTGTGTCTGGGGATGAGGAACACATTACTGTGTTCAATATTGCAATCATTGCAGATTTTACGTTTGAATGAAAGCCCAGGTCCTCCCCATTGAGCAGTGTTTGTAGTCTGTGGGATGCACCTGTTTGTAATTAGTAGCTTGTGCCAAGCACCTCCTCACATCAGTAATACAGTTAATCAGAGCCCATCACAGTGTCATGCACCCATTGCACTTGTAAACGAAGGTGGATTTGGTAGAACGTCAAGTTCAATATTCTCACCTCCGTAACCAATTCAGTTCTTGAGAAAGCTGGTGATGGCTGCTGTTGTGCCCGTACAAACCCGTGTTGAAATTAGCAGCATTCTGCTGCACAAAGCTGTTCTTTCTGAGCGATTGTGGCAAGCCACGAATCGGTTTTGCCTCCTGGCGAAGGTTTGCTGTTACTGCTCCTAGAAGTCCATTTTTTTTTTTTTTTTTTAGTATAATTACATTTTATGATTTTCAAGCACATTGATTTAAATATATATATATATATATATATATATATATATATATATATATATATATATATATATATATATATATATATATATATAATAGAGGAGAGCAGTGAATCCAATTAGGCCAAGTTGCAAAAAATCCCTTTTGCGTTGTACGTCGCAATGCGTGTGTTACTGTGCTGCTTTCAGAGTCTCTGCAGTGTAAGTTAGAGACAGGACACAGTGGGTTATGTGTTTGGTTCCTGGTTGCTGTGTGCTTTAGCTGCCTGTCTCTTTGTAATAAACTCTCTAGCTTCCCCTTTTAAAATACATTGTGGAGATTGCTGCAAGAAATAATGACTGTGTGAGCCCCTGGATTTTATTTATGTTTAATAATAATAATCGAGAGGTGCGTTTTGAATAGAGAATGTGAAATGGGAAGTATCTCTACTATTTGCAGAACCAAATGATAAATCGAGTATAGTACATGTAAAGAGGAGTGTGGAGTAAAACCAAAACACTGTCTGAGAGGGGCCCCGATCATTGATACATACATACATACATGCATACATACATAAATAGCTGCATTTTGTAACCGGTAAAATATTAACTTGGTGCTGTTTGTAATTACTTATTTTGTGAATGGCAGTGGCGCCATCTGCTGGTGACTGCTGGACATTACTTGACGTGAGTATTCTGTGGCATACTACTTTTTGGACCTCTAGTTCTAACAGCTGCGTAATGTGAATAATAAATACACTAATCATAAAACACCGTTAAGAGTATTGCAATTGTATGGGATTAGATTTGCACTGGTGTGCACACCAATTTATCCCGTAAGGTCTTAAAACTACAGGATTTTTTCAACTGGTGTGTAGCATGCATTTCTCAAAGAACATGTTCATGCATACACAGCAGTTTAAGATATCATTTGTAGTCTGATCTGTACTAAAGCTATCAGCATGCTGTTTTTTACAGACCGAAGACGATGAATCGTTTTAAAAGTAAATAAATAAACAAACACAATAGCTGTGATTTAAGGGATACTGGCGAGTCCTAGATACACATGTTCAGATTTTCTGATGTCAGGTTATGTTGATCATGCAGCATTCTTTTCTGTTTTTTTGGTGGAAATTGACATCAGAGTTCAAGCATCATTAAACCGGTCTTTTTTGACCATTTTTATTATGATTTCATTATTTTTTTGGTATTGTTTGATTCCTTTTGTAGATCCATGTCCTTTGGTAGTTTATCTGGTGTTTCAGTGTTTTATACAATCGAAGTCTCGAAAAAGCAGATGTAAAACTGACACTGCAGTGAAAATCATTACTGTTGATATTTTGTTTTATATACTGTGTGTGTGTGTGATACATATATATATATATAACTATATTAGCCTGCTGGAGTTCAGAGATCTGTGCCTCTTACCCTCAGTATCTTAGCATCACCCCCTCTTCCTTGTGGTTAACTGTCTGTATGTTTAGTAAAGAAATCGCTGATAAAGAGAGTACGCTGCCTTGTGAAGGGAATCTGGAACTGTACTGTAGTCATTTGTATATAATAAAGAATACTGTAAGTAAAGTTTTACTTTACTCATAACTTCACCCAGCCTGCCCTGTGTTGCATGTGTTTGCCTCTCGTTCACTTGACCTCTGCTAAGACTGATGGGATGCACAATGGTACTGAAGTGCCCTTTTAAAATGGTAAAGCTGCAAGTAAAATGACCCCAGTGTGGAACTGTCTTCACTGCTCCCAGTAACAACAGTGGGGAATACAGTCTTCTCTACATCCGTGTCTGAAAATGGATTTTAAAAAACAATAGCTGCTACTAACCCCTGCTTACGAACCACATGCAATTCAAATTGTAGAGATTTCCTGCAAGCAACTTTTCAAATCACATCAAGGTACTTTTTATTAAGGGGGGGAGGAACTTCATTTGTATTTGATTTAAAAAGAAGAAAAGATATATATTTTTTTGATTTTATATATTTTTTATTGTTTATAGATAACACTCCACAAAATTCCGTTGCAACCTTCACACTTTTGATTATATTACATGTTTTAATTACTGCCAGTCCCACAGGAGACTCGGTTGTGAAGTCTGGCTGTTCTGCTGGTCAAGTGATGTCACGCTGTTGCCATAGAGACAGCAGGCCTAAGCTGACCAGACCATATAAACCAGGTAAGTTTACAGAACCTGCGTCTGACTCTCTTGCATTAAGAAAAACGATTTAAAAATGCAATGTTAAAGGAACAAAATACAACAGTAACGTTTTTTCATAAGCTTTCACATAAGTCAAACTTTGGCTACCTGAAAATACTAGATCAAATAAATATTCATCTACTGTATTAAAACAATAAAAACAAGTTAAAAGCATGAGATCAGATGCTTGAATCCACAGCCATTTAATAAGACATGAAATTAAACTCATTTAAAATAAAAAAAAAACATTAAGGCATCTGCATCTATATCCAGCTACAGTTGAAACCAACGTATCCTATTGATTTCAGTTTTTAACCATGTCTTAAAAATACCATATTTAATGGTTTTATTTGTAGTTTGATTTAAAACGGAACAATCGGTGCCACTGTCAAAGCACAGAGAGACAGATGTGTTCAGGGTGAAACAGTACAGGCCCAACAATGCTGCCGTGAAAACACTAGTAAAGTGCAGACCAAAAAAATAAAAACACTCGGCAGAGTATGAGCATGGATCACAGGCGCTCTCTCTAGCCAGTGTCTGTCCAGTCAATGTGGTCCCCATTCATCAAGCTTCTTGTCCTGATCGCGAGTGTGGAGACTCCGTCACCTACAGCGTTTCATTTCTTTGCTTCCACATCAGCAGCAATGCAACGAACCAAACGACTCGCTAGCCACCGCTGGAAACGTGCTGGTTGTTACTGTTCCAGGAACCAAGCCTGGAAGCAGCTACAGAGAAAGCACTCCAGTTTCAGACCATCGCCGGGGACGCCCTCAGGAACACTGCCACTCGCAGAGAGAGAAGTCGCTGCTTCAGGCTGTCCGAGAGCTTTGATATTTAGCACTAGATCGATACAGCCACGTTTTTTTAGTGAATCGCTGCAGTGCGGACGCCTCCAGCTTTGTGCTGCAGGAGTAGCTTTTGTCAGCTTTACATTTCTCAGCTGCACGGTGCTTTTGTTTGAACGAGCCCTCAATAAATAAACAGATAAAATATAACGTACATGCTTTGCATGCTGGATTTAGGCACGCTCTAAAATCGGCAGATTTATTTATAAAACTGCAAACAACATCCCTCACAGAATAGCTTTTTTTTGTTCACTGTGTTGTTACAGAACTCCCATCTCGCCAAATCATGCTGCAATATGTACTGATGTGTTTTGGTTTTTTTTTTGTATTGTACAGTAGGCTGATAAACTAGAATTCAGAAAACTAGACAAATGTTGCTAAAAAAAAAAATGTTGAGGCAGTGCATACTGTAACCCCAGGACTCGCTTTGTCAACGCTGTTAAAACGCAGTAAGCATGTATCTTAAATTCCTACTTTTTAGGCTAAAAGTTTCAATGAGAAAAATAAACCTATTGCAAGGCAAGATTCGAGTGTGGAAGTGCAAGACCTGTCTGCAGCAGTCCAGTTAGGGGTGCAGCCAGGGTGAGCAAGCACGGTGCAATAAAAAAATAATTAACAAAAAACCATTGAACAGAATGGTCACAATGCATTTAAATAACTAGGCTAGCTCATAATATCTACAAAGAGGGGATTATTAAGCCAATTATGGGCCAGCACTTTAGTCCTTCGCTGGTTCCAAACCGAATCCCGCTTCTTATTGGCTTGCTTACGTGATGTCTTTTTTCTTTTTTAAAAGCAACAAATGTTTTGGGATGGGACGCGGACCCCTCCCCCTCCCCCGGCATGCCTCGGTCCCGGATCAGTGGCAGCAGGAATAGAAATAGGAGTCCCTCTTCTGTCCCAGGTCGACCCCCTTCTCCTCTGCAAACAGGAGAAGGAGAGATTCAGTGCGTTTCCATGCAGCCTGTACCCCAGCATTCTGACAGCACCCTGTTCTCTATTCCAACACAATTCCTTTACTAGAAGCGAGGGTGTTGGGCATGCTCAGTGGTGTTCTCTTACAGGAGGCACATGTACAAACACACAGTCCGTGTATCATAGTGCACAGGGCGGAGCCCCGGAACTCCTTACCGGTCATCAGTTGGAAGGAGGTGCTGTTGTGATAATCCTCGGCTACTTTCTGGAACAGCTCATCTGAAAAGGACAAGGCATAGGGGTAGAAAGGGTAAGAGTCATTCTGACCAGCAGCCGACTGGGTCACCCTGACCCTCAAGTGCAACATGCCCTTAGCAGGTACTGTAATACTGTATCAATTCGCTTCAATGTTTAGACGCGCCGCTAGAGAGACATGGACAGGCAACACAATCCCCACAGGGACCTTGCTGGCACTCCTGCAGAATAAACCTCATAGGAACGCAAAGGGGTCACTCACCTATATTCCGACCCTCTTTACTCGACGTTTCAAACAGCTGAGCTTTTATCTCTGCAGGAGAGGAGACAAAGGAACAGCATGGTCACAGCTTGTTTTAAATACCATCACAGGAACAGCACCGTCGCAGCTAGTTTTCAATGCAATCACAGAGAGAAGAGCATGCGTGCATGTTTGTATATAACACCACCCCCGAGACACCTCTAGACGATGGATTCAAACAAGGTTTACTCCTCGGTTAAGAATGTTCTGCAGATTAAATACAGAATCAGTGAAGGGCCTTATACCAGGGATGGACATGAGACTCCTGCTGCATAGCAGCTTTACTACGCGCTTGATGAGCCACAGTGTACAGGTAACAAGCTCAGGTGTGTCTGTGTCACCTTAACTCGTAGTGAAAGCAGGGGTGGAACCTGAACGGTACCCTTTCACACTGCTTTGTCGCAATTCCTGCCTGCCTTAATGATTGGTTGGTGTTGGCTGGTCCGTACCGTCAGCGTAGTCCTGGACATCGTGGTAATCCACCTTCCTCGTGCTGCGGTCATTCCCAACGAGGTCACTCTTGGTGCCGCACAAGTAGATTCTGCACAGCTGAAAAATCAACGATTTCAACACTAAGGAGAAGATGCACAGGACTGTGTTTTGTCTTTGCTTTGTACCTGGAGCTGGGGAACAGTGTAGAACCTCATCTAAAACACATCTAACATGACAGTGAACCACGCTAAAGCTGTAATACAGGGAAGAACAGGGCTGTTAAAACACATCTAACACGACAGCGAACCACGCTAAAGGTACACAATCTGAAGTACAGGAACCACTTCATAACTAAGTCAAATAATAGATGTGTATGTTTGCAGAATCACAGACATGGCATTGAGTAGATAAACACCTATCTCTAATGGCAATGAACCCATTGGGCAGAGAGCTGGTGAACACACTCACCTCTTCACAGCTCTGCAATTCCTTCACCCAGAACTGGACCCTCTGAAAACTGCTACTGTCCGTCAGATCTAAAGCAGCAAAGAAAAAAACAAACCCGTGCGTTAAAGGTAAAAGTTACTGATGCCGTGATGCTGTGGATTTAGGTGCGGTTTCAGGGAATTGCTTTCCTCAACTCTCACATCCTGAGAGCTCCTGCCAAACCGTTTTACAAGAAGCTATCACAGCTGCCACCTGGTGGAGAGACATGGGAATTAAGGAGGCTGTGTGGTCCAGTGGTTAAAGAAACGGCCTTGTAACCAGAAGGTCCCCGGTTCAAATCCCACCTCAGCCACTGACTCACTGCGTGACCCTGAGCAAGTCACTTAACCTCCTTGTGCTCCGTCTTTCGGGTGAGACGTAATTGTAAGTGACTCTGCAGCTGATGCATAGTTCACACACCCTAGTCTCTGTAAGTCGTCTTGGATAAAGGCGTCTGCTAAATAAACAAATAATAATAATAATAATAATTAAAAGTTTTGCAAGACAACAGGTAGTGGTCGAGTGAACTACCTGGTTGCTAGCCTTCCTGGATACCCAACCCTGTACTGTACAGCCTGGCTATTCCATTATCAGGGACATCCTCTTGGAGAAAGGCAATAAGGAAACGCACTCTGATCCAACGGTTATCTGCTCCTGTCCACTGTACTCACGAGAATGGTTGTATCTCCTGCTCCACTTGCTAAATACTGAGCCATCTTCAGTACAACAGCACTGGGTGAAAACAGGGATGGAAATCAGACTCCTATTGCATAGCAGGGTCACCCATTCCAGGTTTTACTACCAGCTTGATAAGCCACAGTGTATAGGTAACAAGCTCAGGTGTGTCTTATTGAATTCATAGTAAAACCAGGAATGGATCAAACTGCTATGCAATCGCAGTCTCATCTCTGGAAACTGAATCCCAGCTGCCCCGCTGTCATAGCACTAGCAGCAAGCTGGAGAGAGTCTGCACAAGGCTCCCGTATCGGGGCCCCAGATACAGCACCCGGGTCTGAACTGTGCCGGATGTGAGCCCGTACCGTAGCACACGATGGCTGCTTTGGCTCCTCGGTAGTAGATCCGGCTCATGGCCTCATAGCGCTCTGATCCGGCCGTGTCCTGGGAGAGCACAGAGAGATGCAAGGTTAATACAGCAGCTCCTGGTGGTGGCGTTCTGAAGCCTGCATACTGTGTAGAGGGGTTTGAGAAGTACTAGAACACCACTGCTTTAGCAGGGTGGACACACATCCAGCACAGCTATCTGGCTGGCTCCGGTGACTATCTTCTGAGACTTGGGAAACACTGACGTTATATGCTTGACCTGAATGTAAACTCTGTTCAGTTAGAAAACAGGCACCTGTATGTGCAGTGTAACACCAGGGCTGTTTGGGAATGCAACAGGTTTACAACACAGAAAAACACAAGCACACACACCAGCTATTCATTTCTGCATACTAGACAAAGCCACACCCTTTAGGTATCTATTGTTTCCCTTTGATTCTAATATGTTTCTTAACTTGCTCTGTGGCCAAACGTTACTGCTGACAGTAATAACAGTACAATGTGCAGTGCACCAGTGCTGTATAAACACTGAACACTTTCATCCCTGAGTTAACATTGCAATGGGAGCCTTCTCTCTGTGACACAAGATCCCAAATTGTACAAACAACGGAAGCACAGGGTTCCCAGGCTGCCACTTACCCAGATCCCCAGGGTCACCACTCTCTCTCCTACTTGGATTGGTTTGGCAACGAATGCTGCTCCGATAGTCTGCAACAGAAAGCAAGCAGGGTCTGACGCAACACAAACTCCAAGCACTGAGAAGAGGGCTCTAGCTACTGACCCAGCAGTGCCATAGTGTGCCAGTATACCCGGAGCTTACAGCAGAGGTTCTCAAACTTAGTTGTTTGGGAGAACTCTTTTTGAAAACAATTTCACATAATATTAGAACAGGACAGTTATCCACCAGAGCTGCAGACTGAGGAAAAGGATAATTGCAAACGAGAAAGAACAGCGCAGAGGGGACTCACGTTCTGGTAGGGCCCCACGAGGAAGCGTTTGTGGACGTATCTCTCCACCAGGCTGGTCTTGCCCACGTACTCTTTCCCCAGCATCACCACCTTGGCATCCACGCGCTGGCCACTCATTCTGGGGTTCGGGAGGGGAGGAGGGGACTTGGGGTGACTTCCTTAAGGCAGGGGGTCCTTCTCAATCCAGAGCTCGTTCTGGGGAGAGAAAGCAAGGGCTTTGTATTTGTATTTGTCTTTATCAGGCCTTACACAGTACAGTGCTCCCCCTTTATAATGATCCAGTGAGGAGCCAGAGTTACGAGACTGTGCTATTTGTGTTCCACATTATAACGGCAATGAAAGTGCTAGCGAGTGAAATGGTATTATGGAGCAAACGGAAGCCACGACCATGCAGCCTTATAACTGGTTCTGCAGCATAACAGGCGTTATAAAGGGGGAAACCCTGTATTAAACTAATGAAGCCCAATCTCCATACAGGAACACGGTCGCTACCTGTCAGAAAATCAATCAAATCTCAATTTATCAACCACAGACTAAAATGAATACACAGAAATAAAGTTAATCAGAGACACAGATCAAGCTACATAAATCATAGCATTTTTACAGTATATTAAATCTGAAAACCTCAAACTGTTTGTATTTCTTGGTTTTATTTTTGATAATACACATTTATGAAACGCGTTTAGTAATACAATACCTGTGTAAATGCACGGAATAACATTACAAGGTATCTGTGTTTATAGCTGTACTGACCATGAACCAGAGGCATAGCAGCACAGGTGGAGGCTGGGTGTGGTTCACAGAACGGCCTGGGGAACAAATGGAACAATCTGGTTACTTTATAATGTAGAGGTATTAGGGGAGGAGCAATTGAATAAAGGGGCTTTATCTATACCTTGCAAATTACCACCCTATATACGCGTGGACAGTATTCAGCTGCATTCTCAATCCTAAACGCTCACGTTCACACCCTGAACCTTTACACGATCAGATAAAAAAACACATTTCACTCTCTCAAAACGAAACTTTAACACGTCATATACACACACTCGCTGCATCAGCTTTGCAATTACACGATCTTGCATATATACTTCCTGTGTGTGTCGTTCTAAATACATATCGACATAAAAAAATAACCAGCATTCAACCTACCAAATCAGCAATACAATTGAATTACTCAGATGTCTATTAAATACAGTTCTGTACGTTGTTCTTCTGAATCACAGAACTGTCATTTTAAGCCCTGATCCGTCAACCTCCCCCCAGCTCGAATACCAACAAATACAATTAATGCCGTAACAAATGCATATGTAATAATCATACACTGATGGTCGATTCTAGAGAACAGCACACCTAATTCTAGTTTAAATGAAGATCAACACGGTCAATTGGTAACGACATCCAAATCTATTTATGACTAGGCAATCACATCATTGTGAAAGTAAAACACGCAGCACAAAACGAAACAGAATGTAGAAATAAACGTACTGGTCTTACCTTTAAAAACAGGTGCTTGGCGTGTGCATTGTCTGCAGTATTAACTGACATTTAATTTTTAATAAAGAGATTGAGCTGTTGCAAAATGTTGCAAAATTTCTCTTTCACAATGCCAGCCCGAGTCTTCAGTAAACAGTGTCCGCACAGCTTGTCAGTCCCACCACAAACACAGTGCAGCACCAACAGAGGTTAAATATCTTTCAGAAATCCTCCAAAATACACGACTTACGATCACGACCAATACCGGCTTCACTATACACGAAACGTTCAGTTAAGAAGGATGGATCCCTTGTGGTTATTGTTGATGCGATATTATTATGCTGATCAGCACTAGTAGCTCTCTCCACAACAGAAAGCGGAACTCAATCAAGGATCAGGGTAGAGCGGAAGCGGAGGGGCGTATTTTAGTGTAACAAAACGTGGATAATGTCTGGCGTTTACAGGAAAAATGCGTTTCCTTGGAAACGTAAATCGATCCCTTTAAAAACGCCAAGCGAAGCAAAACAGTATACCGGCTGCCACTGTTCGTGTGTCCCAACTGTGACCTAAGATTTTGCCATCGCGATCTGCGGGTATAAATGTATTTAATTATGACCCCTGATCCCGGCGACAAATGATTGGTTTGTCCGAGTCAAGCGCGACAGTCGAACGGGGAGAGGACTAGTCTTGTGCTGTGCCTTTGCTGGTAATTTAAAGAATACGAATTTATTTAGTTTGATCAAGACACCACGTCGTTTTCTGCAACATCTGTTTTCTATACAGATTTCAAAAAATAGATCCAAGCAGAAAATAGATCCAGCTAAAGCACAGTGTATTTTCCCCACGGCTTCTATAGAGCGATGCACTTTGCTGTACTTTTCTTGTGGGGGATTCAATTGAATGATATGAACGTATCGTTGTAAATGGGTCTTAATGGCATACAGTGCTTTGCGATTACAAACTTCCTGTGCTCATTTGTTTCTATGTTTACCTGATAAGTGATCAAATGGTTAAGAATTATTTATGGCTTACTTCTTAGCCTTTGCAAATAAACAAAGACATTCTCCCACGCCATATTGATTGCTTTAGTACAGTATTAGCCCGTTTCAGTGCTACAGGGAGGTCACCCCCACCTGAGGAAAGCTATGGCTTCAGTGTAGTTGTGCCGTTTGCTGAGAGTACAAGATGCTGCCATCTGTTTGTGTTGCTTGTTTTGCAGCCCAAACGCCACTTGCAGTACCATGAACCCCTGTCCACTGTTTGATCTGCTAAAGTCCACTTCCTGGCTTTTGCTTTCTAGGTTGTAAAGCGGAGATACTGTGAACCCCCAGCCCTCGAGCACAAGAACAGCCGTCGTAACTATCAGTGATGGAAAGTCCTGAAGTGGAGCCGACAGACTCACAGCACCTCCCCCCTAGCGGTGCCTCCTCACAGGTCTGCTTCTGCGTTCCGGAGAGCCCACAGCAGCTAAAGAAGCGGAGGAAGAAAGTTCTGTCTCTGGCTACGGTGGTCGATGATTTGAAACGAAAACGCATGATTTCAGCCGAGGGGGCGGACATGCTCGAAATCACGTTCTCCTACCTGGCGCCGGCTGATCTGCGTAGCCTCCTGGAGAGCAAAGCCCAGCAGAAGGATCTGAGGGACAGTTACCCGCCAGAGCTGCAGGCTTTTGCCCTCACGCTTCAGTTTTACTCGGACACCAAGGCGTACAGCTACGTGGTGAACACTTTCGATCTGCCATTCCCTCCTCTGGCCGTGATCCGGAGCTGGTATGCTGGAGCGGGTGGTGAGCCTGGATTCAGCCAGGAGGTCTTCTCCGCTCTGAGATTCCAGGTGAACGAAGCCAGGTCAAGACAGAAGGAGGTGATATGTGCGCTTCTAATTAACGAGATGTCCCTGTGCAAGGAGATTGAGTGGGACGGGATGAAATATCGTGGATTTGTGGACATTGGCACAGGGATTGACAATGAATCCACGCCGGTAGCCACCAAGGCGTTGGTGTTCATGGCTGTGTCGCTGACCTCCAGTTGGAAAGTGCCATGCGGCTACTTTCTGATACGTGGACTATCTGGAGAGGAGCGTGCAAACCTGGTGGCAGATTGCCTGCGAAAGCTGCACGATGTTGGGGTGACCGTAGTCTCCCTGTCTTGCGATGGGCCAAGCTGTCATTTTGACATGGCTGCAAAGCTGGGAGCTGAGCTTGAGCTGCCCGATCCTGCAACTTGGTTTCCTCATCCGTCGGATGTTTCTAAAAAAGTGTTTTTAATTCCAGATCTCTGCCACATGTCGAGGCTCCTAGGGGTCGCGCTGGCCATGGAGGGAACGCTTCTGAACGGAGACGGCAAACTCATCAAATGGACGTATATTGAGGAGCTCCACAAGCTGCAGGAGAAGGAGGGCTTGTCAGCTGGATGCAAACTGCCAGCAACGCCCAACCCCCCGGGGTGGAATCAGAAGCTGCACAGGAATCTGGTTTCTGAAATGATCAGCGCAAGGATTGCGGACAGCCTGGAGTTCTGCTGCGTGGTCTTAAAACTACCGCAGTTCCAGGGGTGCGAGGCCACAGTCCAATTCATACGCAGGTTCAACGCACTCTTTGACCTGCTCAACTCCAGAAACCCCCTGGCCAAAAACTTCAAAGCACCCATGTGCTTAGCCAATGAGGCTCTGTGGAGACCCTTCCTCTATAAGGCTCAGAATTACATTTTCCAGTTGAAATCCCAGGCTGGGACTCCCATGCACCAGTCTAGACTGAGTATGCCCTTTATCGGTTTCTTGGCAGTCACCAAGGCTGCGTTGGCTCTGTACGATTCCCTGGTTGCTTTGAAGACTCCCCCTTTGAAAAACCTTCTGATGTACAAGTTCAGCCAGGATAACCTTGAGCTCTTCTTCAGTGCAGTACGGATTCAAAGCTTCTGGAATAATTACAATCCGTCGGCTGGGGAATTTGTGGCAGCGTATAAGAGACTGCTGCAACTTCATGACACAAGGAGGCCAGCTGAGAACTGCAGAGAGCACGATGCAGCAGCAATACTGTATGCGATTCGCGACTCTTACGTTATTCATGAAGGATCGGTGGACACGCTGGACATGTCACGCTCGCGCCGCTTCAATCTGGAAGAGATGCCACCAGTACACAGCGAGCAGGACATTGCCGAGATACCCGACATCGTTTCGTTTTCATCTTACGCAGGGAGAGCCATCGCGTTCCTGGCTGATCATGTGGTAAAAATGGTCCTGAAACGTACACAGTGTAGAGACTGCCTCTCTGCCTTGACCACTGACGCTCCAGACAATTCATCGCAGAAATGCTTGCCACCGAAAGACTGGATTGGGGTGTCAGACGGCGTTATCATCGTGTGCCAAGCTGCCGAAACACACTTCAAACGATTTCTGTACACAACCCGAGGGAGCGACCTGCCACAGGCCCCAGGTCAGTACAATAGGCAGCGTTGTGCTGTGTGACGTGGGAGAGAAGACCATCTTTCCAACACTGCAGGAGCACATGTTTGACTCCACACCGGACAGCAACCATGTTTTCCGTCTGATAAAGACAGTAGCTGAATGCTACATAAGGATTCGAATGTACCATCGGTGCAAGTTTCTCTATCTGCTGGGTATTGCTGGTGTTGGACCACGAAAGAATCTGAAAATAAGTATAATTTAAACATCAAGTAATTAAATAGCTGTAATTGCTTTACATAGGGTCACCCAGAATAAAATAAAAAGAAGAATATATACCGGTATATATTAATACAAAATTGCTACTCCGGGCCTAAAAAAAAAAATCTAATATATAGACTGGTATACAGTCCTGAGAAATTACGAAGCCTCACTGTTAAAAGTTAAATGTAAGACATGATAAACCTTGCTAGTGTGTGTCCTGACCTCCTGGGCTGAATGCAGCACTTCAAATAAAAGCAAATCAAATGTGTTTCGTTTGTGCCAATCTCATTTTTTCCCCCCCATTTCCTCATTGAAGAAAACTGGAGTCAGGGTGCTAGCAATGGCCTTATTTGCATGAATTGGTACAGCATTTCCCTTGGCTGATTTAATGGAATATTTGGCATCAGATCAGGCAGCTAGTTATTCTAATCTAGGACTGATCAGCATGGCCCATAGCACAGATGTTATCACACAAGCTGTTAAATGTACCCACCATTCGTCTAGGGAAGAGCTTCAAACTACTACAAGGGATATTCTAAATTGGGAGAAAAATACAAAAAATAACTGGTGACCACTAAATAAAAAAATAAAAAAAACTACTACAAGAAACTTTGTGGTGAGCAGAACAGAATGATGTTTAGATTTTAAAAGTTTCAAAGAATCAAACGTCAGAGGTGGGGATAGAGTAGAAAGATTTGTGTTTTATTTGTATTTAATATGCATGTATAATATGAAACAGACTATTAAAGGTTAACTATTTACAATAAAAATTACATGAACATAAACATAACCAGAACGAAATGCTAATTTTTGTCCTACAATGCAGAGTTGCTACATATTAATGCTCAGGTATAAAATGCTCGTAGACTTTAACAGGTTTCTGTTTTTTCAGCCCAGGTGGCACCAAGCGACAGCACAAAGGCAAGTGTTGATTGCATGGAGCGTCTTGCTTTACAGCAGCTACAGAGATAACAGAAACACACACACACACACAAAAGGCTTTGGTTACATTAGGCTGCCTATATTTTGCAACACTTAAATATAGCAAGCAGCAAAACCAAAGACTAGACACAAACAAGGGAAACACAGACCCACTCCAATGCAATTGTGAGATCCATGCTTTTCTAGTTGCCTCCTGTTAAGCTGGAACATGTGCTTAGACTTGGAACAGCAGGGGCTTGTGGTGCTTTCTACAGCCCACGAAGAACAATGGCATGGTGACTGTGGTCATGTGTGAAACATGCATGTAAACAGTGGTGGCAAATGAAGAACAGCAGCTTACATACAACCATTATTCTACATAGAAATCACTCCTTAAATAGAAGCATCCTTAACCACACTGGAGTCCTCTCTGTCCAAAAACTGCACACTGGTCCTTGAAGACCTGTGTGTGGTCCTGCAGAAGACGGAGTCTGATTCCGAGTCAGCGTTTACTATGCCAGGAAGGCTGGACATTAAGAATTTAACAGTGACAGACACATGCAAACCTACACAATGCTGAACGACCCCATTGCACCAGCATACACAGCTACTGTCAGAACAGCTTGTGAGGCAAGAACAGTTCTGCTGCCTGTCAAGCATGAAAGAAGAGTTTTTGCAATTCTTTGTATGCGTTTATAAAGCACTTATGTAGATGGTTATTGGGGTAATAATATTAAAATGCAGATGATTTACAGAAAAAATATATATATATATATTGACTGCTAAGATCAAAACATACAGAGAAAATAGTCACGGAAGTCCAATTCATAAAGAACAGTGACCCTTCTATTGTAAAGTGCAGGGAGCATCACCTCACCCACAGGAACAGCACGAGCCACCACTGCGTGGAAGATTGTACACCACAGTGCTGCAATACACGTGCAAGTACCACGGCATGCCCATACAAATAAGAATGGGGATAATGATACAGCATAACCATGTGCAGGACTTCTGGACTGCGAGTGAAAAACGACATTCACGTGAAGATCGACTGGCTCCTTGTACTCACTGAATGGGAATTTGACAATTAAAAAAAAAAGAAAAATCTACTATAATCTATAACTTAAAAACTGGAGACTGAAATTAAATTACTGGACATCTAACATATTTTTTTTATTTTTAAATGTTTTTTTAATACTTGCTTGTATAAGAACGAGCATAGCCTCCTCTCCCCTCTGGTCCACTTTGGTCCGACAGAATCAAACCTTTAACTCTAAACTCTAGTTTCATTTCACAAACTGATACCGAACTTGCTGGAAAATACATGAACGCTATGAGTGATCCCAAGAACAAATCAAACTGAAACACACAGCGGTTTGTGGGTGTTTGATGCCTTCTTGTGTGCGAGACTTTGAATGATCTGTTGAAACATGGCAAACAACTGTGCAGTTAACAGTATACACATATCTGGTGCCAACACAGAAATGCACTATTTGACAGCTTAATGACTTGCAGCCTGTCTAAAATGAGCCGCCCCTTTTATGTGGTTCAGTGATGGAGACCCTTCTATGTGCAGTGACCACCAGAGTGCATGCGTGCCTCTCAAAATCTCTTCATGCCAATCTCAATAAAACAATGGGGGAGGTGGAGCACTCAGACCAGTTTAAGAAGCGAGGGGGTTATGTTAGGACAGCTAGGTTTTACATACAGGGGTACCTGACAAAGCAACTGCTATTTCATTTTTATTTTCCCTGAAATATAGAAAGTACAGCTTGAACGGTTATACTTCTTTCAATGTTTTTACACCAATTAATATATTGATTAATGCATTACATCATCAAACTGCCTATTGGTTCAACCCTAGCATACAACACTAACTCTTTTAAAACTAATTCGATCTAGGAGACAGGAAGGTGCAGGCCACTCTCAAGGCATGGCCTCTGACCGCTGCAAAAGGCAACACTTGTGCCGGCAAAGGTGGGACCTGAATCTCCAGTAAATTACAACCTGAATCCTATCTCACTGCGCCACCCTGCATCTTCAAAAGATGATCCGTTTAGCGTCCGAAGGGTTCTGCTCCATTGGGCAGTATGGGCATTTCAACCTGCGGAGAGACGAGGAAAAGGACGACCACTGTAACTGCATGCACTGAATACTGGCAATGCAAAACAAAATAAATACATCAAATACTTAACAACGTGACACTTACATCTAATACTGCTACTAATAATAATACTAATAATAATACTACTACTAAAAATAATATTAATAATAATAATAATAATAATAATAATAATAATAATAAATAGCAATCATGTGTTTGTATGTAAGCATACAGAATTCCACAGATTTGAGAATTTCCCTTAAAACACATTTTCTGGGAAAAAAATTTAAATAAATCGGTAATGATTTTTATTATGAGACTCAACGAGGGTCCCGTTTATGCGTTGGGTAAGTTTAACAGTGCAGTGCTGCTGTTCCTCACTTTCCGGCGCTCATGAGTTTGTTGAGTGCGTCTCGGGAGATGACGTGTCCGCACAGCAGTTTCATGGGGGGGTTGGTCTCGGAGGTCTGCTGGCGGAGGATGGGGCACGCGAACACAGAGTGATACCAGCAGTTCTTACCAAGGTCGACCTCGATCTGCAAACAATCCACAACAAACGCTGCTATTCAAACCCCCAACTACCCTCAATTACTGTCAAGACATTTCATTTTAAAAGTAAGCTTTCAAATAACAATTAGCCTGACAAATAAATATCAGGCGTTCTATTAAACGTTAAAAATCCGTTTTAAATGGTTCTATTGTTGCTGACCTAACTGGCAAAACTCGTTTTTGGTTGACCATTACAGAAGTTGGCTTACTAAAGCTAATGTTTCTTGTTGTTTTGTAGCTACTGTGTGCCCACTTGCTAACGGCACATTTTCTGTGAACAACTTCTGAAATTCACATAGAACGCCTGATCAACATTAACCTTGTCGTCTACTCAATCTGAATGATTGCATGATTTGACAAATTATAATTTTTTTTTTTTTACCACTATAATCTAAAACTAATACAGGAGACATACATTGAATTACTGGACATCTAACATAGGATTATTTCATTTGTATTATTATTATTTTTTTTTTACTCTTACAATACTTTCTTGTATAAGAACAAGCCTAGAGATACCATTCCGAATCTCACACCCAACTCCCCCTGTAGTCCAGCGATGTGCCATTGTTAAACTGGGTCTGGGACACAGAAACGTCACACAATTAAAACCTGGGATTTGCTTTTACCGGAAGCTCATCTTTGTGTGTCCAGACTCCTGTGCACTGTCTCTGCTCAATCACCTGCTTGATGTTCATCAGGACAGGCAGCGCCATGCAACCTGAAGCAAAACTTTTGAGAAGAAACCAAATTAGCAGCTCAATCGGGAAAGACCATGAGGAGCGAGGCTCCAGCCCACCACAGCAGCTGTAACTAGTTACGTGCCTGCCGCACCATCTGCTGAAAAAAATGTTAAGGAAAATATACCGCTGCTAAAGTAACATAAAGACAAGATCAGTCACTGCTACAACATAACGCTAGACCTTCTCATCCTGTTAACAGAGACACATGGCTAACAGATTTACACGCCCAGGGTATGTGGGAATGCGTCAGTCTATACTGGCACTGCGTAAATCTGATTTAAAAAAACAAACAAAAACAACAACGAAAAACAACCACCACCAACAGGCAGACAGATTGTTCAACAGCATCAGAGCATTGTTCACAAACAAAAAACAGCTCTCAGAGGTTAAGATCACATTTACCTGACGCTAAGAGGCGACTCTACAGAGAGCCCCAGGAGCGCGCAGGCGTCTCTGGTGAAGATGTTGCAGATCTCTGTCCACTGGTTGGTTTCCAGCAGGTTGCGGTAGGGCGAGTTCTCAATGCCGTGACGCAGGTACACCAGGCTGCCCATCAGAATCTGGATATCTGAGGAGATAAGCTACGCATTACCAGCATTCAATAGCTTTACTGCTACCTTCTTTCAAAAAGCAAATCATTGTTGGGTGCAATTTTAGGTACTCTTAGACATGAAATTGTTAAGCACTCTGTACTGCTAAGAAATAAATAATAATAATAATAATAATCCCGAGTGAATGTGTTTTCATCCCAGAGCGTCTCAACTGTGAACTGTACTCCTTCCTGTACCGTGCATGTTACTGGACAAAGCGTGATACAGACTGTATTCATAAGCCATGATCATTCCGGTAACGGCACTGCAGTGCGATCACACGGACAAGGCTGCTTTCCCAAGCAATGCAGTCAATGCACAGGATTGCAATGCATTCGATGGTGTGCTAATGTTTTATTAATACAGCAACCCACAGTCTCTTACAGACAAGCTATGCAGCTCGCACAGAAAACAACGAGACACTTGAGAAGAGAGATGCTAAAAATAAAAAGAGGTGTTTGCGTGTGTGCAGACAGGCTGGCCTGACCTCTCTGGTGGTGTGCAGCGAAGGGCTGGAAGTGGCGTGCGTATCGCAGAGCCTCCACTTGGTTCCCGATCCCCCCGTTCAGCAGGCTGATGAAGTAGAGCCGGTGCAGCTTGAACTCCAAGGTGCTGTTCAGGTCCAAGAGGCGCTGTCTGTTTGCAATCGCCCATCTACACGGAAACCACACAGCAATCAATTAGGCTTTCACCAAGGTATTTTTTTTTTTAAATTGTCAGCAGTATAGCTGTGAAACTCACTCTAGGGCTGGTCTGAGGTCCTGCATTCTCAAAGCCTCTAAAATTCGGTTCAGTTCCAGAAAGGGCTGCTTCATACTCCTATCAATGACTACCCCAGACTCCTGGAATGGAGGAGAGACACAGAGTTGTACAGATATTAATAAATCAGAAGCAAGGCCTGAAGAACAGACATACTAAAATAGAAAATTAAACAGGAAAAGGAGCTGGTGGACTCTGCTGTCTTAACTCTTTGAGGCTTAAGATTTGACGGCGTACCTGACACAGGTCCTCAGCCACACTCAGCATGCCCTGTCGGTACAGGTGCTCCACGATGGATTCACTCAGGCACTTCTGCCTCTCGCGGGACTCCCACATGTTTTCTGCCACCACCGCACTCACCTCTGCGTCGAAATTCTGATAAAAACACACAGTGGCAGCAGAGGCTGAGCAGGAGATACAGGAACCAAGAGTATCACTGAAGAACCCATCTGTCAGCTGACAGGGTCAAACTCCATCAGTGTTAAACGTGTCGTTCACAATAACCAGTGCCACCTTCACTTGCTGCACGAAATATTTTATCACCACTGGTTTAAAATAAATAAATAAAAATGGGTCCCTTGTCTCTTCAAAAGTTACAGTTCAGTACATTGCGTGTTACAGTCCGATATGCGCACAGTTGATCTGCACTGTAGGCATGTATGCATGAATTGCTGGACGCCACTTACCCGGTCAATGGCTTTCCCCACTTTAGAAACGCTGCCATGGATGTCTTTGTGGCTGGAAGCCAACCTCTGCACTGTATCCTTAATATTCTTACAGCAGCGGCCCATCGCCTGGGAGAACTGACCGTCCAAGTCAGAATCTTTCAGACCTATTAGAGCACACACAGAAATGAGCTAGCTCTGCGGAGTCAAAGCGAACACTCACAATGCCTGTGAATCAACAGCATACAGTACATTGTATTACTGGAATTACTTTAAAATCACCTTGGTTGATAATACTTTGAGTATATATATATATATATATATATATATATATATATATATATATATATATATATATATATATATTTTGGGGTCCAGATTAATAATTTGTTCCAGTGAAAAATAAAGGTGTTTTTTTTTTTTTTTTTTGCTTTTACACAAAAACATAAAAGAAACCATTTAGAAGTTTCTATCATTCAGTGTTATAGAAGAACTGATCTTCAAGACAAACACCCAATTAAAATACCTGCTGCTCTACAGCACTGTGTGAGAGAGGCGATGATGTGATCCTGTAATCCTACCTGAGCTGACCAGCTGCCCTCGGAGCTCGGACACGTATCGGAGCAGCTCGTCCAGGCTTTCCTCCGAGAGGTGTCCGTACATCACAAACCTGTGGAGGACCTTTTCCAGCTCCCGCTCCACACAGGAACACTGCTCCATCACTGCGGCACCAGCTACACGCACAGCACCTGCAGGAAAACCACAGCGTGAGACTGAGCCTCCGAGACACTACTGCCCGACTCCTCATGTTACACTGAGCCTCCGAGACACTGTACTGACCGACTCCTCATGTTAGACTGAGCCTCCGAGACACTGTACTGACCGACTCCTCATGTTAGACTGAGCCTCCGAGACACTGTACTGACCGACTCCTCATGTTAGACTGAGCCTCCGAGACACTGTACTGACCGACTCCTCATGTTAGACTGAGCCTCCGAGACACTACTGACCGACTCCTCATGTTAGACTGAGCCTCCGAGACACTGTACTGACCGACTCCTCATGTTAGACTGAGCCTCCGAGACACTGTACTGACCGACTCCTCATGTTAGACTGAGCCTCCGAGACACTGTACTGACCGACTCCTCATGTTAGACTGAGCCTCCGAGACACTACTGACTGACTCCTCATGTTAGACTGAGCCTCCGAGACACTACTGACTGACTCCTCATGTTAGACTGAGCCTCCGAGACACTGTACTGACTGACTCCTCATGTTAGACTGAGCCTCAGAGACACTGTACTGACTGACTCCTCATGTTAGACTGAGCCTCCGAGACACTGTACTGACCGACTCCTCATGTTAGACTGAGCCTCCGAGACACTGTACTGACCGACTCCTCATGTTAGACTGAGCCTCCGAGACACTGTACTGACCGACTCCTCATGTTAGACTGAGCCTCCGAGACACTGTACTGACCGACTCCTCATGTTAGACTGAGCCTCCGAGACACTGTACTGACCGACTCCTCATGTTAGACTGAGCCTCCGAGACACTGTACTGACCGACTCCTCATGTTAGACTGAGCCTCCGAGACACTACTGACTGACTCCTCATGTTAGACTGAGCCTCCGAGACACTACTGACTGACTCCTCATGTTAGACTGAGCCTCCGAGACACTGTACTGACCGACTCCTCATGTTAGACTGAGCCTCCGAGACACTGTACTGACCGACTCCTCATGTTAGACTGAGCCTCCGAGACACTGTACTGACCGACTCCTCATGTTAGACTGAGCCTCCGAGACACTACTGACTGACTCCTCATGTTAGACTGAGCCTCCGAGACACTACTGACTGACTCCTCATGTTAGACTGAGCCTCCGAGACACTGTACTGACTGACTCCTCATGTTAGACTGAGCCTCAGAGACACTGTACTGACTGACTCCTCATGTTAGACTGAGCCTCCGAGACACTGTACTGACCGACTCCTCATGTTAGACTGAGCCTCCGAGACACTGTACTGACCGACTCCTCATGTTAGACTGAGCCTCCGAGACACTGTACTGACCGACTCCTCATGTTAGACTGAGCCTCCGAGACACTGTACTGACCGACTCCTCATGTTAGACTGAGCCTCCGAGACACTGTACTGACCGACTCCTCATGTTAGACTGAGCCTCCGAGACACTGTACTGACCGACTCCTCATGTTAGACTGAGCCTCCGAGACACTGTACTGACCGACTCCTCATGTTAGACTGAGCCTCCGAGACACTGTACTGACCGACTCCTCATGTTAGACTGAGCCTCCGAGACACTGTACTGACCAACTCCTCATGTTAGACTGAGCCTCCGAGACACTGTACTGACCGACTCCTCATGTTAGACTGAGCCTCCGAGACACTGTACTGACCGACTCCTCATGTTAGACTGAGCCTCCGAGACACTGTACTGACCGACTCCTCATGTTAGACTGAGCCTCCGAGACACTGTACTGACTGACTCCCAGACTGAGCCTCCGAGACACTGTACTGACTGACTCCCAGACTGAGCCTCTGAAACACTGTATTAACACATTTAAGTCAATACCCTAGTTAAGGGAGAATGCACCCTTAAGTACTATACTTAAACTTATCACTTAAGGGGCTGGTTTCACAGACCCACAGTAGCACTAGTCTTGGACTGCCTTCTCTAAGATAACATTACTACAGTAGGTAGTCCAAGATCAGTGCTAATTGCAATCTGTGAAACCAGTCGGTTTTTATGCAACCAGCCCGAGCTGGATGTATACTAGAGAGATCTGTACAGTAGGCTCCGCTAACGCCAAGACTTAGCAGTACTGCTAGTTTGTACATTTTCCACCGCATCATTAGAATGCTATTTACATTCACAGTGCTGTACGCAGACTGTTTCCACACAGGAAACTGCGGCGCTAACCTTCCACTGCTGTACGTCATGTAAACAAAACAATACCGCAGCGATGTCACCTGTGCTGCACACACCACGGTATGATTATGAATCGAGTGCACACAAAACGTGAACACAGACGTACATAAACAAAGCAAAGTGTGATCGACAGAGGCAGCACAACAAACACACACAGACGAGCTCAGCCGCAGACTAGTACACTACAGAATTACACCGGTTATGCGGATACTAACCAGACGCGACAGCCAAGAACCCACAAGGTAATTCCTCACTAAACACAAGCATTACATCTATGAACAATAAACAGCAACACAAACCTTGCTTTTTCTTTTTTTTTTTAACATACCTGCCGTCACAACACAGAACAGACTCTACCACCGGCTGCCCCTTTAATACCACTTCCTGTATAAATATACATCGATACATACGTTGGTCGTTTCCATTATCTAGAAGTGAGATAAGGTGCTTAAATTTAGCCGCTGCGCTTTATTTCACAGGAACTACCGTTCGAATATTATATTAAATTGTTACTGAGACTTTCCAGTTGTCTGTAAAAGTGATTACATGCATTTTCGAGGGGAAAAGTGCTTGCCTTTGTAATAAGTGACTCCCTCAATATTTGTTCAACATGGTTTAGTCCACACAGAGACACTGGAAGATACCAACTGATACCAAAGTGGATGGAGTGAGGCACAAACACAACGTGAAACGAGCCATCAATACATCGTGAATATGTCACATATAACCGGAGAATATGATTTGGGTAATAAATATAAATATACGTGGTTAAAAATCCTCCTCGTGATCGTTAAGCTCCCCCCCATTCTTTCGGGAAAATGGAAATGACCGTACTGTGACAAGCGACGCTGCAGAAATGTGTTGTGTGTGACCTATTATTATTATTATTATTATTATTATTATTATTATTACTATTATTATTATTATTTACTTAAATAATGTAGCTTACATTTATGTATGTATTTATTTATTTTACTAGGATATAAACGCATCGGCATTGTCTTACTCTGAGAAAATTCAAATATAAGTCTGAGCATAAAATAGTTATTTTTATACCGATTTATACAGACAACATTGCTTGTGTGTGCCTGTGGAATCAATTAGCTACCCGGTGCTGCTTCTGCAAATATAAATAAATAAACACACTTCTTGCAGAGCAGTAAAACCTGGCACGTCATCAATGCATTTCTGTCACTGACAGTGATGTCGTGTTATCTTGATTCGAACCCTCTACACGCAGAGTAGCCGGTAAGCTTTAATGCAATACCACTCTGCTATATCGACCCCGAATAATGACCCACCCCGGCTGTCTATAATCGTCTTGCAATTTATCTTGTGCATACATCTGTTTGTTTGTTTTAGAGGCGATTTTAAGCACGTTGCACAACTGTACTGAAGGGATTATCCAGCTTTATAAATCAGGTACCTTATCTGTTTAAAATGAAAATAGGATCAGTTGGGATTTTTTCCAAGCACATTCGGTGTGGCATAATGTCGCGTGGCTACTTAGCTCAGCTGCTGTGGAAAGAACCAGTGGCTGTGGGCTTTAATTTATACTAGTTTACAGGAAATGTAATAAAGCAGTTATTTCCCAATTGTAATTCTAGCCCATGGGTTGAGGGTAAAACACAAAGGGCATATTGATGATACAGAAATATTCACCAGAATAAAAAATCTGACTGAGGTGGTCATAGTTTGAGAACGGCAGAATCACAGAGGTCAGTTAGTAAGAGATGACAACAGAGCTCCCAGGCTGCCAGCACCTGTTCCATAGCCGACTCCACTCTGCCCCCTTCCCCTTCCACAGCACATTCCAGCGGTCTCCATTTAGACCTCTGTGGACAGAAATGCATGTCACACCCCCCCAGCTATTGGGAGTCCGCTCCTGATAGAAGCAGGGCATTGAATTGCTGAGGCTGTGCATTGGTATATCTTTGAGGGGAAGTTCACTTAGCCCTCTCCCCCCTCCCCCCCCTCTTACACTGCGCAGGCTGTACCCAGCACAGCAGGTCCCTTGCATTCTGACAGAACTGCATTCACTGATACCAGGAGGTTTTCCATTTCCTTGATGAAAGAATCCGTTTCTTCACAGACAGAAGAAAAGCTTGCTTACACTGAAAAGTTAATCATGGCCACCAGTGGATTATTACCACCAGCAATATTCTTTTTTTTTTATTATCATTTTGTATCAGTACCAGAGTTCATTAATATGATGGAAACATTGCACGTTATTACAAATAAAAAACAAAGCCCCAGAAAGTCAGAGCTGAAAGAATGGCTGCAGTTTCTCTATTTGGACAGGAGATGGCGGTGTAGCATTGTTTTGAGAGTAAGGTGCATTCCTCGTGTGCTTGTTCTGTGACTGTAATGGTTGCTTCTTCTTCTTATGTTACAGCAGTCTGTAATGTTTTAGTGAGAAACCGAAGCTCGAAATGAGGCGTTAAAAAAACAAACATGTTGGTGGGATGAAGTTAAAAAGAAAAATGAAAAGACACAACTAAGGTGTATGCAGCAGCTCCTACAGGAACCTCACTGGTTATTCATTTTAAGCTGGGTGACATCAAGCTGTGTTTTATCTTTTGGAAAAAAAAAAAAAAAAGAGTAAACTTTGTGAACGTGGTCTAAAATGTGAATTTCATGGGAAGTGCTTTACAGTGTCTGTGGAGAAATGCCAGAAGATTTCTGTGCTATTCTGACAAGGTCCTGCAAGGCAGCAGTGATTTACAACCCAGAGCTGTCACTTCTTCACCTCACTGTACTTGTGCCGGCAATGGGCAGCAGCACTGCCAGAATGCAAAGCTGTTACCACTTTGCCACGGTGCTGTGTATCCACACACACGCTGTAGTGCAGCTGGTACTCTGGGCGCTAAGCAAGTCCTTCAGACCCAGCACAAATGCAGCATTAGAAAGGCAGGTTCTGTCCAATTCTACCCTAGTGCTGGTCTTCAGGTACCCACTTAACAGTTATAACAAACTCCTTGCTACGTTGGCAAATGTTCTTTTTCCCCATGCAAATTTATAACATGGCTGGAATAAAGTTTATTTTTCAGCTCGACAAAAAGAATTCAGGACTGAAAGGGTTACATAGCCATGTCTTCACATGTTTCCACGGCAACACTGCTTCCAACACAAGCCTTCATGCAGTGCAGTATCGACGACCCCTGACCCCGCAGGCTGTGAAATCGGTGGGAACCTGTAGAAATCAAGCAGTTAATGGAACAGGTTAAGATAAGGGAGCCTGACAACAGGCCTCTGTGGAGAGCTCCAATCATCGCTTGCAGGAGTATGCAAAATAACCCAAATACCTGTGATTACGCAATAGAAACCTCATGGAATTTAGAAAAAAACATCTCGTTTGGAGCATTCTCTCTCTCTCTCTCTCTCTCTCTCTCTCTCTCTCTCTCTTGATTTTTTAATTACATTTTTTTTAAAGCAGTTTGTGTGAACTCAATGGCGTTCGAGAAGTTGCCAAAACTTAAAAAAAAAAACATATTTATTATACAATAGATACATACAGCTTTGGCATCACCCTATAGAATCAACAAATTTAGCTTCATAAAGATGAATGTCTTTATCGCAGTACAGTCAGTGCACTGAAACAGTCTGTCTTCGCAGAGTTTCCCACAGCGAACACTACAGGTTACATTTTGTGTTGCTCAGTATTTCCCTTAACAAGCACACAAGGCAGCTCAATCTGAAGTTAAACTATGTTTATACATCCTGTCCCTGCTGCCACAAGTCGGAAGTTATTCTCAATCATTTCATAAACATCTGTAGCGGTTACTATCACTGTACAAGTTAAATACTCCAGCTGGAAACATGCAAAATGCACAGATTCTGAAAAGATCTCTGATTCAAGGCTTTTAAATGTCTGGCTAGCCACATATTAAAACCAGGAATTTGTTTTCATTACAGTACTAATCCCAGGACAATAAATACGAGCATATTTAAGAAAACGTTTTAGAGCCTGGACTGCCAAATGTTTGTTCTTGAACCTGCATAACTAGTGGAATACCCACCCAACCAGATTAAAGCCAGCGAGTGCCGGCTCTGACACCGCTCTGCAGGTTGTTTGTACAGTATAGGGGTGTGAGGGGGTCAAACAATGCCTTGTTTATGCACAAGGCAAGCCTTTGGATGTAATGCTGGAGTTGAAGCGGAAGACTGAAGTGTAAGTAATGCAGGTAGATTTGCACTGTCACAGTGATGTAATGCACGTCTTTGGAATCCGAGCGCTGACCTCGCTCTGAAAGGGGCCGGCAGGGTGGTCAGCCTCCCACAATGCACTGCTGCTGCTCCCCGCAGATCCTGGCTGTGGGGAGGAGAGGGAGAGGACAGGCTTCTAAATTGAAAAACCAATGTCAACACCACAGTAAATGACCTGTGCACTGAAAACAGATCTAAAGCTATTTATAATCCTGTTATCAAAGGCGTCACATATATACTGAAGCCACACACCACTGTGTACGTTTTACAAAAATGCTTCCATTTGGACTCCCTGGTGCAATCAATGAAGGGTTGCAAGAATGGGTTCCACAGGGGTTTCTAATGCCAGTGTTCACTACAGACAGTGGTCTCCTTCTATTTCTCCTCACAGGACCAAGCTGGGACAATAACGGCTCAATCAGTCTGCAGAACTCCTGCCCCGGATTCGAGGTCCTGTGGGCCAAAAGGGCAGAACACAGAACACGCTGGAGTGAAAGGGGAGTCCAACAGCACACCTGTATAACATATACAGAAAACACACACAGGGACACACAGGTAACAAATAGAAAATGTATTCGGATAAGGCAGAAACAAACTCATGTCTCCTGTACTCCACTTAACACTTGAATGTAATATATATATATATATATATATATATATATATATATATATATATACATATATATATGTATATATATATATATATATATGTATATATATATTTACATTCACATTCACACACATACACACAGAGATTAAGTGATTTGAATTGGGGATCACAGAATTTACACAGGATTTCTTCATATTCCTTCTTTTTAAATTATTATTATTATTTATTTTCTGTAACACAAGTTGTCCATTGTCCTTATTCCATGTCTCACAGCCCCGTATCCATGCACAGGGAGTGGTCGTTGCTGGACCAGGATAGTCCTACCAGCATCACAGTCTCATAATCCCAGGGTGGTGCCAGTCCATTCATGTCTTTATTTAGCCCATTTCCTCCGCTGGGGAAACTACACACAGCTGTGTTCTGTTGAGAAGATCATTGCGCAGCCCGGCTCTTTTGTACTGGAAAGCAGAGTTCCAGCACTGCTGGTTTATGTTCTGTACAGAGAGGCTTCTTCATTTAGAATGACATTCTACATGGGCTGCTTCTCTCCTTGAGCTTCAGTGTCTGGACTCTTCAGGGTCTGGTATTATCTGAGGAAACCTTTCGGAAATCTAGGGAGCCGTTCTTCATGTGAAACACAGGTCCATTTTAAATTCTGCGTCTCACCCACAGCAGCAGACCCAGCTCACTTATTTATTACAGCGTGCCTTAAATTCAGGAAGCTCTGATTTGTAAAGGACCAAATGTCCTGACGTGCCTTTACATCCAGGCCCAGGTTCAGTTACCTTAGTCTGACCCCGGAACATGCTGGCGTGGAAGTTTCTAAAGAAAAGAAAGGTGTGGTGGATATGCAGGGAAGTCTGGGTTCTTTATGCTTGTGCCTCTGGTGAGACTGTAACTTAGGGAGTTACTGAATAACAGAGTCTCTGTGTATGTGTGTGTGAACAAACAACAAGGTCCTAATAACTAACAAGCCAAGTTTCTGAAGCTCTGCCCCTTGATGTGCTGACTTCCAATGTTCTTGTTTCTGATCAGCTGCCGAAGGGAGTGGGGGGGTGGAAACAATGCTGAGAGCATGCAAGTTAGATGTCAGTCATGCATTAGGACCCGCCTTTATCAGCACAATCCTCCAATCAGACCAAGGGGGCTCATGTATCACACTGACTCAGAACTACACAAAAAATGTGTTGCATGTGAAAACTACAATGCTGGGTTATTGTTCCCAATATAAAAAAAAACATAAATGAAATAAATAACAACAACAATAATAATAATAATAATAATAATAATAATAATAATAATAATAAAAAGTATAATTAAAAAAAACAATTACATTAAAAACTATACAGGTAAATTCCAGAATTTTTTTCCCCCCTCACAGAGATGTTGATGAATTGTTACGTTTAAAAAAAACAAAAAAAATCCCTTTATTTTTCAAAAGTGAAAAAAAAAAAAATAATAATCTGGCACTTTGCAAGACAGCATGCAGCGTTGACGTCTCGTACATTTTCCTGCAGTCCCGGACTCCCAAGAGCAGCACCTTCTGCAGCAGCTTCCTGGATTGAAGGGCACGTCATCCAATAACAAACAGCCACACAAGCACTGGCTTCTTTCAGCTTTAGTCTCTTTTGCCCACAGATTGTTGCGTTCATTTTTTATTTCTGGCCCTCCTATTTCCTCTGTCCTTTGCCCCTCCTGCCACCAGAGGCAGTCATATTTCAGAGGACTCGATCCTCTCTATCCAGGGCAGGCCTGTGGGCTGCTGTGGGTCGCTGGCCCCTGTGCTGCTGCTGCCACTCTCCCCCCCTCCTCCTCCAGCTCCTCGCAGCTCCTGCAGTTCCTTCTCCAAGGCTTGGTTTTTGTGGTACATCTCCAGGTAGCCCGTCTGCAACTCCTTCTGGTACCGGATCACCTTCTCCTTCTCGTTCTGCCAGGTGCGTCGCTCCGACTCGAAGAGGGAGGTCTGGGCTTCGTTCTGTCGTCTCTCCAGGAGCAGCTCCGCCCTCAGCCTCTCCTCTGTGGAGCCCTGCTGCTGCCCCCTCCCCTCCCTGCCCTCACCCTCTGCCTCTCCGTCCTCCTCTCCGTCCTGCAGGGTGCGTTGCAGGGAGTCTCGGAGCAGCTCGATCTCGTTGTCCTTGCTTCGCAGCTCCCCCCTCGTCTCTCTCAGCTGCGTCTTCAGGCTGAAGATGTCACCCAGCTTCTGAGCCACCTCTGCCTGCGAGTCCCTCAGCTGCTGCTTCAGGAGGGAGATCTCCCCTGATTTCTGGCACACCTGAAACGGGAGGGCAGTGTGTGAACCTATAGTCTGCTATACAGAGCTAGCAATGTATTGATACCGATAGGGCTTATGAACGGAGCTGTGCTTCCTAAGGAGATCTCAACTTCAAACGGTCCACACCGCGCACAAGCTAGTCTCGTTTAGTATTCCTGCAACACAAGCTAGTCAGTTATTTAATAATGTACAGCCAAAGTAATGTACAGCCAGCAATGAATTACCCAGGAATTTATAAGTCAAACTCAAAAGAAGGGGGCGTGCAGGTGCAGATATCATATCAAAAATGACAATATTTGAATAATGTGTAACCAAATTGAATTGGTTATTAGGCACGTACTGTAAAGTTTAACAATCTAAGCTGTCTCTACAGTATATGCATGTCCCTATCCATCGAGCATGTTCTCAGGAATTCAAAAACAGATTCCATAGTCATTATTGTGTAGGTATTATTGTGATCTCTGTTTCTTTTCTGTTGCATAGAAAACCCTTTCTAAAAAAAGCAATAATATTCTGAGCTTCTTATCCTCAATCCTCTCTCTTGCATGCACCCCCTGCCCGCCAGCCCTCTGTGTTTGCAGACTGACCTCCCACTTGGTCTCCTCCAGTCTGGGGTTGTCCTGTCCCTGCTCGAAAGTCTTTAACCCCTCGCACTCCCGCTGCAGCGCGCCCAGGTCCTCCTGCAGCCTGCGCTTCTCCTGCTGCACCTTGTACAGCTGCAGCTGCAGCGTGCGCTGCGAGCGCTGGGCCTGCTGGGAGATCTGCCGCAGCTTGGTGGCGTAGAGCCGCTTGAGCTCCTCGATCTCCTTCTCCCACAGCCGCTGCCTCTCTTCAAACACCTGCCGGGGAGAGAGGAGCGTCACACCTTCCTCTTCACACTGCACCGCAGTCACAGCAAGATCCTTACACACCATGCATTTGGAATGTTCTTTTACAATTTCAAAACTCACCACTATTGAGTGTTTAATAGTTATGGGTCATTTGGAATAGGAACGTTATACAGTCTAACCTTCCCCATAACCACTGATCAAACAGTGCTTACGTACATAACTCTAAGAATAGCCCCTGAATACCCCAGCAGTAGCTTTGCTTATGTTCTGGGTTTCACAGACATACCAGGTGTCACAAGGTATTTTTCAGCTAAACAAGCAGGAAATGCCTCAAATCAATGCATGTTGCATGGTGCAAAAATGCCTCAAATCAATGCATGTTGCATGGTGCAGAAATGCCTCAAATCAATGCATCCAGCCTTGCATGTTGCACGGTCCAGTCAAAGCAAGACTGACTTATTAAAAAAACAAACACACTGGCACACAAAAGTATTTTGAAACACGAGACTAAACAACCCAGAAAGTAAACTCAAAGCATGCCTGTCTCTACCCTGAAGGTCTTCCATGTGTGCACTGCACTGATGCTGGTCTACAGGAATGACTACTTCAGCCTTGGTCTCCTGCTAATCTTCAGCAGTCCCTGTGCACACATTTCTACAGTTTCATGTCAATAAGGATTGTGATTGCGAGAGGTTGTGTTTGAGCCTCGACTTTAACGGCATTGAGATACTGGCTCCAACACTAAAGAGCGCTGCGGTCAGGTACAGACAGACCCATGACAACGTATTACTTGATCTACGAGCTGTCAGCGAGTTTCAGAAGTGGAGGGAAGGTGAACGGAGGCTGTGAAGGAACACAGGTTGAGGTGAGTGGGAGTGAGAGAGTCGTGAGTCCCCCCCCCCCCCTTACAAAACATTTTATTTTTCTTAAAGAAACAGGTTCGCTCTCCTTTCTTCTTACTGACAGCACTTCCAAACACCAGTTTTGTTGCAAGAACCAAAGGTTTACTTAAGAAGAACAAAGCCAAGGAAAACAATTCAACACACACAAAGCAAGCGACCGAACAGACAGACAGACAGACAAACACACATTCTGGAAGGAGATCCCCACCTGAGCGATGGCGTCCTCGCTCTCGTCCAGGTTCCTCCTCACATGTTTCAGCTCGTGCTCCTTCTCCAGGAGCCTCTCCTCCAGGTCCTTCACCATGTCCTCCATGGAGAGCGAGGCCTGGTAGGGTGGGGGTGCCTCCCCGTCACAGCCATGCAGCCGGTGCAGCGTGGCCATGCTGCGGCACGACAGCTCCGTGGCCGTGGACCGCCCCCCCCGGGAGCCCGCCGAGCCACGCTCCAGCGAGCCGATGTGGTTGATGTGGCTCATGGAGGCGCTGATCTGGCCCAGGTGAGCCTTGAAGGGGGGCCGGTAGGGCGGGAGGCTGTTCAGGGAGTGGTGTCCCGAGTCAGACATGTTCTCCTCGTCCTGCTGGCTGAGGGCTCGCGGCGGAGGGGGTCTGGTGGGGCCGCTCCTGGAGGGGGAGGCCTTGGTGTAGGAGACGTGATGAAGCCCGTTGGGGAGCCCCTTCTCTGGGTCCTCGTGTCTGGACGGGTACAGGTTCTGCATTGAGCTGAAGTTCTTGGGAGTGACTGGTTTGAACGCAGAGGGTCGACACCGGGACTAAAAGACATGAAATAAAGAAATAAAGACATTTTCAATTGGTCTGCAAGTGTGCTTTCCATCACGGACTTGTGGAATGTGTGGTATGCAGCCACTGAGGAATCGAAGATTATAGGGTTTTTTTTTTTGGTTTTTTTTTTTAAGCGTTATCAGTAATACTTTAACAGCCATGGATTTTTTTTTTTTTTGGTGGGATGGGGGAGGATACATTTTTCATACATTTATAATTCCATCCAAAGCCTCCAGCTATTGAAACCTGCCTACTAAAAAACAACATTGATGAATGGATGATTTACACCTGAGGATTACCTTCCTATAAATAAGAGCTCGCTCGACAGCTCATGGGATTCTTACATACCTGTTATTTATACATTTATATCAACAAAAACCCACCAAATGAATGGCCCTGGCTCCTCTATGTCTTCCTGCGCTAAACCCTTCTGCACAAATCCCCTTCCAGTCTTTAAATTCCTGTGTGAACATGTTTTTAATGTAGAGTCACATTCAAGATGCAGACAAAGACAACCGTCTCTACTGGGATTCCAGACAGAGACTGTTCTTATAAAAAACAAAAATAACTTGGACTGCAAGATGCCCCTACAAAATCCTGCTGCCAGTAACCACTACACTTTTAAATGCAACCCATGGTAATGCATTGTATTAATGGTAAGAAACTGCTAAAAGGTATTGCACTTTCCAAGAACCCCACAGCGCTAACCATTGATGAATTCCTGCTGGTTAAAGCACCACTCCTTAAACTACCACTCTTCAGAATGTGCAAACACATGCTGCTTGAGGGCACAGGCTTGGAGGAGGAATTCACTGGATTTCTCAGCAGAGGGACCCAGCCAGAGAACTGAAGGATCTCACCTTTTCCAGCGGCAGGGAGTTCTTGGTCAGGTCAATCTCCTTGCCGTGCTTGTGATGCATCTTGCTGTAGAGGTTCTCTCCTTCCTCGGAGCCGTGCTCCCTCTTGATGGAGGAGACGGTCCTCTTGCCTGGTTTGGGCTCCTTCTTGGTGATGTTGAGATAGTTGAGCAGCTCCCTCTGGGCGAGGCCCTTCTTGAGCAGGCCGTCGGGCTGCCTGGGTCCCGCCTGGGGCACGGCCCTGCTGCTGTGCAGGGGCTCTGAGGACAGGTTTGGCTTCTCGATCAGGCTGCCCACACTTCCCATGGTGCTCCTGTACTGGCCGCGCTGGGAGGGGAGGGGGTAGAGGTCACTGAAGTGGGTGCTGGATTTGCTGGTCAGGGGCAAGGTCTGTGCTGTCGCCATGGATGATTAGGAAGGGAAAGCGCACGGGGAGATCTGGAAGAGAAGAATAAAAAGAGAAAATAAGGTTTAAACATACTGGATGTATCATTTTTGTAAAATAATCCAATACTGTATGTAGACATATTGAGAATACAAGTACAATGCAAAATGCCTCCAACGTTATGGAGTACATACTGCATACTGCACTGTACAGCATTGAACTCAGAAACATTCCATTCACATGCTGTGCAACAAGCAGCCTTTATACATTCCAACATGTAGCTGTTTGTGAGAACAGTTTAATATGATGTGTCTAGATTTATGTCAGCTCCGCTGCCTGCTGTTCTTCAGACAAGATGATTCAACAGCAATCCATACAAAGCTGTAACCTTGGCTCTAACGCAGACCCTGCTTGTTGCATGAAGAGGCCCGTATCAAACACCAGAAACAGCCAGGAGGCACGTGAGGGATGACTGTACCCAACAGCACTGATACGGATAAGAAGGTGCCTGAGAGTGTAAACAACACTTCTGTGCCCAGGACACATCCAGAGTTTCCACGCAGCCGAACCGGGCTCTGCCGGCGATATCTGGCTATGTGGTGTCTTCACATCCCTCGCACTATCACCCTGATAAAGCTCCAAAGAGCTTTTCCTCCCCAGTTTGCCAGCGAAGGCCATCTGCCCGCCCAAAGCTCATCACAGAGGCGGTGCGGTGCTTATCCAATGATACCACATTAAAACACTGAGCTCTGCTGCTGGCATCTGAAGCCATGGATGCAATCTCCCCCTGATTATGTGGCAGGGTTGATCTCACCTTCACGACTCGCACTTACTAAAATGAAGAGCAACAAAGTTATTATTGAACTACAGTAATGCTTGCTTTACGAGTGCTTTGTTTGGAAACACACACTATTACCCCTCTCTCTCTCTCTCTCTCCCTCCTTCATGCATCATTCATCATCCCTGTGTCAATCCCAGGGGATTCATTTAGAATTTTTTTGGAAAGCGCTGTAATAAACACTAAAGAAGACCCACATTTCCAGCAGGGCTTTCTCATTTCAGCACATCCTGGATTGACAGGAGGTACTGGAATACAGCAGATAATACTGGAACACAGGTGTTGGCTGATAGAGGCAGTAGCGGTATTGTTGCTGTTGCCATCTGCTCAAAAAAAATAACCTAAAACGTGTGACCGGGAGATTCCCGTACAAAAAATATTCTACTTGCAACCATGCAAACTATCAGGGATGGAAAAAATACTCCATTTGCAGAGCAGTGTCATCCATTCTGGGTTTTATTGCAAGTTTGATCAGCCCCAGTGTATAGTAACAAGCTCAGATGTGTTTTATTAACCTCTTAGTAAAACCAGGAATGGATCAAATTGCTATGCTATGGAGTCCAAAGCTGAGGAACATGAAGCCACTTTTTTCAGTAACAGTGGCTTGAAACCTGGTTCCAGGAGACCGGGAGATATCGTTTGTTGCTACTTTGCTAAGTCTCCCCTGGTGCACCGCGCAGTGGCCTGAAACCTAGTCTCCTGAAACCAAGTTCCAAGCCACAAAGTGGCTTCGTGTTCCCTCGGCTTTACTTCCATCCCCGACTATGGTAATGAATTGTATTATTAGTAATAAGGACATGCTAAAAGGTATTCTATTGGCGTAGAACCACATACTGTTAATTTGAGAAGCACCACTGATTAACCCATTAACTACCAGACATAATGCTTTGGAATGTGTAAACACATGGCCCGTGATGGCAAAGCTTGGGAAGGGGAACTCCTGTGGCCTGCGATACAGTGGCCCATTGTAACAGCAATTAATTCTAAGCTCAACACTGCACAGTGATCATTGTGTGTACAGCACAATGGGGCTGATTGAAAATAATTACAGCATACGAACAAAAGAGGCTTTCTGAAAATAATAAAAGCCAACGGTCAAGCCGTTCAGCAACTCCAACTGAAGTCATGTGCAGCCTGGAACCAAAGCAGGGTAGTGTAGGTGCAGCTTACTGCAGGTGCAGAAAGATCGCCCTCCTGCCACTCTGCATTTATTTATGGCAATCTGATAGTTAGTTTGGCATTTAAAGGCTATTAAGACTGGTGCTATTAATACAATGTTGTTCACATGTGCTGTAAAGCAGGCTAGAGAACTGAAGAGCTGTATGCAAGCTTGAGTCTTGAGAATGTGTTAGTCCCTCAGACTCCTGGGGCCAGTTTCACGAAGCACTGCCAGCACTTAGCAGGCTGCTAGCTAACAAGCTTACCTGTTTAAAAAAAAGATCATTTAAAGAAACCTACTCATCAAGTCTAAATCACAGATAATGTGTTATTTTCTTTTTTTTTTCTTTTTTTATGGAATTGGATTTAGCAGACAGCTCCCTAGAACAGCTTTGTGAAACCAGCCCCTGGTTTCTGCCAGTGCTGCATGATGAACAAGAGGCTGGTTGGTTTATAGGAAGTCAATTAAAAGGAAGGTTGTTTTTCTTGGGGTCCCCTCCACTGCGGCAGGCTGTAGATCAGAGATCCTGGCCTGGTCCTCCCAAGGTGCAGCCCAGTGCGAGCATCGCTCCTGCAGGGGGAGCTGACCTCCAGGACATGGGGCTCCCTCTCCCTCTCCCCCTCTCAGCAGCCCAGCTGAAATCATGTCCACAGTGTTAACAGAGCGCTCGGGGTTTAATGTGACGTGGAATTCAGGCAGCTTGCGTATCCGCCAGCCCCCGGGCCGGTGAGAGTCTGGAGCTGGAAGCAGCACAGTATCATCATGATCAGTCCTTCATTACATTCAGGGGGTTGAAACCAAATACAGCAGTGTTGTTTATTTGTTGTAGTTTGTTACTGAACTGATTTATATATTAACCATGGCAGTTAATTACAAAGGCTCTTTTGTTGCACTGCTCTGCATTTCAAAGCAAGCACAAATTCACGGAACGAAACTGCAAGAGACAGGCAGAGATGAATTCACTGCTCGGCCCAGTTACTCTCCCTGTATACAAGGCTACACTGAATACAGCGCCCCAGCCAGGCTCCTGCACTTAACTCCAGCACAGAAGATCTTGGCTCTGTTTATTTGATTTTCTTTAGCACTCAGTCCTTGGTAACTGATTGGAAACACCACAATTTAATATCGCTAAAAGAATTTGCTGAAAACATTTCTCTCGCGCTTGCCAAGGTTACAGACGATCAATACTGTATTTATTTAAAAGGCTACAGCCTGTGGCAGGTGCAATAAAACAGCGATTGAACCTTTGTTAGGGTTAATTAATCACCATGTCCAGACCAAGCCAATAAAATGTCTCTCTCTCTCTGTAGATTTAACCCTCGGACCTTGCGGTTGTACTCTTTGCCTGCGCTATTCAACTCTTTGAACTTCTAACAAAATTTAGTGTCATTTCATTCATTGGGCACTGATGTTGAATTGCTAGTGCTTTGGAATGCCCTTGACAAGAAGACAATGGGTTGTATAAATATCTTTGAAAAAAAAAGTGAACTTACTTTTTAAACAAAAACCTATTTATGCCTTCCGGTGTAAAAGAGGTGAAAGAGTTCCTTCAAAGAAACACACAGCCAAGAAATATTCAAACAAATGAAATGACGACCGTTTCAGCTGAAGACACTGAGAAAGGCTTCCAGCTGAAACGTTAGTCATAGAATGTATCGTTCACTTCTCTCAGTAATACATGGAGGATGTTGATCCTTTCATGCACGGCGACCTCATATGGGGACACATGGAAGACCATTTCCCCCTCCATATAAAAGGAATAGAAAAAAATGGAAAGAATTCTCAATTGAAAATCGATTTATTACTGCTGTCCGAAGCTACTTTTTACAGCTGTTTTCAATATTTCAGACACGGAAGAAGTTAGTCGGACATTTCCCATTGAATCCTATAAAGTTTTGTTTAGTAGTTTTAAAACAAGCTCCTTTTTCACTCAGCCTTTGAAAGAGTTGAAATCCGTTCAGCAGCTACGGTTTCATTTAATGAAATATCCCAGGACTCCCACTGAAGTAAGAGATTCATTTTCTGCTTGAGCAGCCAGCTGCATGTACCAGAGTACTCCCCCTCCCCGTCCCCCCCCGTCCCCCCCCCCCCGTTTTGAGATGCGCATTATTAATGTTTGGGTGTCAGATTTCTATTGATTGAAATAAATTTAAATACCAGGGATCTGGTTGCAACAGATGAAGCCGCTGGAATTCAGTGTCAAAAACAAAAATAAACCAGTTCTGCAAATGGCTGGTAACTAATACAGTTTCTAGCGAACTCGATGCAGTACAGTAGACAAAGTAAACATGGTCTGCATGTTTAGTTTTTATAACCAGGTGTCAGATACTTCCACGTAATACAATATAGTACAGTCTAATACATGGGAAGAAAAATGTGCTTTTAAAACATATGGCTGTTTTACTGTGTTCAGTCTCTCCTGCTCCCTAGTATTAAAACCCCAGGTAATTAATCATATACTGCAAGGCTGACAAACACACAAGCCCCCTTCCTTGCTTCCCTCGTGCACCTCATGATACTGGATGTGCTCTAGCACAGGGATTGAAGAGATGAATCTGGATGTGCTCTGGCACAGGGATTGAAGAGATGAATCTGGATGTGCTCTGGCATAGGGATTGAAGAGATGAATCAAACCCTTCCTCCCTGTTTTGCTGCTCTGGGGCGCTGGGTACTTGCACACTGCCCAGTGGAGGAGGCACACACGCTTCATCGCTTCTGTAAAGCTTCTTTCTTCTAATAACAGATTAAAAACTGCAAGCCGTCAGCAGCACCTCAGAGATCCCCAGTGGATGATGGGAGGCCCCCCTCCTAGGGCAGTATTGATCTGCGGTCTGGATACAGTTAACGTGATTAACTGCTAATGCGGAATACATTCCACACTGCTTTAGAGTCTCTCTCTCTCTCGAGGAACACAGCAGCTGCGATGTATAAAGGTCTGCGCTTTCCATATCGTACGGACAGCTTGCAGACAGCGTCAATCCACGGCAGGACAGCTAACCAAACATTTAGTAGGAACCAAGAAAAACAGGCATAATAATGCCATCTGCTATAGTAGCAACTACAGCACAGGAGGAAAAAACTCCTTTTTGAAAACACCTTATCGTAAGCGGAAAGCCGCTATGCCAGAGAGAGCAGGAGAAGCCTTGGCTTTGGTTTAAAATAATTCTAAGGTTAGGTTTTTATGCTGGTGGGGTTGAAGAGAGCAGTTTAAAGTCCCTTCATTCAAGATAAAAAATCTGCAGAGCTGTGGATAGGCTAATCTCTCAGGAGTACCCCCCCCCCCCCCCCCCCCCTCCATTCATAAAAACAGTAGTGCAAAAGAAAGGATTTTAAAAGACCTTCCTGTCTTCATTGAGGGTCAGTGACCCAGGGCGGCTGGGGTTTCAAAAGGCTCACACCTCTGTGCCCGCTGGGGCAGTTAAGACTGCGGGGGGAGGGTATAAAGCACTGAAATCCAGACCCAGCCAGTTACTACAGGGCTTCATGCAGTGCCTGGACAGTAAATAAGAAACAGGTGCAGTTTACTTCTGAAGAGGAGGAAATGAGGGGCCCGATCTCAGCACATCCTCTCAGAGTGTTTCTGCGTTCAACCCAGAACAAGTTTTTGTTTTACTTCTGCACTGTAGGACCTTGTGTTTCCACGGCACGGAAGAGTTGAAAACTACAGCTGGAAAATTAGCATGTGTGCAAAAAGGCCTTCATGTTAAAAGAAAAGGAAATACATAATGAATGGCAAGTACCATTTAGACCCCATCCTAGTCTCAAAGCTTATTAAGACCATTACGGGTCATCATCACAAACTCCGTTCTAATTGCCAGGAGCACAGGATTGAGCAGGGTCTGGTAGGGAAGCACAGCATGCAATGTTCAATTAGGAAGCAGCTACAGACTCTGGAAACCACAGCAGCAAGGGAGGAGGAAGAGCGAGCCAGTGCTTCATCCTCCTCCCACAGTAAGCACATGTTCATTAGCTAAGTGCATCACACAAATCTTCCATCTAATCTCTCCCCACCGCTGCGCCTCTTCCTGTGTGCAGTCTGTACGTTTTAAAGCCTCAGTACAGAAGATAACCCAGGAGCAAAGAGATACAATGCAAACGTTTAACTGACCAACTTACCAACTAAATAACTAGCTGTGCGCTCGCTAGCCTTTTGATACAGTATGAAGCCTTGGGGATCTTGTGTGGAATACAATTTCAATGCAAATATACAAGCAAACCAAAAGGAACAAAAAACACAAAGAACCATTAGTTTAACCACTAGGCACAACTTTGCATCTGGAAGCGCTACCCCAAGCATTCAATTACAGTACTGCAAATCAGAACAAAAACAGGAGAATATGGTTACAGAGAGGTTGCCCCGAGGGTGATAGGAGGAGTGATTTCACAGACGTTTCCCCTCTTTGATATGGACACTGCAGCTGACCGCACTTCACAATACACTCTGGATCCAGTTACTGCCCTCTGACCTCCAGGATAAGCCACCACACACTCGTGGACCCCTGTAATCACGAGTCAGGGTCTTCTGTTTAGAACTGAAAACCAAGCTCTGCGTTCAGCCACAGAGTCAGGGCAGGTTCAGGCGTCTGTCTTTAAGACATTTTTCATTAGTTTCCGCATTCCTTACTGCATAACCTTTTGGGCTAATCTGCCAAGACACACGATTACTGTGATGGGAAACGAAGAGCAGTGTAAAACTTCCATTGCAAAATAAGTCCTCGGGCAGAGAATCGAGGACAGAAAACTGAGCTTTAAAAACCCTGTGCTGCGCATTCAGTGCTTGCATCTAAACTTCAAACCAAATCATCCAAACTGTGACCTGACAAAATCCACACTCGTCGTGAAACACTGTTAAAATGATACAGTCTGGTTATCAAGCTCTAACCCATGGCGCTATTGAAATCCCTCTAGTCTGGTGAGATAACCCCAGACCCCACCCCCTGCAACACATCATCATGCCTCCCTGATCCTGCACACCAGCAGCCAGACACCATTCACAAGCAGGCCTTTTGGAAATGGACACTTGCTGCTGATTCAACCCAACATACAGAGACTAGAACAGGCCAGGAAGCACAGCGCAGAATAATCCACAGCACTACAGCTCTGTGCATGCATGGCTGGGATTGTTCAGAAGCTGAAGGGTCAGCAGTACGCAGTGTGTGACATCAATTATGAAGCTGTAGTCAGGAGCCATAGTTACAACAACAGATGCAATCACATGCAAATGTGTTCCAAGTGAAAGATTATCAGCAAGCAGGAATCATCAATACTACCAAAATATATATATATATCAAAAGGGCCCCACAATATTGGACACATATGCATCGCTACACACGTGTCTCTCCTGCTAGTTTATTTGATTCTAACTGGGATGCAGGAGATCCTTGTCTGTGCAGCCAAGCTCGTTGTAGCAAACCAGGTCTTTTCACCACCTACTGTACAGCACTCTGCAGCTTTTGAAAATGGAAACAGGAGAGTGGGTCTTGGTTTGAGAGTTCCCGGTCCTTCAGATTAGAAACCGTGTCCATGGAAACATAGCCAGTTTAATTAGTGCTGCACGGCTTTAACCCTTTAAGCAAATAAATGAGCATGCTGAGATTATGAAGGATGGGCACCCTCCTGCGCAGTAGGCCTACAGCCCTTCCATTGTAAATTGGGGAGGTATATTAATTGGTCAATTCTCATTTGCACAAAGTGCCCTTTTCAGTCTCTGTGTTGAATTTTTCGTAGGACTCCAACACTCTAAAACTGAATTTCATTTTCCTTGAGTAGCTCTTGTGAAACCAGCTTCACCACAACACAATACACGATACTCTGGCATGTTACAGTAACCACACAAGCACCAGTAAAACAGTATTACTGGGTAAACAACTTTGCTTTATTTGTTTTGGGTACTATTTTTAACACTCTTGTCAGTCTTGTACCTTTGCCATATCCGGGTCCCTGCATTCGCTTAGGAGAAACTTGTGTACCCTGAGCAGGTTTTTTTCTTTTCTGTAAACAATCCCATTCCATGCATTCTTGCTCTGGAAATTATTAATTTGATCTTTCCTGTGCTGAGCTTCTCATGCAGGTCAGCGGCTCTGACACAAACTTGTCAAGGTTAGAGCTGCCAGTTTCTGTTGACAGACCTGCCTGTTGACATGCTGGGTTGGTTTTTAAAGGATGTAGAGGTGTCTGGGTCAAACAGACCCTGGGAATGGAAACAGCTTAGGATGCTCTTAAAGCTATGAAGCACCCGTTAATTTAGGCTGATACAGAAAGAACCGTTTCTCTTGCAGCAAGAAAAATAACACATTTTAATCTACCTTTTGAACAGAAGACAAAAATATCAGAAGGATCTAGTCCTTGAATGGCAAAAAGTTTCACGGCTTCTCATTTTCATGCTGAAGCTTTCATTGAACCTCAGTCTACGAGGGTTCATTACTCAGCGGTGAATTAAACAAATCACAAAGTACAGGAAACAAACCCACATCACTTCATTTCACAGCGATATATGTCCGAGATGGAAAGTTGAGGAGCTGCAAATTGGCATGTTTATCTGTGCATCAGGGCCAGGGCGGACTCTGCATGCATTAGGAAGGTGTTAGCATGGACTGCACCACATGCTTGGGCTCGGGAGATCTGAAACGTAGCACAGCAAGGAGTTACTGTACCACAGATGGCTGGATAAAGACTCAGAAGCATATCACTGTTGAATGTCTTGTCTCAATTGGAAGCAGCTATAGATTAGTAACACAGCTGTTAGAGAATGTCCTCCAATAGATATATTTCAAGTTTAAAGTTTGATATATGCAAGTACGGACTGCAGGGCATTTGTCTTTAAGGTACTTATCTTACAACAAACAATATTTAAAAAAGGGCCTGCCGTCATAATAATGCAGTTTTCAAATAAGAAAACCCTTTAGGTTCTTTTCGCTGTGTTTATTTTAATAAGAAAAGAAAAGAAAAAAGGGAAGAGGGAGTGCTTTAAAAACAATGCCCTTCTGTGCAATAATCACTATCTCTCGAAGGCTGACCCTGAATGCACAGCACTCCTGCAGACACGCACTGCTTTATGAGAATGGAAACCGCAGGCAGGTGGGTAGAGAATAGGACAGCTGTTGTTACTGTCAGTGCTTTCAATGTGAGCCTCTAAACCCCTATACAGTACATCCACACACACAGTGCGGTTCACGAGAAGCCACGTGCATTACAGGTAGAGCAAGCCCTCCAGCACCCAGCTCATAGAAAACTGCTCAGGTCAACTCACGCTTACTTCTTTGTCAATACGTTGTGTTTTATGTTTTATTCTATAAAATATACAGATCCTACTAAGGGCCTGATCAGCCATGTCTAATTATTGATAAAAAAATGTTTTAAGAATGCATTACAACAAATGCCGTAAACAGATGAATGTGGAGAAACGTTCATTCGATTGCCATATAACTGGTGATTTTATAATTTTAAAAAGAAATACTGTACTCTCTAATACACTCACACTGACGGAAGTTATTCTTCAGGAACTATTTTACCCTAAGGACAGTAGTAATAAAAATACAATTGTATCTAATACAGCAACACAAACAAACCCACTCTGGAATCTGTAGTTTGGGTTCATTTCTGTGGTTCTCAGTACAAAGTGGCATGTGCTCAAGAGTTAGTGCCTCAGGTGAAATGTGATGAATTATACAAGCTTGAACACCACCCCACCCTCTCCTCCGAGAGCAGACTGTCCCAGGAACCCTCCAAGCCCTCAGCTCCTTCCATCTGAAATATTTCATCACAGAACATTTGCTCAGAAGCTGCGGCGATCAGACCTGTAGTACAGTGATCTCTACATACTGTAACCCATATAAAACTTTCCAAACAATAAAAAAGGACAGGCTACTTACCTAGTTTAATGAAAATTCAGAAGCAGATTGGGATAAAGCAACAGAGCCTTCCTGCCTGGAAAAGCTCCCTCAGCGCTGCTTCAGGTGCGTCCTCAATGAGGCCGCTAGGGCTTCCTTGTTACTAAAAGCACTGGTTATTAAAATGAGAAGCCTATCAGTTAAAGCAGACGTGTTCCCAGCTGTGTGCAGACCTGAACAGCACTAACTCCACCCCCTGGAGCAGGGAGCACAGCGCTCTGAGTAACTGCAGGGAGGTACGGGGGCAGGGAGCACAGCGCTCCGAGTAACAGCACGGAGGTACAGGAGCAGGGAGCACAGCACTCTGAGTAACTGCAGGGAGGTACTGGAGAAGGGAGCACAGCGCTCCGAGTAACAGCACGGAGGTACTGGAGCAGGGAGCACAGCGCTCCGAGTAACTGCAGGGAGGTACTGGAGCAGGGAGCACAGCGCTCCGAGTAACAGCACGGAGGTACTGGAGCAGGGAGCACAGTGCTCCGAGTAACAGCACGGAGGTACTGGAGCAGGGAGCACAGCGCTCCGAGTAACAGCACGGAGGTACTGGAGCAGGGAGCGCAGCGCTCCGAGTAACAGCACGGAGGTACTGGAGCAGGGAGCACAGCGCTCCCAGTAACAGCACAGAGGTACTGGAGCAGGGAGCACAGCGCTCCGAGTAACAGCACAGAGGTACTGGAGCAGCTTACACCAGAATTACATTGTACAGTAATGGGGCAGGCAATCAAAAAAATTAATAATAAGCACAATTAACAATCTCCTCCCACAACTGTGCTCACCAAAGCCACGCCCACAGAACAGGTCAGAGGACAACATCTTCAAGACTTCATCTCTCCGGGGGTACATAGATCAACCACCCCGCTCTCAACACCCCCATACACACACACACACACTAGCACTGGCACTTGGACATTAAACACAGAGACACAAAACTTCAATGCACAAAGAGGCGATCCAGACATCTTGTTATCTGCCACTACCTGATCCAATCTCCCGGGCAGAATTCCTGGCCGGTGTGCCAGCCAGCTACTGCCTGTGCAAAACAAAAAGGTGCTCTGTTAGGAACAGAATCCAAACCAATAAAAAACAGTGAAGTCTCTGGAGACTACAAAACAACTAGCAAACAGAAACCTGCCTGATTCTGTGATAACGCTCCCGAGTTCAAACTGCAAAACCACAGGTTTCTGCGCCATTGTCTGCATTTGTGTATTTTTCCCTTTACTGTACTAGAAAAAAAAAACATTACCAAGCCAGCTTGTGTTGGCACGACACAGGCTACTGTTTTAATCTAATGTTCTAATTTAACAAAAACAGAACCAACAAGTTTCAATATTAGATTACACTTACTGAAATGAGTAACACAACCCTGCTGAACATGTCTGCCACACTGGAAATATGCTCATTTCAAATGGAAGGGAACATTACTGTATACCCCTGAGCCCTGTGCGGGTGGTTCTCCACTGGCTGAGCAAGACCCAAACCATGAAACTCTGGCATCAACTCATCTGAATGTGTCTGGGAGCCGAGAAGGGCCAGGGGCAGGGTTAAGGATTTTCTTCATTATGTTGGGTCAGTCAGTACACTCGAGGAAGACGAACAACAAGGTGTGCAGCGAGTCGGAGGAGAGACAAGTACAGCCACTGCTCTCTGATGAAGCACAGGCTCTAGTTTCTCTGCGGGCAGAGAGAAGTGTTCAGGCAGAGCTGGGATCACCGGTCACAAACGAGAGCGTTTCTGCCAGAATTTCTGCTGATCTGAATCCGCCATTCTCAACTCATATCTAGCGCCTCTTAACACTGCATCATCTACATGCGGCTCAGTGTGGGTGATGTCAGCAGCTCTGACGTGGAAACACAACCAGGCTCCTGCTAAGCCATGCCAAGCTGGCTCGCTGCTGCCCTGGTTTGGTTGTACAGTGGAAAAGAGGTATTAGAAACATCCCTGGTAGCGTGGAGATCACAAGAGGATTGAACTGGAAAACTTTACCAGTTGACTCCAAAGGTTAAGAGAGAGTGTCTGCATCAGCACACAGGGTCACTCACCCACTTATTTATTCAGCCTCTGAACCCCCTGCTGAAAACTATTACTGTTAGGCAGCTGTTGAAGAACTGGGCTGCACCAGTATTTGATGGTTCAAAACGATTTCCTGTCCCCAAGCAGCACCTGTGACAGCGAACCCAGGTCAGCGGCTAAGCAAATCAATCTTTAGTGCTTTGAAATATCAATCTTTAGTGCTTTGTAATGAAATGCTGTGGGAAGCAAGGAGGAGGGGTGTGGAGTGAAGAATAATCCACTGAATCAGCACAGAGCAGGAGAATGCGTTACTGCTGTCCTGCACGCATCTCAGATAATGAGAGCAGGAGAATGCGTTACTGCTGTCCTGCACGCATCTCAGATAATGAGAGCAGGAGAATGCGTTACTGCTGTCCTGCACGCATCTCAGATAATGAGAGCAGGAGAATGCGTTACTGCTGTCCTGCACGCATCTCACTGTGATTAAAACACTCTCGAGTGCCATGGACAGTTCTTGGAACCACAAGGAAGAAGGTTTCTGATTACTTTTCTCTCTTCCTCTTTTTTGAATTACGTTTTAATGCATGTCTAAGCAGAGAAGGCAGTGTAACAAGTTTCCTGGTTGTCTGACAAAGAGTATACTGTCTCCCGCTTGCCAAGTCCTTTACATTATATACACACTGCATGTCTTTGAACCTTTCTTGAACCCCAAGTCGAATTCCAATGAAACAGTACATCACAGACATGTTATTATTCTAATAATACATTCTGTTGTAGATATATAATCGGACAGGGGATTTCCAAATGGTTGTGAAGAAGCCCATCCTTCCTCTACCTCGATGATTTAAGCACTCTGTTCAAACGGGCTGGAGGCTGGAGTTCAGGAAGCAGGCCCATGTGCTCTCAGCTGACCTTCCTCATCACAGGAGGAACAGCTTGAGCACGGGCTGAGCAGCGCTCTGAAACATCACATCCCTGCCACCTGCTCATCTCAGCCATGTCCTGTCGGGAGAGACCATCAAGTGGAAACAATCACTTAGGCCTATTTCCACATTCAGTGTCTCAGTACAGACGAACACCCAGGTCACTGGGGGTCAAGCTCCTTGGTACTGAGTAAACCGAGAGAGAAGATGAAAGGAAAGCGTTTACAGTGAGTGCCATCACTGCTGCTGAGGCTATTTATAGAATGAACAGCCACCTGAATATGCCATTAAACTGGGTTTAGCATTGCCCAGAGGCAAAGGTGGGCCTGCCCTCCCCATGCCACCTCGCAATTGCTGGAAGGAGACAGGTTTCTGGAATACAGGTATTCATGCAGGCAGTATACACAGGAGTGGGGTTAGTGGGCAAGTCCCAGCCTGTTAAACAAAAACCACTGAATACCTTACAGGACCTGAAGCTTCCTCTCAAGATGGCAAATCCCCTCTACAGTGTGTCAAACCTGCAGCAGTAACTCAGCACACTGCCAGCTACAGTACAGCATGACCCTGGCAGAGAATCCTCACCATTAAAGATGGATATTTTTATCACTTTCACATTGAACAATAAGTGAAAGCTGTGTTGTACTTCCATTTTAGTACATTGCAACAGGGTCACTGTGTAGTACAGCTCCCCTAACTGACTGGAGTGTTGAATTTCTTTAGTCTTGGTTTGCCTTCACTCTGCCCACGGATACAGTAACAGACTTAATACTGCGGTGTGCAATTCACAATGTTACAGAACCCTGCGTGGAGGGAACTGCCAGTGCTGCAATCTGTGTCATTAACCTGAAAGCTTTTCATTTCTTTAATGAAATGGACTGCACACAACTTACAGTACAGGGTCTTACTTGCACACAGCTGGGTGCCAAAATCAGAACAATGGGTGAAATGACAGTGGCTGAACTTAGATAAATCTCCTGACCTCCAGCCTATAGCATACACACAAAAGAACTGAGGATAATTTGATTCAAACCATGCTGGTGAACCGCATCCCTCCCAAGTGAAAAACTCTTGCCGTGACCTAGCTATCAATCTGGAAAAATCCAGCAAACCCAATCACTAAAACCCATAAAATAAAAAAGCAGCAGACTTAGAATGAACCCTGGGCTGCTAAGCATGCAATAAATTGTGTCAGCTTGCTGTGCAAACAAACCCACGGACCCGTGCCTCGTTCGAGTTATTTATCACGCCACGGAGGGTCGGGTATGAGGATGCTTCAGCGTACATCACCCCTGCTCCAGGATCGAAGTATTGACTTCTAAAAAAAACACTGTGGCAGCGGCCTGCTTGAGACACATCAATCTTCCCCCTTCAACCCTTCCTCCAATTGAAGGAGAGGGGCGAATAACTTCATCTGCGCTAGCCCTGTCCTAAAGCCAAGATGAGGCCAAGAGACCAGACCCCCAATACTTACATTGGAAAATGTTCACCTCACTTTGTACTGTAACAGAAATCCTGTATGTAGCGCCTTCCCAAGCTGCCTCAAAGTACTGCATCGTAGAGAGGGTTACTGTGCACAATCCACCTTGAGGCACGAGAAGGAAGTCACCACGACGAGATGCTTCATCTCAAGAGGTTCCGTCAACAATGGAAGGAAGTCACCACGGCGAGATGCTTCATCTCAAGAGGTTCCGTCAACAATGGAAGGAAGTCACCACGGCGAGATGCTTCATCTCAAGAGGTTCGTTCAACAATGGAAGGAAGTCACCAATGGCGAGATGCTTCATCTCAAGAGGTTCCGTCAACAATGGAAGGAAGTCACCACGGCGAGATGCTTCATCTCAAGAGGTTCCGTCAACAATGGAAGGATTTCAGCTCGAGCACCCGGGCAGTGAATCTTTGTGTGGTCATCGATGAGATGTTTGCACGCTGGGAGTAGACATGCACTGGCCGATATCAGGGCTCTGTCATGAACTGAACTGTAATCACAGGCGTCCTGTCCACTACACATGAATGAGGACAGACACAATGAAGGGTCTTATACCAGCTATCCCGAGCATACATGCTAAACTAGAGACTTCCTTAAGTGCCCACAACCAAAACTCTCTCAAACCTTCAACAATTATTTGCAAGTACGGTTTGCTATCCACTAGTCCAGGGAATTATCTATGTCCTGTTAATTTAGTGTTGCGTGGTACAGGTCAGTTAGGATCAATGCATTTGGAAATGAATCTATGCAGTGACTCACACTGCGTCAGCACAGTGTGCAGCCCTGCTTCTTCTCTGGCATCTCTCCATACCATCACGCCAGCGTTATAGAGAATATGCATTTAGAAATACTATTTCTGGACTTGAACAGAAGCACTGGGTTATATTCAGCTGGATGCTACACCACATGCAGGAATCTCATTGACTCAGCCCCTATTGGGACGCAATGCAAGGGCTTCTGTGATACTACACAAGCACGTTCCTGTTTGCAAAATGCCTGCGGCAAACGATGATGTCATCTAGATTTTTCTGCTGTGAGGAGATGTTACAGTAAATAAGGAGAATGGGTTGCACAAGATAGCTAGTCTATTATTCAAGTCGGTGCATTCCCTTGACTTAGCATTTCAACACTACATTATCAGGGAAGGGTTGGGTGCATGTTGTTCACGAGGGCATAGCAAACATGACATGCACATGTGTCACGCGAATTCAAATAGTATTTTAAAATTACCCTATAATATTAATCATCAGTAACACTCACTGACTACAACTTTCGACAAGGATAAAAATAAAGACGTTTACTATGGTCTTCCTCCTTCCTGATGACAGTGTAGCATCAGTATGCTCTTTGTACAGAGCGAGGTTCATTAGACTTCTTTAAAGCGTACACGGTTATTGGGACTTTAACCCCAACTCCTTCCTGTGACAGACACGGTGCCCCGTAGTGTTTACAGCACTGCACATCTGGTCAATGCAATTGATCTTTTTGGGTCATGAGTTACAATCTTTATCAAAGTGTTTCTGTGATTCTTTGACTCCTGTAAGCAGCACTGTAGTAGTCCTTGTATTTTTTATCTGGGACTCTCTTAGGAGCTGTGTCTCCTGTAAGTAGCACTGTAGTAGTCCTTGTATTTTTTGTCTGGGGCTCTCTTAGGAGCAGTGTCTCCTGTAAGTAGCACTGTAGTAGTCCTTGTATTTTTTGTCTGGGGCTCTCTTAGGAGCAGTGTCTCCTGTAAGTAGCACTGTAGTAGTCCTTGTATTTTTTGTCTGGGGCTCTCTTAGGAGCTGTGTCTCCTGTAAGTAGCACTGTAGTAGTCCTTGTATTTTTTGTCTGGGGCTCTCTTAGGAGCTGTGTCTCCTGTAAGCAGCACTGTAGTAGTCCTTGTATTTCTTTGTGCGCCTCATTAGGTTTGTAAGGTTTGATTTTGTTAACGCTGTGAATGCGGAGCGTCTTGGAAATGACGTTTCCTGGTTGAATGTTTCAGACAGGATTAATAACGGGATGCATCAGTGCCTTTCAATTCCATGTTCTTTAACAGACCTGTCAGTCTGCCAACAGTCAAGGGCATGCACTGCGGGGTCAGCTTTCGAAAATACATCAAAACAATGACATTCTAAACCCAGCAAACAACTGCGAAGACACGATACACTGGAGGAGCAGCTACTGGAAGTGTACCACAGCGGTGGCCATGTAGTTTGCATCATACTTTTATTTTAATTTTTTAGATAGAAAGCAATGTATGATTTCTGCACTGGAGAAAAGCTTTCTACCCTTAAAGACTTTAATCTGGGATGTTATTTCAGTAACATTAGGCTGTATTGGGTAGTACAGTACAGTTTACAATGGGAACTTTTCAATGTACAAAATGAAACGTGTGAGCTATTTTATTTTTTATAAATTAAATCAAGAATAAAACCCTCTTTAACCCGCACCTGATTCACTTTACACTACACTGCAATGCAAGCCAGTTCGCTGGGCAGCGTGCAGTATACTGTAGTACACAGATGCAGAGTCCATTTCCTTTCTTTCCATTGTCTCTCCAGACCCAGGCGGTGACAATGGCTCCAGTATAGTGCGCTTCCCACCCCTGTTATTACTGTACGTTCAGAAAACTGCTATTGTTCACGTCTGACCCTCTCGTTTCTCATGAGATCGCCTGATGCACGCTCTCATCTGTCAAAGCACGGCCCTGCCCATGTGTGAAACAGGGACCGGTTCCTGTGGGAGAAAGCAAGTGAGCAGCCAGAGAGAGAGAGACAGACCTGCCCAGGGTTCAGACAGGCCTCCCAGTCTGCAGGATTAGAGGCTGACGATTACTCACGACACCGCCATGAAGAGCAGTGGCAAAACATCAAGAGACAAACTCTTACCACACTGCTTAAACATCTTCACATGGCAAACTACCTACAGTAAAGACACCTGATTAAACTCAGGATAGTGTCCAGGGTGCTGCTGCTCTAGAAGGCTACAGTGAGATACAAAACAGGGGATTTTCAAACACATTCACTGCCCAGTCACCAGCCTTTACAACTGGAATTGCAATTCCAATAGCAATAAACACCGCCCCAAAATCCACCAGCGTTCACAAGACAACGCATGCCCTGCCGTGTACAGTATTAGCACTTAAATGCACAAAGTCTTCTAAAACCACCTCATTTTCTGATGGACATTCCCTTAAAGGGGAAGCACTGTACAATAGCACACGTACTGTAGGCCTGTATGCTAGTAAACTTTCAGACTCTCTTCTGGTTTTGCCCCCACACCCACATTCCTGGAATTCTCTCCCATTGCTGGCAGGCAACCAATATGTTTTACATTGTATTGTTTTGTAAACTTAAAAAGGAGCAGTGCTTTCTTTGCTTGTGTTTTCCCACACGTTTATGAACTGCTCCATCTCACAGCAGCATTGCTTCTGCAGTCACCAGCTTTCAGCTCAGCACAGAGTTCCATACTGTACTACCAAATGTTTTAAATAATTGCATGAACGAATGAATGAAGCTTGGCGCCTCTCCCTCCTCTCTCCTGGTGCAGCTGTGTATCAGAGCCAGTCATCCTCCTGTTGCTTTGCAGGCTCCATTTATCACACCAATTAACCCGTGTACCATCTCCCGGCTGTTCTGAATAAAGTCAGCTGGTGCGGCCAGCCTCTCCGAATCAAAGTGAGATTTCTGTTAGGAAGCCATGGACTCTGAGCAGAGCGAGGAGGCTCTTTCTGAATCCCTGCAGCACAGTGGTGCAAACTAGGCAGAAACACTTCAGACTTATTAAATGACAAAGTCTCCTTGAAGCGAACTGCATTATCGCAGGTAAAAAAAAACTGTAAAAAAGTTCAGACATCAAAAGTTCAAAGTGACCACAAATCAGTACTAAAAAGGCATTTACTCTACTGCAGCAGATAAAAAGATTGCGAGACGCAGAACAGACGTGACACACTTCAAAGCTGAGCAGCAACCCTAATACTGCACCAGTGCTAGCAGGGTCTAAACAGCTTGTACAATGGGTATAGAGGCCACTCACAAACAGGAAGGCAGAATGCAGGAAGCAGCTGAGCAGAGTAATGGATCGGATTAATCTATAGGAAACATCAGAGCGATCGATTGAGCCCACACCCCCAGCAGCACCAGTGACAGATAAATACAGAGCGATCGATTGAGCCCACACCCCCAGCAGCACCAGTGACAGATAAATAAAGCTCGGGACGGCATCAGCTGTGTCATATTTTGTGGTCCTGGGGGGTTGGGGGGATGCAAGATTAGAGCTCAATTAGCCGCAGCTCTCCAGGGAGACTCTTTAGTGGTCAGAATGTTAAAAAGGGGATCCACGCAGCTTTGTATCCAACACGTCTGCACAGCACTAAAGAGGGGTCACGAACGCCACAGAGGAGAAAGAGGCTTTACAGAAGCACACTTACTTTGTTCTGGAAAATTCATGGTTTCTTGTTGGTTTATTGAAAACATGTAATAAAAGGGAACACATCAGGACTGGTTTAGAATGGCTTTTGCACTAAAATGAATCAAAGTCAAATAGATCTGTTAATCAGACCAAACAAATCACAAACGACTCATTCAAATGTATTGTAGGACTCAACGTCCCAATGGTGTTTTTGATATCAGTTATGTAATGGCAACAGTTTCAGTCTTGGAGCCACGGGTTTAGACTTCAAGTTAAATTAAAGTCAGGTTTTGCTGAGTATTCAATGAGAAACTGGCACTGGTTAATACAACACTGTATGTGTGAGACTATATTGAGTTTGAATACTGTATAGTAAAACAGGAAGATTGGGGGATATAGATATCCAGCGAGAACAGTTCTCACTCATACAATCTGGAGCGTTTCTTTCACGGAACAGCATTTGACTGCAACAGAGTAGGGCTATTTATACATACTATCCTCATGGCTACTCTCTGCATTTACCATAGTTTACCCTGGTTTGCCATGTTTATTAATATGCTTACCAATGTTTTACCATGCTTTCACTGTGCTTCATTACACTTTCCTATGCTTTTACAATGGGAAACTTTTATAAGAGACAGCTCTGAGTGCACAGTTTCAGCCATACAAATACAATAGCATGAACCAACGCTGGTGTATGGGAATGAGCAGGTGTACTGTAAAGAACAAGCGAATGAAGCTGTAGAGCATTTCACTCATCAATCATTCCTTAATTAGCTCAGGTCAGAACAGGAGTGAGATCCCACTGAGGTGCTTACTGAAAGCAGTGAGATCCCACCGAGGTGTTTACTGAAGTAGAGAAACCAGGGCTTTGTGGACTGAGAAAGCTCTGAGAAAGTGAGGACCAGAGAAGCACGTCTCCTCACACAGTTATCAGGGATCTCGTTCCATCAATACAGGACAAATGGAACCTGCAGGCAGCCTGCTCCACAAACCACTCCATCACTGGGGGGCTGACAGGGTCTCTGATCCCCTGGGGGTGGGGGGGTCTCAACACTGCTTCCCCAGAGCTGCCAGTGTCCGCGCTGGACCAGCGTGTAATCTGTAGGGTCAGCAATGTTAAAGGGGCCTCCTGTCTCTATGGTTACCGACGGGCGCCGGGGGAGAATGCTGCCGTCTTGTTTTGTTCCACGTTCTGGAATATCTAAAGAAAAACGGCACATGGCTGTGTCTGAAATGTACAAAGGACAGTGCGGGCGCTCTGTGTAGCGGCTGGCTGGAGACCACCTAGTCTGAGAGAGGCCTGGACACAGAAGCGTGCACACCGGCTACTGCAGCACTGCACAGGCAAGGGCCACCAAGCAAGCTGCTCACTCTGCACCTGCAGCCTGGAGACTTTGCAAAACTTAGCAAGTTATCATTGCCTCTTAGTAAAATGTCACGTCATTCTTACCTACCATCTGCCCAGGTTAGAACACATGACATGGTGTAACCCAAAAGGGCCTATCCAGCCCAGGCACGCAATACATTTACTGTCAGCAGCTCCACTGAACAATCTCAATGGCCGCTGGATGTAAACAACTTGTTGTCTTTTGTCCCAGTAATTGCACGGCTTGGGGTACTGCACAGGAAGATTACAATACAATGGCAAGTGTAAGAAATAGAGCAATGCCTATGGATAAAGGAGCTACACCGCCCTCCTCCAACCCTTACAAAGAAAATAAAAGCAAAGGCCTCCTCAATCCAGCAAACACACAGTTTACCTGGAATCCCAGGAAATACAGCCAAGTACACACCCTGAACTGAATAGTTTTTACATGCAGTTTCCGTGGGAACAATCATAAGACGCTCGGAACACAAATTCAATTGAAGCTTGTTTTGCAGTAAAGCTTTTTTTTTTTGTAAATAAAGGCTCAATATTAGGCCAGGGATGGCAGCAAGACTCCTATTGCATAGCACTTTCACCCACTCCGGGTTTTACTACTAGCTTGATTAGCCACAGTGTATAGGCAACAAGCTCAGGCACTTGTTAATAAACTCATAGTAAATCCAGCAATGGATCAAACTGCTATGCAATGGGAGTCTTATTTCCGTCCCTGTAGGCTCTAGGGCTATGCAGGTCTGGATTTCTGTTTGGAAGTTTCTCATATGGTAGCTTGCACAGTACCTTCAGCAGAAGGCAGGGCAGATGCAGTCATTAGTCACAATAAAGAAAGGCTGAACGGCCAGCGAGAGCAGGAAGCTGGACTGTAGGCTCTAACTGCAATTCTCTTCAGAGATTCAGAGATCTGCTTTTAATTCTGTCCTCACAGACACTGCCAGCGCCTGTGGATTGCAACACTCCAAAGCCTTTGAGTTCCACCACATCATAACACACTCGTGTTCTAGATTGATTATGCAGGGGAAATAAAAGTCTGGGGTCGCACAGAGCAAATCGAGTGCTTTTAATAACTGTGCCACACCATGCACATACTGAATAATCCGCTAGGAACTGACGCAACACACTGAACGGGATCAATGAGTCAAAACAAATCCCACAACAGCACGGTGATTCATATCAGTTCATATTGAAAAAGTTAACCAAACACAGGGGCTCACTGTAACCCATGCTGCCCAAGCTGGTCAGACATCAGCACCAAACACAGGGGCTCAATGTAACCCATGCTGCCCAAGCTGGTCAGACATCAGCACCAAACACAGGGGCTCAATGTAACTGGCTATGATTGCCTGTCATGGAATGCAGTCATTTCAAATGGGTTTCAATGCGTCAGTCTCCAGGACTGCAGGGCCAGGGAGCTCACCTGTCTAAAGACTGACGGCTCCTGATTGCAGCAGATTGAGTCTCCAGAGAGGTCTCAGGAGGGGCCCCGGGGCCCGTGTATCATTCAGATTCATTACTCATTCACACACCTCAGCTGCTCTGACAGGGTTTACTCACACCCTTCAATGTGCTGTGAGTGGCATGCTGTCAGCGTGCACTGCAGGAGGGGGTGGGGGGCAATGGGCAGGATGTGCTCCACCCCTCACCCCCTGGATGCAACTGAAAAGACAAACTGCACCCTGCTTTGAGAAACAATCACATGTAAGCAAGAAACCTCCTCCGAGTCAGAGTTACTGGACTATGTTCCCTTTCTTTCACTTGATTAGCTACCGTACTGAGTTCATCTGAAATGTGCATTTCTATTGCAGTGAGAGCCCTCTGCACAGAGCACAGGCACACAGCATACCCTTCGGTTAACAGTGATTGACAATGGAAGCTGTAGAGACTGTAATAAGAGGCAGTACTGGGAGTGAATGGCTTGGTTAATGTTTAGAAAGCCCCTCACATTAACACAGAGCCCCTCGTGGTGGTGTGCTACACTTCTTTATCTTCTCCAAAGACAAGACTCTTGAGAATCTGAACTGGGCTTGAACCCAGCCACCCCAGAACTCACACAGGAGATATGAAGCACTGTCCCAGCTGTCTGAAACGCAGGCTGAGGCTTTTCATCCAGTTCTGACAAAATCTCTGCTGCTGCTGCTGCTTCTTCCGAGAGGGGGTTGGAGCAGCCCCTTTGAATTACAAAGCAAGACGAACAAAGGGAATGAAACCCACACAAGCACCCTGTTCCAGATACAGCCTAACCCAAAGCCCTGTGCTGTAGTACTGTACAACACAGCACTGCTTCCTCATCCACAGAGTTTGGACTTGCATCATCACATCTGGTGAACACACAATCTGTGCGCTGGGTATACCGATCTGGTGCATACCTGCAGTCATTACTCAAAAGCAGGGTGCTACTGTACTACCCGATACACAGAAATACATCGATTCGGAGATAATCACATTAGTTGCAGTGTAATTCCCCTCAATCTGCGCGCTGCATGCAGCACTTGGTACTGTACTGTAGTTTTATCTTTTATTAACCAGACTGGATCATCGCGAATCATCGTCACCGTGGAGAAAGCCATGCAATCGACTGAGCAGAACTTGGGCTTTGTTTAAAGTTGGACACAGCTGACCAGCTAACCACTCTGTGCAAAGCGAGCGCCAGTCGAATACTGGACCAGAACTCCAGAACAGATTCAAAAACGCAGCGCTGCTTTGGACGGTGGTGGGTCGTGTCGTCACCAGCAAACTAAACGGTCAAAAGAAAGGTAGCGGTACTGTTTGTTATAAGTCAAGAATTACACTAAAAACAAGTAGTCCCATTTCAAAAGTGTTCATTTTCCCAAAGTATTATTATTATTATTATTATTATTATTATTATTATTATTATTATTATTATTTCAGGCTTTGACGGGAATTAGTGTACAGTTAGTTACTCATAATGTACTTCTGAAAAAGTTTGAAATGACGGGCTTGTGAGTATTTTGTAATCAATACGCACCGTGGTTGATTTATGTAGGGTATTCACAAACATGACATGAATGAAGTGTATATCCCGGGAACCAACGGAAAGTATTTAGCAAGAAAACACGGCCAGCAATGAAACTGTGTGCAAATTCCATTTTAAATACAATTATTAATACGTGCTGTATATAACGTACAATCACTTCTTCACACGCTGACCGGTCGACTGTAGCGAATCGAAGTAAATAGCGATCCGTTTAGTATTTTCTCCTATCCACTTAAAAAAAACAAAACTTTATTACTACTACAACAAAAAACATCTTAAGACTTAAATTAACGAATATATCTGCTAATCGCGGGTGCCGTGCAAGACTGTAGTGCTGTACCATTGTCATTGCTGATGCACAGCGCTCAAACTATTTATATAAATTCAATTAATTTAAAATAACGTTAACACGTACCATGTTAAATTGCAGATCGCTGTGCCGCTGTGTATTCCTGTATTCTGTAGATTTAGAAATCTGCTACCTTCCTAAAATGTATTCCTGGTATAAAAGACAGGAGGGTTTTTATTTTTTTTTTCGGAGCGAGTCACTGCTGTGTAGATTTTCTCGATTCCCTCTCTGCGATTTAAACTCCTTTCTCTGACTCGGTCACACAGTGTGCGTGTTCCTACAACGAACTGGCTTTCCAAGCGCCGGTCCCTCTAAGCTCCTCATTCTCATGCTAACAGCGGCTGGGAGAGTTGCAAAACCAGGAACTGGTTATTTTCTAAGGAAGAACTGGAGCGCCACCCAACTGCTTAAACGGAAAAACCAGGATCGGATTTTGCCTTCACTGCAGAGACGGGGCACCTGGTTTTACCAGAAACTATAACTTTGTTGTTAAACATTCTAATTGTAATCAAATGGGTTGAAACTATGAGACATCAATGGCTTGGACATAAACATGCAAACCATTACAAAACCTAGTTTAGAGCCCTTATTATTATTATTATTATTATTATTATTATTATTATTATTATTATTATTATTATTATTATTATTAGAAACTTCAGCTTTTTTAAATCACATTGTTTTCTTCTGTTACACGGGCCCCAAGCTTATCGTTTCAGACAGTTCAGAATGCTCTTTCAAAACAGGATCAGTGTTATTTAATCAGAACTCACCCTCAAACATGCCCAGAATTGATGGAGACAAGAGGCTGGGCTTTGAGGGCAGGTCAGTTCAATAGCTATTGTAGAATCAATCAGTCAATCAATCAATCTCAATCTCTCTCTCTCTCTCTCTCTCTCTCTCTCTCTCTCTCTCTCTCTCTCTCTCGTAAATGCATGAGACAAAATATTCATTTACTTGGCTTTTACCGTTGAGTTTGTGATTGAGAGTAACACAACTCCCTTGTAACCCTATTCATAAGTGCCTCTGTATTGATCAAAGCTCTATCAAAATCATCTACTGACTGTAAACTGGTTATATTAAAAAAAACAAAAAAAAAAAAACAAAAAAAAAAAACAACTAGGTTTCACAGACACTGCATCGTGAAATTTGAGACTTCTCTAAAAACAACTAGGTTTCACAGACACTGCATCGTGAAATTGGAGACTTCTAAAAAATTTGTCTGCAAACATATCTTGAAATCCCACGTGTGGGAAAAAAAGAATCTGGATTTTAAAATGTAATTTCCTTCCGGGATCTGGTTTCTAACCCCACAAGCCAAGCTGCATGACTCCCCCAAGGTCACACAGACAGTAACAAGCTCACTGCACTATACCTTATACAGTAAAAGCACAGCAAAGGGCAGTTTCCTTTTTTGTTGCAGTTTTGATTTCAGTTCATCTGTAGGCGAGACCTTACAATAAGCGCCTCTCCCTGTGAATCAAGTTTAGATGAGGTATGAAGGATTTTTTAGGAATTCATGTGAAACTGTGCCACCCACATTCTGGGACGTCCAGCGTGCAGATATAGCCCAATGCCTGTAGACAAACCCTATAATACTGTACAGTAGTTCACACATAGCTTCCTTATCTAGTGGGCTTTGTGTAACGCATTGTTCCAGAGCTGTAGGCTTTATCAGATGGTATCACAGACACAGACTAGCTGTTGAATTGCCATGTTTCAAATGAAGGGATCCCTCAACTGCAGTGAAAGCAAAGCAGAGAATAACCGAAGCATACAGTTAGGGAAGGTAGTACAGCACTGAAGGGTGGCTGCACAAGCACTAAGTGGTCTGTTCAATTTGAGATCACTGTAATAAAATTCTAATGGAATCCGTGGGGCAGTTAGACTGCAGTGTGTTTTAATATTCAGAGGAGACCTCTTTCTGAATTGCATTCCCACAGTCTGCAAGTCGAGACGGCATGATTCACTGTGGGCTGCTGCATGGGCTGATCCCAGGTACAGAAGCACTGAGCCTCTAAATAAAAAGGGAGGGGAGTCAGGGGGAGCATGGTGTTAAATGAGAACAGACGTCCTCACAACGGTGACATCATGGAATCTTGTTTCCATAGCCTCAGTAATGAAACGGAACAATCATTTGCATATTTAAATGTCACAATGGCCAATTAGAACCGTCCTGCCTCAGCTTGGCGTGTCTGTTTCACTGATAATATTTTACAGGAAAAGCCTTGAGGTATAGAAGCAGAGCTGATGTTTCAACACACAAGGTCAAAATAACTACCTTAGTCACCTATGCAAAAACTGTCGGGGGAAATGCAGGGTTTGAGCCTGCGTTTAACTGAAGTGTCATTATGTTCCAGTTACTTCAGAAAGGAGAAACACACCCTGTGATGTTAGAAAACATGCAATGAAACAGCACTGCCTCTCCCTCTCATTAAACTGGCATTGCTTAAGGAAACTAGCTGCCACAGCATGGTGTGGGCGAGACATTAGTGTGGTGCTAACTGACTGCCCAGTAGCCTCCTCCAGCACTCTGCTGTTGTTCCCCTCTCTGTGCCATTATTGTGCTAGACTGTCTGAAGCAATGCCTCTACAATGCAAGGTCAGTGCTGCCTCCATGTGCAGACTACAAGTGGATCTGTTCATTCAGCTGGACAGTCTGGAAGGGACACAGTGAGTAGTCCGTGTTTTAGCTGGTTCTGTGTGTGAACCCCTCTGAGCAGCGTCTCGGTGGATACTTTCACACCGAACCAGCGATCCACAGCGTTCCTTTAAACTGACCTTTACCCTGTGTGGAAATGGAGATTTCAATCATGCTTAAAAAAGTACAACCGATGAAGAGTCCCATCCTTTCAATCCAGGAGCTGGGCTACACGTTCAAACCCTCCAGGACCTTCCTGAAAGGGTATTTATATCTCCTGAAGAGCCTTGTGAAGTGAGGCTCTTAAAGGCAGTCCTGGGACTGGCGATGCTGCTGTTTGCCCTGTGGGAGCTGCTGTTTTCATTGGGCACAGCCAGGAGAGTATAATATTCAAAGCACATGTGCCACACACGATGGACATTCAATCCTAATCCTGTCCCTAGGGTGAGATCAATATGTATTCCACTTTGCTGCTGCATGCTTGTGAACTCAACACTCGCATGCATGCTTCTATACCCATATGAATTAACAGGGGAGGCTTACCAACAAGCCATTGAATCAGGGTCCTAGCCTTTGAATCACAATAGTAAGCAGCTTTATTTTACACTTTAGAGTCTAAAATACTGTAGTACGTGTTAATACTTTATTATAAAACTTTAAAAAAATATATATATATATATATTCTTTTAAATAGTACAACAATTACTTATTAATGTTAACAGATGTTTTCTGATGCCCAGTCAATTTTTAAAATCATCATCTCCATAGACGATTGCCTTATTCAGGGCTGGATCGTTTCCATTACCTGTGAAACAGCTGGTGCAAATTGCACAAGGTCTAAACACAGTAGACAGTGACATTGTTGGACTGACCTGCCACCTTGTGGTATAAAGCGGTACTGGTTGTAAATGTGTATTATAATAATAATAATAATAATAATAATAATAATAATAATAATAATAATAATAATAATGTAATAGTTATTGATAACGGAACTGGATTCTGTAGCTGCCTCTTCTGAACAAACATAATCATAATCATAATAATTATAATAATCATTATAATATTAATACTACCACGCTGCACTGCAAGTGAAGTGTTCTCGGTAGAATAAAGTATTTAAGTTGATAATCAACCCAGATGGTACACACCCTGCTTTATTACAGTGAGCATCAACCCACTATTCATTTCACTGTTATTCGTGCAATAAATACTGATTTGAATTACATGCGGGTGGTAACGGAAATGCTCCCAGTCCATGCATAGCCCAGACAGGTTAGTAAGAAAGAAATATCCCACAGCTGATTCAAACAAGCATCACAGTACTGCCCACGATGAAAAACACCAGTCAATAATCCATATTTATATATTTTTTTTATAGCTAATGCACCTGTCCAGTAGAGGGCAGCAGAGATCCACACATGGGGAGGAGAGCGCATCACTGCTTTCCACAGCTGGCAAAGAGCAGGCTTGTCAGAACAGAAGTTATACAGGATACAGGACACAGGGTCAGAAGCAGTGGCTGGATGCTGAGAACGATTCTTTTAAACCGCGTGCAAATCAAACTGCAACAGGAGCGATTTGTCTTGAGGTTGTCACATAACAATGGAGCACTGCTCAACCACGACGACTCCAGGGCTCCAGGGCTGTATTCCAGACCGCGTGGGAACAATTCAGGGAAGTCAAACACAAAACAGTGTTGAACAGCGCAGGTCAAGCCTCCGGACAGCAGAACTCTCTTAAAGGGAGAGCCTTAATGGAGCTTCGTCTATTTGTGCTGTTATCCCCCCTCTGCTTTACAAGGGGGCTTAATTACAGACTGAGGGAGGTCAGGGACTAGCTAGCACCCAGTGGAGGGGCTCTGGAGAGCCAGGCAGAAAAACAGCGAGGGAGCACCGAGGAGCCTGATGCTGCTGTTCATCCAAAGACATCTCACACACACACACACACACACTGACACTGATACACACACACACACACACACACACACACACACACACACTGACACACACACACACACACTGACACTGACACACACACTGACACACACTGACACACACACACACATAGGCTAGTTCCGAGACCCGCCTGTCCCATTCGGGTGAAGATGAAGGGAGCGCTGGTGAAAGAAACATCTGCAAATGAACAGAAGGCTTCCCATTCCGTTTCCCCCCCTGCCCCTCGCTCTGTTTAATCTGGGAGCCGGGAGGTGAAAGTGGTGTCTTTCCAAAAGGAGTCACTGAGCCGGCTTAAAGGGATCATTTATTAAATGGTTGTTTGACAAGCGGGAACAATACCTGCCCTGGCCTAATGTGTGCCGAGGGTCGCCACCCTCGCCATGATGTCACCAGGTTCCCATGGCACTTAGCAGCCACCTGGGAGCACCTTCCCATCACACCTCCTTCCAGAGGAGGGCTCAGCTTTACCAGTCAGCAGGAAAAGAGGGGCCGGCTGGGAGCAGAGTTAACCAGGCTGAGGCCTCGCTCATGGGGTGGGGGGGGGGGGGTAGGTGGGGCGGGTGGGGTAGGTGGGGTAGGTGGGGTGGGTGGGGTGGATCGTCTTGCAGCATTTTCCGCAGTGAACTGAAACTGTCGAATGACGTTACAAACTCGGAAGAAGTTAACTGGCACAGATCGTGCCCAAAACCTCAGAATGAGGGAGATTCCTGAACACCGCATTTCTTTTACTGGTGAGACGGACTGATCCTAAATCCTTGAGCCTCACACTAAATAAGACAGACTTGACTGCTCTGAATTACACTGGAGCTGGGATTATGAAATCGTAATTATAAGTTATAGGAGTTCAAAGCAGCTCTTTTTTAACAGCACTTATAGAAATGTGGTTCTGCATGCATATGTGCAAACTGGATTCACCTGTCTTGCATTGATTTAAAGAGAATGCCAGTGGCCAAAGGAAAATAAAAAAAGCCCTATAGCAGACAATGGCATTGAACAGCAGCAGTGTGCACGAAGTGCAGTACTGTACACTGCTAATGCAGGGTTTAGATCACAGTGATAAGAACACCCTGGTTTTGTGAGAATACCACAGTAAGTATGTGTGTGATTATAGGAGGGCATGTTTTAAACAACACAGCACATTAAACTTTCACTCCCTGGTGGGTTAACAGTCCCGCAGCAGACCCACATGTCTGATTGGGTTTTCCTAACTTGATAATGCTCTTTGTAATTGATGCATATGCTCGAATAGTACCTTTATTAATGTGTTAGTGCTCCATCTGGGCACATCGTGCTCGTCTCTCTGTGTTTTACACAGTCTTCATTCACACAAGTGTCTACCTTACATAGGCAGCCTGCCACCTTGAAAAACAAACGTTTACTTTGCAAATGGGTTTACACTGAGCGGCACTACGACCGGGCGTTTAGAAAGAAGTTAAATGATCACTGATGGAAGCGAGACCTTTTTCCTGTTGGGGTCGGAGGTGAAAGGTGATAATGTTAAAACATAGCCTGCAGGAAACGATTGCTGTCAAACCCGATCCCCATGTCTGACAGCGCCCCGCTCCGCCAGGCCAGAACAACAGACAAGCTCGACAGAATCACGTCGCGTTGGTAACGCCCAATGCGGCCAGCAGAGCAGTCGAGTTACAGGCTGCGGAACAGGGTTAGAACTGCGTGTTAACCTGAATGGCTACAGTTCTGATCGCATCCACTAGAGGGCAGTGTACACTGTTAGACTTTGGGAAGACTCATGATTTTTTTCCCTATAGATAGAAGGGGTCTTCTTTTCAACGCGTTTCCTGCATTCTTTAACCGACTCCTGTTTTTTTTTTTTTTTTAAAGGACCTAAAAATCATGTTAATGTTACAAAATGAGCGCACTTGAAATATAAAACGTAGCTGTTGAGCTGGGAAAAGCTTTGCAAAACGAACTGGCGTAGATAGAAGAGTTAGTTAACGACTGGTGGAAACGTTTTGGAAATATGGTCCAAGATGCTCGGAATGGATTTTATTATTAGTAGTGTTATTTGTAATGGACACTACCTGCCATGAAGAGCCTACATGAACCAGACTGGCCCTTTTCTGCAGCACTTTATGCAGTATTTTATAAGTGCAGCAGGGGTGCAAATAAAACTCTTATTGCATAGCAGTTTCACCCATTGCAGGTTTTAATATGCGCTGGATTAGTGCCAGTCTACGGGTAACAAGCTCAGGTATGTCTTATTAAACTCACAGCAAAAAATTAAGGGCTCAAAAGAGCTGCTTGTCAGATTTCAACTTGACAACTTAAGAACTGAAGAAAATAATGAGCATACTTCCACTTATGTGTCACACAATGCCCCGAGCAAAATCCTCTTAAATAACATGTAAATATTAAAAAGAAACACATTGTGCATTAATCTGCCAGCACTCCTGCACTTTGACTGCGTGAAAATGACAATGAGGGAGATGTTTAGAGCGATGAAACATTGGAGTTGCCCCATACTGGATGTTTTCTTGTGCCCAAGGCAATGGACAGAGCTGACATTGCTAGAATATCTCAGGTGCAGGTGAGATCACTGCTGCTGTTAACCCTGTACATCCCAGCCTGCAAAGTAAAAACCCAAGAGAAGAAGGAGAAACAAGTGAGCCTCCCATTAAAGGAAGAGCCAGCTTGAGAGTTCAAACAGCATCCCTGCTGAGCTCAGCTAGACGAGATCCTGCTTCAGCTTCCAAGCACAGAATAGATGTGGTCTCAGGATGCCGAGAGAGGGTCCGGCCGATTGGTCACTCGAGTCGCTTGGAGGTTTCTAATCAGAAATTGGACTTGTAACACTTTGCACCACGTGCCTCTTCAGCAGCGGAGAGCAGCATGTCAGGCGTGCGGTTGGGTCGGTCTCTTTTAACAGCAATCCCTGCCTTTATTGGAACATGCGCATGTGCTGGATTTACAGGATCATAATATCACACAAATGAGTTTGGAAAAGGGCTGTCCTTTCAGACAAGCAGCGTGACAAGGTGAAGGGATCTGACAAGGTGAAGAGATCTGACAAAGCAAAGCTCCCCAGGCTGGGTGGATGTGAGCTTGTATATTTACAATCCTCAGCTTTCTGCACAACTGAATGGTTTCACTGGTCAAGGTCCATATTCAAAAAGAATTTAGCACCATGCGAAGTTTGCACCCCTTTTTGTAAAAATGAGAAAAAACAAACAAACAACTGCTGAACAAGAAACAACTCAGGGTCATAATGACATCACCATGTAAGCCCTTGAGTTTTGAAGCATTCCAGCATCAGTGATTAGTTTTCTTTTTCGAAGGGGAATGGTGTTAAGTTAGCACAGAGGTAAATGCTTTGTGAACATGGTCCCTGGCGTGCCCTAGTGTTTTTGAGCCAGGACAGTCTGGAAACTCAGTGGCATTAAACCCCAGCATCGTCGAGCAGCACTGTGGAGACCAAGCCTCCCCTTGCTAGAGATCCATCTCCCTACTGTTTACTGCACAGAGCTGCTTATTTGGATGCCAGCCTCTCTGCTTGGCACAGCTTCCAGAGAAGAGGCTTGTGAAACCCACCCTCCCCAGCTGCTCCAGCGGCGGCGATGCAATGGAAGTGTTAGGGCACAGCGGCAAAACTGACATGTGTGCGCCTTTCCCAAATCCAATCTGTAAAAGCACTTTAGATCCCAAGAGCCTCTCCGAGCTTGTGTTTGTTTGTTGTTCCTCTCCACCTCCCTCCCCTCCTCCCTCACACTCAGTGTTGTCGTTCTTTCTTTCAATATTTACAGAGAGAGTCTAGTTTCCAGGGGAGTCACCATTCTCAGAGATACATTTCAGTGGGTCCCTCTTCTGAGGTACACATCAATACACACACAGACGACTATCTTAGGACCAGAGAAAGACAACATTGTAAACTGGAGGTGGTGAAACATGCAGAGTGCAGCTCAATGGTTCTGATTGCGTCTTTTATCAAAGAGGAAAGAAAGTATGCTAATAAAATAACAGGATAAAATGTTTGCTGCAGTGCGAATTGGAATACAAAGTGTGATTATTCTCAGATGCAGAAATGAAGCCCTCTATAAAAGCATCTACAAAAGAAAAGTGAAGCAAGCATTTAATACAGGTCCTATATTTCCTCCAAGCTTGAAGCTCAGCTCCCCAGATTTTGATAAAACTTTTTTTTTTATAATTTTCTCATCAATTACCAGCGGGACATTTCTTCTCCGGACATACCAATGAATGGACTGGAAACAAAAATAAACTTATTTTAAAAAAAATACTCATGAGGGCTGAAACCCTGAGCCGATCCCCTTCATAACCATGCTGTAAACATATGCCATCTCAGGAAGACCCCAGGGGCTGAAGGCAGGGGGGTGGGGGTGGGGGGTGCTCTCTCCTTGTTCCTGTAAACAGTAAGAGAGCCCCCTACCTGACACCTGTCAACACATTAGGTGTCAGACAAACCAGCTTTGGGCTCAGCGGGCAGGTAAACTAGAGGGATCAAAGCTGGCTGGACAATGGGGTGGTCAGCCCTGTTTCTCAGGGAGATAACGGAAGGGGTCCTCTTTATTCAGCACCTTGAGTGGTCCCAGTAACCCCTTTACCAGGGCTACAGGCCACAGAGAGAGAGGGGGAGAGAGAGGGAGAGAGAGAGTATAAACACATTAGGAGACTCAGTGCTCGTTACCCAGGTCTGATAGTTCATTAAAGAGGCAATAGCTCAGGGTGATAAGGAGGTAGCTACTCTACTACAATAACAAACACTGGGACTCTAAATGAGGAGGCAGCTATCTGGAATAGATCATTAGAGCCAGCCCAAGCCCAGGCCAGTGTCTCAACCCCAGCTCCTCAGCTTCTCTCTGGCTCACCCAGCGCTTGCTTTCAGTCAAAATAACACAACAATACATAAGTACAAGCCCAGTCTTTCTAGGGCTCTTCTTGTCAATGTTTATGCTGTTCTCTCCAGGTAGTAAATGGTTCTCTTTTATGGCTCCCTGGCTGTAATACACTGCCCAGAACTCCACACCCGTCTCCCCTTAGTGTCCTGAGCCAGACAGGAGCGGCTCACTGCCCAGGCTTCAGGCCTGTACAGCGCGGCTGCAGCAGGAAGTGAGCGCGGCTGTTAGGATATATTTAACAGACACCTTGCCATAAATCTGCAGCCCTCAAATACCTGGGGCTATTGACCTAGCAGCGACAGGACTGCAATAAACCGCCTCAGTGTTAGTACATGAGAAGCTGCTCTTTCAAAAGAATATAAGAAAAGGAATGAAAAGCCTGATGCTGATTTTAAAAAAGGCTCCTCGTGTTTTTATTAGGTAAAAGGTAAACCACAGCTGTAAACCACACAATGGGTAGAGCACGTAGCGATACTGAAAGAGCCCATGACAAACGCTTCAGTGAAGACACTGGGAAACACTTCATTTCAGTTCAGTGCATTACGTTTCTTCTTTCTGAATGTGTAACATAAAGCTAAACATATTTATTTTAAACACACTTCAGCAATGGAACTTAACACGTGGACGAACATGCATTTGAAGTCTGAACTAAGGAAAATATTTGTCACTATTGCTGCCGTGTAAAGTGATATATTTTCAATCCTTTACCACCTTGTCAGGCAGCAGTTTACTATATAATAATAATAATAATTACACCGGAGATAATTGTCGTAGCGATATCATAGCTTGAAAAGCGGATACTTTTTTAAAATTGCATACTGGAGGCAGTTACAGTAATTAAATGCTATCAAAGCATGTCAGTGTTCAATAGTGACCGGCCTTTGTGTTGATCAGATTAGGCAGGCTGTCAATCTGAACGCTGCTCATATCATCTGGAGTGTTTTTTTTTTTTTAAAGAAGTCTTGTCGGTTGCCTGCAGTGATTCAAAAGGCACAAAGACCCGTCGACTCTCACAGATTCACAACCAGGAGGCCAATTTCCAAAACCTGCACAAAAAAAACAAAACCATTGACTCTCGCAGGCATCAAGCTAATAAATGGATTCAGTACGCCTTGCCTTGAATGTGCTGCTATTAGATCTGCTTACGATTTTAAAGCAAAGCTAATGTTATCTGTTTTCAGATGGTTGTAGCAGTGGTAGGAGAACAGCGATTGCTTAATTTTTTTTTCTAATGGTGGTTAAGCTTAAGCTAACACAGCCAACCCTAATTTCACTCTTCATTCCCAGACCATGCCAGGTACACACTGGCAACACAGCAAATCCATGTCTAACTCTCCTGCAGAGTGTCAGAACATGGTCCCACATCATCAGCAGTCATTGCTTTCCATGTCTAACTCTCCTGCTGTGTCAGAACATGGTCCCACATCATCAGCAGTCATTGCTTTCCATGTCTAACTCTCCTGCAGAGTGTCAGAACATGGTCCCACATCATCACCAGTCATTGCTTTCCATGAACACGAGGCAATCAACATCAGCACTGTGTCGTGGTTTACTGACTGTCTCATACTGGCAAACCGCAGTAAACTATGGTAAATGCATAGTATAACCATAGGAAAAGCATGTGGGGGGATGCAAATTTACCCTGCAGAAATCCGACAGTAATCTTATGGGCATTGCCTGCCTTGCAGTCAAACTGTAGTTGTGCTTCTACATACTGAGGAAGGTCCTCTGAGAAATCTCTCTCTTTGCGTAGCTGGCAGTGTTACCATATTTTGAATGCCCTGAATCAGGACACACTCCTCACACAAGTTTACCACAATGTGCATTTTTAATAGCCTCCCATTATCCAGGTAACAGAGGTACAGTAACGGCAGTCAGTGAGATATAAAAAAACAAACAACTCCCCCAAGTAACAAGACCAGTCCTGTAATTAAGAGCTCGTAAAGCTGATATGCGTTAGCAAGACGGCAAGAAGGAATTCCTCAAACAAACAAAACTACAAAGAAAAATGAAGGGCCGTGAAATTGCAACTACGGCCTGTTTAATTACGGTGTTTTCTGTGACGTGTGCCAAAACAAACCCAGCGCTCTCCTTTCAAGACATTATCGGCTAATTGTGTAACAGCGGGCTGTAAAACTAGCGTTCCAAAGCAAACCGAGCTATGCATGCTGGATATGCATCGAGGTACGTTACCAAGATATCCTGTTATAGCTGAACTATCCCCCTGTGACTTACTGTACAGGGTAACACAGTATCATAATAAAACAGGCTGCAAAGTTACACACCACAGTTAACAGCTCTTTACATTGTATTGTACACAACACTGTTTAAATGTAATAAGACATACTGTACTATACATTTATCAAGCATTCTAACAGCAAGAATAGTGCACAAAACGGATCAACACAGAAACTCTGGAAGTCAGGCAGTGAAAGGGGAGTAGATGTTTCAGCTTGTAATTCATTAACGGAGGATGCAGAACAGCAGCTCATGAGAGGAAGAGTTCTTTCAACAGGCACAGTGGAAGAAGCAGAGTGGAGTGGACTGGAGAGGATTAGAGTCCTTCCTACATGATCAGATACAAGACAGAGGCGCCCTCTCTCAACTAGAGCAGGGTCCTTTGATCTGCATGGGCCCTGCTGCCAATCACACTAACTGCGGGCCCTTCAAAGCTGATCTTCAATCATCTGGCTAGCACTGCCTGTTAGTGCCTGTGAAAGGATTAGAGTCATCCTGTCACAAGCACCTTTCAAAGATAATACTTCCAATTTGAGATTTTATAGACCATTTATTCTGCTTTATTCTGCATGGTAAATTAGTATTTCATTGGTATGTAATCACCTATTTGTTGATGTTCAGTTACATGTTTATAATAGTTATACATATATATTAGTATTTATGTCTTAGACGCCCTTATAAGAGCGACTTACAGTTACAAACTATCAATATTAAGTATCACATTGCAAAATATCCCAGTGCACAGTATCACATTACAGATAAGAGCAGTTATAAAGTACAGTAAAATTATTTTTTTAGTAAAATATATATATATTGGAATGCATTATTAGAACTTCTTGTGTTTGTGTCCCAATCTGTATATTAAACAATATGTAAAAATGAATAAATATGTTTTAAAAAAAAACAAACAGATTATTGTTTCATTATTTTGGAAGCACAATGTGGATTTCATGAAAGGAGATTCCAGAAACACATTTACACGAATAGTATCACTGGTTCTGCTGTAATTGATTCGATCAGAGAGTGTCTTTCACCTTCTACCCAATCAAATCACTTTCATCCCTACATGAAAAACACAAAGGCAGGATTTAAAATCTCAAAACTCCTCAGTGCCTTTAACAATGTATTACAGCCTATAATAAAGGGTACGCATTGAGCAATCTGATCCACTTAACACTTGCTGATTATTTACTAATTGGAAAATAATGATGATCAGAGGCAATGATTAGGAGCAGCGGCAGTATAAATTCACTCCCCGGACTGGAGAGGCATCACTTCAGAGTTTCACAGCACCAGCACATCTTGAGCAGCTTCAGGGTCCTCAGGATCAGGGCCCTTTGCATCACTCCTGCCTTTAAGCTTTCTTTGAGTCGTACGAAGCCTGTGGGAGATTCTGCCTGTGGAAAATGAGAGATCCTATTTATAAGCCAATGGGAGCGTCGATGCCAGGGAAAAACTTGGTTCATTTGGTAAATATTTTCTTGTTTTCATGCATAGTAACTGTTTGGAATTATGTATTGTTAATTTATTGAGTGTGAAGTGTTCAGGTCTCTCTTTGTATTAGAGCTGCACTATTTAAACATACCTGTGCTGGCCCTGCCTACGGGCACAAAGTGAATGAACTAAACGAAACTAAACCTGTAAAGAAGAATAAACAGTCTGGGGGTCAAGAGTAGTCTGAAGGTGTTTATTTGTTTTTCAGATTTGCAAATGGTATTTTTTTTTTCCTTTTAGACAAAAACAACACGAATGACAATATGCGTTATCTTTTGTGCAACGTAATTGCAATCATTGAAATGACAGCAAAGCGAATTTCAAATTGTGTTTTTAATATTCAGAAGTGTAAGTGATCCCATGTGTTGAAGACAGAATCGTACAGCGAACGTTACATTACTTGCTCACAGATCCGGGGACGCGGTGCTCAGATAAATCCCTGCTGTATATACAGAAGATAGTGGTTTGTCTTGCCCTCCAGTAACACTGCAATCTCTTTCCACAGGTATCTGACAAGCTGCTGGCTTTGGCCTCCGAAGCTCACAGAAGCAAGAGACGCCAGCGTCTCCGTGTCAATCTAAAGAGGACAGCGCCTTCTGTTGGTGAGAATCCTTTCACTGTCTGATCTCTGTATTATCACAATATCTGAGGGGGGCCAGCACACCACTGCACCTGCTGCAATGCCAGCCACAGCAAACTAAACTGAACTAATGAAGCCCTCAAATGCAAACTTTAATGAACAGCCTTCCCCTTCCAGCCAGCCTTGGCTCTTTGCAGTCTAAAAATTGCAGCGGCTGGCTTGAGACTTTGGCCGTTACATAAAGTTAATCTTCCAGTTCTCTGTTGGTGGTGTGAACGACATGCTTCACACAGAGCTGAATTTACTAGAGAAGGATAACAGAAAAAAAACAGAGCTATTCAGTGTATTATCGGTCATAAATATGGTAGCCTCATACTTCCTGGTTCTTGTTCTTTCTGCCCTGACTGCGTTCTGCGTTGTGTTTCAGGTCTCTTGTGGTACCTTTTGGTTTCCTGGACTGTGCACCTCTACCTAGAGCATCATTCTGTTATGGAGCAAAACACGCTGGGATTTAAAGCACGTAAGTATGCTCAGATAATACACAGGACAATAAAGACCAAAAACACTGTAACTCTCTTACCAAATAACCGTATGAATTACAATGGGGTTTCGCTGCAAAACTGTGTTACCTGCACGGATATCACACGCTGAAAAATCACCCTTGTGGAATATCAGCTCACTCTTCACTCAGTCCCTCCGGTGGCCTAATTTTGACTTCAATACCTTCACAGCTCAGTCATGAGATCAGAGTAAAACTAAAGGGACTTCTAAGTCTGAACAGCTATGTAGTCAAAGTGTTTTGTGGACTAAGAACCCCATTTGAATATAATCACCCCTTGAAATAGTCTGGAGGCCCTGAAGCCTGTTGCTATAACAACACAGTAAATAATAATGAAAGACATGTTTCCTCTTGGTTTCCAGTGTCTCTGGTGCTGCTGGCTCTCTCTTCGGTCGCCATGGCGCTGTTCACCGCCTCGTTCTTCCTCGGACTGGCCTGGGCCTCAGACAGGGACATGGGGCTCATGGGAAGGCTGCCCCAGCTGATGGCAGCACAGCAGTATCCTCTGCAGGGATTGGCTGCCTTGCTGCTTCAGCTCAATTCCCTGTTCCTGAATGCATCCTCCGTGGGAGTGTACAGCAACACGATGGCTACGACACATAACCGTGAGTCAAGCATAGCTCTACCACTCGCCCCAGCCACCGCAGCAGGTGCGCCTCTGTACCGGAGAGGGTATATCATTAGGAGTCCAGACACCGAACGTTTAACTATTCTGTCTGCACCTTCTAGTGCGGCACCACCTGGACTGAGCATCAGAGAACAGCTTCCTTCTGCCAGAGGGGTGGAGTATAACCTGTTTAATTGACCAATAAAGCTCTGGCTAGTTTGCAACCCCTATTGCTCCAGTTCCAAGTGTGCGCCACTGTTAATTATACAGAACTAGAAACAAACACTGCAGAAGGACTTAAGAGAAGTTGATGGATTTCTAGTTTCATTCCTTAAGAGTTCCAGTTCCAAAAGATCACATTTAGATTCAAAATAATAAAAAGCACATCTTGCCAAAACTGGGACCTGAAACGTCCCGTTATTAAAATGACTCTTTCTTTCATATGTAGGTGTGCAAACGAGCTAGGGAAGGCCATAGGTAAGGTCAGGGGCAATAAACATGTTTTGTCAATTCTGTAATTCCAGACACGGTGTGGAGCGTATCATCAGAAGGCAACAACCGCAGTGCTGGGCTGACGTCACTCCCTGTCTTCCCAGAATCCTCCAGTCTCACCAGCATCCTCTCCCATCTGAACTACTTCCTGCCCATGATGCTTAGCTCGCTGGAGGGGGCAGAGCCAGTCTGGAAACAGCAAAAGGCTGTGGGGTTTCTATTCTCTCTCTTCCTGGTGCTCACGTCCTGTGAATACACAGCCTGCTACTTGGAGTTCCGCGTCCTTTACTTCACTCCCAGGCTCTCCTCCAGCTCCATTCTAGAACGCCCGGGATATGTCCTCGTGCTCTATTTTGGAACCCTGTTCTTCACCTACGTGTTCTGCCTCTGTATCCACATGTTTTTATATCAGAAGTATCAGACTGGCCCAGTCAGGACCCAGGCCTCTCAGGAAAGCCCCGTCTTCACCAGGAGGCCTCGCAAGAGTTCCTTTGCCTTGTTTCCGGCGCTGGCGCTCGTCCCTCTCTTAGCGTGCAAGCTCCCGCTGCTGGTGGAGCTCCTTGCCCTTGTCACACGGAGTCCCGAGACTCCCATCCTGCTGCTCTGGGTCTACCAGCTGGGCCATTGCCTGCTCTGCTCAGTGCTGGCTTGTTTAACGTGCCTGTGGCAGAGACGCTGTGTTTGCATTTCCCAGGTGGGACTGGGCAGAGGGAATGCAGGTAGCTCCCTGTCCGCCTCCTTCATCTTCAAACCCAGTGAGAATTTAGAGGCTTTGGGAAAAGTGGAAAGTACCTGTCTGTTCATGTGGTTAACAGAGAGCAAACAAAAACCACGCCTGTGAAAAAATAACACTGTAGTCCTGTTATCTTGTTAAATATTACTTAGAAGCTTTATATGTACAGTATATTGTAAGCTATTCTACTTGAGCGGTGCAATGAATCAAAATACACTGTATATAATATATATATATATATATATATATATATATATATATATATATATATATATATATATATATATATAAGATCTGACATGACACTGTTAATAGTGGAGCTACCTGTCAATGTAAAACTATTGCTCAGCTGTTTTACAATGTTTATCAATTGCATTATTCATGATGGATAAGCTCTTCAGTGCTGGTACATTGTTACCGTAATTTACCCTGTACATGTCACTCTCATGTATAAGTACCACTGGCAATGCAACCCTCTTTCTGCAAACCATCCATCTATTTATCAGTCTTTCCTGTGCCCAAATCAAATCTAAAAAAGACAGTACCTACATCATTGAGAAATGACACTGAACATTTCAAATGTGATCATTCATATAAAGAACTGTCTGGGTAATGTAAATATTAGACACGTTGAAGTGTTTCAACTTTTGTAAATAAAAACAATAGTGAGCTACTTCTTGTGTGTGTGTGACTTCATTAGACCAGCTGGGTATTTTCCTTGTCATGTCTTTTGTATTTAGGTGTTTGTTTTTAAAGTGGGCAATTCTCAGTCAAATTGATGATAGAGGTGACTTTCAGCTGGGAATTGTTTTTGCCAATGCAAACCTCAATCCTGACTCATACATAGCACTGCTGCCATTCAGTCTTGGGCCTCTCCCAAGCAGAGACTGACAACTCATCATACAGTGGCAGAATTGTGAGGTGGTTTTGTGAAGATTGCATGCAGAATAACACAATGAAAAGATTATAAAGAGCGGATTATAAACTCCACAGGTATTAACCAAGTCAGAAACGACTGACTAAGTAAATCCACGCATTATAAAGAATTCCTTTCTCATCTGTCAGGGGTGAGGCGGCTCCTTGCACATTGCACGCCCTGCAGTCAGAGGTCACAGCACAGGTGTAATGACTCAAGCAGCTGCACAGGCATCCTGAGCTCCGAACAGGCATAATGAATTACACAGTTGCTGCTTCATTATGCTGCTAATTCCAGCTCTGAAGCAAATGCAAGCAAGACAGTGCTTACAGCTCAGAAAAATGCCTGACTTGACAATCCAGTATTTCAAAGGGTTAGCCCTACTCTTAAAATAGTTTGTTAAATACACCCTTATGGACACTAGCCCAATCAAAGTTGCATTCCTACCCATTCCAAACGGATGCAAAAGGTTCATGAATTGCGTTATGTATTGCGTTCTGTATTGAACAGATTTTGCAAGCCTACCCCGTTCTCTAGAATCTGACAGAGCCTCTTACTGCCAGCACTTCTTTCACTGAGAGTGTTATGGCTTCCTTGCCCCGGGGCTATTGGGTGCTGCCACACAGGAACGAAGCTACCTGCCAGGTTGGTTTTAAATCTTGTAGTGGGAGATCAGGGTGAAGCTCGGCTGGCTAACACTTCCAACTAAGAGCTCGAAAGGTTAATTAACACCCCGCACAACTCGTAGGTTGTTATTGAACAATTAGGTAGTTAATTAAAGCCCTTCCATGAAAATTGAAAAAGGATTCTCCAGAGGAAATGGATTGCTATTCACTGGTAGTATCAGAACTTACTATGCATCTCATACAGTATTCTACACAGGAAGGTATGCGGTCACTTTGCACGGCTGCTGTGGTAGCACTCAGAACTGTGGATTTTAGTATTAAAATTTTGGAGGACAAAGGCCAGTCCTGTAGTTGCCTGGCTAGTAGGGTGAGCTATAGCACAGCGAGATAGAAAACTGACGCACAAGCGTCGGGTATCTGTAATCCTAACAGGGAATGGACACCAAAGGGCACTTTAACTATGTCCCTGGTTGGTGTCTGTTAAGCACCTGTTAATTAATCATCAGAGGTGTAGACATGGTTAAAGTACATGGTAATTAGGTTATGCACTCTTCTAATTGAACTTTATCTTTTGCTTTTCCTCCCATTCCTCTCACTCAAACACGTACGCATATTCCATCCAGGATTGTGTGATGTTGATAATGAAGACTTTATTAAAAGCGTGCAGAGACTCTTATTGGTCACAGCGTGTTAATCACTGAGAAGCTAAACAAGTTGGACGCCAGCCAGTGCAGTAAAAGCAGTTCTGAATGATAATTGCATGATTTATTTGGATCGCAGCATGTCACTGAAGAGCATTGTTTTCACCCGGTTATCCAGACAGCAATGGAACAGTGCACAATACAATTCCATCAGTTATGAGACGTACCCTTTCAAGACAAGTGAACAAGATGCCCCGGTCTACAAGCACTGCTGAAGAAAACAAACCGTGCTAAAATAGGTAAGAGAGTGGTGCAGTGAGCAACACAGGGCATCTCACAATGAGCTCCTATACTTCAACACCACTGTAGTTAGCTTATGTGACTAGAACTGGTTAAACTCAAACCTTTGGGCCGTCCACAACAGCACCTTAAACTCATTGCAAATGACGACAAAGCACTCCAGCTCCAGCCATTTTATTTATTTATTATTTTAATGGGTTTGTTAATGCTAATACTAGAAGAGAACTATTCTTTATATTGTACACCCAGGTTATAAGAGGCTCCTTCTAATAAAATATCTTCATCAATAGTTAATTCTTCATGTTGAGAGGAAAAAGAAAAAAAAAAACGTGTTATAAAGATTTAGGCCTTCTGGTGACAAGTTTTTAACAACTGTGACTGTTTTTAAATCTGCCCACTAATTAATCCGAATCAATTAAAAACTCCATGCCGGGCCCAACACCACCTCAGCATGTGGCTCTTAAGAATGCATTCATCAGACAGAGCTACTTAATCGCTTTTTAATTACACCCCAGTACTGAGAGATGAAGTACAGGATTCTGTACTCCCAAGAAGGCTCCTTTAGAGCCATGGAAAAATAAACTGAAAATTAGCCGTGAAAACCTCTGATGTGCAAACTCTAGCAGATTATCCAGCCTTTGAGGGGGGGGGATGAAGTCTGGTGGGCTCAGGGCCTTTCTATTCATTTTGGAGTCTAGGGTTCTAATCAGGTGATGGGAGGAAAGTGAAGGGGTGTGCGACTGAAAGTAATAATGTATCAATTTTTAAATAAGGTCATTTATTCAAAACATTCTTTACAAAATGTAATTGTTTTTCTGGGCGATGACACACACACACGCACACGCACATGCACACACACACGCACGTGCGCATGCACGCACACACACACACACACACACACACGCACCCGCACATGCACACACACACGCACACGCACATGCACACACAACACTGGCCTCCAGTGATGATGTAATATATGACTGTCCCTTACCTAAGGCAATCTGATTGTGCTCCAGAATCCATCAGCCTATTGCCTCACAGCAGTATTCAAAAATACAAAAATCGATTTACTCAGTAAATGTTTGTAAAGCACTTTTTCTTTTCTCTTTAAAGATGACACTGCTACTGGTGCTCCTGACTAATCCCCCAAAAGGAAAGAAAAAGACTGATAATTGGTAGAGTGAACCGCTCTGTGTCTAATGGTGTTAGCTGGTGAATAGCCCCATACTGATGGGAACAGTATAAAGCAGCCCAGTCCCTTTTCAGTGCTGGCATCCAGATTAGAGGTCTTCAGCCCCACAGCAGTTCTTTCATGAGGACTGCACACAATAGGGGCCTGCAGGAAATCCCAGGAACACACTGCTAATGTGGAGGCCTTCAAATAAAGGGTGGCATCTTTATCTTTTAATGAGACCAAGTGGGACACATTACCTCCTTCAATTAGCGTGCTCTCATGGTTTCTCCTTCCATTTCAAAGGGACACGCTAACTGGGCATCGATAGGACATTTTAATAAACTAGTGGATTAAATACGTGTCAAACTAATGCCCTGTAAACACCCCACCAGTCAGCTCTTATTCCAGGGGTGGTATTAACCTTCATTGCTATTCATTTACGCAACTCAGCATAGTTTGGGGAACTGAGATTGGATTTGAATGAAGATAGAGTCCAAAATGTGATGTTCGATCTCTCCATCCATGTATGTATGTATGTATGTATGTATGTATATATTCTCTCTCTGCAGCTAACTTTGGCAATCCCATCAGTACCTGTTAGCTCCCAGTTCAATTCATAGTCTATCTGGAGGCAAAAGTCTTAAGGAAATTAGAAACTCTTCGATCCATAGGGCAAATGCTGATTCAGTGATCAAATCACTAATCCTGTGTTCAATTGAACAGATATAGGCAAGGGGTTGTGACCAGAGCAAAGCTTTCCTGCTTGTGCTCTACAGGACAAGTCTTTTGTCTAATTCTGTAGCAGCAGTATTATTATTATTATTATTATTTATTTCTTAGCAGACGCCCTTATCCAGGGCGACTTACAATTGTTACAAGATGTCGCATTATACATTATTTCACATTATACAGATATCACATTATTTTTTTACATACAATTACCCATTTATACAGTTTTTTTTTTTTACTGGAGCAATCTAGGTAAAGTACCTTGCTCAAGGGTACAACAGCAGTGTCCCCCACTGGGGATTGAACCCACAACCCTCCGGTCAAGAGTCCAGAGCCCTAACCACTACTCCACACTGCTGCCCAGATTGGCAGTATCCCTTTATGCACGGGTCTACGGTAAAGAAAGGGTTAAAGACGAAATGTGTGAGGAACTCCTACTGCCACCCCTGTTGTGATTGAGTCTCTGAAACCCCCTACCCCAGATCTCTCCTCCTCTGGTATTCTCACAGTGTAGTCCTTGCTACAAGCCGTTCCATAAAATGATGACCGATGCACTGCAGGCCCACCAGCTATTCTGCCTGCATGATGAGCTGCACAAAACACGGAGGCCACGCGCAGCAACCGGGCATCATTACCGATACGTCTTCCGTCACGGAATACTTTCGATCTTCTCATTTTCAGAGAGGAGCTCCCCCATTCTCTGGTTTGGATCGGGTGCTGCAAGGACACTTCTCGTTTAATGAACTGTTTTAAAGAAAGCGATCCAGTGCAGTAAAGTGAAATGTGTCAAGTATTTGGCTGCCAGTTGTTAACTTTTGCATGACTCGCCAGTGAGGGAGGGAGAGGTACACAGTGACGAAACTGCCAAAGACGCTTTGTGGGCCATCGAAGTAGAGGCTAACAGATGGCTGGGCAATTTCAAACTGGACGGTTTTCATTAGATATGCCTGTTTGTGTAGACTGGGAAGCAGCTCCCAGAGTCAGCCGAGACAGATGCCTCTGCATATGGTTTTCAGCAAATGAAGCAACATGATGATACGCTGATTGGAATCAATTACTTTTAAGGCTTTTTTTAAAAATTATTATTCTTCCAGGGTTCATGAGGTCAATTGCGAAGGTTTTTTAAAAAACATAATTTTTGTTTTTGTTTTAAAGATAAAGAATTTAAAACAGCAAATTATTTAAGATGAAAATGACTGTATATTAGAAACAGATTGGCCATTAATTACGTAATTAGCCCTGAAAAAGCTGGCACTTAATTCAATAGGACACAGTCATAAAGACGGAGGATAAAGCTTGACCCACCGTGCTGTTTGCTTATCAACTGGCATGCCGGAATTTACCAAAAATACGAATTGGATACATCTGAGTAGGCAAACCACAGGCAGATTGTTGCTATTACAAATAGTGCATTGGCTCATACACACAGAGTACCATATAACTCCATTGCACCAACACATTAGTAAAACAGTAATAGAGTACACTTTGTGATTAAGTGATAACGACTGTGAAGAGTTATGCTCTTAGGTCATTTCTTGCAAATAAAACAGGGGGAGGGGGGTATCATAATAAAACCTTCACTGAAGAGCAATGGGCTAACACTGTAACTGAATCTGCACAAGCAGTAATAACAGGAGGTAGAGCCCCAGCACTTCCTCTCATACAAGCACTAAGGTGGTGCTCCCCTCTGGTTCGGTAGCAATGTGCTAGCTGTTTACTGGAGCACGGCTCACCCAATCCAGTCCAGAGTCCTTGAGCGTGAAACAATGTGCAGCCCACTTTAACTGGTCTTCAGCTGAGCCCTGCTATTACTCTGAAAGGATTGCCTTTCTGCACAGACCCCTGTCTGGAAACCAGAGCCAAAGCCATGTAAACTTCCTGCTTTCAAAAGCTTTTGTTCTGTTTAATCCATGACTTCCAGATACAAGGACATTCAACCCCTGTAGAAATCTGCAGGCTGCACTGGAATTCAGAGCTGGAATGTGGTTAGTTGGGCCTAACCAAATAGACTCCAGTTGAGTTGTTTATTTAGTTAAATTGCAGCATCACCAGAGCTGCTGCAGAGCTACAGGGATATTTTACTGAATGTCATCATGAGATTTGACTACCACCTCCATGACCTGGGATGTTGTCATCTAACCTTAATTGATGGTTCAATGTGTGTGTGTTTTCAAAAGATGAGAAAAATCGTACTACTCCATCAAGATGATTATTATTATTATTATTATTATTATTATTATTATTATTATTATTATTATTATTTAAAAATCAGCTAAAGTACAGCTGACTTTTAAAAAATAAAAATTCCAATAGGATAATTGTGTAAAACTTTTCTTCAGCTTTCTCTGTATCTTTTATTCAATGGGTTGAAATCTAAAGTAGTGAAAAAACATTAAAAAAAATAACTACAAACTAAACAGACAAGTCATTTTAATCTCGTACTCATCATAACTCTGAACAGGGTTATGTCCCAGCCTTTTCACTTACAGACACCTTTTAAAAACGCTTGAGAGAACAAAAAAAAAACCCTAAAAAAAATCTAATCAGGATCGCTCACCAGGCACAATAAGACCAATGCTAACGAGCTTTACCAAACGAAGCTCGTGTGCTGATTGGGGTGAGCGTGGCGTGAAAATACCTCCTTGTACTGCGCTGTGGAGGCAGACCCCGAGGCGGGAGTGTTTGTGGGGGTGTGTGTGTGTGTGTGTGTGTGTGGGGAGGGGGGCTGTATTCAGCATGCCTCTCTACAGTGTCTCGGAAGGCCCAAAGCAAACAATCTGTCGCGAGGACCAGCTCAGAACCTTCATTATCAGTTTCTGCCCACACCTTCTCTTCCGAGAGGCTGGCTGGCAGCTGAGGTGCCAGGGCAGCACTGTCGGAGCTCCGAGACCCCAGCTCTGGAAGCTGGCTGCTCCCCCTGGCCGCGCAGGTGCTGGTACTGAGCTGGATAGTCTGGAGAGAAAAGTGGAAAAGCTCAGCTCTAATATGGGACTCAGTAGTGAAAACAGGGGAAGTAGAACATCTGTCAGGGATTGTATAGCTAGAGATACACTGCTGTGCAAAAGTCTTGGACACATTCAGGAGTTACCATATATATCGATGTTATGAGCAGCAACAATGTACTCAAAGCCTCCACTAGTGTGTTCCACTATTATAACAACTTTGACTGTTATTAATACAGCTTAGTTTGGGTGAGAAGAAACCAAGCTTGTCATTTAGCAATCTTTAATTCACATTGATCAGAATCTTCAAAAACGTGTGCTCACAACAACTCAAAGTAAACTATACATGAGCAGCTAATATGAAGTGTTGTAGTAGCTAATCCATCACATTTACATAGTGGTTCTCAACAGGGGGGGCACAAAGCAATCCAAAGGTGGGGGGGGGGGGGGCATTGGGGGGGGGGCGAGAAGTGTCCAAAAAAAAAAAAAAAAAGTAAAACGTGTTTTTTTTTTTTTTTTTTTTAAATGTATATGTGACATGACGACGTGTAGATGGCAGGGTTGATAGTATTAAAGCAGGTTGATTCTGTGGCAGTATTAAAGCAGGTTGATTCTATGGAAGTATTAAAGCAGGTTGATTCTGTGGTAGTATTAAAGCAGGTTGATTCTATGGTAGTATTAAAGCAGGTTGATTCTGTGGAAGTATTAAAGCAGGTTGATTCTGTGGCAGTATTAAAGCAGGTTGATTCTATGGTAGTATTAAAGCAGGTTGATTCTGTGGTAGTATTAAAGCAGGTTGATTCTGTGGTAGTATTAAAGCAGGTTGATTCTATGGCAGTATTAAAGCAGGTTGATTCTGTGGTAGTATTAAAGCAGGTTGATTCTGTGGCAGTATTAAAGCAGGTTGATTCTATGGCAGTATTAAAGCAGGTTGATTCTATGGCAGTATTAAAGCAGGTTGATTCTATGGCAGTATTAAAGCAGGTTGATTCTATGGCAGTATTAAAGCAGGTTGATTCTATGGTAGTATTAAAGCAGGTTGATTCTATGGTAGTATTAAAGCAGGTTGATTCTGTGGTAGTATTAAAGCAGGTTGATTCTATGGCAGTATTAAAGCAGGTTGATTCTATGGTAGTATTAAAGCAGGTTGATTCTATGGTAGTATTAAAGCAGGTTGATTCTGTGGTAGTATTAAAGCAGGTTGATTCTATGGTAGTATTAAAGCAAGTTGAATTTGTGGTAGTATTAAAGCAGGTTGATTCTATGGCAGTATTACAGCAGGTTGATTCTGTGGTAGTATTAAAGCAGGTTGAATTTGTGGTAGTATTAAAGCAGGTTGATTCTATGGCAGTATTACAGCAGGTTGATTCTGTGGTAGTATTAAAGCAGGTTGATTCTATGGCAGTATTACAGCAGGTTGATTCTATGGTAGTATTAAAGCAGGCTGATTCTATGGTACATTTCTCAATACATTACTTTTCTCAATACAATACATTTCTCAATTCATTACATTTCTCAATTCATTACATTTCTCAATACAATACATTTCTCAATACACTTTGCAACATGATGCTGGACAGAAGCTTGGAAAAGCGACCTCGATATCTTGACTACAAAACTGTTTTTATATCTTGTGGGATTGAATTATTTTAAGGCTCAGCATTCTTCACTTTTTTTTTTTTTTTAAATGAACCTCCTGAGACACGTTTCTGATGTGAAAGTGAATTGTAACCGTGCAATCAGTAGGTTACTGACAGAAGCGATGACACATTGCGGTTCCTTTGATTCCTTCCACTCGAACGCCTCTATACCTCTGGGCTTAGCTTGTCACCAGCTCACAAATATCTCTCTCAAATGCAAATTTGAAAAGATTAGGCTCTGTTATTTTTTTCTTTAACAACATCAAATACGTCTAATGATCATTATATCCATAAATGCATGCGAGCGTGAGAAATTCAGTGAAGTGTTTATGGAGTAACGTTTTTAGATTTATTAACAGTTTGATTGCTCTTAAAGCACATGTTTTTGCCTTTGCACATAGTGACTGTGTTTGCCACCTAAATCCTGAATGTTATATTTCTTAGTATTTTCATTTGCTGTTGTCGCTGCCATTTTCTTGTATTTTTTGCTCTTGTAGAAGCTAGGTGATGCATACATGCAGCAACATCTTCTTTGGATTGCTTTGAGGGGGCATTGAGTTGTTAAAAGCTGCGCTGAGAATGTTCAGACAGTAAACAGACTTTTCCCCCAAACCCTGCCAGGCTGAACAATGACGGAGGAACCCTGAAGAAAGACCCACATTGTCCTTCCCTCCCAGCACATTAGCCGGATTAGTGCCCCTGACAAGCGGGGATCAGCTAAGTGCTTTGATGCGAGGAAAGAGGACTAAATAAAGAGATCAGCCTCACCTTTATAACCCCAGCCATTGAGCCTCTGAGGATGGAGGGTAGGATGTACCAGGAGAGAGAGAGAGAGAGAGAGAGAGAGAGAGAGAGAGAGAGAGAGAGAGAGAGAGAGAGAGAGAGAGAGGATGTACCTGGCCTGGGGCACTACAGGTGTGTGTGTGTGTGAGAGAGAGAGAGAGAGGATGTACCTGGCCTGGGGCACTACAGGTGTGTGTGTCTTTTATGTGTGTGAGAGAGAGAGACACTCCGGGCACATAGGCAATAACAAGAACAATGATACAAAATACAATTAGACTTGCGTCTCTTTCTTCCATGTACTTAAATAGTTATCACTTTGCAAACACTTTGCTGCTTGGAGAGAAGTGCAAGGGAAGTACGGTAGGGGCACGGTCTTGAGATACTTTTCTCCACTCAACCCTGAGGAGAGTGTGAAGGTGTTGAAGCAGAACCTATTGAAGCAACTTGGATTAGCTTCTCACAAGGGCCTCGCGGACTCATTGCTCAGTCTGTCAGAAAGCTGCACATTGCCCTGCTGCCTGTCTGCGTGTCAGACCCCCTCCCGGCTTCACAGAGAGCCTTCCCTCCGCTGGGGGCATTGCGGAAACTAACTAACTATGAGCAACACTACAGGATTTTATTTATAGGATGTGCTGGAAGGGCTGATGTAAGGTGTGTTGCCCCATGTGGACAAAAGTGCCTGTGCTTTTAGAGAAGAAATTGAGACAGATTGAGTTTGAGGATGTAGTTTTTCTTTCTCTTTCTTACGATGCCATCATATGACACAACAAAAACACCACACCAGTTTCAGCACTAGGCCTGCCTATTAACGTAATGTATTAATATAGACAAATAAACGATTAATAAGCCAACATATTATATCCCATTATGTATGTATCTATAAAGGATATGAGAACTACAGTTGGATGGCCGATCATCCTAGTGATTTTCATTCATGCGAAACTTCTGTAAACTTCTAATTAGTTCTTCTTTCCTTTGAGAAGTCTGAAGGATCTGGAAGCACGGGACAATGCGTGAGCCCCAAACACTTGCGTTTACACACCATCTGTCCTGCATTCTGACGCTTCCTCTAATTACTGCTACTCCCTTGGCTAATGCACGCTCATTAGGCACGGGGAGCATGTGCAATCGACACAAGCGCCGAGAAATTTGCGCTGAAATTTTGCTAGCTGGAGCTGTAATGGGATCAGAAAATCTGTCTGGTGCGAAAGGCAATTCACACTCACAGCTAAACGCTCATTTTGCTTCTCTTCTGCCTGAAACTTGTGTATCATCATCCATCACAACAGCGTTGTTCCGGTGTCAGAAGCCCACTCGGACTATAGAACTACTATAGAAATCATGATATTGCATAAGACTTTTACAAAATAACTTGCTTGTGTGGGGTTTTTGTATAACAGCAACTTAAACGTACTGCATCATCCTCAGCGATTTCCAGTATTGCTAGAGCATCACATACATTCTCAAACTTAGAAAATCCGTCACCTAGGAGTTCCCGTGACTCTGGAGTTGGGACCAGTTCCAATAATCAACACACGAAGAGCGGTAAATTAAATCATTTTAATAAATATTTTTGGTAGATTTTTTTTCTTTTTAAATTAATAGTCTTTCACATTATTCATGTTATTTACTTACTTCTACAGATTCTCATGAAAGTAGAAACTCTCCTTCTACTAGTGGGGGAGGCAGCCAGGTGTCATGTGACCTCGGAGGCCATGGCTCTAGGAATCCAGCCCATGAGACTGAGCAGAGCCGATGCAGGGAGGAAGAAGCCAAGGCAGCCACAGAAAACAGCCCCAAGTCAGCGGCGCAATCATCTTCCACATTCCCACCCTACCAAAGCGGCTGCAAAACCTCCGAGCCATGGAGGGCAGGAGGCGTGACCAGCCCAAAGAAATCCTTCTTCAGGAGAGAGGAAGGCAGGGTGGATTGGGCGAGGGCCCAGGCCAGCTTGTCTTTCTCCCCAGCTTTCTGGGGCTCTATGGGCTCCACCATTACGCAGTTTCCACCGAGGGCAATGATTAAACCAGAGTGCTTCTGTGCCAGCTGTTGCCCATGTGCAAAGCCCCTCTAACCGCACACTCACACTTTGTTTTTGTTATAGCTTTCTGCAATTTTCTTCGTGTAAACCCATAAAAAAGGAGGAAAGGAAATTAAAGGATTATTACCGAGTGGTAAGGAGGCTGTGTGGTCCAGTGGTTAAAGAAAAGGGCTTGTAACTAGGAGGTCCCCGGTTCAAATCCCACCTCAGCCACTGACTCATTGTGTGACCCTGAGAAAGTCACTTAACCTCCTTGTGCTCCGTCTTTCGGGTGAGATGTAATTGAAAGCGACTCTGCAGCTGATGCATAGTTCACACACCCTAGTCTCTGTAAGTCGCCTTGGATAAAGGCGTCTGCTAAATAAACAAATACTAATAATAATTTTAAAGACAACACTGCATAAAATGTAAAAAAAAACATTATTTATGTTTATCTCATCAGTTATTGTTTTATAATATATGGATAAGTACTAGAATAGCATCTCAGCCCATATGAAAAAAAAAAGTCATAAGTGTTCTAGTTCAAAGAGTAACAATTAAGCAATGTGACGAAAACCTCACCAAATTATAGCTTTCCCAACAGTTTTTTTTTTCTTGGAATTCTCTGTACATCTTTTAAACAGCTGGCTGTCTTTTTTATAAAAAATCCAGGCATTGAAAATGTCGGCTCATTTTGAGATTCCCATGCCAGACGCCAGAGAATCATTCAAGCACAAATCTTTAACCACCCCACCACCACTGAAACGTCCAAGAGCATTTTACACAAAGTCAAGGAATCCTTACATTATAAAAAATAAAATTATAATAAGAAATGGGGCTGGAGTGAATTTCATTAGGTTATAACTAACTACATCTCGGGGTTCTGGTAAATGCATTGGGATGGGCAGGTGACATGAAGGCACCTGTGGGTGGTGGGGTGGTGGGCTTGTGGCTGCGTCGTGGAAAGTGGGTGGTTTGGTGTAAACTCAGGAAGGCCAGGACAGTCCGGTAAGAAGACCATGCATAAATAAACTGATACACAAATACAAAATGAACGTGTGCTAATTACACAGCTCCTGTGCTGCAGCCAGGTTGTGTCTTCTCAGAAATGTCGCAGCACTTTACCAAGTACACCGTCCCAGTATTGTTAGTACAGACTGTAGCTGTGAACCAGAGTGTTAATAAAGATCCTGCATCCTATTTTTAGTGCCGCCTTCACAAGAAGAAAATCTCTCATATTCTCACTCTATTCCCGAAGGCAGGAGTGTGTTTGCCTTCATGCATGTGTCTCTATGCAGACATGGTTTCTGTGGGAATCAGTACAATTTAAAGACAGGCTTCTTTAATTCATATACAAAGGATACTTTCAGAGAAAAAAAAAGGCAAATTCATCCTATAAGCGCAAAGCTGTGAGTTTGATGCAAATTCATTTCGATTTTGCACATTTAAAAATCCTGTGAAGCAAAAACGGGATGCAAATGATGTGTATCTCTTCACAGCTCCAGAGAGAGTGCAGTAGAATTGAAATCATAGCGAGGGTGAAATAATTGATTTGGAAGACTGCCACGCTCGGAACATCTGCTGGGCTGAGAATTGCATCAGCACACCTTCTGCTGGTGGAACAAGCAAGAGAGGACCTTCCTTCAGACCCTGAAGTCTCTGTTTCTGTACTTAAAGTTACAAAGTGCAGCTTCTCTTTCATTCTCTTTGATTTATTGTGTCCGGGGTCAGGAGAGATTGGTAGAAGGTTAAAATGCGATATCGTATTTGATTTATTTATTTCATGTATCATAGTACAATGCTCCCATGTCAAATTGTCTGGTGTTTGACATGTTATGATGGTTGTATTATGACCTTCACCCACATGTTTTGTCGTGTCACACTACAGATTTATACGGTTTAAACCATCCGGCTCCCATTGTCCAAGAACATCGGAGCAAGGGACACTGGAAGTGCCAAGGAGCCAGGAAGCAGTTTTAACTCAATGAATCATTTGTGTGGTACAGATCTTTTTAACAGCATTTTCAGCTGCAGATCTTTGATCAATGTAAAAAAAAAATCAACACGAGGGGACCTAGTGATTACATTGGAAATGCTGTTAACAGATAAAGGGGTTATCACCTCTTCATATTTCCAGCAACCTACATGATGAGCAGATCTGGGGCAGGTTGAAAACAGGAGAGTAGAGGCAATAACAGCAGCAGCAGCAGTGAAAAAAAGCGCTCGTCTCCCATACCTGCTTGCATCACCACATGAGCTCTGTAGATGAACTCTCTCTTTACCTCGCTCTCATTTAAAAAGCGAGAAATTATAATCATCAGAATTATGCTTTTAATTATGCGTTAATTAGCCTCCTTGGGTGAGATGAGAGGGTGCTCATGAATTATGAACTGTTAAATCGTTCCTGCCGACATTCTGAATGTATGTTTTTTTTTTTTTTTATGAGATGAATGTTTCATGTGCTTTGGAATAACAGAGCACCCAGTTCTACACGTTCACAGCTCATTTCCGCTCTGTTTTCCTTTATAACCACTCATACATTCATCCAGCAAGGATTGTACTGTTATTCTACTCTTTGTGACGTCACCGAGTCCCTGACAAGGCACAGTGTATGGTACAGCATAGGCAAGCACAGTAAATCACAGAGCGGTTTAATATAAGCATTGAAGAAGCATGCAGAATGATCACGCTAAACCCTGGGAATGATTCATTTAACAATGCAATCCATTTACCCTACACACAGTAGTTTTTTAAATGTTCCCTCGCATGGAGAAGTTTGCAATCATTGCTAGTGGTTCTTATTGCAATGGCTTATTTGATTGGTTTTTGAATTTAGAAATGGTATTTAGAAATGTCTAACATGGAGCGCACTTGATGTATCAGCGACAAACTCTTTTACCTATTCAATGGTAGCGTCACTGATGGATGACCACTGTATGGACCAGTGGAGCGTAAGGGGAGGCTTTGCATCATTGCATCATGTTGACTGCTTGTTTTGAATGGGAAGGAAAGTGGAGGATTTGTTTGGAATACCTGCCTACCGGCTCAGCCTGCTTTATCACAGCAACCTCCTCACCCCTCAGTGAGGACAGGACGGCACACAGGATGTCTAAACACTCTGATGTAAATTGTCCTGCTAATTTGCAGAATGTCAGAACTATTACCTTGCTTGACGTGCATGGTTTGTGGATGAAGCGCCAGTCATCCCCTTGGTTCAGCGAGCATTTCACTGAGCATGAAGAGGCACTATCCATTTCTGAAGACTAGTCTAAACAAATACAAATGAGCAAATTGTCGTTGGCAAAAACTCATGTGGATGGACACACATTGTATATGTATTTGTCTGGTGGTTAAATGGCTGTTTTATTGTATTGTAGTCTTTCACGGTTTCCTTATTTATATACCAAGTATTGGAGATGGTCACAGGCCACGGTAAAAGCAAGGAATGCAAAGTTTCACTTTTGTATTTGTGCAGTTAGTGTGCTCCTAACGTTTTATTTTTTGAATGACGTTACAAACGTCTGTTTTACTCCTACACAACAAACTTTCAGTCATTTTCAGAAAGAGGTGAAAGGTCGTGACCCCAGGCTAGTCAGAGTGTTTGAAAGGGCTGGATGTTCTGGTCAGGTGTTTGAAAGGGCTGGATGTTCTGGTCAGGTGTTTGAAAGGGCTGGATGTTCTGGTCAGGTGTTTGAAAGGGCTGGATGTTCTGGTCAGGTGTTTGAAAGGGCTGGATGTTCTGGTCAAGTGTTTGAAAGGGCTGGATGTTCTGGTCAGGTGTTTGAAAGGGCTGGATGTTCTGGTCAGGTGTTTGAAATGGCTGGATGTTCTGGTCAGAGTGTTTGAAAGGGCTGGATGTTCTGGTCAGGTGTTTGTTAACAGCGTCAGGATCTTTTGTACTAATCTAAAAGGTCATTACTTGATTCCTGCCACTGCCTTGATTCGTGCATTCAGAATAAAGGACATACCAGCAGGATGGAATTCAGCCTTCTGGTATTTGCTGCAGAAACACTCAGTGAGTAATTCGATCTAGACACGTCAAACCAGAGTTAGGCACAGTATGGGAAGGAACAATAGGAAGGTGTTTTTTTTTGTTTTTTTTAACAAATTTGGAAATACATAAAACCTAAATTAGAGTCAATAATATACAGTCTGGAAAGAAACTAGCCTTAAAAATTCCTAAGTATGACTCGTGTTTTTTTTTTTTTTTTAACTAGCCGTTCCAGACCATTACCCCAGGGCTCTGCTAATTGCTCACAGACAATTTAGTTTCAAATGAACACGAAAAGATCAGAACTGAAACAACACCCTTTTGTCAAAAAACAAACAAAACAGCCATGGCTTTCCACCTCTTTCTGAAAGGGAGTTTATTTAAGAGATCGGCAGCATTGGCTTTAAAGAGACTGCGTCTCAATCCACCTGCCAGTAAGAGGGGGCTCACGTGTTTAATCTTCTCAGCATTACAATGTGTCTGCACCATTTACTTTCCTTTACCTCACGTTACCTTGTTGTCCCTTGTTCAGTCAGTTGCGCACTGTCGATAGTCAAATGCACCAGGAGCATCTGAGCACAAACCTAATGCCGACTTCAAAGCACGATTTTACCCCAAAACCTACACGTAAAAATCAAACCTTAAAGTTACTATCAGACTGCAAAAGTTGCTATTACGGGTAGATTGAAATTGGATTGCTGTATCTATACCACAGATAGTATGTCATGCCTGGATGTTCTTGTGGAGCTTCACTCCTGAAGGAAATGCAACCTGTCCTGTGCTGTACTGCATGTCCCCTGCTCCCTGCTGCTGAAGGGCTGCAGTACTGCAGTACTCCACTACTCCAGCACTCCACTACTCCAGCTGGCATCGGGCCGCTCGGTCTCTCTGCTCATTCAGTGCAGGGCAGGCTCTCATCAAGCACAGATGTTCTGAAACCATGCCAGAAGCACAGTGGTTATTTTTGCCTGCACACCAGGGGCCAGGTAGACACATCCCTTCATCAGGAGACCAGGAAAGCCGTCTCCTTTATTTCCACCTGGGTCCTGTTTAGGAGCTTATTACTGAAAGCACAAACCACTGAACTGGACCTCATTAGCAAATTACACAATAATGGAGTCGTAAAAGAAGATGCTTGACTGGAAAGGGTCTGTGTTCATTATCAGTGTACTGTTCAGGTGTAGAACTCGCCCCCATAAGAAACCCATGTGAACCCCTCTTGGGATATCCAAACACTCAGTGTGGCACATTCAGTGGATGGCTTATCTGGAATGCCAAACCTCCTCATTAAATAAACACTTTCAAAACGAGCACATCAGAGGAAGTAATTAACTATAATGGATTTTACAAGCAGTGGCCACCAGATATCAGGCAGACTTCAACTGATACCCCGATGCCCCTTCTAAGGCCTGGAAAAAGCTGTGTATTCAGCAGAGCATATCTAGAAAAAAGATTTAGAAACAAGATTTTATTTTTAAACAGACACCGCCCCAGTTCTTTATGTGTAGGAGAGAGAGAGCAAGAGAGAGAGAGAGCAAGAGCAAGAGAGAGAGAGAGAGAGAGAGGGGGGAGGGACAGAGAGGAGACTTGGGGAATTCCAAACATCATTGTTTCCCTCAAATCAACAGTAGCGTTTGTAATTTTGTAAAATCTTTTTTTTACATGGATGTGTTGTTTCTAAAGGTGGTCTTGTTATAATAGGCCATAGTTTAAAGAAGGATTGTTTTTTTTAAAAGAGTGTTTCTAAGAGCAAACATTCTCTTTGGTTCAACAACAGTGCTTTGAAAAAAAAAAAATTCTACCCAATTGAAAAGAGCTTTCATGAACTTCAAACTTGATTTACACGGAGGTGTTCCTTCATAAAACATTCTTCATAGCAGTGCTTCGGGTTTTGTGAATACACCCAGCAATTGACATGGTGTCAAAAAGCCTTCAAGGAAAAAAAAATAGCAGCAGCAGCACAGCAGGGGGTATCAGTTTGGGAGCACCAGCAGCACGCTTGGAAGAAATCTTGCAAATCAGACCAGCGCTGTAGATTTGTTTTGCACAGGTTATGCAAATCAGCCAAGACTGAATCACTTTCTTGTTATAACATTAATTAACACAGTGCTGCCTTGTTCAATATTTGGTAACAGAGTCGTTGTCTGCGGATGCTAAAATGTACAGCATTCCAGTTTTTTAACGAGAGAGTGAAGCACAGGTGTGCTAATGAAGACTCCATCTCATTTAAATAAAAAAAGCTGCCTGTTTAGAGGAAAATTAATTAACACTGGAGTAAACGACGACACCTCAAATGAGAAAAGGTGAAATGACTGTGTGCTGGGGCTTTAGTTCTGGAATTCGTCGTCCGTTAGTAAACATGACAAGCAACTTCTGTTCGGCGCCCTGTTAATAAAAGCGACACCCTAGGCTTCACTGATCCTTTGGGGAGGCTCGCTCGACTCACCTAACTGCACTCGCTAAAACTGATTTACGATGAAGCTTTTCGAAATATGTGCCAAGCTTAATACTGAGTAGGTTCTTCTTTAGCAAACTATGAATCTATCCCATATACATTGATTACCACTGTGCTATAAGTGAGTCTATATGGAAGAAATACACACAAGCATACTGTATGTTGTTTTTTTTTCTCCCAAAATCTACTTTTGTTGTAGGCTGGCATTTTTAATTCATTCTATAACAAGTGCATTAAAGGTTCAAGAAAAAGAAAAAAAGAAATCTGCGGTGTTCACAAGAACAGGTTTCGTGTGTGTGTGTCTGCTGCCCTGCAGTCACTCTCACGCCTGCTTTGAGAAGAACCGGATTCAATATTTACTGCAGTATATACGTGGTAAAAGCACGGCAAGGTGCAGCATAGCATGGCAAGGTGCAGTGCAGCATGGTGAGGTGCAGTAAGCAAGCACGGTAAAGCACAGAGTTAAGCACTGCAAATGTACAGTACAATCACGGCAATGCATGGTAAACAGAAACCATTTAGAAACAAGAGAGAAAGGAGGAGGTGCCAGAAATGCTGCTCCCCTTGGCTTGGCAACGCAGAGGAACACAGGCTACACCTCAGGCCTGAGATTAAAGACAGCTCTTCAGAAAGCTTCAAATAGCAATTAGCTTGAGTTCTAGAACAAGCGATAGATACTAAAGAGGGTTTCACACGAGATCTCCGGGCTTCACACGTCCAATACTTACTGAAGACAAACGATTCCCAAAACACAATCTTTCTTTTTTCTTTTGCTTTTTACGGCTGAAACGTTTTATTCCCTTTACGCTGAGTTTTTTTTTAGATTTGTTTTAATATTGTCTAGGGGGCCAGGTAAAGAACCACCTCCTGAGACCTGACTAGACAGCCACTGGAAGAGCAGCTGAAACCAGCATAATACAAACCAAGAATTTAGAAAAGAAAGCCACAGAGGTGGCACTACAAATCTGACACCCCCACAGTCCACATACTAAGAAGATAAATCAAAGTACTTGAGGTTCAAGGGAGGCAAAACAACACTATATAAAGTAAATCAAGACTCTATGTGGACCATGCACAAGTAAACTGAGATGCAACCCATTAGAAAAGACAAACACACCACGGTAGTAATACCACACCGTATTAGAGCCTCATGCATGACCATCACTGGGGAACTCAAGAGCTCATGGTCTCACAAGGTGATTACCGGTGTGCCATTGGGCAAGGTCACACTGTGCCATGGTCTTACCATGTAATTACACTGGGTGATACAGTTCCGGAGCATGAAGAATAAATGAGAAATGTCATTGTTGCCAAAAGGCGTAATTGTGAAGTATTTTGGGAGTACAATGGATGTTTTCGATATTTGTTTTTTTTTATATACAATGAAATATATAACTGCTATATTCCTTTCCCGGTCGCTATGCTATTTACACGCCCATTTCCCCGGCTAATGCTTCGATTGCATGTGTCCCCTCGGAGCTAACTTGGTGCACCATCCCATTCAGACCCCAGCCAGACAGGTACCTATAAAAGAGAAAGGCTTGGCTTGATAACTCAGGGAAAGACGCAGCAGTGTTTATTCTCATTATCCCTGGAGTGCTAATAACAGCAGTAAAATAATCGCTGAACAGAGCCTGAAGAGGAGGTGTTGTCAGCAGAAACAAGATTCATATCAGTGTTTAATCACCATAATGACTTAATAAAGAATGCTGTAATAGCCACGGTATTTTTAAACTGATAAAGACACAAGGCAGCTCGGGCAATGAGGGTACATGACTCAACTTAATTAAAATCACACATTAATGTAACACAACACAATTAAAAAGCCTTCCCTCTTATAAAACAATAAAGACAAATAAGCAAGCTGTCAACATTGTGGTCACCTTTACCCAGAGCAATCTGGATACACTTCAGAATGGAGGTCCATTAAAACAATGTAGCTGCTCTCGACCTACACTTACTGGTTAAACGGTCAGTAACCAGTTATTAAGAGATCACTGGGTATAGTACAGGTCAAAAGGTCAAGTTACAGGTGTAACAATGACATACAAAACAAACAAACAAGCATGCTGTGTGCAGGTACATATGGGAAATAAAGCAGAGTGCATTTAGACTGCAGATGGCAGCTTATTGTAGCTTTTGTTTTCATTACATTCCTTCGAAACATTAAAGACCTTGTAAACGCATATACTTTCTACTGTTCTGGTGTTTGGGATTCAGCTTCACGCACACCATAGTGAACTGGACAGCAAAAAACGACTTCCCTCTGTGAAGGGGAAAGGTGTTTCAGGACATTCCCACTGACTCATTTTGGGTTATTTTATGTATATTTGTGCTTTCATTTACCGTGCCATCTAGCTTCACATTGATCACGTTAATAAAATTCATTATCAACCATGTGTAAAAACAAAGTAATCAAATATTGCTAACACTTAAATATATCTATCTTAGAGAGCCCTGTTTTCATAACAGCAGTCTAACAAGATTGTAAAGTTGTCTCGGGTGTATTCATTGCTTTCCTTTCCCCACCCCTCACTACCTTCCAGCCAATCGGAGTGAGCTGAACAGATGTTTGCGAAGGGAACAGGCCTGTCCGCTCTGTAAAACAGGCTAACTAGCTCCTGAATCATGCCAGGCTATAATTATCACATCATTCGTGCTGTAAATCATACTCGCCCCTGCCATGTTATCATCAGCCACACAATTAAAGTACAGAGAAACAAGATGAATATTTAGCAAACAAAACTCTGCATGTGTATCATGAAGGCACAGTGTCTCATCTGGAGGGAAGTTCCCAAAGTGTGTACAGGAAGCGCTCTGTACCAGTTCATGTGAAATCATACTCCCCTTCATCCTAAACCAAATATCCTTAAAGGCCAGGCAATTAAAAGGAAGTGTGACTCGTTTAATACAGATTGAGATTGCCGTACCCTTAACACCTTGGCCAGTGTTTTCAAACCTCTTCACTTCAAAGCCTCAGTAGGATGGCATTGTGTTTCTGTAATGGAAAAACACATAAAACTAATAAGAAACAACTTCAGAAAGACTGCTTTCAAGATTTCTGGTTAAGTGACTTCACTGGCTGCCTTTTCCATTTCTAATGATTATGATTTATGATTAAATATCTTTGAGAACATCCTCAATTATATTAATGAAATAAAATATACAAAACTGAAGCTCTGGGAAATAAAGTTTGAAAGCAACGGTGAAAATGTACACCTACAAGAAGGATATTTTATGCATATTATAAAATATGCATAAAAAATGCAAGTACAGCACATATACATGCCATTACTCCTCTGAGAATAATGAAACAAGTCACATGCCACCCTACTTTTCAGACATTCATTGGGGTCGCTAGGACTATAATAGCAGTTGGATTCCACAGGCTAAATCACAAATTAACACATACATTACATTTCAAGTCCAACAACTTTCAGCCTAACACTGCTGACATAATGATCACAAACTCAGAAAGCACGAGGCTGCACACTCCTCCTAATGCTTAATCTGCTGAAGAGTTTGTATACTGATGAGGACGAGATATTTAAAAGACATGCAAGTTTATTTCAATGCTGAAGTATATTTTATTGGTCCCTGTTTACTTGTCTTTGCAGGGAGCAGGTCTCCTCTGCTGGTTTTGTTTGTTAATGTCCCCTGTCCCCTCACAGGCAGTTTTAGCTCTAAGGGTTTCTCCCTCTCTTTCAACACCCTTAGCGGCTGGCTAATGCCCCATGAGCTTCTCTCTGTGTGCCTGACCTGGCTCACCTGTAGCATGTTCAGGATGCAGTTCACTTCAGGAAGGACAAGTATAGAAAGTGTTTAATTGCAAGCCCAGAATGAGAGCGTCCTTTAAGAGATATATACTGTGCAGTAGTACTTCCTCGATTTCAATCACTTCGCCAGCTCTGGCACTCCCAGCTTTGCTTTTTGGCCACTGGCTAATAGACCTGTGTCTGCTATTTTATTACATAAAATAAACAGTTTCTCTGAATTCTAACCTAAGCATAATTGTTTATAATTGCTGCTTGATGTATTCATGGCTAATGTTAAAAACGTGTGAATTGCTACTTGTTTAATTCAAGGCTTGTAAGCTTCCATACAAAATGTGTCATTTTTCTTAAAGGCATGATAGTAAGGTAATAAAAGCACTGTTTTTGTCATCAGCAAAGCATTTTTTTTTTTGTTGCTTGCAGCAGTGCCTTATATGTCATACATAGCGCAGTGACAAATGCAGCCAGAAATTAAAAAAAAACAACAATTCGATTTCAATGATGGAAGTGTGAGTGACTTCCTGATCATTTATGAGGTTCTGATCATTTATGAGACAGTTAACTCTTCATGAGACCGGGGGTTCTGGATACAGATGGTTCTGAGGTTTGTCTGGAGAGGCTGCGATCTGGAGCAGAATGAGGGGCTGGCTAAGCAGGACAGTTAACTCTTTATGAGATCAGGGGTTCTGGATACAGATGGTTCTGAGGTTTGTCTGGAGAGGCAGTGATCTGGAGCAGACTGAGGGGCTGGCTAAGCAGGACAGTTAACTCTTTATGAGACCGGGGGTTCTGGATACAGATACCCAGCAAGCAATATCCAGGCTCCTGCAGAATGTGTGCCGATATACTACAAACAATTCTGCAGAAATGATACAATTTGATAAATCACAATATACGGTATACAGTAGAAGTATCAGCTGGTATGAGTCATAGAATTTAATACAATGGATCAGTATGCTGACAGCCGCTGTGAGCAGATTTTGAAAAAAAAGGATAAAAAAAATATTTACAATAAAAAACCTACATGATCGCTGCAGGTCACTGAAGCTTTTGTTTATACTAGTTATCTTCAGATAATCCTTTGATGCTGATAAAGGCACAACAGCCTCCCGACCCTCCTCCACCCCATGTGTTAACCCTCTGTATTCTCCAGTGTGATCATTTACCTGTGCTAGTATAGTATTAGCACGTCTGGTAAGAGCATCACCTGAGCAATGATAGTTCCCTTTCAGAGCTGTGTCAAGTGACCCAAGCCCTTGAGAACTGACCAAAAGAGCTCCTGTGGAATCATCATTGCTGTTTCACTTGGGGAAGGAGGCTTTGTCAACATGCAGGGCTTCACACTGACTATACTGTACATGCCGAGAAGCTAGCCCAGTATGCACTGTGAAGCAGTGCATGTTGACAAAGTCAGCTGGATGTTTCTGTATCAGAAATCCAGTGGGTTCTGCACAAACTTAGCAATCCAGCATGTGTGGATCACAGGAATCCACCGCCATGCTGGTGACAGATATGAAAAGAGATCTTTGATGTGGGTGAGGCACCGGTTGAGGTTTGGTGGTCAATCCAACCTTCACCAAGCCTGTGTGCATCAACACCATGTTTAATGCAAGCGGACACTCTGCTGTCTTTTGTTTTTAAACATTATACTTGCTTTTGTACAGCACCTCCTGAACCTGTCACTCCGTCAACAGACCAAATACCCCCAGGACTGCCAAGAGCATGGACTTGAAACCAATAACACACCTGTGGGTTCATCCTGACAGCCAGGTTCATCACAGGAGACCACACCTTGGAAATAAGCAGGGAATGGGGAATTAGTTTCCTGGATATCGGCCAAAGCATTGGCGGAGGCCTCAATGCAATCCAAGTTCACGGCACTGGCGGAGATATACTTTGTAATAGCTATAGAGCTGCCAGGGCTTTCTTCTCAACGATGATTAAACAAAGCGGAGGTTCTGGCAGGGAACTCACTTCAACCTCAGATCAAATCACATAAACATCAAGCATGTTTTAGGCTCTTCCAATAGCAGATCAAATTGTTAATCGAATCGCTAGTATCGTATTTGACCTTCGATAAACAATACGTCCAATGATCGGCAAGGCAACTACTTCTATCTTACCTCAGTGCATTATGTCCCTGCTGTGTGCCAGTGCAGTCTATGTTTAATAATTAACTGAACATATTTACCACTGTGCTGTAATGAGAAGGCAGGATTTAGCAAGGTGAAAAGAAACATGTTATAATCACACTTTCTGCAATTACACCCATTTCATATTTAAATTTTACTCCTAAATGACATATACCCTATTGCATGTCCCTAAAAATGGGTTATGTTAATTACATTGCCATTTTCAATACAACATTGCCAATTGTAACTAATACAACTTATTCACAGCCAGTGACATGACCTTTAATTACATATTGTATTTATTTTTTATATAAAACTGTGACGGGATGCTAGCAGGTACAGGATTTGTTTACAGCTTTGTTTTCAAATGCATTTGATTAACCCTTAATTAACAGAATTGTGCCGCTGATTGGATCTAATTGGTGTGTTAAATTTAAACCCTCGGCAGCTGGATCTCCATGTGTAAATAATCCCAGCACAGGGTGTGCATCTGGCTTTCTCTAACTGTTCAGCCATCCCTCACTCATCTCTGAAGGAAGCAAGCCCAGGTGGGGTTTGGAAGAGGCATGTCGGAATCGTTATCTAGAGATCTGCTGTGCCTACAGAAGGAAGCCAGGAGCAGAAGGTCTCACTCACGACACCCCTAGTTGTCCTGTGCTTGAAGGCTGTTGCTATAACTACCATCAGAAAACAGGCCAATAAAATTGTTATTTACACACAAAACACAGGCAGCTGAAATGTTATTTAAGAAAGTGTTTTATTTGCCGACACTAACATGAATAAATAAAATGACATGTCATCTAACATTGCAAGAAGCTCAAGTTTGTTTACATAAACATACGATTCATGCGAGACAGATACAGGCAAGGGTCAAAAAACTATTTTCTATCGTACCAAAACATAACAAGCAGGACTCCAAGGATTTTAAAAGGGAGACACCTGCATCACCGGAGTTTACTGTGCAGTACACTGGTGTGGACACAAAGAGAACACGCTCTCTATATTCAGAGACACACTTTTCAACACAATGAAATGGACTGTAGGCGGGACGAGTTCAGCACCCTGGACAGCTGACACTCGCTGGAAGTCCTCACGGAAAAGTAGCCAAGCAACGATCCCACAGTAACAGTTGTATATTACCCCTCCAACTCCCTGTAGTTGAAATAACAGCACCGCTAACTTTAACAGAGTGTAAACAAGTGAAAATTCAATTAGTTCATGCTAATAGTGGATTAGATTGCGATTAGAAACCCGTAGCCTTTTAAAACATCAGATCTTTCAAAATTGCAGATGTCTTTATCTTGTCAGTGCTGTTTTGCTGTTCTTTCTCAGCTAGATGTTCAGCAGTGAGGTTGTAGCTGTTCAAGCTAATGGAGCTCGGAGGGTTTTTACACTGTTAGTAGTTCAGTTTATTTTTTAACAGAGGATCATTGTGGATGGAGCCCTTAAGAGACCAAGTATATTTCAAAACTTGAAATAAATGTTTGTTTGTTTTTTTGCAAAGGGAGATCAAGCGAATGGCTGCGAGGGAACTCACACAGAGCCAGTGGCTCGTCTGAGGTTTGATGCTATGATCTCTTGGATCACAGCTCCAACCACGCTGCCAATATACACACCCACGTGCAGATCAAACCTCTGATATATTTATTACATGACTACATTGGAGCTTACCATAATCCTAATTATATAGAACCATTTTTATATACGTGTAGATCATTTTCCTTTCCTGAAGAGAATTTTAACCAGTTATAACACAGCAAACTTTTGCCCAATGGTACAACTGTTTTCTGCAGCAGCTAAATGCAACCTCTGTGCATTAATGATTCTTAGATGAGGAACCTATAAATAGCTGTCACGGCCCACAGATATATCCTTCAAACTGTCAAGGGCATTAAACACAGCAGACTGCTTTTCAGAGAGAAAGGTTTGGCAGGCTGCGTTCAAAAGAGCTGTTTTGAACGGAACCCAGTGTAAGAGTTTCTTCTTTTATTAGGAGTTCTGTGTTCTGAGTTCTGTGTTCTGTGTTCTAGTCAGTACCTCTACGTACACACTATTGCATAGCGGTGGCACAGAATACACAAGCACAGTTCCATTACCCTTCAGAACCCTATTCCAAGCATGCAAGGGTTCCAGAGCAGATTTATTGTCCAGGAAATTGGTGGCTCGTGTGTGGGAAAACCAGAGACGCTCCTGTTTAAAATCAACAGATTGTATGAAAACAAGCCTGGGCAGTTCAATCACTAAGAAGCTCTGTGTTTTAATAACCGTGATGGTGTAGCGTAGAAATAAACTAAGATGAAGAATATACTGTATGGTTTATTAGACCATAGACTCGACTGTCTAAAGTCTTGCCCCTAAAGGATTTCCATACATATACATTGTATAAAAACAAGCCTGCAGTTGATTATATGCAGTGGCCTGCAGTGGATTATATATACATTTCATTAAAACCAGTGACAAACAAAACAAGTACACATTAATTATAGCTGAACTATAGTAAAAAATAAACTTGTGGCTGTGATGGGCTCCGGTCTGTTTTACACCAATGCGTTAATAATTCAAACAAGGTATGTAATAACTGTCTAAAAACACAAAGTGATCCAAGCAGGGACTGCAGCCTGGGGGTCTCGTGAAGAACATGCATCACACAGGCAGGGAAGAAATCATTAAGATTAGCATCGACGCCAATGACTGATGATGGATAAAAGACTCCCAAAAACAACAAAACAGCACAAAGAGAATGACCTGGACCAGTAAATTACTAAATAAATAAATACATGCATAAATAAACAAACATGCTTTTAAACATACGTTTTGTATATTTTAGAGAAATAATTATGATAGTTCATATCTTTTTTTCCATAGCATTCCATATCCCTAAAGCGTGAAACTGAACAATGGCTAAAACACCTTCATCCAGCCAACCATCTGTGCCTTTGTTTACACCTCCCGGTTTCCGTGGCGACCGCAGAGGAGCAGGTAGGATTAAGTGTTTAAATGGTTAAATCGCTGAGGAGTGCGACAGGATGAAGCACACAATGAGCAGTGTTTAGAAAACAGCGCTGGATCTGTGGAAATGTGTGAAAAGAAAGGAAGACATGAGTTCAGCCTGAAGAGCTTACGTTACCATATATATATATATATATATATATATATATATATATCAAAACTCAAACAGAACCCCCTGCCATATGTAGCTCACACTTTAAACCAGCTGTATATCACATGATTTTGGTGTTGGGGGAGGAAAAAATAGAATGTATTCCTACAGTTTTTAAATTACTGTAAGAAAAATAATATCTAATTGTGTTTACTTATATTACAGAGCTTTGAAAGATCTATTTTAGATTGCTATTACATAAAGTAAATCTCTCATTTTGTAAAACGTCTGGTTCTGTTATTTGATTGGGTTTTGCTCCTACATTTCGCTTCTCATTTGATGTACAGACTGGGTGATAATGATTCTTTCTATTGCGAGGAAGGTGCAGAGCACATTGTAGAAGGTCTCACCTCAATGTGGCTGCAGGCTCAATACAGAGCTGTATATCCAGCTTTATGCAGGTCATTTTGAATGCAAGGAAGTAAACTAGGAAAAACTGCACAAGGCAAGCAGAGAAAACAAAGAAAAAAATGGACATATGACACTGATGTGTTTGTGAGGATACAATCTTCTTCTACACTTGAAATAAACACTCAAAGCCACGAAACTGCATGCACCTGCTAACCGTGCGTTTATTGAACACGAATTGTGGAATGTCATTTCGGGGCGTGCTTCATCCCATCCCTGTACAAGGCAGTCAGACATTAGGAAGCCATCTGCAGATGAACATTACTGAGCAGTGCCCATCGTCTCTATTGTCCTGCAGTGTGGATCCTCAAACACATTGACACTTTGACAACAGATTAGTGGTGTGTTGAAACCTGTGTCAAGCTGAGTCGCAGTGCAATAGCCTGGATTCCAAAAGCAGACAGTCAACCAGAGAGAGTCACTTTAGCCAAGAGTGTAGAACGGGGACAACTTGTTCCAGTAAAGGCGTGGTAAGAAATGCAACCGATATTTAATTACACAAATATTCAAATGCACAAAAGACTCTCAGAGGTGCGGCATGCTTGCAGACAACAGTGTTAGACTGGCAATCAAACAAAGTGCAGACTGCAGTTTAGCTCTGGTTTTTGGCTGCAGGAAGAGTAATGCAGTCGCGCGTCACGCACACTCGCAACGTACATAAGGACTGTTGTTCCCCTCATGGGGGGAGAAACAAACACAGGACCTGAAGTGGACCCAAGACTTAGGAGGAAACTCAAAGGGTTTCATAACACATGCAGCACTGGGAGATTTGACAAGGTGAGAAGAATGGCCCAGGATGGAAGGGAGCTGTAACATGCAGGCTCAAACGCCTACCAGCTTCTCTCCCTTATAAACGTTTAGCACAGGGTGCTTGCATTTTCCCATGCTTTTCCCATTGTTATACTATGCATTTACCACATTTAACTGGCTGTCGGTATGCTGGGACAAATATTCAAATAAAACACAGTGTTTAAAATTACATTTGCAGGAAACAATGATCACATCTGTATTGGTTCCCACGTCAGAATTTGCAAACCGATAAAGAGATGATAACAGTGTTAATTCTGCAAAGATTTCCTTTGCATTCTGCTATACATGTGCGTGACGGGCAGAGGGGGTCTTGTTCGCTTCCCTGTCCTTGTAATATCATCCTGTAAATGCTGTGGAAGCATCCTGAATCGTTATCTGAAGGCTGTCAAGATCTTTCACAACAGGAAGAGAGCTGTCTATTCATTCCTCAACAGAAGCAGTGATGATGGCACTGGCTCACAGCCGCCCACCACTGCTCTGCCTGCCTCTCTCAGCCAGCCTGACACTGTTTTGATTTGAGCCTGTCCGGCTCTCTCACCCGTGACGGCCACGCTTGCATTTGAGGTTTTTCACACAATTGTGTCTGCATGTGAAGGGTGCAAATAGACGGGTGAGAAAAAGAAGAGACTCAGGAAGTCTTTTTTACAAAACAAGCCCTCGGGCTGACCAGAAACATGCCTAGTGTTTTAAAAAGGGGTCCTTTATATCACCTTCAAAGACTTTGTTGCATGACGAAACAGTTCAGGTATTGCTAGTTTTAAAATAGTCTTAAAATGTGCCTTTGCATTTTCTAAGACTAGTGGCATTGTGGGTTATGACCACAATAAAGAAAACTTTACAGGAAAAGTACGTTCTGCTACAAATAGTGGATGCACAAAACTTTTCTCCAGTATGGTTAACAGAACTACAGCAGAAACTCTTGTGTGGCGCAGAAAGCCACTTGGAGGCAGCGATTTGAATGAACACATAATGAGGAACGTTGAGTTCTACGTTTTCCTAAGTTACCTCTCTCGTTCATCGCTAGGCAGCATTATAAAAACATCGCCACTGTAGAAATGCAAGACAGAACACACAAAAAAACTCAAACGCAACGTGAAATGTAAACCGCGGTTTGCATGACATGGTCTGGAAATGTATCATTGACTGTTGATAACTTATTTGTTACTGTGTGATAAAGCAAACCTTCTTTTCTATAATATTTCTGTTCAGAATGAAGTATTTTCTTTTTGTTTAGCTTGTTGGCAATGTAGGAAAACGGCTCCCAGTATTCCTGTTGGGGGTCCATGACTCTCCCAGAAGCGATTCTAAACAGGAAGAGATAGACAGTGTCACAAGAGCAGATAGCAGCGAGGGCCAGAACCCTTGTGCAGGAGAGAGGGGTTCATGGGCGTCTGTGACACTCATGCAGTGTAGTTAATAAGTGCAACGGGCAGTGCTGTGTGAGGCACAGCCGTTACAGATTCTATCCCCTGTCGGTGAGGTGAAATGAGATGAGGTTAAAAGCTCTGTAATGAAGAATGCAGCTCTTTTGCACAGCGGTTAAGATGCCCTGCCTTCCACCCTGTTACATAAGCAATTGAAATGGTCCACCTGCACATTCATTAACTGCACTCATTCAACAGCGCCAAATACTTACGCACACTCAAACGCAAACGCGAATGGCATTTCAGGTTTGAGAGTTTGAAAGCAAGAGCATCCATGAATATTGGAATATTTCATCTGCAACACTTTAGAATAAACGCTGACAAATTCACCTGAATTCCAGCAACTGAACAGCTGATGTTTTCTAGTCATTTTACTTAATTTAATTTCTAGTGATAAAGTAACAAATAAAAAATGGGTAGAGGTTCATAATGAAGTAAAGTGGAAGTGCTTAGGAGTAGCAGACCTCCCATCCGTACAAACCTGACTTACTTTCTCACATGTACTACACTCAGAAGTTAAGCCACCCTTTCTCACAAAGCAGGGTGATCAAAGAAGCGCTCGCCTCAGCCTGTTAAATATCACTCCTATAGAAAAGGTGTTGAGTGCAATGTACAAACTCCACTTAGCTTATCCGAATAGGGAAATCCTGTGTACAGTAAAACCACTTGAACAGTGATAACCGAGCTGCTGTCTTTGCACACATCTCTATTAGACCTGGATTTCTTATTCATTCATTCTATTTTTTTTTTTTGCTCAGCAGATCAATGGGGGAGACATGATTTATTCCACCTCCGACAACCAGCTGGAACACATCTGAATGTCCATCCAGCCACGACTGCGAGCACCAAGTTGTTCAGTAACTTAATCATTTGTACACTGTATATTGTAGATTGTGTACGGCTTGGCAGACAGACAGGCTGTTTCATTTTTAATGCAATGATTGCATGAGACCAAGATGAGCCCTTTCACGTTAAGGACTGTTCTTTTAAATCCTATTGAGATTTATTAAAACGAGTTTGCAGTTCACGAAAAATAAAAAAAGGATTGACTATTTATTTACAACTGCAAACACACAGTAAGCTCAAAGAGCAAACAGCAGGGTATGACTAAAGCATTCCCATTGCACAGCAGTTTGAGTCACCCCATTATTTAGAGTAACTATTCCATTAAAGCACAAATCAAAAGCAGAGGAGATTCCGATGCAACCGGCAAGCGCACCCTTCACCCCCAGATCCTGTTCCCTACAAGGGAAGAGGGTCCGTGCCGTTGTTTAATCAGAGCCTCTTCTAACAGCAGAGATCAATCCCATCCGCCCCTGCCGACCAAGCCCAACACTGAGCTGGCACTTCATTGCTCTAGTCTTGGTCCTGTTTACATTTACATGCATGGAGGCTGGCGGGATTCTCCTGCAACAAGTGCTGGCAGCTACAGCACCAGACCAGGCATGCTGCTGAAATCACTGGATTGTCAGTCTCCCCGGCTCGGTTTCCTTCTCATCGCCAAAAGAGAGGAAAAGGCTGCACCCTGTGTACTGCAGAACCTCAGAGCAACTGAGCCACACCCTGCAGACCCTGCAACATGACATTAAATCTGCAACCCAGGCCATCACTGAGGTGCAACTTAATGTTATATTAATAAGACGATTACAGCAGCACTCCGGGTCACATGCAATGTGCTAAACTCCCGGAATTACATTCACAATGTGCAGCCCATACTCAGCAGATGTCATTAAATAACCAGGCTGTCAATGCACTCCATCCAGGGGGTATGACCTCTACAGGCAAAGCAATTACTTCATATATTTAAATAATGCAAAACACCAATTGCCTTCAGGTGGTATTCATTAATTCCCCACAAAAACCTACCAATGCCTCTGAATCAAAATTGTACTGTGCAGAATATATATATATATATATATATATATATATATATATATATATATATATATATATATATATATGTTGGCCTATACTGCAAATAATACTGCAAAAATGAATCAATTAATACATAATAACCGGAGTATATCAAATAGCAGGCTTGTTCAAGTAAGACACACAGTGCGGGGCCGCCTGCAGAGATACTGTAGTGTGGGATTAACACAAACCCGCGATCATTAGGGAACGCGCTAACCCGGTCCCACACTGCAATAATGGCGTGGTGCTGAACAGAACGTACTTACCTAAGAAGAGGAAGAAGAACGCACGCCTCTTCAGCTGCAGATACACCCACAGCCTTAATACCTGCTGAGAAAACAAAACCGGCACCTGAACAATGACATCTCTTCACACTCTTAGAGAGCTCGGGTTGAATTCCTATTCAGTAAAAGCTTTCCCCTATGTAAACACTGTGCAAGGAAAGGTTCAAGCGTACATACTTTCCACGTTTAGTTTATTTTTTTCCGTCACTGAAGCGTCCTCCTAATTAAATTGCTATTGCTACACTTCAATGTTAACACAAGTTTCAAAAGGGGTAGACTATTATTATTATTATTATTATTATTATTATTATTATTATTGCATTTGCTCATGTTAACACGTCGTTGGTGTTTATGCCTTCTTTAAAAGCAGGTTTATCAAAAATCAGACACCCAGCGTTAGAAGTCTTCTTCAATGCTATTGATCTTATTACGTTTATGTTAGTATTTCTAAAATCAGCACGATGTACTGTAATATTTATGAATGAATTGCTAAATTAATTAGGGCTACCAATTCAATAATCTTGTTTTATACAACCTAAACCTGGTCAATCACAACATATATGCCCGTGCTGTGGTAGTTCCGCTTCCCGCATTTATATCACCCCGGTGGAACCGTTTGATGATTTATAAATAGCTCCTAATCCGGTCCAACATTGTTCAGTCAGAATGCGGGATATGCGGCAATGTAGTTTCTATGGAACATTTGGCCCACTTGAAGATGAGGCCCTAATGCATTTTAAAATTAAAAATACCTACCTTTGTAAACCTGTTGAAATACCTCACAGCCTCCAAAGAATTAGTTTAAGCGAGAAGTATATATCAGCACATGCCGTGCTGAATACCTGAGTCTACCTGTTTGTTTTTAATGCTCTTGTGTAATCCACAAACTGCAAATAAGGTTTGTTTAGAGTGTTTTAACGACTGTGTCGTTTAATGCATTGCCCTGGAGCGAAGGAGCGGGGTGCGGCGTGTGTTTCCCCCCAAACAAGCCTTCTTAAATGTATAGACATCGACAGTGCACTAAACAGAGCGGGGCTGTCTGTCACCACTTCGATCTGATTTGGCGTATAACTCGTTAAAACAAAAACTGTGAAATTTCAGAAATGTAGAAACGTGCAAAGACAGTGTTTTCTTTGTTTTAATTCGCTTGTAATATAATCCCGTGCTGTTTTAATGTGACCCAGTTGAGACTGAATCAGTAAAGGCCTGTGTTGTACTATCGGCCAGTCTGCGGTAATGAAACAGTGATTTATAAAGCATCATTTATAACTTTGGTTTTATACCTGCTAGTATATAATACACCAATAAAATGCATTATTCTAATAAAACACATATAAATAAATTAATCGGGTGCAGCAGAGCATTTTTTATTTACCGATTTATATTCACACAACTTTGAATTACGTCTGTTTACGTAATTAGAGGGAACATTTAGGGACCAGAAATATAATAATAATAATAATAATAATAATAATAATAATAATAATAATAATAATAATAATACACGAGGATGTATCCTATGCTATTTAAACCAGGTAAGCAATATAATTGCCACACAGATAGCTTATACCAGCCAACAGTGCATTTGAGGAAAATAGGCAGCCATTATAAATTAATCGTTTAAATTAATAAAATGAAAACACATTTAATTTTGGTCCGACATGGGTGATGAGGCCGTAGTCTAAGGTAATTATATATATATATATATATATATAAACTATTAATTATTTTTCTTATTTTAGTCCATTCTGTTAATTTGTAAGCTATTTAAAATTAATTAATTTATGTAAAGGGATTTAAATGAAAAATAAAAATAGCCTACTTTTTATATGGGTTTTCTGATTAAATACTACTACTACGACTACTTAATAATAATAATAATAATAATAATAATAATAATAATAATAATAATAATAATAATAATACAATTGTATTACTAATATTTCTAGATATAAAACTTTTTTTTAATTCCCATGTTTGTATGTTTTTCGTATTTAGAATGTTTATTTTAGGTAAATTAACTTCAAGAAGACTTTTCTTGCAAACAAACTGTAACTTTTATTGTGGAAAAAAAAAATTACTTGGAATAATTTTATTACAGTCCACATGGTTCGTCTTTTACAAACGGATATCAATTCTATACAACCAAAACAGAAAACATATATTTCACAAGCAATGTTTCGAAATCATCATCATCATAATAATAATAATAATAATAATAATAATAATAATAATAATAATAATAATAATAATAATAATAATAATAATAATAATAATAATAGGAACACAAACACACACATCTTCTATATAAAACATCACATTTCAGAATGTATTCCTGCATGAAAGAGATCCAGTAAGCGTGCTGAAGAATTGGAAACGTGTGTCGTGCAGAGCTTCGTACTCCATTCTCTATCATTCTCGCAAAGCCCCGTTTACTTTCGAGTCTTTACTCAGGAACAGAAGAGGCGTTCTGAATACAATCGTTTGATCCAATAGAGTCAGATTTCTGAGCTTCCAAATTCTATGCTTCTAAAATTTGCCAGCTTTTATTATTAAGGTTTACAATACGAAACATCGGACTATGGTAAAGGGTTTTGTATTATTATTATTATTGAACAAGTTTCTAATTATATTTTATTTAAATTGTATATTAAAATATTCCTCTAATTCACAAACAGTAAGAATATCTCAGAAATATATATATATATATATATATATATATATATATATATATATATATATATATATATTGCAATGGTCCTTAAAAGTGAAAAACAAGGGATTCATTCAGAGAAAGAGAATGAACGAGACGCTGCTGTGCACAGATGAACCCTGTTTGAGTAGACCTAACAGGGATTTAGATACGCGATAACGAGAATTTCATGGTGAAATTATGTCAGTATCCTTCTAGACTTCAACGTTTAAAGAATAACGGAAAACTGAAATTAATTTACAAAAAAAACCAAAAAGAAAAAAAAGTAAATTACAAGTGTCCATATATTGCTGTAGTCAGTAAACTGCAATAGGCGTGTTTATTATAATGCAGACGTCATACTTGGACATACTAAGATATAGCTTCAATAATTTAAAACAAACACACACACAAGCAGTCTGTATTTGAAGACGTCAAGATTCCACAGAGAAACAAATTCAGATTGTGTTAATTAAGATTGCGTTATTATTATTAGTGCTTAAAGTCCCAGTGCAAATTCTGACCATCACAGAACGATTCTGTGCAATATCGTTTTTTTTCTTCAAAATGACTGTTTTTAAAATTCCTTTTATTGCAGCATACAGGAAATCCTGACAAAAATGTTAGTTTTTTTTCTCGTCGCTTTTAAGTTCGTGAATCATAGGAAACAATTCTTAAAAACAAATAAAACAAAACAAAAAAAACCTAATGCCCCCAAAATCAGTCATCATTTATTTACATTTTTTTGTTTGTTTTTCCAAAACTTTCGATGTCCCCACGGCATGAACTGTCTGAACTGCAATCACTGTGATATTCTCCCAGAGCGACAATGATCCTTAAAATCCAATCAAAGCCTAGCTGGACACACCTGAAGTTGCAAAAAAAGTTGTTTTTTTTCCACTTGATTACTTTTGCGGTTTTAGCCCCCTTTACTGCACGCTCATTGGTAATGCTGTGTACGTCAATGTTTTTCTTGTATTTCAGATGTTAAACTATATTTACTGCCGGGAAACCCCGAAATGACAGAACCCCACTGACGCCCTGTAATGGTTTGCACCTCAAGACTTTGTACAGGTAACTAATTAATAACGGAGATGTGAGCACAGATCAAACAGTCACAGATCAAAGCTTCCTTTTGCACTCTGTATAGAATAAAAACGAATCCGACTGAACAAAATAGAGTTGGCATAGCGACATTGGCAAAAATGAACCTTGTGTTTTATTCAAACATGGAGGCTCATCTCTGACTGATGCAATGTGTTTCATTGGGAATGGTTTTGCAGGAACCCTATAGGCAGTTTAGTTTACAGTCTCTCGCCTTACTCCCTCAATTTCGATTCAAACCCCAAATAAGGTCAATCAGGTCTCGGGAACATGAGAACCATTGACCAGGCATAAAGGTTCTGAGGAATTATTTCTGTTTTCCCTCAAAACCTGGGTTTTGCTCCGATCCTAGAATTCTCCATGTTTAAAGTATAAGGAGGAGAAAGAACTTCGGAACCCGTTTGTTTTTTTTTGTTGTGCCCACACCAGTGCAAAGCTGGCACTGGAATGGATTTCAATTGCAATTGCGTTGCAGTAACTGCAGATTACCATCATTGGCATTGCATTGCAACGGTAGAGCAACTCTAAGTGCAAATGATTCCATACACCTGAAGGGTTGTAAAACGAGGAGGAAACAACTGGAGACATTAGTCTGCCTACCAGCTTGCTTCCTGCAGGGTTTACTGCATTCAGATGTTCACCTTGTTGGAAACATACAAGCACTCTTGACACTGCTGCAAACAGAAATAAAATCCAGCTCAAATATTAATGGGGTCTGTTTAAACCAACAGGGATTGGAGAATGTGGCCTACAATTACTGCAGGCTTCAAGGTTTTTTTGTTTTTCATTTGCCAGGAATAGCTGACATGTGGTGTGACTGTTGTTTCTTGTGAGTTGCTTCTGCCTAGACTGTGAGACTCTGCTGGGATTTGAACCCGGGATCACCTGGCTCTTAGTGCTTTATATGCACCCAGATTTGCATAGACCATTTGTTTCATAATGATTTCCTTTTTCATACAACGTTTTCAGATGTTTCAGGCTTCACTGATCATGTCTGAATTGCAGTCCTTTTTATGAAATAGATTTCTGAGTACATTTGAATTGCTATTCTGCTATTAACCCTCTCCACCCTCCCTCTTCACTGTAGTTAAGATGCAAGTGGATAGCTTTTCTTCTTTAATCCTGCAAGACTTTTTAAACGGTTTGGTAGGTGGTGTATTTGCACAATTTGATATTCAGTCTTGTCTTGTGTGGTGCTCTCCAAAGCCCCACATGTCGCGTAGCACATTCATTTTGTAATAAAGGGTCTGAGCAGCTGCACAAGGCTGCTGGCTGTGATGTGTTTTTCTGGTTCAGTGTGCGCAGGGCTGGTGTGTTCTTCAGTCCTCTGATAGGATGTCGATATCCTCGGGGCTGCCCTGCTGCGTCGCCACCCTCCAGCGGCTCACATGCTGGCTGCCCTTGCACTTCTGCTGGGATTCGGGAGATTCTTCTTCCAGCTTCTGTCTCTTGTGTTTCGTCCTTCTGTTCTGGAACCAGACTTTTACCTAAAAAACACATTGCATAATAATAACGCTAACAATCATCATCATCATCTTCAGCATCATAATCTTAATGATAATAAAAGATGTTGGGATTCATCTCAGAACCGCGGTGAAGCATTCTAAAATCGCATATGAGAAATTACCAATCATCTTAGAGAGGGTTTGTCAAACATTCCAGTACATCACCTGTGTATAGATGTCATCAGGTGCACTGAAGACACAAAACAGTCTTTTTTTTTGTAATAGTACTTCATGAGTACAAGCATTGAGCTGCCAGAGCCTGCATGGGATGCCATCTCTTCTATCAGAAGAGACCCCAGCACACAACATGCCTGCCTATAAAACAGTAGCACTGCTCTTTAAAAAGGATTAACCACCATGGTATTCACTCATCCAAAGCCACTCCAAATTGTTGCTTGTGAGTACAATACTGTCGGTACTTCCCACCATTCCCTCACATACCAAACACTACGTGCTTACAAGTCCTGGGCTCTCCTTGGCTTTTTCATTTCACAAAAATCTTAAAAATGGCTAAATTACAGCTTTGTGTTTTCATGAATGTCTTTCAGTACACACACCATATACCTGAAACAGATACCGATAGTAATTAAATGAGAGCTTTTAGAGGATATGATGTTCTCATCCACGCTTGAAGGACCACATTACCTACACACAATAAAAGTTAATAAGTGTATCATTTTATACTCTAACAACATACTTCACAAATACTAGTTATACGTTTTTGGGAGTTTTGTAACTCAATATTCCCAGCCAAAATTATGAAGAAAAAAAAAATTGAATCCTGCAGAAGTTTTACCTGAGGCGTAAACCTGTGCTGCACTATATAATCATGGATATGCGTCTGTCTCTGAAGCAATACCATAGAAGGATCCTATTTCATGCACTACATTAAAAGGTGTACAAAGACTATATAAATCATGACATTAAAATGTTTCCTAGAATTCAATTCTTCCAGACTGTCATGGGCAAGATAGATCGAAACACAGACAACAACCAACACGTCAATGAATGGATTGATTTAATAAGTGCTGATAAATACTTCTGAAAGGGAACGATGGGTTCGAGTACCAGCACAGCCCTGTTAACCAGGTCAATGGTGAGTGGAATGGTCTGTTTACTACACTGCTGGTCCATATATACAGAGTGTAGGAGTAAATATCTTGAGCAACCCTTTACTATTTACACCACCTGCTCCCTGTTATTATTACCCTAACCCCAGCCCTAATCATAGCCTTAATCATTACAACCCATTACCTTTGAGACGCAAGACTACTTACAGTGGTGTAAAACAAGGGAAGCGTTGCTATATTTTCTTCCCAAACGTTTTAATTGCAACTTTTTTGAAAGCAAAGCAATATTCTGAGAAGTATTTCTTTTTTGAACTTTAATATTAAAAAGTCAGCTTGTGCAGCTGGAATCCTTGCGCAGCCCTGTCCGATCGTGGTGTTCTCTGCGTTTCCTTGCGATTGGCATTGCGGGGTTGAATCGATTGCGTCCCCTCCCAGCCCTTCATGTTTCAGGAGTTTGGAATGCGCCAATCCCTGCCCTCTCCTCTGACTCTTACCTGAGTTTCTGTGAGGCACAGCCCGTTGGCCAGCTGCTTCCTCTCGGCTCCCACCACATAGTGGTTCTTGTCGAAGGCGCGCTCCAGCCGCAGCAGCTGCGAGGGGGAGAAGGCGGTGCGAATGCGCTTGGGCTTGCGGGAGAACGGGCCATGCAGGAGCAGGCTGTCAGGGCTGCTGTCCTCACCTGAGGGAGGGGGAGACAACACCAGCATCAGAACACGAGGAAACATGAGGCTGGATCATCTGCATTCAGTGTCAGCAGCATGGCTTGGTAACCCCTTCCATACCCTCAACACCCTCTCTCTCTATCTCTCTCTCTCTCTCTCTCTAAAGAAGTGTCTCCTACTCTCTGTCCTGTCTGTCTCCTCTTAATTTCCTCTGGTCCTGGTTTCCGTGCTGCGCTTGGAAGTATTTGTCAGGGTTCATTTTGTTAGCTCCTGCTGTATAAAGACACCCCCAGTGGCAGCTCTGACTAGATCATTGATTTCAAAAGCAGAGGGTGATTAAACCCACAGGTACTGTTCATTGAGTTTAACGTATGAGCGTGCTTGCTAATTCTGGTCCACCCCACTGCGGCTGCCAAACACATTCCTAGTACTGTGTCTTAAATGTGCTACCGGTAAAAGGTTCTGTCAACAGTGAACGAAACAGAAACAAAAGTCATGACAACAAAATAGATATCAAAAATAGACAGTAAAAGCACTGACTCCAGCCAAGAGCTGGTAGGATCTGTTTTCAAGGATATCGTTTTTGTCAGCAGCACTGGAAGCAGTTGATCTGAACAGAACTGGCTGCCGTTTCCTCATTTAGGACCACCCACGTGAACCCTAACCGCAGTCTGGATGTACAGTATTTAACTACATCACTGTAACTGGAGCTATGTAGGGGATACCCACAGTGTGGGATGAGAACTCCACACTCATCTCTCACAGTCTTCATCTGTTTCCAGCAGCAGAAAGCAAAGGAAGAACACTCCTCTCCTGCTTGCATGTTGCACACAGCTGACCACTTACAAGTAAAACTAACAGAGGTTTAGGAATTCATGCAAAAGAACCATTTTTACTAATAACCGATGATGGCACTGACGGCCAAAACATCAATCAATCAATCAAGCTGGAGCTGGGTGTCATCAGCATAGGAGTGAAACATGAGGCTGTGTTGGCGGATGAGGTGACCCAAGGGAAGCATGTAGATATTGAAGAGAAGGGGCCCAAGAAACATGTGTCTGCTGTGTTCTAGTTTGGATGATTTGCAGCGATGAACTTCCAGCACTGCATCCCTGTCTGTTTAATCGTCAAGTATGGAGGCCCTGCAGTGGAATCTGCAGCTCCCAGTCAAAGTGAATAGAACTCAATGGAATCAGAACACACTTTTAGACACTTTTCTAAATGGATCTCTCTCTCTCTCTCTCTCTCTGCTGACCTTCGGTGCCTTCTGTAGACTGTACTTCAGACTGCTGTTATAATGATCCCATCGTCTACAATAATGAATATAACAACTCCCAAGTCAGTCATTCTGGGGGAGTGTTTTATTATCTATTAGCAGCCTGCTGTTTCTGTACACATGGTTCATGGAACACAGGAACTCTTTATAACCAGAGAGGGCTTTGCAGGAATGAAGGGTGCAAAGGTGCAGTGACTCATCTCTACGCCATCAGGAGGGCGGTAACACTGACGGGAAAGCAAGCGCTGTAGTTAACATGGCATCTGCCAGCTCTCCAGGGAGGGCAGGTTTTTAACAGCCTTGCGATGCTAAAGTGACAGCAAAGAAAACACTCTTTCAACCAGGTGAATCTATCATCATTTAACAACTGCAAGAGATCATCAATCTGCCCTGCTAGAGATCATCAGTCTGCCCTCACATAACAACTGCTGCAGAGATCATGTGAGAGTGGCATGTGTAGGCAGGTAGTCTGTGGTCCCGTGAAGGGATACCGTTGACGGTTCCTCTTGCACATGGCTCGGTGTATTATAATTTAATACAAACCACAGGGTGATGGCCTGAACTTGGCAAATGAGAAGGTCACACACTGATTTCCATTCAAAAGTCATTTCTATTTCGGTCTGGCGAGGCCTCGTAAGGAAATGAACTAAGCTGGAAAAAATGCAAAGCTGATTGTCGTTTTCAGGCGCTCTTAAAGCAATTAATCAAATCTGAGTATTGTCTGTTTGTGTTTCGCAACGATGTCATAAAGGGTAATATTAAAATGACGGCCTTCTATGCTTTCAATGTTTTTTGAGCTTCGTCCATCCAAGCACAACATCTGCCACGCCAGGAGCAGGATCCACATACCGTTTATTAAAATCAATGCGTAAAAACAGAAAGATTTTACATAAGCAAATGTGGCTGTACAGCCTGAGCCCGCCGTGCGTGTGGAGTGTGCCAACATGAAAGGAGCGTAGAAAAACAAAAGCCATTTTTAAACGCCGCTAAACAAAACAAGGACCGGGTGAAAGGGAGGGGGGTTGCATGACTAGAAAACAGGCACAGCTGCAGAATAAACACCTTGCTGTACCAGAGAAGCCACTGAGCGCGTGCATCTCGTTTTGTTTAATGGATTCAGGTCAAAAAGTGATCAGGCCTAATGGCTTAGTTATTATGTCGGGCCAAGACTATTAAATGCAGGTGGCACGAGCGACACAGGTACTAGTATTGGTGATACACAAAGTGCCTGCCATACTGAAGCTGCTCCAGAGTGTGCCTGCTGGACACGGGGCTTTCAAATCCTCTGCACCCACTTTTTCTTTTTTTCATGATCTTCGCTTGGATGCCGATGAAGTTGCACGCTGCTGAGTGCTTTGTGATGTTTCAGGGGTTGTTCAGAAGGTTTGGGGTGCAGACAGAGCTGCTGTTGGCCCGTCAGGGTTGTGAGATCGAGGCGTGTTCCTTGGTGTTGAGCACTTAGCAGCTCATTTTTTTCACACCATGCCCGGCTCTTTAACCTTTTTCTTCGATCAGAAATGATGACTTTCAGAAGTTGGACTGCTCTACGGCTTCATAATGGCAGGCGAATGAAACAGACACGTTTATAGATTTTAACAACAGCCTCCCCCTCCCCCCAAAACCCTGACTCTGCCTTTTAACAGATAATCATATGCTGACACACATTGGTGTGACTTCCTGTGTTATGCTTTTTATTAAAAAACAGGCTTATGCTTTACAGGATTTTGCATGGTTTACCATGCTCTAAGGCTACCTTTCTCTAATTAAGCTTTATTCTAATGCTTTTACCGAGGTATACTGGAGTACAGGTATCAGGGATTTGTGTCATCACTCTGTGTTGTGACAAGGACATCGATAAGATAAGAAAGGCACTGTTTCCAAAGACCAGGAAGGTCATTAAGAATCCAAACCAACCTACGCTTCTGTCTTTTGTGCAGCAGTGTACAGTGTTTTACTGTCTCAAAAACCACATAAGCCAGCCCATGTTACTGTAGTTCACTCCTGAGTAAAGACATGGTATCTGTCACACATACTTTCCACAATGTTTTATGGCTGGTCTGCTCTATTTAGACACCTTACAGCGTTACCTGCCTTTGCCAGAAATAGCAGATGTTTTGTTTTGGCATAAAAAGGAATGCAGTTTTGCTTCTCTGGAGTGATGTACAGTAGGGGTAGGGGTAGGGTTAGGGTTTTGATCCCACAGAAGACAAATGACAGTGGTTCAGTTGAAGGGATAGAATGTAAACGATCCTGTGGGTCAGATCCAACTGCTTGAAACTGAAGCAATCAGCAAAGCCTTGCAATCGAAGCCGTTGATTACAATCCAGAAAGAAATACCGGCAAAAACTCTGCACGTTTCAGCTGGATGCTTGTTTTCATTTTTAAAAAGGGGCAGCGTAAGAAATAGGCCTCAAAACCCAATGTACATTTTGTCACAAAATCGTTTTGTAAATGGAGTCAAAGTTTCAACCCACCAGCACTTTTACTCGTCCTATTTGAACATTTCTTTATAACGTTTGTTTGTTGGTTTGTTTTTTTTGCTGCTTTTGAAAAATCCTTTTGAATATGCATTGGGAGGATTGTTGACTATTTAAAGTTTTGGTTGCATTGTGGTTACAAGAGAAACCACAGACAGTACAGTGTGTGAGTGCAGGGTACAGCAATGTCCTGCAGTCTTGTCTTGTGCGTTTAGTCCATGTCAAACTGGTGAGGCCGGAGACGAGCACATCCAAATTTCCTCTTTTCTGAGGCTATACCACAGCTGCAATGCAATTATGAACTGGAACTGCAGTACAGGCATTACGCAGCCGAACTGCAGCTACATGCAGCATACACGGCACTTTGTGCATCCATTCATGTGCTTTCTCTGCATCAAGCTGCCGTTTGTTTTTCACCTGCCCTCTGCCTCACCTGGGGCACCGCCCCACCTCCAGATCTCCACTGGGGATCGGAGAAGCACAATGTCCCTCCAGACCCTGCCCAGCAGTGGCTGTACACCCTTCCGAACAGTAGGGAGGATCCCCAGGGGGGGGGCAGCGAGCAGACAGATGCCAGGATATCCTTGGGGTAGACGCCCTGCCTGCATGGCTGTGAAACTGGTGAAGCACAGATGGCATCCTGAATGGGGCTGCTGCTGTGTGCCATGACTGAAGCTTGAGACGATTGGTGTAACCAGCCTGCATCTAGGTGGAGAGGAGGTGGAAAGGGGGTACAGTGCCTTGGGGGGATTAGGGAATCTTTCAGTAGAAGAGTGCATTGTGATATCGCGTTTCAAAGCAACCTGGTTGTGAGTTTACACTTCAATAGTGCAGAAGTGTGCAGAGCGTGCATGTCCGCACACAATGCCCCCAGGACTGAGGAAGTGTGAGCAGACAGGTGGCATTTCTGTTCAAGGCCGTTAAAATAAAACTTACATGCCTGACAATAACAAAGAGTGGTAGTACAGACAGCCTGTCCCGGTATTGTGAACATTGTAATTTCTATTAATAACAATGTAATTACTGTGTATGACAAATTAATTAATATATATGTGAACAAGGTTCAGATAAGCAGACTAGCCCCCTAATCTTATCCATGAAGTGGATTTCAAAGTGGCAGCCCTCGAATGAAAGTCCAGGAGGCTTTATAACAGTTGCATGGAAAGTAGTTGCTGCAGATTGGTTGCCAGGTTGTGAATTTGAACATTTGAAAGATGAGTACAATAGCTGTATTTGCACTCGAGCCTCTACGACACTGATGCTGTCTGTTTTCACGGTGGTTTAAGAGATCCACGGGTTCCAGGGTAATTCAGTAAGTGCTTTCGTTATTAAAGAAACCGCCAAGCAGCAAGCAGGCTGATCACAGCTCATGACACTCACGCCAGGTACTCCTCTCCCTCTATCCCCCAGGCAGTATTTAGGCTTGTCTAAACACTATTTTTACAGTTATTGGACACCATTAGTAAGTAGATGTCTTCTGTCAGTAAACAATGGGGCTTTATCTTCCCCCCGGATCTGAGTAACAACTTCCAGCAATTAGCTCAGCGAAGCCCCCCAGGACTCTGGCTTAGCCCACTCTAGAGCACCTGACAGCTCCGAGGCTGACCCACTAGCAGGGAGCCAACCAGCTGACAAGCGTTCCTTCCTCCTGTTAGTCACTGGGATCACCCATCCTGAGCACTGCTGCGGAGTCTGGAACACAACCAGACTCCTGTTAGTCACTGGGATCACCCATCCTGAGCACTGCTGCGGAGTCTGGAACACAACCAGACTCCTGTTAGTCACTGGGATCACCCATCCTGAGCACTGCAGCGGAGTCTGGAACACAACCAGACTCCTGTTAGTCACTGGGATCACCCATCCTGAGCACTGCTGCGGAGTCTGGAACACAACCAGACTCCTGTTAGTCACTGGGATCACCCATCCTGAGCACTGCTGCGGAGTCTGGAACACAACCAGACTCCTGTTAGTCACTGGGATCACCCATCCTGAGCACTGCCGCGGAGTCTGGAACACAACCAGACTCCTGTTAGTCACTGGGATCACCCATCCTGAGCACTGCCGCGGAGTCTGGAACACAATCAAGCATGAGGAGAACCCAACCAAACACTTCCGGGGAGTTTCAGTGTATGTTGTTCAAAATGCTGCAGGACGCACTTCTTTAATTGTTTAGGAATTGTTTACACTTGTTGGATCTCTCTAATGTACGAACAAATGATCAAACATGATGTTTTATATGGAAGGTGTGTGTTTTATATAGAGGATGTGTGTTTTATATAGAGGATGTGTGTTTTATATAGAGGATGTGTGTTTTATATAGAGGATGTGTGTTTTATATAGAGGATGTGTGTTTTATATAGAGGATGTGTGTTTTATATAGAGGATGTGTGTTTTATATAGAGGATGTGTGTTTTATATAGAGGATGTGATGTTTTATATAGAGGATGTGTGTTTTATATAGAGGATGTGTGTTTTATATAGAGGATGTGTGTTTTATATAGAGGATGTGTGTTTTATATAGAGGATGTGTGTTTTATATAGAGGATGTGTGTTTTATATAGGAGATGTGTGTTTTATATAGATGTGTGTTTTATATAGAGGATGTGTGTTTTATATAGAGGATGTGTGTTTTATATAGGAGATGTGTGTTTTATATAGAGGATGTGTGTTTTATATAGAGGATGTGTGTTTTATATAGAGGATGTGTGTTTTATATAGAGGATGTGTGTTTTATATAGAGGATGTGATGTTTTATATAGAGGATGTGTGTTTTATATAGAGGATGTGTGTTTTATATAGGAGATGTGTGTTTTATATAGATGTGTGTTTTATATAGAGGATGTGTGTTTTATATAGAGGATGTGTGTTTTATATAGAGGATGTGTGTTTTATATAGAGGATGTGTGTTTTATATAGAGGATGTGTGTTTTATATAGAGGATGTGTATTTTATATAGATGTGATGTTTTATATAGAGGATGTGTGTTTTATATAGAGGATGTGTGTTTTATATAGAGGATGTGTGTTTTATATAGAGGATGTGTATTTTATATAGAAGATGTGTGTTTTATATAGAGGATGTGTGTTTTATATAGAAGATGTGTGTTTTATATAGAGGATGTGTGTTTTATATAGAGGATGTGTGTTTTATATAGAGGATGTGTGTTTTATATAGAGGATGTGTGTTTTATATAGAGGATGTGTGTTTTATATAGAGGATGTGTGTTTTATATAGAGGATGTGTGTTTTATATAGAGGATGTGTGTTTTATATAGAAGATGTGTGTTTTATATAGAGGATGTGTGTTTTATATAGGAGATGTGTGTTTTATATAGATGTGTGTTTTATATAGAGGATGTGTGTTTTATATAGAGGATGTGTGTTTTATATAGAGGATGTGTGTTTTATATAGAGGATGTGATGTTTTATATAGAGGATGTGTGTTTTATATAGAGGATGTGTGTTTTATATAGAGGATGTGTGTTTTATATAGAGGATGTGTGTTTTATATAGAGGATGTGTGTTTTATATAGAGGATGTGTGTTTTATATAGAGGATGTGTGTTTTATATAGAGGATGTGTGTTTTATATAGAGGATGTGATGTTTTATATAGAGGATGTGTGTTTTATATAGAGGATGTGATGTTTTATATAGAGGATGTGTGTTTTATATAGAGGATGTGTGTTTTATATAGAGGATGTGTGTTTTATATAGAGGATGTGTGTTTTATATAGAGGATGTGTGTTTTATATAGGAGATGTGTGTTTTATATAGATGTGTGTTTTATATAGAGGATGTGTGTTTTATATAGAGGATGTGTGTTTTATATAGGAGATGTGTGTTTTATATAGAGGATGTGTGTTTTATATAGAGGATGTGTGTTTTATATAGAGGATGTGTGTTTTATATAGAGGATGTGTGTTTTATATAGAGGATGTGATGTTTTATATAGAGGATGTGTGTTTTATATAGAGGATGTGTGTTTTATATAGGAGATGTGTGTTTTATATAGATGTGTGTTTTATATAGAGGATGTGTGTTTTATATAGAGGATGTGTGTTTTATATAGAGGATGTGTGTTTTATATAGAGGATGTGTGTTTTATATAGAGGATGTGTGTTTTATATAGAGGATGTGTATTTTATATAGATGTGATGTTTTATATAGAGGATGTGTGTTTTATATAGAGGATGTGTGTTTTATATAGAGGATGTGTGTTTTATATAGAGGATGTGTATTTTATATAGATGTGATGTTTTATATAGAGGATGTGTGTTTTATATAGAGGATGTGTGTTTTATATAGAGGATGTGTGTTTTATATAGAAGATGTGTGTTTTGTATAGATGTGATGTTTTATATAGAAGATGTGTGCTTTATATAGAGGATGTGTGTTTTATATAGAGGATGTGTGTTTTATATAGATGTGATGTTTTATATAGAAGATGTGTGCTTTATATAGAGGATGTGTGTTTTATATAGAGGATGTGTGTTTTATATAGAGGATGTGTGCTTTATATAGAGGATGTGTGTTTTATATAGAAGATGTGTGTTTTATATAGAGGATGTGTGTTTTATATAGAGGATGTGTGTTTTATATAGAGGATGTGTGTTTTATATAGAGGATGTGTGTTTTATATAGAGGATGTGTGTTTTATATAGAGGATGTGTGTTTTATATAGAGGATGTGTGTTTTATATAGATGTGATGTTTTATATAGAAGATGTGTGCTTTATATAGAGGATGTGTGTTTTATATAGAGGATGTGTGTTTTATATAGAGGATGTGTGTTTTATATAGAAGATGTGTGTTTTATATAGAGGATGTGTGTTTTATATAGAGGATGTGTGTTTTATATAGAGGATGTGTGTTTTATATAGAGGATGTGTGTTTTATATAGAGGATGTGTGTTTTATATAGAGGATGTGTGTTTTATATAGAGGATGTGTGTTTTATATAGAAGATGTGTGTTTTATATAGAGGATGTGTGTTTTATATAGAGGATGTGTGTTTTATATAGAGGATGTGTGTTTTATATAGAGGATGTGTGTTTTATATAGAGGATGTGTGTTTTATATAGAGGATGTGTGTTTTATATAGAAGATGTGTGTTTTATATAGAGGATGTGTGTTTTATATAGAAGATGTGTGTTTTATATAGAGGATGTGTGTTTTATATAGAGGATGTGTGTTTTATATAGAGGATGTGTGTTTTATATAGAGGATGTGTGTTTTATATAGAAGATGTGTGTTTTATATAGAAGATGTGTGTTTTATATAGAGGATGTGTGTTTTATATAGAGGATGTGTGTTTTATATAGAGGATGTGTGTTTTATATAGAAGGTGTGTGTTTTATATAGAAGATGTGTGTTTTGTATAGGAGATGTGTGTTTTATATAGAGGATGTGTGTTTTATATAGAGGATGTGTGTTTTATATAGAGGATGTGTGTTTTATATAGAGGATGTGTGTTTTATATAGAGGATGTGTGTTTTATATAGGAGATGTGTGTTTTATATAGAGGATGTGTGTTTTATATAGAGGATGTGTGTTTTATATAGAGGATGTGTGTTTTATATAGGAGATGTGTGTTTTATATAGAGGATGTGTGTTTTATATAGAGGATGTGTGTTTTATATAGAGGATGTGTGTTTTATATAGAGGATGTGTGTTTTATATAGAGGATGTGTGTTTTATATAGAGGATGTGTGTTTTATATAGAGGATGTGTGTTTTATATAGAGGATGTGTGTTTTATATAGAGGATGTGTGTTTTATATAGAGGATGTGTGTTTTGTATAGGAGATGTGTGTTTTATATAGAGGATGTGTGTTTTATATAGAGGATGTGTGTTTTATATAGAGGATGTGTGTTTTATATAGAGGATGTGTGTTTTATATAGAAGATGTGTGTTTTATATAGAGGATGTGTGTTTTATATAGGAGATGTGTGTTTTATATAGAGGATGTGTGTTTTGTATAGAGGATGTGTGTTTTATATATATGAAGTTGGTTAAGCAGCAGGACTGGGTGTACAGTATGACTGGGAGACTGAATCAGAGTGTGGATTGTCGTTGCACAAGATGCAAATACTTTCTTATCTATTGTCTATACTTCGAGGCATTGCTTGTTTTAGTAGGGTGGTTAAAGTTCCAGCTCACAATCTACACTGTAAATTAACACAGGAGCTGACTGAACACGAAACACGTCATTAATAAGCTGATCAAGAACTTGTCAAGTACTCTGAAAAGTTCCGGGTGATCAGCAGTACCCAGCCACATCTGCACTGCATCCATTGAAATGATGCACAATTCATTTAAACACTGCAGGCCTACTTTTACTGCAAACCATTTTTCAAGGGGCTAGCAAAAAAACAAGAAGAACAATGAATTAACAAAATCTTAATTAAAGGTGCATTTGAAATGTGTACTTTAGTTAATGAATAGTGTAATTTCCTAGTTTTAGGTGGAACCAAAGTCGCTTGAGATTCACAAATTACATAATTATATATTATGCCTTTGTCACAATTTTTTTTTAAATGTTTTTTAATTGCACAGAGGATAGTGTTGGATTTGTTGCCTGAGGGGGGAAGTCATGCTGCTGCACTGGTTTCCAGACAAATATTAAATCAAACATGTGACAAAGTCTACCACCTTGTCCTGGCAGCAAACATTTCACATCCCTGTCGATCAGCTACATCTGTGCTGTACTGAGGGAAGCTCAAACTAGGTCAGACCTAATCCCTTCCACACACACACACACACACACATGCACGCACGCACACACGCAGGCACACACAAACACACACACATGCATGCACACACATGCACATGAAACCGAGTCTCCTAAAACCAAGTTCCAAGCCACAAAGTGGCTCCATGTTCGCACAGCCTCACACAAACATCATCATCATCATAGCACCTAAACTGTGCCATTGATCATATATATATATATATATATATATATATATATATATATATATATATATATATATATATATATATATATATATATATATATATATTCTCGTTCACGTTCTAAGGCTCTATACAGTTTACTTTAAATACTGTAGCTATAGAGAAATCACAGATAAATATGCCTACAAACAGATTAATCTGATTTAATAATTAAATAAAGGAGCGCTTAAGGTCTGGGACTGCGTATCTCATTTCTGAGAAGTATCGAGTATCGCAGAAATACCCAGGTGCTTTTCAGCTACCTTTTTGCAACAGCATTAAAGGAAAATAAATAAATACCTACAGTTTGCTCTGGAATAAAACTACCTAGACATTTTTGAAGAGTGTATTTGTAAAACTGTTGCATTTTCCTCTTCGTTTACCACAGTTTTTATTACTTTCAGAACATTTTGGAACAGGTTAAAAGTTTTGCACTTGGCAGCAGTTTGGGAGCCCCTGTGCAGTGTTATAAAAACATCTTGGTCCAGATTTAAGATTGGAAGCTGTTCTCAAAAACTCTTTTGGCCTAGGCTACTACAGCCACTGCTTTTTGCTTCTTTATTTTCATAAACAATCTGTTGATAACACTATTCAGTAACTAAAGTGCGCATTTTAAAATGCCACTTTAATTAAGGTTTTAGAAAAACAAATACGCTTTGTAGCACAAGTGAGCCTGCAGTTGTTTAAAATACAACAAGATTAATAACACAAATTGCACATTCTAGGGCCCATAGTCCTAATAATTCAGTGCATGCAATCATAAAGGCGTTAGACTTGCGTGCTCATGACTTCCGAATACAATTGTAGTCTATTCTTATCGCGGCTAGTTGAGAGTATTTCACTTGAAATTCCTTCATTTCAAAAGGCTATTGTTACAGGCCATTCGTGTGACAGATTTTACAATTCCAACTGGCTCCCTAAAGAAATGGCAAACTAAATGGCCATTCATATTTCAAATGAACAAATGTATTGAAACCCGAGAACGCTCGTCTGATTTAGGCTTACAGTTCCACTCGACTGTAAATTTGTTGTGCAATCTCTCATTACACACCAAAAAAAAAACACCTTGCATACACCATTTACAAGTTTTGTACAGTTTTTTTTTACCCTGACATGCTTTATTTTTTTTTCAGTCAACTTTTTTCGTTATATTTTGAATTAGCTTTTAGTTTAAATTTGGTGTCAACACTTCAGACAAAACGGTAAACAAATAATGTTCGTTTTAAGTGTAAAAAGGCTGGTATATGTTGCTGAACAGGCTATGCGATAAAGAAAACTGTTTTTTATTTATTGTTTTACATGTGCTTTACAATAAAAACACTGCACAGTTATTTAACAAAAATATATCGAACTATAGTGATCTCCTGGAAATCAAAAACCTTTGAATAAAATATTCACATGTTATGTATATTGCTTATGTAGGTCTACATTTACATCTGAAATATATTCCTTGCTGAGGGAGCCATATAAGGAACAGTTAATAGAAAAATAAATATTAAAAAATCGCTTGAATGATCTGCTGCGGCATGGTTCGACACAAAGTCTTGTTATGTATGGAAAAACATTTGATGCAAGACAGGAACCAATTATTTTATCGTCGGAATTGTATTCGGATGGTTTATCTGGGGGTAAGGGGGTGGTTTGTACAAACTGCTTGTGCAATACTAAATAGCAGAGCCCCGAGGAATGGCAGTGTAGCTTTCAACCTTAAAAATATCAATATTGTCGACATTACTCTACCTGGCACTCTCCACAAGATCTCTGAAAGGACCAATTAAACCACACAGTGAAACACAGCTTCACCATATCTGTCTGTCTGTCTGTCTATCTAGTGTCAGGATGAAAGAAGTTCAGAAATGAGTGATATTGTGATTCTCTTTACGGAACTCAGCGCTCGGGTATCGGCTATTACTATATTATTTACTTCCGTTGTGTTGTTTTTTTCTCTTGTATTATCAGCTCTTAACTTGCTTTTAATATTTAGTATTGAAATACAGCGCTGGCGGTGACGTTACTGTATTAATGTTGATATAAAATGTTGCTTTTTAATGCAGAGAAAAGCTGTTATATACCAGTATTTTTGAAAAGGCATTCGACATTATTATGGGATATTTATATATTTATTTTAACTTTGAGAAAGCTCGTGTTTAAAATGATGCATGATGGTCACTGTACACGTGACAGTGGGTACTAAGGCTAAACCCGATGTTTAATAGATGACTGCATCAATAACTAAAGTAAGAATAATGTATGTCAATGACTGTTATTACAACACATTATTGCAAAACTGTGCACCATGAGCAAATATTTACTTATCGTAGGCCTACATAGTCCCTAATTAAATAACGCAAATACTTTAATGGTCTCGCACACAATAAGGGCTCTAGCTTAACACACCCAGTACTGTTTGTTTTGTGTGTTTAATTCATACTAAGCCATAAAAAAAAAAAAAAAAAAACATTTACAATGTTCAAACCGCAAACTGAGCAAGCCTTTCAAATATGTGATCTGTGTCTGCTCGTTTTACATATTCATTCTACAACAAAACGGACTGCAAATGTAGGACTACGACCTATAATAATAATAATAATAATAATAATAATAATAATAATAATAATAATAATGTCTTAATATATTGCGGATGAGTTTAGTGCCGCAAATATGTTTTTAAACTACAGTAATATGGATTGTCTTTAATATTTAATAAGTCGCAGCCCATTGAAGTTTTTTTTTTTTTTTTTAATGATATTACTATTTTACTATTCATTTTAAGGTCAGATGCATAATTATTTAATGATCAAATAAACAACAGCAAAAGATCACACGTTATCACAATAGCCTAAATCATTGTGCCGTCCTCAATATGTAGGACTACAGAACAAATCCTTGTGAATCAAATACCGATAAAAACCGGGCCACTTGTGGCTAATCGCAAGGTCAGTGTTAAACGATGCTGGAACTGTTCAGGCGTGTGTATTTTGTGAAGCTATTCAAACTATACATTACAAAGCCTTTGTTTATATAACGTGTTAAATAAACAGGTTTCTTTCTTCCGGTTTAAATTGTGCATGGGTACCTGTAAAATGTAACCTCGCGGATTATACAGCATAACTGAAAGTACACAGAATTGTTTTTTACACAAATAAAATAAAAACCAATACAAAACTGAGCTATACTTGCCTTGGAATCGGTGTCCTAAGTATCTGTTTCGGAGGACCCATGGATAGTAATTCAAAGCCTCCCTTTGGTGTGGGTTAAAGAACGGCTGAGAAGACAACTGGAGCGGGTGCAGGGAGAGAGCGGGGTTCGCGGAGTGAGAACACGGCTCTGGGAACATCAGGTCCGGGCTGCTGTACAGGGTCCTGCCGGTGCTCTGGAAGCAGCTCCCAAAGGGAGGAGGGTGGACTGACTCGGTGAACCTTAAAGCCGTAGGTCTCACTGGCTCGTCCACTGCCGATGAATTCGTTTCTTTGCCAACCAGGGACTCAATGGTAAAACATTTCTTACTTGTGTGTTGCAACATGGTCTACAATAAATAACAATAATAATACAAATACAATTTTAAAAAAAACAGATGTAGGACAAGCTGCGAAAATAAATCGAAAGATTAATGAAACGCCTCTCTCTCTCTATTAGCCTTTATATATTTCAAAGAAGAAAACCGGACAGCTGTTCTTAAAATCCACACGTTATATTAATCCACGGATCAATCCATATTTTGCAGGCGCTTCCTTGAGATTTAAAACTCGTATGGGAACTTCCTGTAAGATGAGTTCTGGTTGAGAAGAACGAGCAGTTGTTGACACAGTTCGCAGTTTTTTTTTTGGTTTTGTTTTTTTAGTGGCACAAGCAAGTCTTACAGCTTTGTAGCGTTAATCAAGGACAGTGCTCATCTCTCTCTCTTTCACTCTGTGTGTTTTGTGAAGTGGCTCTTTAAAGATGTTTTAACTCTGCTGTGGAATCCTGTCTGGTCTTTTTTTGACAGCGCTGATGTACCTTCAAGCTCTCCAGAGAAACATTTTTTGCACGCTCAAAAAAAAAAAAAGCAGTTGGGGATCAGCTTCCCTTTGATATAAAGTCCTGTCACTCAATTAACCCAATACCTGCCCCCTGGCTCCTGGGGAGTGAGGTGTGGTGAGCATGCGCACATGAAGCCACGGGGGGCTACTAGAAATCATTGTTGTATAGTCTGCGTATTTATTTTCTTTTATTTATTGATGTATTTAAGAAAATTAGCAAATGCATATTACTACTACTACTACTACTACTACTACTAATAATAATAATAATAATTAGTAGTCGTCTTATTTAAACATCGGCTATGGGGCTTCACCAGCTTTCAAATATCAGCTAGAAACAGATTTTATTAAGCATCGTCAAATAGAGCGTGTTTAACTAGATTTAACCAAACCCCGGTTTAAAAAGGACTGTTAATTAAATACTCATTTGTAAAAAAAAAATGAACCAAAAGAAACGAGGCAGAGCGCTCCATTTAGAGCCGACCTGAGAGTCGATAAAGGCAGCAGTGCTTAGATATCCAAACCAGAACGAGAACTCACAATGCCGTGCGTAAAAATCCACGAAGGAACGAAGGAACAGGTTGATAGGTATGATGAGGCTTTACAGCTATAGAGATGTTTCGTAATGTATTTCTCCAATCGGTATTTTATCAGTGCGTGAAAAATAGGTCATGGATATTTTGATATTGAGTTCTGCTTCTGGTATCTATCTATATGTCAATCTATCTATCTATCTATCTATCTATCTATCTATCTATCTATCTATCTATCTATCTATCTATCTCAAACATGACATCGCATTTGTTTCTGTAAGTGCAGGAGTAAACTAGTGTAATTTTTCTTGTATTGATTGATGTATGAATAGAGAAAGGAAAGGTAATGTACACCCTATGCGTAATAGCTGCACTATACTGTAAAGCATGCATTCACAAGTACATGATGGAAATGTCGCGTATCAAGATTATGAACACTTCTCAGTATTTATTTACAGCGTCATTGTAATGCTGACAATGCTTGCGTGTAAGCATGTGTTTAAAGCAGCATATGATTTTACAATGTATAGCACCGGTTTAATTACTGTATCTGTTTAATGCCCGGGTTCTGTACTCGAGTTTAATGAAAAACTATTAAACATACAAAGAGAGCTGAATATAATCGTTTAAAAAACAAAACTTGCCTTGGTTTCTCTGAAAGTATAGCCCTGGTATGTCACAATGTGCAATTACACTAACAACACAATCAAGGAACAATGACTAGTAAATGTCACGCGGAACAGTGACGCTGATGTGTCTGTAAAAAAACCCAGATAGAACTAACTCCTTATGAACTATTATTATTATTATTATTATTATTATTATTATTATTATTATTATTATTATTATTATTATTGAGGAGCAGTCGTAGTAGTCGAGGTAGTACAAATGTCGCTATTATAATTTATTCAAATAATCTCTTATTTTACAAATGAAATGGATGCAACAGTGACGTTTGTTTTTGGTTGTTTTCATTTTTATTAGTGCTAGTTTCAAACAATGCCGTGCTTTTTAAAAGACGTGTGAGTAACTATTTATATGGGCTATTTATTTAATGTTTAGATTTATTAACTTAAAGTGTGCAATCGCAGGAGTTTAATTATTGCTAGCCCTCTCGGAACAACCCGGGTTTAAAACTGTTTTTCTTTTTTCTTTCTGTTTTGAAGTTCTTACATGAATGACTGCTCTCAGAGTCACACACAGAACCATAACATTTCCATTATCATCGTGTGCTTTTCTAACTGGTTAATAATATGCTTTATTTGTTTATCATAAATGCAGCTAATACTACTACTACTACTACTACTACTAATAATAATAATAATAATGTTTCCGTTCAAGAGAGAGAGAGAGAGAGAGAGAGAGAGAGAGAGAGAGAGAGAGAGAGAGAGAGTACCATACAAAAACATACCCGAGCAGAACGTGTTGTCATGAGCTATGCGTGTAGCAGCATTTGGCAAGAGATTTGACGAAGTAATTACACATTTCACTGGTGAGAAAGCAGACCGCAGAATATCCGGCATTATAAAACTGCGTATTTGCATGTTGAGAACTACACTATGTGATGCCTAGTGGGAATAACTGTAAATTCGTGTATCAACAGGTACTTTTATATAACCATCCTTTTAATGGCATCCAACATACATGCTCTTTGTCATACGTTATAGCAGCATGGTGTAATTGCAAACCATTAGTTACCATTCATTTTAAACTCCTTTTAAAGTTTCCACATACTTTATTGGCATGCCAATAATACAATGCATTAGAGATGACAGCAGAAGAGACGTGGAATAAACAGAATGCTATTTGTTTCAGACTCCTCTGTGCCTCTGGCCCTGCACAGGACGCTGTAAACACTGTAGCTATTACTAACACTTTTAAACACATTGGAACCATTCAGACCTGGAAGACTTTGAGTTGCAGCGCATTTCCAATGTGTCTTCTCTCTAATGGCTGTAAGCCCTAGCTTCCTCTCCTTCACTCTATGTATGCGGTTTGGAATCTAGTTGTGGCAGGTTATGTGATTTAGAAACAGCAGCGCTGGCATGTCATGTGTGCAGCTTAATCAACTGTCTCCTCCCTAATTATATACAGTACATGATTAAGATAGATTTAGAGCATGTATTTTGGCAATAGCTGCTTCACGGAGGAGTCTCGGGAGAGGGGAGCTCTCTGTTGGTCTAGTTTGCAAAAATAAAGACCTGCTTGTTAAGAGACAGCACAAAGGTGTCTGAGGATCAGCTGGTTACTTTTTACCTGCTATACTTGATAACCATGGATTTCAAATACTTGGTCATGCCTACTGTTAACATTAGCAAAGTGATCAATTCCTCCCCCTTCCTTGGGTTGTGCAGAAATATATAAGAACATAAGAACATAAGAAAGTTTACAAATTTTGCTTGCTTGCTCGTTTGGTTGTTAGTAGCATATTGATCCCAGGATCTCATCAAGCAGCTTCTTGAAGGATTCCAGGGTGTCAGCTTCACAACATTACTGGGGGTTGGTTCCAACTCTCTGGTCCTTGCTCAGAAAATGTATAGCTTTTCAAATACTAGGTTATAGATTCTTGGTAATCATTTCCAAAGTGATCCTGTACTGAGAATCAAGAGTAACGATGACTCTATCATGTTTCATTTTAATACAATATGCATGAAAGTAAAATAACCCAGAAGACCCTCAGAACAGGTAAAGGGTAAAGTGATAATGCCTTGGTTATAACTTCTTTTCAATGAGTTTGTATAGTAGATGGAGTCCCGCATTCAGACAAGTCAAATACAATTAAAATGATATGCATATACAGTACATATAAATGTATACGCACTTGCATACACACACACGTATAGGAGCAATGATCAGAGGGCTTCAGAGCAAAGGCTTAATCCTTTTGTCAATAACAATCTCCACGATCTCTGAGGGGGAAATATATCACAGCCCCCAAACCCCAGGACAGATGTCCTGCTTTTCATCGCAAACAATCAGGGCTCAGCGCTGCGACAAAAGCACCCCGGCACTGCCTATTGACAGCGAGCTCAGGGGAGACCCATGAGAACCGGACAGGGGAGGCGCCCTACAGAATATGCTAACAGCCCCTCTCCCCTCCCCTCTCGCCCCTGCCAGGATAATTCCCAGGCACATAATTAATAGCTTTCACTTGCAGCTTTTTGCCCCTTTGCCTTTGATTCAAGTTGTTCATTAACATCGATTAATTTTGCCTCTGGCAATGAATCAGACACCGCGGCCTTCTGAAAGGAGGTTTTTAACCGGATGGTTTTTTTTTTTTTTTGTGGGTACTGGAGGTGTGAAGCTGAGTTAGAAGTGATCATTATCCTCCTGCCTGGAACAAGCTAACTGAGGTTAAGTCCTTGCACAAAGGAACCCCTTAATAAGCCAGCGTTAGCTATTTTACTGGTCATGAAAACCGCAGTGAAGGGGATTAGAGGAGCTGGCTGCCATCCTTTCCCGCACATATTAGGGTGCACAAAATGTCCTCAGAATCAAACCAAGCAGAATGCAAGGAACAACAGCATGATGATTCCTGCAATCATTCCCCTTGACTGGTGTCTGGAAATGCAGAAGATAATTAGAGAAGGCAAAAAGAGCAACATACATTGGCAATGGTATATTGCAATAGGCAGCACAGTGTTTGCTCCAAGTACTGGGCACAAAAAGAGAAACTGGGGTAACGGACCCCTTTGCCTCTGAATCCAAACACCCTCCAATATCACTGCTCAATGGTACCCGCACCCCTCCAAACACCCTCCAATATCACTGCTCAATGGTACCCACACCCCTCCAAACACCCTCCAATATCACTGCTCAATGGTACCCGCACCCCTCCAAACACCCTCCAATATCACTGCTCAATGGTACCCACACCCCTCCAAACACTCTCCAATATCACTGCTCAATGGTACCCAGGCCCCTCCAAACACCCTCCAATATCACTGCTCAATGGTACCCACACCCCTCCAAACACCCTCCAATATCACTGCTCAATGGTACCCACACCCCTCCAAACACCCTCCAATATCACTGCTCAATGGTACCCACGCCCCTCCAAACACCCTCCAATATCACTGCTCAGTGGTATCCAGGTCCTTGACCAGAAATTAACAACTCAGACTTTCAATTTAGGGGCTTGTGAAGAAGTTGGTTACTCCAAGTCTGCCTGATCTGGGAATATTCTTTGGACAAAGAGGAAGTGTAGTTTTTTTGTAGATGAGATTTTGCGCCATCTTGTGGAAATGAGGCTCACTTAATTAAAACCTGGATTTGTATGCCTTGCATCATAGACCCAAGTACCTATTAAAAAAAAACACATACTAAAAAAAAAACAGTTTAATGTTATAAAGAAACTCCCAATAAAGTCATGAGAACAAACTTTGCAATACTCTTTCTAATGTGCTGTAACCCTGACTGAACACCATGGAAGAGGCAGTCTTGCTGTGCAGGGCTCTCCTGCAGAAATATGGGTGCAACCAAGACCACAGTGCAGCAGAGGGGCAGTGAATGATCCAGTTACAATGTGTTATGCAGGAGATGTCTCAGTATTAAAAGGTGTTGGGTCTTATTATTAATACATGCAAATGATAAAAGTTGCTAATTATATGTTTTGTTACTGTTTTAATATCGAGCTCCTAATAGACATTTATCTAAAAAGGTCATCACATCTCCCACCCCCAGCCCCTTAGGTTATTAAGAAAAACTTGCTGGGATGAATCCAGCCGAGTCCCACGTTTTAATAAAGGTGCACTGAATGCAGGGAGAAAGAAGGAAGCCAACCAGAAACTAGAGTTAAAACATATGCTCTCCTAAAAAAATATTTACACTAAAGGGAGATATTAACACTGAAACTGTTAATGAGAAATGTGGGATTAATAACGCTAATGACAGAAGATCAAAAACATTAGTCAAATACATCAAAGTGAAGTACCAGCACTGTTTACCTTCAATTAGCTCAGATACTAACAGCCTTGCAACAGCACCTTACAACTGCATCATGTCCTCGTGCTAAGTGTTGACTGATGCATGAAAAAAAAGACTCATTGAGAAGCAGAAACTACTATCGCTTTACAGTATTATTTTTATTTAAATGACGAATTATGTGTCACTTTGCGCGATGTGTTTCTTATTCTCTTTAACCAGCAGGGTGCCGCCCATGAAACTCGCCCGACTCTCTCTGTCAGTGGGTAAGTGTTTCATATGAGTCGTGGAACCCCCAGACAGTAAATACACAACACTCTGGTTCGTAGCGTTGGAATCCAGACGTTGATTAGCAGCTGGATGGCTGTTGTGTTGTATGCGTTGTGCAGTGATGATCATGGGAACTGTAATGCAATCCTTGTAATGGTAATTGAACCTCATTATCAGAAGAGAAGCACATTCAGTTTCGCAATAAATCAATACATAAATAAATAAATAAAGTACGGTTTGTTGTCTGGTATTTATTAGTATCACAGGTCTTCTAAAATATAGCTTTAATTAAAAAAAAAAAAAAACAGTAGCCTACCACCATAATATGGTGTTTATTTTAATTACATTGTTGTTATTATATTGATATTTACACTATACCAGTACCCTATAATTTATTAAATAGCATTGTTATTGAAATTAAAAAATAATACATTATTATTATTATTATTATCATTATTATTATTAATAATAATAAATTAATCATAAGAATAATGTATTTAATTTAAATTCTATAGAAATGACGTGTGCTCAATTGCCACGGTGTCATTTCTAATTCTTATTAATCAATTATAGCGCCTCCCCTGTTCTACATATTCAGTCTGTCTATTTCATATTGTTGAGGGGGAACACTTTCGTCTATTTTTATAATAGACGTGAAACAGGTTACAGAAACGTCTCGTTTGCCATGCCTAGACTACTGTATGCAAGGAAAGGATGTCCTTGTATAACACAGCATGCAAGCAGCAGCGGTCCTCCTTCGTCCTTTAATCTCTACAACACGGCCCGACTGACCCTCTGTAAACAAGCGAGCTGCGTTATTGACCTGTTAATTAGCGTCTGGAGACCAGGGCTTCGGGCCCCACGCGTGTGTATTCGCGTGAGTCTGCATCCACCTGCACACAGTGACTGGCTTCAAAACATAAACATGGCGTGCCCGATTGAACCAGCTATACATTACAAAAAGCGACGCTGCTTGTAAATGGACAAACTAAGGTGCACATCTCGTTTATAAGGGTTCCCCGGTGCATGCGTGCAATTAAAAACAACGTACAGGCAAATACATACAGATCCCTCTAGCAGCACATGGTTAACCTCTAAGTACCTGAGAGTAACTGCTGGAGATGCACAAACACAGTTACCCGATCCATACACAGATTCAAGGAAACCTGCTGTCAAATGCTTGTTTAATGAAAAGGCGAATTTGTTCATCGTTCCCCCAGAACAAAAAAGATATTGACTATAGGTAGGGGTCTACTTAAATCGCGGTAAATTTACGTATTTTTTACGGGTATGTTGCGGAATAAAATTAGGATTTTGCAGACATTTCGCGGACATGTTTAAACATTAAATAAACCTAAGTAGACAGTATTTCAGAACACTATAAAGCCTAAAAATAGTGGTACTTGCTTCCTTACTAAAACAGAGTGCTGGCATTTGTTAAAGGCAAGCATGCAGCATCCCCCTGCAGCTGACTTGCCCATACATTGAGACTGCACGTCTGCATCCACTGAATTGGTTGGAAGTTAAGGCAAAGCTTTGCCAAGTTATACAGATGTGGAAATCGATTAGAAACAGACCAAAAACTCGATTACACAAGGGCATCTGGCATACTTTAATAAAGGGAATGTATGCAGCACGTTCGTTGTCATGTTATTTGTCCCATCCAATAATTCTAAAATTCCAACTGTAAGCAGCAGGTTGAGGCGAGGTGGCTGTGCTGGATCGTTTTAGTACTGATTTAACTTGCAGACAGGAATACTTCTTGTCTGGGCTGACTTTCCAGTTTGGTTTCTGAAAGCTGTTTATTTTACGTTCTGTTCAGCAGCCTCTGTAGTAGCCTTTTGTTTAATGTGTGATTCTGAAGCTAAATAGCAATCGATCGTATTTTCTCCAAATACACATTAAGATATGCAAAACAATTACCTCAGTCTGCATGTAGTTTATTTGGGAAATATATTGAAACGATCATCAGCCGAAATATAGTTTGCTTTCTTTGTCGTCCATTTCTACTATTTTACCTCCAATGCTGAAAACTAGATTTTAGCAACCTAAATCAAAACAATGCAGCACCAACCTTGCCCCGCCTCCTCCTGCACAGTGCAAGAACGCTAACTGCTTTGGAGAATTTATTTTGTAAATGTTACTTGTGGACATTTTTTGTTTGTTTGTTTTTTGCTTAAGTGCAATGCACACGGGACGGCGAAGGAATCAAAAAGTTCTATCTACAGAAGGAAGATGCGTAGTTTGCGTCACTTGCGTTGTGCAGTAGTTCATTTAAACAAGTTTTCTTTTTTCCCCCTCTCCGTACTTGTTTGTATGCATTGGCCCCTAAGAGGTGAATTTCGCGGTGACCCCTCAATTTCACGATTTCCGCGAAATCGCGATTTAGGTAGGTCCCTAACTATTGGACCTTGCACGTGCCAGAATGGAGCTTGCTAATGACAATGTGTTGTTGTGGTTACAGGTCTTGTATTACAGTAGTGTGGCATATAGGCTGTCCTGAATGTATGGCCCCTAACGCTAGCTCTGGTTGTTATTAACTCTAATGCTGCTATGCCCTAAATCAGAGCCCTGCCCCACACGCCCCTCCAGCTGTATGTCATGTCAAGCTCTAGATGATTACACGTCGCCCGAATGTTTGGATGGAAATGCTGGGGGTGAGCCCGAGTGTTGTTAACTCCTCTAATAATTACCCTGTGAATGTGGCCTGTAGCAGGGCTTTTAATAGGCCTCCACACCAGACAGATAAAACAACCCGAGGACTGGCTTGAACGCGCTACACCTGTAAACACTGTCGTCTTTATCAACAGCAGGGGCAGAGCATCTCCCACGGGAAGGGTAAACAACGTTATCAAAGTGGAAATACAAAGACACTCATCTTTACAGCTTTGTTGTTTTCTTTCCCCCTCTTCAAAGGGATTATATTGTTTCAATGAAGTGTTATTATGGAAAGGGTTGTAAACAAACCAGGCCTGGAGCCTTGCACCCTACATTTTCTGCCACAGCTTTGCTAGGCGAGGGAGTGAGCCACGATAGCCTCTAATGAGGTAAAGTAAGAGAACGCTCTGCAGTCATGATGTTTAAATGACTGGATACAAACTCCCTGTGGCAGGTGTCATTACATGCCTGTTTGACTGGAATGATCAGTACTTAGCGGTTTAGGAAACAAGGCCAGTGAAACCCTCAAAAGTAAATCTCTGTTGACAGGCTATATTAAACACCATGCCAGTTTGAAATCCTCTTCATAGAGGCTGAACTGTTGAGCAGCAATTAACCACAACACCTTGGAAATCAAGGACCCCGTTAGACATTGGACCTCAAACAACAAAGACTTGAATTCCCAATGTACACACCGCTTCCCAGTCCTAATTACTGTCCAGTAGGCTGGTAATAGGATACAATATCCCAGGAATGTTGCTTTTAACAATAGACTTTACTCCCGTCTTTAAATGACTTCTGGTATAGAAACAGAAGAGAAACAGTTTGAAAGACAGGAGTTAATTCACTAGATGTCTCAGTATTTACTAAAGGCTGGGGCAAACACTTTGGAATAATGCTTAAAAGATATTGAAATGATTACGGAATGCATAAGCAACTCAGTAATGAATGCTAAGGGAGCATCAATATTTAGTATGAAGCTATCTTTATAGTCAACAGTCTGGAAAAAGCAGTACCTGTAAACAATATAAAGAATGCCCACCAGGGACACTGTCTTCAGCTATGGCTGCTGTGTGAAAGCATGGCTAGGGCTTTGCTTGCATCTTGGTATATTTGTATACCATGTACAATTATCTCTTTAAAAGTTTAGCAAACTGGAAGAAAATCTCACCCAGGCTTGCCTATTCGTTTTAGTAACTTATTATTGATTTGACTTTAAAAGGGTTTGGACTTCTTTCCCTGTGTATTATTTTAATTGAAGCACACAGAGAACTCTGCCCAGTGCAATGCAATGCTTTATTTTGGAGTGGAAGCCAGGCTCCTGAACATACAGTCTTTATCAGGAACCCCTATATTGTTTAGAACCCCTTTCTTATAGTGAAATGGTTCATTTTACAGTAGAACTAAGCTCAGTATATGATTCTAAAGAAGAGCTATGGAATCCATGCATTTATATAAAATACTTACTACCCATTTTGTGTTATTACGTTCTGTACTTTTTTGCTTGGTTGGAAACGTGGATATTTGAAATGCCTCTTATAAAAGTACCAAATAAAATGAAAACAAATATATATTATTTTTTCCCTTGTGATTTATTGGAACAATGCACACAGTAAGATGCCACTCATCTCCACACAGTGGAGTTAAATATATGCAACACAAATAAAACAGTGTCTTGTTTAACAAGAAGTTCATTTTACAGTCTATACACAAGAGCTTGTATACCGGTTACACAAGAAGCAGTCTTTGATCATACACTAGCTGATGAAGAATAAACACTTAGTCCATTGAGTTATTAAGGCCACCATTGAAACAATGTATCCAGTCCTGCGCGTTGCGCTTTACTGTGACCAACAGTCTTCCTCGTCCACGGAGATGAATTCGTCTTCTTCCTCCTCTCCACCGGTGGAAAGATGATCATCGTGCCCTTGCCCGTCGCTTTTGGCCAGGCATGTGTCGGCTGAGCCAACCGATGTGCCTCCCTGGATCTTCCTCCACCGGGTTCTCCTGTTCTGGAACCAGACCTTTACCTGCGTCTCGGTGAGTCTGAGCGCCGAGGCCAGGAGGACCTTCTCGGTGCCGGTCATGTAGCGCTGCTTGCTGAACACTTCCTCCAGCCTGCGGAGCTGTTCCTCGGTGAAGATGGTCCGGATCCTCCGGCAGCTCCTTCTAACGTAGTTCTTTCTAGACACGAGTTTTCTGTCCGGTTCATATCCTGATAAAAGAAGAAGAAAACAGATTCGAATAACATTAGAATGATAACAGAAGAAAGAGCGCATGCGCACCAACAACGTGTCGCTGTGGTTCGGTATGGACATATAAAACATGAGTTTCAGATTAACGCGTAAAACAAGAACCAGTTTCTTACCTTTGTTGTACATGAGCTGGTTGCGGGTGTCCTGGTGCAGCGCCTGTGGCCGGTAGCCCATACAGTAAGGGGAGTAGGCTGAGCTCTGACGCGGGTATCCAGGGATCCACACTGGCACAGGAGGGCTCGGGGTGCCAGGGTAGGTCTGCACCTGTTTGACGCAGGGCTGGGGGCCCCAATACCCCGCGCCCGCTTTGGGCTGCACAAGATCCCTGGGGGGCATGGAAAGAATGGACTCGATGCTGAAGGAACTCCTATGGATGTGGCCGGGCTCCGGGATCTTCGTAGACGGCAGACAGGTGGTCTTCAGCATGCATGTCGAATATGGAAGCGTGGAAGGGTAGGATGGTCCGTTTAGGAAGCCTGCCTCCATCCTGTTGCGGCGTAGTTTGAAGGTTTCAAACACTAGTAGGGAAGATCCTTGGGTAGGGCTAACAGTAGCAGCAGTAGTCGTGGTAGCTAGCAGCTCTTCTGTGGATTGAATGTGCCTCTATCTCCAATGGGCTGGTTTATATACCTCTGCGTAACTGAGCTGCAGAGTGTACCCGGGGGGGGGGGGGGGGGGGGGGGGACACTTTGAAGAGATTAACATTAAATGGGATCACTTGGTGGGAGCTGTGTTTCAGATTGTGCTAATCGGTCAAATCGGGGGCGATAACGTTTCAGTGAAGGCTAAAGAGGTTTCAGAAGCATGGCGTCGATGAAGTGAGAATATGTCAAATAAAAAATAAATCTGTTTCATTCCCTTTGTATAGGCAATGTATCACTTGACAAAGGAGCCGTTTCATTAACACGTGAATTTATAATCCCCACAAAGAGGAGAATTTAAGAAAATTACAAAAACACGCATTGCTTTAAAAGTATTAGAAACGCTACAGAAACTCTACATGTTATAAAGCGATGTTTTTTTTTACGATGCATATATAGATCTTATATAAAGTATACTCATTTTAAATCAAATGAAACCAATTACAATGTTGTGTTGAAGCAATATTTATATATTAACTATATAATCGGTGCATAATCAGACCAAAAAAGCAGATAATACATGAAATAAACAATTTAAATATCACTTGATTTAAAAGTTATTTATTTTCTAAATAAAGTAACATTTTTGCTTTATTTACAGTTAAGCTTTTATTTATTTATGTATTTATTTATTTTACTAAAAGTTGTTCCGCATATTAATTGTTTTATTGAATTGTACATTTGTTAAACTTTCAGCACAGTGGCATTATAGGTAAACGTCCGTAAATTAAAAGAAAAAAAAACGAAATAAATAGGATAACAAACATGTATATATGTTTTATTAACACCACGTCTAAAAAGTGTTTTATACGAGTTTATATTGTTCCATTGACGTCATGTCACGAATAGAACATTTAATAAGAATAACGATTCCATGTCTGAGAAGTGTATGTTATAATGTGTGTAATGTAAAATATAGCGCTGTACACATAAACAGAGACCATACCAAGCATTTTGTTTGGTTTTATTCTCATTCAAGTTACACAAACAAACAATGCCGGGTTTGTGTTTTAGCTGTGTATTTTTCCAGAGTTTTTGTTAATTATAAAAGGGAACATTGTAAACGCAAATTTTGATAATCAACTTAGTGTTTGTTTAATTGTTTGAGAATACACTTCAGACGCGCACACACACGCACACGCAGTCAGACAGTACACAGTAAATACAGCATGTGCAAAATCTTCTGCGTAAGACTTCTGTTTAATTATTTAAAATTGTGATTACAGTATAAAAGCCACAGGAAAAAAAACTGTTTTCTATCAGTCTAGTAATATTAAAAATCAGAAAAAAAACAAGTACACTGTACACAGGCAAGTCATAAACAACAGCCACGATGACAATCCCTTTTATTAGAAATCTAATCCTGTCTGATGGACCCCTAGAGAGAACTCTTGTTTGGTTTCGATTCGGGGATTAGCCTAACATGTGCCTGAGTCTTACCCCGAGGCTCAGTGGACCTGCCCCGTAGCGGTAGAACGGTGCAAATCGGTACATGCAACATTATAGAGATCCCGCAATCACGAAATGCATTGTCCCAGATTGTGACACTGTTAAATAATGCGGTTTTGGCGTCACACATCTGCAGCCTATATTATTTTAATTTTTTAGCAGGTCCGCCACAGTAAAACGTTATTTTAACTCAATATAACTTAATCATTTATAACATTTAAGCAAACAGTTTGATAGTAAAATACTGCCTATTAAGTTGTTATGGGTTTATGTTTAAGAATTAAATTTAATAGCAGTATTTGTAATATTGTATGTAATATTTTACAGCATTCAAAATCCTACTTGAGAATATATTTTGGGTGGGCACAAAGTCAAATAAATAGGCTAAACTGTGTTTAAAAATCTCTATTTATCTCTATTTGGTTTAATTCTTCTGCATCCATATATCAAGAGTATTAATAAACAAGGCCATTCCTTTGCTCGGATGCAAAGCTTCGCTCATAAATGATTGACATAATTATTGGCCACCCCACCCCCTATCCAAAGAAACAACATGTCCTGAATGAACTAAGCTACTCCAAACACGGCCTTTGTCACAATCTCATTCTTGACTTTTGGTAATTCATGGCCGATAAGTAGGCATGCATGCAGGTTTAGGATTTGAGGAACGCGTTTCATTATAATAACTATGGACCTTGACTTACTGCAGATCAAATTCATTTCCATTATTCTGGTTAAAAGTTTTTTTTTTTTTTTTTCTTTAGCTGGAATAATTCGACAGGTGTCCAATACTGAATAACTCCACTCGCCCCAGCTTCAAACGCGCTTCACCGATTGTTTAAGAGTGAATTGAGAGGGGCAGGGAGGCGCTCCACAGCACCGAGGCTTTGTCAAGGCTTCCCGCTGCCTACACAATGAAGGGAGGGGCTGTAGACAGGCCGCTGTGGGCGGTAACAATGCCCGCTCCCCGTGGGTCTCCGAGGATTGCTAAGGAAAGGAAGTGACTGCCAGTCTTTACAATATGCCCTGCAGTCCAGTCCACAGGCGCACGCAATATTGTCCACAAAGCAATTTAGGGTGTACTGTAAACTGCGACCGCTTGCTCAGTACTGAATGATTACATTTCAGTTCGATTAATCAAGTCAAATATATGTCTGGTTTCACAGGCTAAAATAATAAATGATTGCAAATATATATTTATATACACACACACACAGCTGTAGTTATATACGCGCAAAGAGATATTCTTTTTAGTTTCCCTCTACTAAGAATAAATGTCCCGTTAAATATGTATTGCACTTTGGGTACGAGGCCAATAACCGATTAAGGGAATTCGACCCAGTATCACAATACACTAAACCATTATAGTGACTCTGAGGTACAGCTGTGGTTTGAATGCCACCATCTATATATTGGGAACATAAGCTAAATGGGTACATTTTGAATGTGTACTAAAAACAGTGTATATTGATGCAACACAACATGGGACATGATAAGCGTATCATTATTACATTGCTGGCTGCGACTCCAGATGTTTACTGTTACTTCAAAACCATTTAAATCGCCGAGCAAGAGCCTACCTGAGTCCAGGTATTGTCATTGCTGCCCTCTGCAGTTAATATTGAGCATAATGAAACTGTGCCTCGTTATAGAAATGTGACTCTGCTAGTACTGCTACCAGTAATAATAATATCGCTGCATTCTCAAATGTAATACATACACTGGAAAGAGGAACGTGGCTCGTTTCTTTTCTTTGCACATCTGTATGGGATACACGATAAGATGAACACAAAGTGAGATCCTGGTTTTGTGTATGTTTGTGTTTAAGGAGTGGATGCACGCGCGTCAAGACGAACATGTCTTATTAGGACTGCCTTTGTCTATATCATTTATAACCCTATTCACCCAAGGTTAACGAGGTATAAATCGATTTTCGCAGTTCCTTAATTTGCCTGATTGCGCAGGTGGCTAAAAAAAATGGAGGCCTGAATTTGTGCTAATGCTCAATGAATAATGAATTTGTGCTAATGCTGTAACAATGGCTCGTTAAGATGAAAGAGAACATCTAAAGGTTCTCCCCCCTGCCTGTTCACAAGGGCATTAGAAATGCAGTAGGGTACTAATACCTTTCCAGAACAGCAAACTACACTAAAGCACCCGCTATTCAAGGACACTGCAGCGCGCAAAGCTATTGCCACATGCATCATTAAATCAATCCAGCGATATCATAGTTGTATTTCTTATCGAATTACGTCACGCTATAAGCAATATGCAGGCATCTCAAAAATACACCGCCACCCACCGCCTCGAATCATGCCTGCTACCCATAAATACATTTCAGCTTCGGAAAAAGAGCTCGTTAGCACCAAATTAAACACACACACACACACACACACACACACACACACACACAGGCACACACACACAGACACACACAGACACACCCACACACACCCTTTCTGCACCTGCGCGGAAATGCAACCCTTATAATGTGCACAGCAAAACATTACACAACAATTTGAATTCGTTTGTTAGTAATAGGTCTTTATTTATCACAGAAAGTCAAATTCATCAAAGCGAACAAAGGCCCCTTTTTACTAATCGAAACACAATACAAACAGGTCAGCACATGTTCCTTTATATCGAGCTGGCTACTGCTAACGCGCAGCGGGACACTCACGGTTGAAAAGGCTGTACAGTACACAGTCAGTACTGATACAAATGCCCGTGACCTGTATAAACATGCACAGCAGATTTCTGGACTCTAGTCTAAAAACACTTGCACAAGCGTGCCCTCTGCTGCACTTCCATGGTACTGAGTTCTCGTTTTTTTTTTTTTTTAAGTTCACATACAAATATTTAAATAAATGTTGACAATGATGAGAAAAAAGAAGAATACTACAATTATAGACACCGACATGAACTTTGTATTTGTTTTATTCTGATAATGTAAATAAATACATTTCTCCACCTCCAGCATGTTATCATCTTGTGACCTGAACGACTAACAATCCAGGATTCCTCATGTTTATTAATATGCAGTATTTCTTATTAAAAGGAGCCTGATTTCAATAAAGACCATCTGCATGGCTTCACAAGCCATTGAAACAGTTATGGAAGACCAGGCATCACACATCCTCTTACATGAGGACACAACTATTCATTTTCATTCTGCACAATGTATAAATCAGTGTCACTTTTAAACAGTAAAAGTGTCTCCCCCAATGCATCCTCTGTTGAAACACTTGTCTGAGTTTCTCTAATACTCTAATAATATAAATATTAAAACAAGCCCCGTTCTTTCTTGAAAACCAAAAGGCACACTTTAAAATAAAACGGATACAATCCAAAGCTTCTGTTTTTTCGTTTGCATTCCATGCTACAGTATTTCCTTACATATACAATGCAGCGATCACCTGCTTTACCCTCAAAGACAGCAAACGAGCAATCAGATAATTCCCTTAGTTTCATCAAAGCCCATTACACAAAAACAACAACAACACAGCAACAAAAATGACTTTAGAAACTTTCACATAAAGACCCTTGGATTAAAACAGTGTCTGAGCATTCTCTCATGCCAGCACACTGTTACAATTGAACATCTTGTGTATCGTTGTTGTGTTAGTTTTTCCCTGCTGATTTCTCCTGTCATGATTTTTCATCACCTGTTGTGTCTTGAGGTAGACGACCCATGAGAGGTACCCTACCGGTCATAACACTGAATACAGCATACCAGCTCTCACCAGAATACATACAGATATGTGGAGAGGTCAGCTGTTTCTGTCAGCAAAGTGACCCTGCTGAAAAACTCCCTAAGCAACTCGTGCTTTAGTAACAAAATTGTTTTACTAGTTAAAACGCACTCGACTCATAGAAAATCTTGCACACAAATGCTGTCGCTGTTGCAGGACAAAAGCTTGCACACCAGACTTTAACACTGTGCTGCAGACTTCCATCCACACCGTCTCCATTTCGCAGAAGGGTAACATTTTAAAATGAGTGCATCCACAGGACACAGAGCTGTAGCTTCTGCTCACTATGTCTCCTAGAGGGGGCTGCTTGTAGAGTTCCAGCACAGTTCACATTACATTTCGTTTTTTTTTTGGATTCTTCCCAGTTTGAGTTTATTCCAGCCTGTAACTCGCGATACTGAATTTCCAGGTAAAAAAAATAATGCTCTGGGACGGTTCATGGGAAATGCTGCAGTCTTGTTACAGATCTACAATGGTAGTATTTTAACTCACTTTATATTGCACAAGAGAGGAGTCTACATATGTTTATATATGCACGCAGGTACCATAATTCAATATAAGCGATTGTCTTAAAAAAAGAATATGTTTCACAAGCTCCATATGTGCATGAGGGTTTGCAGCAGCACTATGAAGAAGATTCTGTGCATGAGGGTTTGCAGCAGCACTATGAAGATTCTGTGCATGAGGGTTTGCAGCAGCACTATGAAGAAGATTCTGTGCATGAGGGTTTGCAGCAGCACTATGAAGAAGTTTCTGTGCATGAGGGTTTGCAGCAGCACTATGAAGAAGATTCTGTGCATGAGGGTTTGCAGCAGCACTATGAAGAAGATTCTGTGCATGAGGGTTTGCAGCAGCACTATGAAGATTCTGTGCATGAGGGTTTGCAGCAGCACTATGAAGAAGATTCTGTGCATGAGGGTTTGCAGCAGCACTATGAAGAAGATTCTGTGCATGAGGGTTTGCAGCAGCACTATGAAGAAGATTCTGTGCATGAGGGTTTGCAGCAGCACTATGAAGATTCTGTGCATGAGGGTTTGCAGCAGCACTATGAAGAAGATTCTGTGCATGAGGGTTTGCAGCAGCACTATGAAGAAGATTCTGTGCAGGAGGGTTTGCAGCAGCACTATGAAGAAGATTCTGTGCATGAGGGTTTGCAGCAGCACTATGAAGAAGATTCTGTGCATGAGGGTTTGCACAATTTGGTGGGTCGCTCATCAGAAATGCATTCAGGAGCTGGATAACACACCAGGACTTTCTTCATAATGTCACCTACAGAAATCTTCACATTTCAGATGCCTCTCTTCCACCACCAGCTCACACTACTAAAGACATCAGAGAGGAGGGGCACATACCAAAAAACAGCAGGTTCAATGTCTTGTCCAGAATATGTAGGTTTTAATATAAAACTATAGCTTTTAAGAAACTGGTTTATGCACCTTCGTGTTTTTGCAGTCTAGCTTTACATAAATATTGTGCAAATACAGGCAGAACACCATCCAACCAGTCTGTAGCCTAACAAAAGTCAATTGAAGATCCAATTACTCGTGAGAGTGCAGACTGGCTTTCAGAGTAGTCATTCCCTGCTGCTGTGAACAAAGAGACACTCGCTAACAAAATATCCAAAGCAGACCATCATGCCCTAGAACAGCTGCTTAATCTAGATTTGATCTCCCAATAAAATCTAATAAAATACAAATAGGTTCACATTGAGCATTGCCTTGGAAAACATGAGGGCAAAGTCAAAAGCTCATGATGCAGTATTTCATAACCCAGCGTCCACTGCCAGGTTCAATAATAATAATAATAATAATAATAATAATAATAATAATAATAAATGAGGATAAATTCATTGTATCAGTTCAGATACTGCACAGCTCTCAGCAGGCTGTACATATTCCAGCTTCCTACTCCAGCAGGATCGACTCTCCACAGACCTGTATTAACAGAGAAGAGATTCCTCATGTGCTCAGCATTAGGAGGGTCTCCTGAGCTCTGCACCTCTGATCAGCTCAGCAGGCACCACGGGGTCTCGTTGAGGTCACAGTCCAGCAGGATATTGATCAGTGTGCATGGAGCCCCGCTGATCGTGAGCTCCCTTTTAGAGTCCACACTGTATCGCAGCTTGGACAGCCCCCCTTCTCTGTCCACTTTGAACTGCTCCTGGCGGGGAAAAGGACTACATGTTAATGTTTATTGAGACACAAAACACACACTGCCCAGCAAAGCGTTCGTAGTATAGGAGATCTTACTGAAGCGGCAGTCAGCTCCAGTCCGTCTCTAAACTACGCCGTTTGTGAAATCCATGCACGCACTACCATAAAAGAATCATTTTACCCGATTCTCGGTGGGTAAAGACTACAGTCTCCTGGTTCACTTGTTTCAAAGAATTATTGGCACAGATGTACAACACAAAGAACCTACTATCAGGGTGACGATCACGGTTAGTAAGTAAATGTCTTTGTACAGTTACCTGCTTACTGTCTGAAAGCATGTGGTTTTGTCATTGATCTAATGCCTAGATATTTATGAACTGTATGACTTTAAAATCAGAGCAAGCTGGAGCCACAGTGATGTAAGCTGGTGGCCAAGACTCTCAGTTACTGTGCTGGTGTTCACCAGCAGCCTTCATGTCCGCTGCATGTTTCTCAGTTACTGTGCTGGTGTTCACCAGTATCCTTCATGTCCGCTGCATGTTTCTCAGTTACTGTGCTGGTGTTCACCAGTATCCTTCATGTCCGCTGCATGTTTCTCAGTTACTGTGCTAGTGTTCACCAGTATCCTTCATGTCTGCTGCATGTTTCTCAGTTACTGTGTTGGTGTTCACCAGTATCCTTCATGTCTGCTGCATGTTTCTCAGTTACTGTGCTGGTGTTCACCAGTATCCTTCATGTCTGCTGCATGTTTCTCAGTTACTGTGCTGGTGTTCACCAGTATCCTTCATGTCTGCTGCATGTTTCTCAGTTACTGTGCTGGTGTTCACCAGTATCCTTCATGTCCGCTGCATGTTTCTCAGTTACTGTGCTGGTGTTCACCAGTATCCTTCATGTCCGCTGCATGTTTCTCAGTTACTGTGCTGGTGTTCACCAGTATCCTTCATGTCCGCTGCATGTTTCTCAGTTACTGTGCTGGTGTTCACCAGTATCCTTCATGTCCGCTGCATGTTTCTCAGTTACTGTGCTGGTGTTCACCAGTATCCTTCATGTCCGCTGCATGTTTCTCAGTTACTGTGCTGGTGTTCACCAGTATCCTTCATGTCCGCTGCATGTTTCTCAGTTACTGTGCTGGTGTTCACCAGTATCCTTCATGTCCGCTGCATGTTTCTCAGTTACTGTGCTGGTGTTCACCAGTATCCTTCATGTCCGCTGCATGTTTCTCAGTTACTGTGCTGGTGTTCACCAGTATCCTTCATGTCTGCTGCATGTTTCTCAGTTACTGTGTTGGTGTTCACCAGTATCCTTCATGTCTGCTGCATGTTTCTCAGTTACTGTGCTGGTGTTCACCAGCAGCCATGCATCAATCAGAATGCACAAGCTCAGCAGTGAGAGCGTGCAGTGTGAGTGCACAGTGCTGTAGAAAGCAGCTGGGTGGAGAGGGATTTGTACCTGTTTCTGTGAGGCCACTCTCTTCTGGTCCCTCTTCCTCCACGCCGGGTCGTGTAGGTGTCTGAATGTCTTGTACCCGGTCGTTATTCCTGTAGGCCTGAAGAGCTGCATTGAGAACACAAACACAGAGCATTAGGATTAGTGAGCAGACAGACGCTGGGTTTAAGATACCGTGCAGCGATCCTACCACCCCATTCTCCCTGTGGATTCACTACAACGACCACACCTGAAACCTAAAACTGCCTTTCTGCACAAAGGAAGAAGATCTGCTGCACGGGGAGGGGGCTCCACAGTGCTGTGGCAGCACAAACCAGCTTAATCAGTTTTAAACAGGAAAACTAAGGGCAGGGCAGTTCTGTTGCATGCACTGTAGTTTCTTTATCCTAAACATGAACACTCAATAGTAAACACTGAACTACATTCAGATGTTTTGTAACTATGTCTTTGCACTAGAGATATAGCCGGTATTCTGAAGAAGTTTCTGAGCAGAATGAAGGCTTGCAGATTACAGTAAGCCCTCGGGGATCACCTGCAACCCTGCTGCTTTTAATCTTCTGTAGAACTCGTCGTCCTCTCTGCCCCAGCCCCAGAAGCGGTTCGACATCCCATTGCACTGCAAGAGAAGCACAACAGATCCAATCACGCAGCACAAACACACACTTACTCATGCATGACTGCATTTCAGGGATGGCAATAAGACTCCCATTGCATAGCAGTGTGATCCATTCCTGGTTTTACTAGCGAGTTTAGTAACACACACCTGAGCTCGTTACCTATACACTGAGGCTAATGTAGCTCGTAATAAAAACGTGGAATGGGTGAAACTGCAACTGCTCTGCAATAGGGGTCTTATTTGCATCACTGCATTTTTACATACTGTGGTGCAATTCATGAATTAGACATTTATAACACAAAAGAACAATACTCATTTTACAAGATGAGATGTATCTGACTGCATGTCTTTCTTCATGAGAAAAGACAATCTCTTCTTCAGTTTGTGCTGAAACCTCCAGGGGTGTAAGACGCAGCATTTGGAGCTGTTTTCGCTTCTCTTCCAATGCGCTTGGCCTGGCCGTTCCTTACCATTTGGTAATGCTGCTTGGTGAGGAGCAGAATCCCCCCCACGTATGTCTTGTAGTGGTAGAGGGGGTGCAGCTCTGGGGACGCGATGTGGAACGGGCCCTGATCTGGAAACCCATAGTCCAGATCCTCATTGAGTGGCAGCAAGTCCACATCGTGCATGGCAATGTAATCCGTGTCGTTCCCACTCTCCAGAAATCCAGCGTTTATCAGGGAAGCTCGATTGAACCTGAACCAAAAAATAAATAAAAAAAGCAACGCTGAGAACTTCATATTGGAAAACCCATCATGCAACATTACACAGTAATGAGATAGAGTGGAAAGCAATTTGAAATCTCTTCGCTTCCCAGAACCATTTCAATGCAATTTCTACAGCAGGGACAGGAATTAGATTTCTATTGAACTGCAATTTGAGACGCAGCCACAGTTTCTAGGTAACAAGCCCAGGTGTGTATTACTAAGTAAAGAGTAAAACATGGAATGGATCACACTGCTATGCAATGGGAGTCTTAATTGCATGCCTGTTATTGGGACTCTGACAGTACGAGTTGGAACACGGACTGTGGGAATTCACTCCGGCCCAGTCACTTTGCAGGATGAGGTGCACAGAGTCAGTGGGATCTGAAAGCAATGTGTTCAGCAGACAGCCTAAACCCAGCAGGATGCCTCACCTGTAATGATCTACCTGGTTGATCACAAAGATCTTGTGTCGTACTTTCAGCTTGTTTAAGAAGGAGTGCATGTAGGGCACAAAGACCATGAGCTCCTCAAAGCGCTCTCTGAAAGGGATGAGAAGGGCCAGTTTGTGAGGACCCCAGGAAGGGTCGTCTGTTGCGCTGGCCTGTCTCTCTGGAGGGCAGGGCTGACGGGGCAGGGTGCCGTCCTCGACACCCCTCCTGGGCACCTCGCCCGAGCAGCTGAGCTGGAGCCACAGCAGAGAGGCAAAGCCGATCACCACGCAGACACAGAAGAGCTTGAAGATGGAGCACTTTCTGGACAGGATGCCGAAAAACACACGGGACCTGATAATCAACAACACAGGCAAAAGAGATGCTTGGTGAAAGACACTGGCACATTTGTAAAAGTTCAGATTCCACTGTTAGGTGTAGCTCCTCGGGGGACTGGCTGGGGTGGGGGTGGGGGGCATTAGGGCAGATCAATAACCCCCATGGCTTGTCATTAGCCTATATAGAGCCCCTCTTGAAACTTGGCTACAGCACTTGAAAGTCATGCAGCAGTGAGAGTATGCTAAACATTACTGATTTCGAATGCCCAGCTCACAGACCAAGAGATCTGAATAAAGCCGACACAATCTTCTACCGTTCATTTACAACATGCATACCAGATCAGTCTTTACTAGGAGCATGCAGCACAAGCACACCGATGAAGCAGACTGTTACTGTGCTATGGACTACTACGGATTAGGGTTTCTCAATGGTAAAGACGATCCTTTTCACTCAGTCAGGGCAAGACAATTCAGACCCCCCCCCCCCCACAAAAAAAAAAAAAACAAACAGTCTAGTACCACCAAAGCACAATTAAACACTTACAATCTTACAAGACTTCTATAGACGAATGTGATGAATTTATGATGCATGTTGCAGTGCAAATCAATCAGGTGCTACTGTCTTATGCAGACCTGCATTTAATTAAAGGTATAGCTTTAGTCTGCATATTTTCTTCAATGCTAGTGTAGTTTATAAGCCCTGTTAAATCTGTGTATCTGTGTTTTAGGGCTGGCACTCCCCTCAGTTGCATACCTTCATTATTTGCCTATCTGCATTCAAACAGAGCTTGCTTGCCTGCAGTACCCTGTTTGATCTCTTATCAGTTCCAGGTTATCTGTTGAAATATTCCACATATTCAAAACAGTCTTTGGCTTTGCTGGGTTTTCATACATCTCTTCTTGCACATACAATGAACGCTGCTATTTGTACTGTCTGTGTGGACTGGATATTCTCCAAAGACATGTCCCTGTAAATGCAATAACAGCTGGAATCAACCCCACCGGAAACATGTCACATGAGTAATAACATTAACTGAAATATTACGTTTTAGATTCCGTTCCTCAATTTGTAGCAGCACACGCCATGCCATTAAAAACACAATTCCAGAATGTCAGCAGCGTCTAAATTAGTTCTGTGGCTGTGAGGCGGCCAGTTCTATGCTTACTTACAAACGCTGCTCTTGTGAAGAACTGTTCTTTGAGTCTGGGAATCTGTTATCGACAAAACACACAGGCACGGCGTTGAATTAGCGTGTTGCACGGTACGTAGAGGACGTGACACGTTTCAGAAACTAAAATCGAAGAACAATTCCGTATCACTCCACACACACTACAATCATGTTTCTGTATGGTTTCTCTTATATCGCGTCTACACTTCTTTTTAAACGAAGCGCCCCCTAGTTTGATTTAAATTGAGTAATCCGTACGAGGAAGTTCAGTTGAAAATGAATGCATTTGCCTTACCGGTTCTCCTCCTTGAAATAAAGCACAGGTTTTCTTCTAGACGAGTGCATCATCTTCAAGGCTGTGTGATTGCCTTGAGGAGTGTGTCTTTTCAAATCTGGTTAATAATGATGCCACTAGATCCCGACTGTTATTCTGTATTCTCTACACATCCTGTGAAGACGCTCATCGCGTTTCCGTTCCTTCGATTGCTCTGTCCATCTTCTCTTTGCTCGGATTAGCTCCCTTTTTTATTTTACTGTTAGTTGTTTTTTGTGTCCCGCTTGTATTTTTCTCAGCCCTGTTATCCATAAACGTGTAACATTTCCCAGCCGGTCTTTACTTTCATGTATATCTCTTTCTTTCTAATAAATCTTAGTTGCTCGCCAGCGTTTCTTTATTTTCCTAGCGATCACCTTTGAACAACTACACATACGGTATTGCAGATTAATTATCCCAATCCGAGAGTACACACGAATCAGATGCTTCCCCAATAGCAATATAGAAACATATCACTAGTAGATTTTATTTTTAAAAAAATATTTCTTAGGTTATAAAAAAAAAAACATTAAAATACTTTAATTATCGTTTATATTCACTCTGAGTCGTTAAAATCAGCAATTTTACACGCTGGCTGTTTTCAAGCCAGTTCAATTTGTACAGCGGCTCTACCCGGAAACCTAGTACACTGAATACAGGTTCCGACTAGCTACCCGGACCGTAATTAGAATTGCACTGCAATGCCGATACATTGTTTCATTGCAATCGGCGGTGAGGTCACAGAAGGTCATCTAAAGCTACATACAATAACAAGAGAGAACGACTTGTTACAATGTAAACCAGTGACAATAAGGGCATCGGATCTGACATGAACACAATACAGCCATACCGTGGGGTATATCCACTGCATTCCGCTCTGTATGGGACATATGCAATGTGTTGTATATTACACACACACACACGAATATCAATAGAGATATCACAGTCCAGTATATGGCACAGTATACATGGGATAATGCACTTACAGGTATAATGAGCAATGATCCACAAGGTGGGAGTTTTGTCAACAAGTGAAGGAAAAAAGAAAATTCTTAATAATAATAGTCATTTAGCAGACGCTTTTGTCCAACGCGATTTAGAGACTATGGGGGGTGAACCACGCAGCACCACTGCTGCTGCAGAGTCACTTACATTAGCACCTCGGATCTACCTCTCATCCGAAGAACGAAACGCGTTGTTTCACCTTCCATGGAACCGCCGTGGCATATCAATGCAGAAATTAACTTCACTACTGCCAGGTTCTTACTTTCCATTTATATTGAATCCTAAATCGATCCTCTCATGACAGTTTGCATATTTTAGGTCATTTTTTTTTTGTACTTTGTATCTATTTTATAATGTGAGCACCATCTCTAAACAACCTCAGGATGTCGTCACACATTAGAAGTGATGCATATTGGGTCTCTACACTTAATATTACTGCCAATATTCCTATAAACTATATCCATCTACATGTATACGTGTGTAAAACACAGAGCCACATTATCAGAGACACTTTTGCAGGTCAGTTAATGAACAGAAAGCATTACTAAATGATATACAAGACAATGAGTAAACATGTAATCCTTAGTAGAGACCCTAACTTTGCACATTTCAACATTAAAACACACCAAACGAAGAAAGACAACAGAGAGACGCATGTTTATTTGTAAAACTGTAATATGGCATGAAGAATTCTCAGTAACAGAAACCCTAAAAAAACGGTTCAATAGAAAAATCTCACATCCAACATTTTCACCCTTTGCTGTGTGCTGACAGAGGGCTCAAAAACAACAGGCATTGAAGTCAGCAGCTGTGCTGGCAGGGGATCCCCTTCTCTCTGTGCATGCTGCTGCCAGAACATGAAGCATTATACCTGCCACATTCAACAGCTGGACCACAGCGATATTCCAGTGTCATTTTAATTTCAAACAGGGGAGGAAGCAGTGGTGAGCTTTCTATACAGTGTCCTGCCCCAATAACAGTGCAATCCTTTTTGTTATTCCGATACCTTATAAAGACCACACGAGGTGGTTACACACACAGAAGCAGGCAACCACAGCGCATTTAACGGGACTCCCTGTGGAACCCAGTGAACTCAATTAGGAAAAGCTAGTCAGTTATTAAAATGCAAACATACATGATGCAGAAAACTGTTACAGGCCTCCAGAAAAGCAGGTTGCATTTCCTTTGCAACATCCACGACCAGACTTGAGTGACACACACAGAAAAAAAAAAATACTTACAGGGGAGGGGAGGCGAGACAAACCAAAATAGAGGCTTCCACTAAAATCCTTAGTTTTTATTCCAGCAGGGTCACAGCCCAGCTTAACAGACTGTACAGCAACTTAGAATTGAAAGAGAATTCCAAAAGCAGGCACACGTGGTGTGTACATGCATGTGCCAGCAACATTACTGAAGGGATCTCCCAGAAGCTGTGAAGTCATACGGTCCTTTGTGTTACGAGCAGCACGCCGATGCAATAAGAGAGGCCACTCATGGGGAAGTTTCAACTCAAACACATTAAACTGATGGAACGGGTTGGTTTTTAGTAAGAGTTTTGGCCTCTAAAACAGATTGGTTTGGGGCTTAAATAAGTCAGTCCCTCCCGCCACCCCTCCCAGAAAAAATAAAATTATAAACCGACCCTTTCCATTGAAAGCTGGTACTGCACTAAACTTTGTTTCGAGTTTTTTTTTTTTTTTTTGTTAAATCTAAAAAATCTCTTACATTATAAGCAGATAACCTTTCAAAGACGGCAAAGAATTTGTTAAGTACAATACTATGATTTGTAATTACTTTCATGAGTTGTTGTTCAGGACACTTAACTGCAAAACTCTTCATATAAACTTAAACTTATTAAAGGACATCTTGCCAAGACAGTGCATCACTCAAGACTACAAACTGTTTTTGTTTTTTCTTTAAAATTACAACAGTAAAAGAAATTTAAACCAACAAATTCCTTGCATTTCAAACGTTATCTCCCCACTCTGTACTTCAATGTTTTTCAAGGGGCGCACAGACAAGGAGTCTGTTTTGCTGTTGTCATACTGCATTGTATATAAATCAGAGGGAGGGAGCTCTAGACGAGCTTCTTGGCTTCGAAGAAGCTCTTGAGGTGCTTCATCTGCCAGAAGCCGATGACGACGAGGATCAGGGTCTGCACGATGGACCACCACAGGACCCGCTGGTTGGTGCTCTCGCTGGTCTGCCGGAAGCGCTCCTCACGGTACTGCAAGGAAACAGAAGCACCTCTTTACTCCTCAGCACTGCGCACCCTCACGAAACAATCACGTCGCTGTCTGTTCAAAGGGAACAGCAGGCACGTGGCTCTGTCATGGTGTGAAGTCGTTTCAGGCTTTTGTGCTCAAACACTGCTCCCGAGAGCCAGTTCTCTCCTGCAAAACCGGGTTGAGCCCTTTTCATTGCCATGCAGTCACCAGGATTAAATGACTGGAGTCACACAAGCACACTGATGGATGGGGATACTCTCTTTACATGATACATCATATCGTAAGAGAAGTATGTATCGGGACACAAGAATAAAAACACAACAGAGCTCATTGCAGTTCACCAAATGATTCATGAATGAGGAATATATTTTATAGCTGGCATGAATACATACCCTCCCATCATTTAATGTGTTTCCTTTAACAAAACAGGCCATCGTTAAATGATCCTTTGATCTTATCATGCATCATACCTGCAGCCAATCATGGCTATCACATGCATCGCGATACTTAGTGGAATGCGACCTGCATATCACGATACGTATCATCACACCCAATAAGGAGTGCAGCACTCTCTCTCTTGCTCTCACCCTCTGGTAGTCCTGCTCTTTCTGGATCTGGTCCACCTGCTCCATTAGCTGACGCACTCGCAGCTGCAGCTCAGTCAGTTTATCCTTTGCTGCGATCTCTGCGTAGTTGGTGGCATGTTCCCCAACCTGGATATCGAGGTGGACTCTCTGGAATGAAACAAACCCAACAGAGCTTTAACAGCAGCAGGGCAGCAGCAACAAACCCCATCCGGAACTAGAATAACCCCCAGCCATTCCTACCAGCATGCCTCCGGCAAAGAGGGCGAACTTGGAGGAGTTGGAGTGCAGGCAGATCTGATGCTCTCCAGGCGTATGGGAGGTGAATGTGAATCGTCCTTCTGAGCCATACTGTCTGGACATGATCACCTGTAGCAAAGGAAGGGAAAAAAACATTTATATATATATATATAATATATATATATATATTATATATATATATATATATATATATATTATATATATATATATATATATATATATATATATATATATATATATATATATATATATATATATAAGGAAATGGTGAAGTTCCCCCTACCCATTGGCCAATTAGAGCCATGCCATGTTAGCAGATGTGTGGGATATGAGATCTACACACAGGATAAGCTGTGCTGGAATTAGACTAGCCTGGCTGCTTTCTCACGTTGGTATTTCCAATGAAGGGACAGCAGTACCTTGTCATCTGGGTCTTTCACTTCCACAAACATCCCGAGCCCGGGAGTGGCAGGCATGTACTCTTCCCTCTGCTTGTCAAAGAGCTGCGTTCGGTAGTTTCCTACAAAACAAACACACAATGACATTTACAATGCACCCTGCTGTTAACTGCAACACAAATCAATAAAATAAATAACCTGCTGTCTTGATCTACACAGCAGTTCTAAACTACGCAAGACTGCATTTAAAATGACTGATCTGCACTGTGCCTGGACTGCAGAAGAAAAAAATAAACAATGTTTTTGTATTGTAAACGTTTCAAGCCTCTCTTTCCCAGCGATGCTGCCTTAGATCAAACGTGTCATTTGTTTTCGGTGGACACGCATTCATGATCTTGTTGCAACGACTTGGTAGCATACGTTAGTGTTGACAGATATTTTCTCAGTACTGTAAAGAATATAAGTATATTTGGCAATGTGGTGAAGCTAACAGTTGGGTATATATTGTGACTATTCTCCAGGTAATATATTAACGAATAAGCAGATGGTGAACGACTGGCCGTTTGTCTTTTAAAACTATATTGTCACATCAGCATGTCCCCTATAGTGTTTCCGCCTATGTCACTTACAAACGGTGACACACCGGAAATAACTCCCTGTTCCACAAAAGCAGCACTACAGTAATCACTTTTGAAAAGGGAAAAGTAAACATCAGATATGGCTTTACAATAAAACACAGAAATAGGTAATCGATCTGCAAATCAGCCGACTCTCTAAACCATTTCAATTACAGATAGTCGAGCAATCGATTCCGGGAAGCTGACAGAACAAACGGTGAATTAGTTGAACTGTCCTGCCACCAAAGTTATTTGTTTTGATTACTTTTACAGGATTTCTACATGCTTCAAAACAAAAAAAAACCCTCGTAGTTTTAGAGGTTAATCTGCATACCGGTCCAGGATTGCGTGCTGGACGTGCTTCGGTATTTCAATGTTTTAAGATGAAAACGTTATGTTACCTATAACCATGGTCTCGTCCGGTATCTCCTCGATAAAACATTTCTTCTCCGTCTCCCCGATGTGAAAATACAGGGCAGAAGTTAAACTAAAGAAAACGTTCAGCAACAAAACAGACAGCCCGCACAGCTTCATCGTCCTAACCGCCTCCATTTTTACAACCGGGAATTAAAAGAAACAGGCACTGCCGAGGAGTCTGCGCAAGAAAAACAGTGCCACGTAACCGCTCGCACCGCACTGCCCAATCAGCAGCGGCGGAACTAGTAGCGCTGGATTGTGGGAGGTGTAGTTTTAACACACCGAAGCCCATCCCGCACACTCTGTCGAAAGGGAGAGCAGAAGTAAACGTGTCAGATAGGCTCCCGATGATTCATGATCAGGATTACAAACGATACAATCAGATGTGTAGCATTTGCAAATATAATTTACAAATACTGTCTGTCCTGTGGATTGCATTTTATTTGCAAAATAGATTTGTTTATTATTTTTGTAATGAATGATATGATGATTGAGTTGAAGTGCTTTTAAAAAGGAACCAATATTCTGCAATACTGGCCAGAGGATTTACAATGTATTTCCAGGTGCATGCTTAGTGTTGTTTGTGTCTCTGTGTGCACTGCACCCATTTTACTGCTGTGTTTTATTAATAAATGAAGACAAGGACAAAAGGACATAACTAGAATCACCTTTAATTACTCCAGGACCACACACAAAGTCTCCGTCCCGCTGCATTAAAGTTAGCATGAACACACACTTTCCACCCTTTATTCCTTCTCTGCAGGGCTCAGAATGAAGAATTGGCAGCAATGGCTGCCTCTGCTGTCCAGATCAACTTTAGCTAACACGAACAGACATGCAAGGTTGTAATAACCCTGCAGAGTATGCACACATTAAAGACATGCAAGTAAATCACCAAGAATCACAAACCATTGCATGCAATGCTCGCTGTGGCAATCAGCCCCACGTGTGACTGTCCAATCCATTTTACAATGCCTCCTCTAAATGTATGACTATTATTATTATTATCATTATTAGTGCATTCACTAGGGCCAATTTAATTTCCTGGAAATGTATTTAGTTCAGTTTGTATGGTGAAGTGGGGGGATAAAGCAGACTCTGGTGCAATAATAGCATTTCAGGTTGAGAGGGATAAGGTGATAAAAGGCTGGTTTCACAGACACTGACTAGCACTAGCCTAGGACAACCTAATGTTATTTCAGGTAAGGAATCCAAGATTAGTGCTAATCGGGGATAGCAGATGGTTTGCAGCTTTTCTACACTGGAATATGCTGTCAAACACTGGCTAAATGATACCCAACAACATGCACTTGACTAGTTTCCACAATACAATGAAAACCGCCTTTTGGCACAACTTGACTGCATTAAAATACTTAAGAGAGACACACTGTTCATTCTGAGCCCTGAATTATTCTTTTTTTTCTACAGAAATGTATCGATCTCCTCTTCTGTAAGGATTTCCAATCATTTCTTTTTGAGGATAATCCCACGCAGAGAACTAATACCCCTCCACCATCAGATACCCATGTTCTCTTTCTGAACCTTTACTAGGAACTAAGCCGACAAAAGGATGATATTAAAGTACACTGAAACATTAAAAGCTCAACACCTCTGATTTCTCTACAGGCAATTCAGAGTAACCAATTGCTGTATAAATCATAGTAAACTATCCATCTGAAGATTCTGTATTTTCATTTAGCTTCAGTACACACACAAAAAACCCCCCCAAAAAAACATTGGTTACCTTGAACTTGTTTTTCCAATTTTATTTTGCTGTTCAGACGAAAACTATTACAACTGCCTCACTGTGCGTTTCTTTCTGAACGGCAGATTTATGTCTCTCAGAGAAAACTTGTTTGATTTCACATTGGAAGACAAATGACTATTTGAAACGACAGTCAAGAATACGGGCTTTGAAGCTTGGGTTGCAAAAGGCAACGTGAACAAGAATATGACCATCACACACACAAACACATGGAATCTGTTTCAACTCTTGGAACGAGTTTTGCAAATTTAAAAACAATGCGCACTGAGAATGCTTAAAAAATGAGTTTTGAAAATGGTCACACACCTGTAAGCAAAAAGATAGACAGAGTGCACAATAAGGAAATTACAAACAACAAAATAAACTTCAAACTAAAGTCAAAACATCATTGGTATGAAGAAATAAAACTGCTAGCAGTTCACTGTACAGGACACACCACAGGCTTACTGTTTAGCAAAGGGGGGAGAAAGCAGGACTGAATATGTGTTTTACTACTTGTCATAGTAAATCAAAAATAAGAGTAGAGAACCAGTACTACCTAATGACACTTCATTGAACAGAAAATATTACGCTTGTTCAGACCCAGATTATCGCCGATTCTTTCTTTATGCTGTCACGAGGCTGCTGTTTAAGAGAGCATGTCCTACCATATGAACATTAGAAAACGATCTTACGTTAAACAAAATCGCATGGATTGTTTTCCTGTTCAATAAAAACGCTTGTTTCTCTCCTGGCGCTTCTGGAAGACTACGGCGCCCACGACCGCACAGACGATGATGCCAAGCAAAGAGCAGAGCAGCAGCAGGAACACCTTCCACCCAGTCAGAGGGGAGCTTCGGAAATTACCAGTCGGGTCGTCGATGTTGTCTGAAACACAAGCAGCATAATGAAAGAGGAGCCGGAGGTGGAGGGGTTTATCTTTCTTCACCATTTCACTCTACACCAAGTAGCCTGGCTGGTAAATGTAACTTTCACTCCAGAGATAAAGTGTATACAGTGGACTATGTCCAGAGTCAACCATGTATATAGTGGACTACGGCCAGAGTTAACCGTTCCACTCCTGGGCTTTGTTCCTAAGCTGTTCCAGACTCTGCGGTACTTCATGACCTCATTTGAGCTGTTAAACCTTGAGTGGAATGGCCCTCCAGGACCGGGATGGGACACCCCTGGTCCACATCTTACCTTTGGGTGATTTGAGCAGGCTGACGCTGGGCTCTATTTTGGTCCAGTCCATGCTGTCCTCCTCAGGGGTGTGCTCCACCATCAGCTGGTACACCTTCATTGAGAGGATGTCATGGTTATCTAGAAATCAAACACACACAACACGTCAGATTTGCAGTCCTTTATTCTTTGCGCTTGACTTGGGGAAGAAACACTAGCGAGAGGTTTTATACTTTGCTGTAAAGCAGGAGTGTTTTCAGAGCACTGGAAAGCGCTTTGCTCTCTGCAATGCAGGAGCTGTGTTTCAGGGGGACGGCAGGGTCACGGACAGACCCAGGCATGCTGACTCACCTGCAAGGTCACCTGTAGCCGCAGACGACCCAAATAAGTATCCAGTGGGGAGTCGAACTCCTGAGACATCGAAACATTCCTTCCATTCGTTGCGGTCTTCAACATCAATCATAACCTGAGCAGGTGAACAGAAATCAACTTACTTCCTTAACAAAAGTCCAATACAAGATTCAGCATCACAGGCTACACCCAGAAATATACCCTAAAGCCTTGATACAATGCTGTACACCCACGGACATAGAGATAGATCTATCTATCTGAAGCCTAGCTGTGCACAGATTAACAAGGTAAAAGTATAAGAACCTAAATGAGGTGGAGAAACGCTTTGGTTAGTAACCTTTTCATCGTATCTTTTTTGTTTTAACTTGACTTTGCACAGAAACAAACTTGTATAGAAGCTGGGTAGGTGCCTCTGGTTCTTACCGTCAGCCTGCCCTTGGAGTAGCGAACAGCCAGGTAGGTATCGTGGTCCTTGTTACGGACCTCTGCCGAACACCCCCCCAGCTCAGTTGGGCGCCCATCCTTCCCGTGGTCATAAACCAGGGATCCATTATTTATCATGGCAGATATATAAGGGAATGAACGCTGTAGTGGAGGAAATGGGGTTTAAAAAAAAACAAGACCATAATTCAATCAATACGAGGCACCAAGCCTATAACCATCCTTTTATCCCTGGACGTAACCAATGAACCCATCGTTTTACCCGTGGAAAAAAAATCCCTCTTCCAAAACAAGAACACGTCTCCACGTCTTTGATGCTAACTAACTGTCCCCTTCAGGTGAACGTGTTGCTGTTCTGAAAATCACCGTCATCTATACAAAAGTTATAATACTTTATTTCATTTTTTTTAAGTAGATGCCAAATGTATTGATTCCCATAGTTCGCGAATCCATACATTTCATAACATCAACCAAAAACAGCTTTCTATAAATAAAAAAGCAGCAGTAAGCAAGTGTTTAGTGACTTGAATGGCTTCTGCAGAATGCAGTGCAGGACATCGTGTCCTATGAGCGTTCTCAGCTTGTGGCGAGTACTAAACATGCAACATGCAGAACTAAAAGGGTGTGAGTGTGGGGTTAGTTTAGCAACCACAGTGTGGAGCTGTTCAATGGATTCAGGTCACAATACACAGATTCATGTGTACTGGGCCTCATGCACTACTTGCATTTCTATAAAACAAAACCCGACATGTGCAACTCTAGCAAAGCACAGACCAGCAGCAGCAGGGACACCTTCAATCCAGTCAGAGGGGTGCTTCGGAAATGACAACTCTATGCTGTGACTGGGGAACTGTCACAGAACTGCACATGTGAAGAACTGATCACTGAAAAATGTATTATGGTCTAACCGTAATACATGAGCCCTGAATCCTCTTTCCATCCCCAGCCATTTGTGTCTGGTGCTCTGAATCCAATGTGCTTTAAATTAAACCCTTAAAAAAAACCTTGAGCAGTCACTCACTTCAGAAGACTCATCATTGGGGTACGTGTCTATAAAAATGGCCAGCCCAAGAAAGTTATCTTTGCTTCCAAACACAGGCCCTGCGGAGAGAGAACTTGCATCATTAAATGAAGGCCTCAGACGCACTTACATCCATTCCTTGGAGTTCATTGCGGAAAGTATCCACAAAAATGCCCAGTCCAACGAAATGATCCTGACTTCCGAAGACAGACCCTGCGTGAAGGCAGAAACAGGGTTTGAGAGAAGCCAAGAGCTACTGCGGGTTAAGAGGGGGCCGGGGGGCAGTAGAAGTAGCAATCCAAAATGAATCAAGCTGCTGTACAGTATTTATATTAGCCATGTTGCTTACAGTCAAACCTGCTAATTAACCACTGATAGGATTCACCAGCATGGTCACTATACAGGCTGGCCATCCCATATTATAGGTCTGACCATACTTTCAGTTCTTATCTATACTATATTATCTATATATTTGCAGAAGAGTAGAAAAAAAATGTAATCCAGCAAGTTACCAACTGACCATAACAAAGCACACAAGTGTACTGTGCAAGGACTCTGAACACTCAGCTTCACATAAAGCACACAAGTGTACTGTGCAAGGACTCTGAACACTCAGCTTCAAATAAAGCACACAAATGTACTGTGCAATGACTCTGAACACACAGCTTCACATAAAGCACACAAGTGTACTGTGCAATGACTCTGAACACTCAGCTTCACATAACAAAGCACACAAGTGTACTGTGCAATGACTCTGAGCACTTCACTGTCCTGCAGCATTTTCCTGCCTGATTTTTACATGACAGTGAAGTTTCTTATTCTGATAAATACACACACGCCAGCTCATCTGAGAATATAAACTGTATACCAGGTTGTAGCTTCTCTTTTGTGTACCAGATGCCAATTCCATCTCCATGCAGATTCTTCCTTCCTGACCCATGGATTTTGAACTGGACGTGCAACTCCCAGTCCTTCAGGAAACACGGCTGCAGAGAGAGAATCACAGTTCAAACTCTAGAGGCGAACGGTTAAACTCTGAACGTACCGGAATAAAGTGCGCTGCTGCAGATGCTGCCTCCAGCACGTGGAGGTCACAGCCTCTGCTTTCAAACACATCATCTTACTGCAGGACTGAAAATGTCAATCTGCCTCACTTCTGTATTAGTGGCAGCTTGAAATGAGAGAACGTGCAGCACTGGATAGCAATTCCTTTATTTATTTTAAAGTATAATCTGCATCTATAAACAATACATCAGCTTGGCCTCTAAGAAATTCAGATGAGTTTTGAAAATACAACAGATGACAGGCAGAGAACCACATGGCATTATAAAACTCCAGCTGAACACAGATTATACCAAACCACACTCTCTCTCTCTCACTGGCTGTGAAACACTCACCACTCTGTTCCAAATGGACCCCTGTTTGCTTCTCTCATCAGGGGTCAGTCGGACGTACTGGCTGGTCAACAGTGTGCTGCCTCCAAAATCCCACAGAGGAGTTGAACTTGTCCCTACACCTACAGGACGCAGACAGAACGCAAGGGTTTTGTTTCAGTGTTACTAGCGTTACTGACCCAGTCAAGCACAGCACCTGCTCAAACAGCCAGTACACGGGTGAAAACACTCCCAGTGAAAGCCACAAGGGGGGGCTGCAAGGGATAGAAAGTGACATCTTCTTAAGCAAACAAAGCAGTTCCTGTTTGCCAAGTAGGCAGGGAAATGTTTGCATTATCTGCTATACTTACAACTTTAAGTTATTAAATTGAAGCCTCTATGAAATACTGTATTCTGTGCTTTGAAATATGCACCCGGTGTTTCAAAAGGCTTGATCAGATGCGAGTTGCAATACGTGGAGCTGGTCTTGGAAGACAGACTTAAAAGAATATTTTCAGACATGTATGTTTACACAGTCTTGGAATTAGAAATGAACTGATAATCATACAAAAACCGAAGACATAAAACACTTAACGACCTTGAATTTCTCTCTTAACGGGTTGAGCGTATTTACGCTGCAAACTATGTATGATTTTACTGAATTAAAAAAAAACTGATGAAATCTGAGCCAACCGTATCAACTCCCGTTAGAGCGCATAGTTTAACTTAACAAAACAGTACCGAAGGTGAGAAAATAAAACACAATAACGAAGATCAACAGGAACCGTTCCACAACTGCCTACCCGGAGGGGTTTAACTCTTCAGATAGGCAGTAATTGCAACAAGACACTGCATGGGTGCCCCTAACTAGCGAAGCACGCTGCATCACGGACCTGTGTGTGACGCATAGTGCACATAGTGTAGGAAATTAATATGTTCAGTGTAACTGCGAAGATAGACAGCTAAAATAACACGACAAGAACACTACTAACGTAACTGCATGCGCTACCGACAGTACAAGAACAACAACAGCGTTATAAATAAAGTTATTCACCCTGGTATGGTTTGATGAGCGAGTGCTCCCGCTTCAAGTGTTCGGTGTTGCCGTCTGTTATATCGGCCTGGACCAGAGAGACTGGGAGGCACCCCAAAAGCAAAAACAGGCTGAAAAATCGGCAGAATGTCTCAGTCTTCCAAGACCGGACACCTCGGAGCCGCGACATAACTGCAATGCTGCTCTTTTCAAACGCCATCTTTCCCTGGTATGGACTCGTCTTCCTGCTTCCTGGTGTTGCACCAGTAACGGTTCAAAACACACACGGTGCTTCCTGGAGACGGATTACAGCGATGCTAGTGCTGTACTTTTATATGTTTAGAGTCAGAACACAAGGACATAGCTTCTATAACTCTATTAAATAATATGAACACACACACACACACACATATATATAATTATTTTCGAATAAGATATAACTGTGATCTTCGTAGGCAGATCTCAATGGTATATGTAGACCTTGCAGTATGTGTTGTAGCAGGGAATGTTATGTTGATTGGAACTGGTAGTAGTCGGAGTTGACCAATCAAAAACGAGCACATAAGTGTTCTTGACGTCACCTCGTTAAAGCCCTGCTGTCACGTGTCAGAGAGTGGATTTACTGTAGCGTTTCTTATCCTCGTCTCACAGTAGACCGGTATGGTGAGTGATGCACTTGTTGCAACGTGTTTCATACAATAAAGGGCGCTGGAACTAGGGGTGCTGGCTTTGCACGGATTCCATCATATACAGGGGTTACAGTTTTGTTCAATGGCTTGCAGCACCCCCACTTTAAAAACGGTTCCAGTGCCACTGAGTACAATTGTACAAACATATTAAAGCAGTGTGTATATATATATATATATATATATATATATATATATATATATATATATATATATATATATATATATATAGTTTTTTCTTTTTTTTTTCTTTAGGAACTTGGAATGACTCTTAATAAAAACTCTGGTATAGCGGTCACATGTGCTTTTAATATAAAAACAGACAATAATACTAGCAGTTCATTTTTAAAAATCACTTATTTAGAAAGCGTGAAATTACCACGCAGCATTAAAACAATAGTTATTTCCCTGTGGGTCCAGTAGGTGTCGCTGTAATCCCATGTTTCGGTAGCTCAATTCTGTTTCCTTCATTATATTGAGTAGGTAAGGATACGGGGCAACAGGGCTCACATTATATAGAGAATTTGAGCAGTATTAAGAGATGCCTAAACTTCTCCGATATAATCAGTGTTCAGCATAGTAGCTCAATAGACCAGTACTTATAATGCTGCTGTAGTGCCTTCTTGCATGATATTGCTGTCATGTTTGCACATCCAAAGATGATGTATTATAAAGAACGAAGCTCCATTCAAGTTAACTGTGGATGAACGAGGCTCACCTCCCCTACATCCCGTTTCATTTTGCTCCATTGTCCTCCCGTGCATGTGATTGAATCAGGTCATGCACGCCACAGAAATGTGACTTCCTTTCCTGTGGAGAATGAGAATCACAAGCAAGACAAGATGAGTGCCAGCTTCATGTGATGGCTTATCTTCCCATTTCACAGGGTCACTATGAGAGAGTCTCTGGCACTGGCAGGAAGATTAATGGCCCCATTTAATACTGTGCTGTAATCAAAAGGCCTGACTTATGTGAGTTAATTATCGAAGGTAATACAATGGAACCCTTTCAACATGACTTCATCATGGCGCTCACAAAATCCAAGCCAATGTAACCGTTTTAAACCCAAGTATTTTGCAGTCTATAAAATGTTTTTTTTTTTTTTTTTTAAATTTAGCAGTCGCCAATTATTTTCTCCCAATTCAGAATATCCAGTTATTATTTTAAGCTCGGCTCACCGCTACCACCCCTGCGCTGACTTGGGAGCGGCGAAGACGAACACACGCTGCCCTCCGACCGCTTCTTTTCACAATGCAGACTCACCATGCAGCCACCTCGGAACTACAGCGTCGGAGGACAACGCAGATCCGGGCAGCTTACAGGCAAGCCTGCAGGCTCCCGGCCAGACTACAGGGGTCACTGGTGCGCGGTGAGCCGAGGACACCCTGGCCGACCTAAACCCCCTCCTCCCGGGACGGCGCTTGGCCAATTGTGCGCCGTCCTCTGGGAGCTTCCGTCCACGGTCGGCAATGGAATAGCCTGGACTCGAATCGGCGATGTCCAGTCTATAGGGCGCATCCTGCACTCCACGCGGACTGCCTTTATCGGATGCGCCACTCGGGAGCCCCCAAATGTCTTTTTTAATCTTGCTGCAATGAAGTTTGGGTATTTTAACCCCATCCCTGCCAAACTTACATTAAAAATAAAGTTTATTTATAACAGAAAAACACACACTTTTACAAGCATTTAGTCTTTTGAGCTTAGTTCACTGCACCGACACACACACCCACGCACGCACGCTAACACGTGCACATATGCACAGGCACGCACAGGCACGCACACGTGTACACACACGCACACACACAGACACACACAGACACACACACACACTCACGCACATGCACAAGCCATTCCCGTGTACAAATCAATACAATTAAGTTCAGTTATATAAGGAGTACTTGTGTACTAGTATCTAGAGATGAAGTTAATTGTTTGCCAACCAACACACCACCTCCAAATAATTGTCAGGAGCCTGAAAACTTCTAATTGCCTTTTCTGCGAGTTTCTCACACTTCACTATCAATGTCAACAGTAAACCAGCCAGAGGATTTAACCGGCTTATTCACCTGTCATCCTTCAGTGACATCTGCCCTGGGCCCAAGGGAGCAGAGATATAAATTGAACTAAATTGAAAAGAATTGCTCTGAGATGCTGTGCAGGGAGAGCAATAAATGACAACGTCCACTTTCTGTAAACCCAACTTGATAAAAAAAAGAGAAAAAAGCACACACACTTAACCCTTTCCTTGGATTCCTGTTGCTGTTGCACGGTGTAGTCCAGTAATCCGCTCAGTGGAGCAAACCCAATGCTTCCTGTAGACAGCAAGACAACCTACCTACAAGTTATATCTCACGCCTCATCTCACACAGAGCTTAGTAGCATATGATATGGCGGATTTAAATCAAAGTAATTTAAACCAAAAAAGAACACAGATATATTGGCTTAAAGGATTACAGAACAGCAGTGTTACAAAAAACAAAACGCGGCAATTTATTTCTCAATGCAATGCTGCTTGTTTTGCTGTTCGATTCCCATCCCCAAACCCTTTACTTTAATCACAGCATCAGCAGTGCTGGAGGGAATGTGAACTCCTTGATAAACTGTGATGTGCACAACACAAGGCATGGCGGTGAACCCATGCCTTTTTTTTTTTAAAGCAGTCTACCCTGAAAGGTATCTTTTCTTTTTAAATGAGGTTTTTAGCAATGCCTGACCTTTAAAAGGTTAATTGCTGCTCTTGTTAGAATCTTGTCAAACCAGAATTCTGTAGTCAGACCGCATTCTCATTACTGTGGAAGCTACAGGACGCCAGCACACACACTGTAATGCATGGAGATGAAAGAGATGAAAGCATGGCAACTCATAGGGGTCCCCTGTGTAAAACACAAGATCCCGGGCTAGCTCTCATTCCATTTAATGATGTGTTATTTACACAATAAAGATCTCTTTCCAGCTCTGTTGCTGGATGTCCCAATGCCATTACTAAATGGAATTCATCATTGTAAGTTTGCAAGAACAGGTCTTGTTTGCATACTGTAAGAACTTATTCAGATTCTTATTTTTCAAAATTCTTTTCAATGTTGAAATAACAAGCTCCTTCAAATCTGCTTTCATGGGTTAATCTTTCGTAGCTTTGGAACGGCTTTGTTTGATGCCTCAGTAGGTCATGCCAAACACTGTGATGGTTAATTGACGTGGTTTCCTATAGTGTCCTGTGCCTAGTTTCAGAGCTGCCAGCCCTGGGGCTTTGCCACAGGTATTAAAAATATTCATCCGCTTCGACACATGCTTCATCAACGTTCGGCACTTCTCCTGGCAGCCATGTAAGACTTCATCAATGGTGCAATCAGAGCCACTGGCAGATTATTTATTTGCTCATATTCTTTTAATTTGGTGGGAGCTGCTTGCTGCCAAGCAGCCTGGCTATGTTATCAGTCCTGTCTGAGTTCCCGTTCCTGCTGCACTGTTTTCCCTTCTCCGTCTTTCTCTTCCCATTCCGAACCTCTTTACGCTTTGTCATCTGTATCAGTCATTGCATGCGTTTTACCACAGGCTAGCAGGTCGCCTCTGATTGGCCATTAGCCACTAATGCATTATGTGGAACTGACACCTACTTTTCTGATGTTGGAGTAGAACATTTAACCATAGACCAGAATACAACTACTGCACCATTTAACCATAGACCAGAATACAACTACTGTACCATTTAACCATAGACCAGAATACAACTACTGCACCATTTAACCATAGACCAGAATACAACTACTGCACCATTTAACCATAGACCAGAATACAACTACTGCACCATTTAACCATAGACCAGAATACAACTACTGCACCCTCCTAGAGAGAAGTTCAGTATGTGACCTCACAATCCTGTGACTCCAAAGCCTGGACTCTCTCATGGTACCCTTCCTAATTACACCCCCAGTCCCATGACCCTAAATCCATTCAACTCACACCCTCAGTTCACAGTGGGGTTCAGTATCCCACAGCTGACACCAGCAGAGGCCTCTGCTCCAGCCTGGGGCCTTGGCTATTAGCGAGAGATTTCACTCAAACTGCACGAGCTGGAGCTCACTGCCAGCAGCCTGCCAGAGAGAGATAAGCCAAGCAGACAGCCCTCAGCTGAGACCGGCAAGAGGAGCGGGCAGTGTTGTGTGATACACCGCCGTTACGGATTCTGTCCTGTCCGCCGTCGCTGAGACGAGATGAGGTTAAAAGCTCTAAAACCACCAATGCAGACGAGCCCAGCTCTTTTGTATTGTGGTTAAGATGCTTGCTTGTGGTGCGTGGGGTCGCTGGTTCACTCCCAGCCTCTGCCCTGTTACACAAGCCCCTGCCTGTCTCTGTGTAGTTTAGGTCTATATATTAATTTCCAGAGGAACTGCACTAAGCAGCACGGCTGTACATTAATGTAGCAGCTGCACCTGAGGCTTTTCTTTTCTAGCTCCTCAATCCAGTCAGTGTCACTTTGATGACTGCCTCTCTGGCTCTTCTCTAGCAATTAGCACCTTGCAGTTCTGACAGGTACTTTATGGAGCAACACTGATGTAATGAGTCCACCACACGCTTGGCTATTTTTTTACAATTGTTATTTCAAAGGTTATACCACCTACATTTTGGTTGTCTTTTTCCTCTCTACATTTTCTACTATAGGTTATTCCTCTTCCCAGCCTCATTGCTACACCGCTACCTGTTTCTCTAGCAGACTGTGAACATGCCTGTGGCTGCGGATACCCTCTTGGGTCTCAGATCTCAGAAGCCACCCCTTTAGCCTAAACACAACCAAAGACCATAATGGAAGACAGATGGGTGAGAGTTTTGAACAAAAAGCACCTTGTAATTCTTGGGTTTACAGACGCTAATCCTCAAAGTGCTGTCTACTGAAGCACAGTTCCCTGGATAATGTGTTTCTCATCCCAGAGGCAGCACAGCCAAGCAGCCTGGGAGTGGCGAGTGGGACAGTTGAGACTAAACACAAAAGAAGAAGACATGTATAAATAAATACAAAACTGATCCTCTTACCAATACAGCATTGCCATGAATGTTTTAACAACAGGATAATGCTTCTATTGTTTTTAATAAAACTAAATCTGGAGGCACTTTTCCTGCTGTTTCTCCACTTGCACCATCAGCCCCTTGACGTGGTTTAAATCTGGGATCCTGTTTCTCAAAGAGACGGAACTGGAGGCTGACTGACTAAGAGAGACACTGAGGTGTTCTTATTTTGCATCTGCAGATTCCAGGACCACCTACACTGTCATGGGGTGGGCAGCAACACCTGCTGTATGTCTGATAGCATTAGAAAGAGCTCCATCGCTGAGATGACGTTACAAACAGCTTAGTGTTGGCTTCTCACAGGGGCACAGAGAGTGTTCTTTAATTCAGTCAGGAGAAGGGGTTTCCACTGCAGCAGCAGGGTACACACACACATATATATATATATATATATATATATATATATATATATATATATATATATATATATATAGGGTTGGCAAAGATGCACAGTCAAACAGACAGACACAGACACCTCCAAATAGGAGACCATTGAAGACAAGGATTGGAACCTCCAGAATCTCTGGAATTTCAGGAATGAACTCCAAGGCTCTTGATGGTTTGCCTAGACGAGGTTTTGTCTCTAATCTACAGAGCAGAGAACAAATAAATAAACTCACAGAAGGAATTTGCAACTTAAAAAAAAAAAAAAAAAATGTATAGACCCGGTCAATGGACAATGTAATCCAAACATATGGGCATCAGTGAGAATGCTCTCAAGATTTCTTAGCAATTCATTTTATGAAAAATAACAGCCAAACAAAATAACCACAATAACCACACTTTTTTCTTTTTTTTTTTGTAACAATTGGATCCCGGAATTAACCAGCGTCCTTCTGCACAATTAGAGCTAATTAAAATAATTGACAGAGATTGTTTTCTAATGACTACCAGACAAGGAAATACCACAGATTTAATTTCCTCAGCTGCTCCAAATCTTTCCTTTTTAATATCATGTAATGAATGACAATGGCTGCCGAGCTAATTCTCTTATTATCAGCTCTCCCCAGATTCCTCCCTTTCGGTTCCTTTCTACCGTCAATAGCCTGTAATCGATGCGAATTCCCTTTTTCTAGTGTTCCAGGGTTCTGCCTGCCAGTGAAACAAGAAGCCGGTGTGAAGATTAGTTTTATTCCACTGTTTGACTCCTAGGATAGGTATGAATGCAATGAACAAACTATGATGAATAAATACAAGTTAAACTAGCAGTAAGAAAGCCAAAGATGAACAGAAGCCGCTTGTTCTGAATTCACAGCTTTCTGTGGATCGTGAGAGTGTGTCGTCATATCATGCCTCAAACTGCTGCTCAATTGAACGCTATGCAAAGTGCAGGATTAGGGTTGGCAATGTGAGAACTGATATCGTGAACCGCTTACTGTGGGGCAGGTGACCCGCAGTGCAATACTGGTGTTAGTTACTGTGCAAAGTGCTTATAGTCTCCCATGTATGTCATGTCTGATGAATTCTTCTTCTTCTTCTTCTTCTTCTTCTTCTTCTTCTTCTTCTTCTTCTTCTTCTTCTTTAGTCATCATTTTGTATTACCCATGCTCAATGTTCCACAGGGTTTAGAGGCTTCGTACTTCAACCACACAGATCATGTTTGGACAACTTCCCATTTTACATGAAACTGGGAACTGAAACTGGTCCCTTCTCAGAGTAATATTTCAGGCAACAATTTAGTTTAAGGATCCGCCAATAATGCAGCTATAAACATGTTATAAAGCATGTTGTTTACAATATAAGACAGATATATAATAACAGACTAGAGTTAAGAAACATGTAACCAAGCCATTCACAATCTATAAACGTGTTTAGTTAAAACTAATTCGTTTTTGCTGTAGCATGCTATAAGAACGTTATACACAGCGTTATTACATGATTAATAACTTCATGTTCATACACGTAGCTGCGTGGGTACCACTTTACTTTAAGTATCCGTTATACTTTCTATGCCTGTCTGTCTTTACATGTCTCTCTCACCAAGTGTATGGGGCTGCTTTGCTTTTACAATACAGTTATTATACACTTTTTTGTTGCTATGGTTTATAATCACTTTATAACAGACCCCTAAACTAAAGTGCTACCGGCATGTGTCTTTGAGATATTATTGTAATAAGCTGTTATTCCTTATAAATAATCAACAAACCTTATAACTCTAATAACACAAGTATCGTTGTTTTATAAATGAGAATTTATGGAGCTATCTTTCTTCTGTCTTCCCCCTCTGAGATTTGAAACGACCTTGTCTGATAAACAGCGCAGCTGTGAACTTACATAAAAACACAGCAATGCTGGCGTTTTCCTCTGAGGAAGCTCAGTCACAGTGGAAGTCACCCCTGAAAGACCCTGTGAAGACTCATACAGATATTCACCTTCATCAGCATGCTCAGTTCTCAGATATTCTACTGCATTTAAATGACATCATGGATGACAAATCTTTAATAATGTTAGGATTACGCTAATGAATTCCGCTAACCCTATTATGTACTTCAGAAATTGCAGGAACAATAAACTTGATGAATTAATTGACTCAATTACAGTTCAGTAACGTCACCCGTGATTCGTTGAGTGTATGGGTGGGTGGAAATGTAAAGAACCTTCAAAATGAAAAAAAAACCCACTCCAGCACCCCTATTCATACTGTCTGTATCTGTAAGAACAGTACAAGAAACGGATGTTCTCTGAGGTTGGGTTCCCTAGAAAAATAAAAGCCCTTTTATCTGTATACCTTTACTTGAAGAGTAAGTAGCTTATACCAAACCGTATTGGATTGTATTTTGTACATCAAAAGCCAGACACACACATAGGCTTTTTAACATCTTGTTCTTATTTTTGTTTATTTATAGTTGTCACATAGCAACAGAAAAAAAGTAAATACACTTAGCTCCTTGAATGAGAAGCCTAACATGAAAATACCCATCATATCAAAATAAATACTGAAGACTTACAAAACTAAACATAATCCTGTGCAATATTTATAGATTTACAATGTGTTTGTGCCATGGGTTCATCCTCTGTAGTGTTGGTGAGTGGCTCGTTGGTTAGGGCACTGGATGCAGGCTTGAGGAGCTTGTTTGCTGTGCTGCAAGATAATGGCTCAGGGAAACCGTAGCTGTTTTTGAGTGTTCAGCATGAAGGGTCCTTGTTTTAAGATCTAGCTGTGGGGTCAGGAGGCTGATGTAAGGTTAGGATATAAGGTCAGCATGCTGTAATGTTTACACGCAGTCTGTGCCCAGTTTAGCTCCCATCATAGAACTACTCCAGCCTCACGATGGGTGCCTCCTCTCTTTGGTATCTGTTAGGTCACACAGTAGAGCTTTAGTGGACTGATCCGTCAATCAGCAACACAACTGACTGACCTGACCGGGCTTATCATTGTGAATACAGCTCCGACTGACTGAGGAAAGAACAGGAGAGGCTATCAGTCTAAAACGATACAAGAGGAAAGCTGTATAGAGGGGTCGCCCACTTCAAACATTCTCCAAGCATCACGTTGGATCACACCCATCACTTCAAGGCTGCAATCTGGTTACAAACTTAGTCAAACTTAAATCATGTAATCAATCTTTTTGTTAATTGTTCATATTTGGTTTATACTCAGTTCAGAGTTTGTATTCACATAATACAATAATTTGGGATTCTGAACTCCAGTGTGTTTAATATTCCAGTCACCATCTTGAAATAAATAACTGTGAGCGCTGGGGATTTGAAATGGAATATCATCATCAATTTAGATAGAGCAGTGCTGGAAGTCAGTGATGTAGTGTAGCAGGCAGTCCCACATGTTTAATGTGCATTGACAAGCCGTGTATGGTTATGATAGTGTGTGAGAAGATCAAAGCTATCCCCTTATTCATTGTGTGCTCTGAGATAACCGGAGTGCACCGGATAATCCATTTGTAGTGCTTGCTGCCTCTGAAGGGATTGCTATGGGGTTTAATAAACAGGACTCAAATGACAGGGCTGTTTACTGTGTTCACTGATTAACGGCGATTAGGGGGCTGTTCTGCTTTAAAGTGCATACTGTATATTGTATCCATCATCACACATTATCATAATACATCAAATTATTTAACAAGTGAGGAAAGCCCTGGTATTATTATTTTTCCTTACAATTATAAATTATTTTAGCATATCCCACTGCAAGCATAGCCAGCGATTCTGCCTTCTTGCAGCAGCATGCACGGTTTTGAGCAACGTGTGTGTGTGTGTATGGAAGTGTGTGTGTGTGTGTGTTTAACTGTACATTTCACCAGCGGTGGGGGACAAAAGTCAGGAGGTGACACATGATCATCAGTTACCAATTACAAAATACAATGCTTCTGTCAGAAAGTGGAACGTCATATTCAAATAGGATTGAAGCATCAGAACATAGAACTGTTGAGAATGATTGCAACCACCAATACTTCATGTAGATATCCCATAACGTTTGGTGTACAATCTCTCTGTTTCTGCACTGAGCAGTGGTAAGGCACTCAGCGCTGTGTGCTGAATTCTTACTGGTGTATACTGCTAGCAGCACCTGCTGAGAGGAAACCTGTCCCATGGAGAGGATTACAAACCAACTAATGAGTGCCCATGCAAAACTCCTGTGCCTCTCTGTTATCTGATCAGCAATATTACCATCTGAAACTGGCTGGATAGTCTTTGAGTCAGTGGTAAAAGAGCATTGACCAGGAAGGAGTTTCAAAACAAACAAACAAACAGACAAACAGAAACACATCACTGACATGTTGAACCAGCAACCACCAAAAACATAAGCGAGCAACACAACCACCTGAAACAAACAAACAAAACAAAACAAAACGAACAGCAACGCTCAAGTTCACGATTCTTTCAACATCAGTTTCCCGTTGTTGGTTTCCACAGTGCGGTGGTGAAGATGGTTCTTATAGAGGAGTAATCCGGGGCAGGTCCCAGGAGTTCAGGCTCTTTCACCTCCTGTCCGGTTCTAATGCTGTGTTGATGTGTGTCACGCCAACAGCGACTGAGAAAACACTGAACCCACTCGACTGAGCTTCAGTTCTTTATGAGCTCAAACCAAGCATGATGGAGTTTTGCATATCTGAATGGGCTTTCAAGGGGAGCTGCATGAACATGGTAAAGAGAAATTAACTTTGATCCAAGACTCCTGTTTCCAAAGCACGTGATTCAATCGTGTGCTTATAAAGTCACAAGTCTACCCAGTTTTGGATTTCACTCATTTCTTTGTGATGTGTGTGTTTGATAGAGAGAGCGACAGAAGAATAATGAAGAATGAAATGCCTTTTCTTGTGTATAATACTATTCTGTTTTGTGTATTTTTGCCCAAGACAAACTTGCATTAACACGGCCAAGTTTAGCTTCCAACTTTTTGGCTCTGGACAGATTCTTAGAAATCTGAGACATCTGCATTTAACTCATAAAAATATATTTGTAAACCTAACTACACCCGCAACAAATCCTTAATAATATTATATTAAGCTTAATCTGAAATGCAATACCTGCGGTAACACTCATCGTACAGTGCTTGTTAATCATTACGTTGTAATTAGTGTCATTACTATTGTCAGCTTGTTTTCTGTGCTTTCCTTTCAAACTCCTTCCAGAGAGAAACCTAAATTCTTAGGATTTTGGCAAACTGTAGTTTCAATAGTCTGCAAACCTGACATTATATATTTAATAGCTTTGGCAATGTTTGGTTAATGCCCAGTGCACCTTTGAGGATGATAATGATACAAAGAGAGAGCGAGAGAGAGCTTAGAACAGACTTTCTTTTTTGTTACTAGTCAATCAGCCACTGACTCCCAAACAGGATTTTCCAAACTCTCCCAAATGAAGTCACTGCTGTGGTAATTAAGTTGGTGTTATGGACAAGCGATTCCAATCCGGTGGCACCAAGCCCTGCCTCATCCTCTGTGTGCATCCCTGTTCCCAGGTTCCATATGCCTCTCTCTCTTCGGATCAGAAGCAAGATTCCCGGGACTCTCTACGGTTCTGAAGGGATAGATTCTCCTGTTTGGGGTGATTTCCATTGTGCAGCACCAAATACCTGAAACCATACAACAGGAATATTAAAAGCAAACAAAATGTTATATCATTGATTTACCAAAGAGCCCTGCAGCAAAATCACAGCTCCCTTTATTATGATCCACCCAAGCAAGGCCTCACGATCAAACCCGAACTATATTCACTATGTACTTGTGTAAGTCATTATAAATGCTTGCTTTTACTTGGTACTCGGCACACCCCTAATATACACACACTTTTGTTTTGACCATATTTATGTGATGGACCATTAGGCTGGTACACAACAACACATTGCGTGCATGTATTTATTCAGGGTTAGGCTGGTATTTTCACTAAATAATGTTTCTCTTGACTTTTTTAACAAGGCTACAGCTGAGTCGCCAGTAGAACACGGCTCACTAGAAGCAGCAAGGCACTCCCTGGATAGTAATGCCAGTGCTATTACCCTCTAACCCAGCTGTTACACTAGCCTTGACATTTTCATGCTTGAATTCATGACGCAGTAATGGGGAATATGCTATGCTGGAGCGCAACCTTGGAGCAGAAATCCAATTAAGGAAAAGAAGAACAAATATTGACTACCTTACCTATTTTTCGTTTCCAAAATAGCTGCCCTCCTACAGCAGACCATGGCCTTTAGTTGAACTCATTAGATAGAACTTTATGAGCCTTTAAAGAAATTGCTGGCTCTGAGCGTTTGCTATTTAAACTAGCCATCTTTATATATCTAAGGACAGGTGAAAAATAGGATACTGTCGTCAGCTCTTTTTAAAATGATACGTCTGTCCCTTATTTCAATAGCAAACTCCTAGAGCCAGCAATTTCTTTATAGACTCATATATATTTCTAAGATGTTGCTAAAAATAAAAATCCACATATTGTAAAATGTATGACCCATCTACAACATAGATTTTAGGCACAGTTTCAATTCCACAGTGTCAGCGAGCAACAGACTTGAATCAAAACAGGCTGCACCGCAAAACTGGAAGACGTGCATCCAGGGTAGCTGCCGTAGATGTAGAGTATTCAAGGGGGTCTAGGTTCAGTCCTCATTTAGATAATAACAGACTTGGTCATGGTTAGAGACATGCCCACACATCCCCGGAGTGCTAATGGATTTTCTAATCGTGTTGTTCTTACAATGAAGCAGCGTAGGTGTGACCCCCCAGGCTTTGAGCCTGCTGACTGAGCACAACACAGTAATTGCAATTTATCTGACAATTAAGTGTTGCTTTTGGAAAGTAATTGGGTTCTAATTTGCAGACAGAGGCGTTGCAGACTTGTCGGTAGAGAGGAACATTGAGTGAGCCTGGTTAATACATTGTGCGAGTCCTACGCGCTGTCTGTGCCTAGATCAAACCCAGGTGGGTTCAGCACAGCTCTGTTTGAAATCCTGAGCCACTATACACACTGCTTCCCTTTGTTTATCGCTGAAAGAGTGGCATTTATTAAAGTCTGATTTTGTAAATAAATAGCAGGATTCCAGTCTGGTGTTGGAGTCAACAGTCTAGGAAAGTTTAATATCAAAAATGTGTTTGAGAGGGGAGATAAATCCAGCAGGAACTCTGTGAATTGCTCAAAACCGATGTTCTTCATAGTAATATGCACATTTAACCCCTTCGTTTTTCTTTATTTAAAATGCAGGTTGATGCTGCAGTTATTTTATTATGTTCAGAAGTAAATGTAGAGCATTTTGGAGGTGCACATTATTTCAGGCACTAGCTTGGTTCATCGATTTCTTGAAATGCATTCCTACAGTACATGCAATTAAACAAACCAACAAACAGGTATCAGCACCATAGTGTGGTACACATAGAATCTCATGCATTCTCAAGATAGTGCGGTACAATTAGGTGACAAGGACCACCATTCATCTGCAGCAGAGAGTCTAAGGAAAGGGCTGCATGCATCTTAATACAAATATCCATCCAAGTCCATCACATTCAGGCAAGTGGGTATGAAGACGCGAGCCTGTGCATAAGCAGGTCGTCATGAAATAAGGACATACAGAAAGCGCCAGTATATTTCTGTTGGGTTACACACAGCTATCAACTCATGTAACTCGAGCGCTTTGCTTTCACTCCGGGCCGTTTCTCTGGGACCCAGACTGTGCTCCCTGAGCTCCAGCAAAGCACTAAAACCATTAACTGCTGTTTACATAAACAAGCCAGCCGGAGACAATTCCTGGGAAGAAATTGGGCTGAAAATGTACCTTTGAACACAGCGCTCTGACGTTGTTGGAGTGCAAAAGAGGAAACGTGCTTCAGGTTTTAATGTAGCAGAACGCAAAATTGTTGCCATGTTGCCGTATTGGGAACCCACAACCAGACGGCTGGCTATCACCGAAATCCAAGCTATCTCGTGGAGCGCTGTGACAAAGCTTTCTCTCAGCAGACATCAGTAAGGGATGTGTAAAGGACTGGACCCTTGAAAATGCCAGCTTCCTGGAACAAGGGAATAATAACCCCCTTGGTGATGCTCTGCATGTTTGTGTAATACCAGAGACTCATCTTGTGTGCATGTGTATGCATCCTGAGGCAGTGCAGCATTGCATGTGGGTCCATTTCTTTTACCGCAATAATTATTAGCACTTCTAACAAGATTTCATGTTCCTTCAGAATGAACTGAACAGGATCTCTCTTGTCTGGTCCTGCTGCTACGTACAGACAGGGTCAGGTGAATATACAAAGGGAACACAGTGAGTGTGGGATTAAAACTTGTCCTATTCCATCATACCCTTTGCTCTGATCAACAGACCACCCCACGTTGCTGCATTTGCTTTGCACATTTAGCGTCACGGTCTTGCTGGCTGAGACTGGCTGACATTAAAGAGACGCAATGAGTATCAGTTACAAACCTGCCCAGGAATTGACTCTGGAAGAGTGCATCTCTTATAGCTCCCGAATGCAATCTTGATAATGTGCAGAATGTATACGTATTTGCTAATGTGTAATAGTGTTTAATATAGTGCAAGCAGAATGCTGTCAAAGAGCCAGCAAGGAAGGTAACCAGTGTCAAAGCTAATGAGAGTATCTCTGATGGCTCTCATGAGAGGAAGCCAGTGGGTAGAACATTCTGCAGCTGTATCATTGAAGAACAATGTAATAATAATAATAATAATAATAATAATAATAATAATAATAATAATAATAATAATAATAATAATATAGAGGGTTGGCAGAGAGGTGAACACGGGCTGTGGAAAGTTCAGCTTTCTCTGGTGGTTTGAATAGGAATATCAGCTCAGAGATGGGCCAGTGACAGTATTTGTGATGGTACTGTGTTACTGTGCTCCCAGCATTTACAATGTTACTAAGAAATCGGGTAACAGTGGTAGTTTCAAAAGCTGTTGGAAAGGAATCAGGTGTACACACTTACACCTTCTGACCTGTGAAATAGCAACAGAGCCACACAAAGGCACAGCACTGCCCTGTAACAAACACAACTCTACCGGTGAGAGTGAAGGGGACTTGAAGCAGACAGTTAACTTTTTCACAAAGCTAGTTTGACACTAGTATAGAGTATAAGCACAATGCCAATGCATTGTGGTCTTGTTTATTTCCTTGTCAGTTCTACTCTTTTTTATATTATAAACAGGGGTGGAAAGTACTTCATACCAGAAGTAGGCAGGAATCCCCTGCAAGGCTCAGCTAGCAACGCTGTCATTTTCCTATTGTCTGCGCTGTATTGATCCATTAACAGCGCTGTATTGATCCATTAACTTGCCCACCCCTGCCATGCATTATCAGGCTCTCCCAGCTGAGCTGGAGCACACGTCTCTAGGGGTCTGATGTCTTTAAGAAGCGCTGAAGCTTTTAGCATGTCCAGTTGCTGCTCCAGCTGCCAGCCCGACTGAGCTGGAAGGAAAAACAGCCCAGTCTGATCTGTTTGTTTTAACTTCCGTTCGGCTGCGGAGCTCTCTGCCCACTCGCTTCATCTCACGTTAATTAAATTGCAATCACTCTTCAACTTTTCAGCTCAACTGAGTGTAAGTGCGTCAAGCTTTAACATCTGTAAGAGATTGCGGGCATAGCCTTGGCTTCATCCCACGCATGTCCATTTCAGGAATTATGGACAGCACCTTCGCTCACTCCTCGTAAGATTCTGGTCCATCTCGACATTCTTAAATACATGTTTTTAAAAGCCCATTTGTGCTCCACACAGATACCTTCGTGTCTGTTATAGGGATCATGGTCAACATGGATTTTTAAAGTTATTTACTCAAATAGAAAAATACACAGTAAATTACCGAACCAGAAAAAAACACACCTCTGATGTCTAATTTGGAAACATTCCATTCACAGAGAACAAATCTGTCAGTGTTAATTTGACAGAAGAAAAGCATTAATAATGTGCAGTAGTACATTGTGTTCTCCTGCGGGCAGTCTTTATCACCGTTACTAAAAGGTTTGTTAAAGAATAATTCTGCAATTTGAAAAAAAATTAATTCCTGGAAAACGATTTTTCTTAAACACAAACCTCACTGACTGAGAGGGCCTAAGTGCACTTATCCCTGAAGTACTTGAAGAGGTATTTTTATATGACTTAACTAAGACAATTCTAACTATAATTCTAAAGTGCATAAGGAGTAGAATCAGAGCATGTGAAAGAACAGATCATGACCAGATAACGAACGCTGCTGACAAAATGCATACAACACAAGGAACTTAAAAAAAGCCACGCTCCCTTAAAACATCACGCGAAATAAAACACAAAAACACATCTTCAGCTTTAAAACAGCAAGCTCCATTGAAACAAGAGTTGTTCCCAGTAGCCTGAATATATTTCAGGGTTCATTAGTAAGATCTGCTGCAGCTGCACTTTCATTCCTTCACAGTGTGCTAACCTACTAACAACAATCCAGATAACGAGTAGGGAGGACTGCCGGCATGACTTTCTCTCACAAATATTTCGATTATATTGGACTGTTACATGCTTTCAGATGCTTATGATGTTTCTGGGTGATGCATTTAATGTAGCTTTGTGATCCATTTACACAAGCTATGTTCCATATCTATAAATGCATATATTTCAACCTATATTCTCTTATAAAACATTACAGAAAAGTGGATACTTGTATTTCAATTTCTTTCTTTCTTTCTTTCTTTCTTTCTTTCTTTCTTTCCTTCTTTCTTTCACTGCTTCAGCCACAGCCACAGCTATTATTACACTATTCAGATGAGTAATAGTCAATTGATCGGGATGATTACAAATCTCAGACCTTTGATGGGAAAATCATGGGCAATTCATGATTTAACAGCTAGGGGGCACTCAGGTTCTTAACCAACAGTGGCCTGTTTGCAATCATGAAAATCCTCTATAGAATACATTTGTTTTATTAAGCTATCTCACGCTGCCTCTGTGTCTCGCTGGTCTACCTGACCCAGACTGCATGCTTTAAACAATCGCAGTGAGACTGCACTCTGTCACAGTTCAAGACAAAGCTATAGGGAGCTCTCCTGGGTTACTGGCTGTCCCTTTGCCTGTGCAGGGTCGAGGATTGAAGGTATCCCAACATTACTAAAAGAGAAATAAAAGGGAACATTCTTAAAAAGACAATTTTCCCAAATCTGAGCATTTCAACGTTGGAGCTTCCGGAAGCATACCAGTTTTGGGGAAAGAAACCCAAATAACAATACAAAGAGATTCTGGTCTTAAGAACAGAAAACTGTTACTTAGTGAAGTCCTCAGCATAATCAAGGGAAGAAAAGGATGTATTTACTGCTTACAGGAAGCAGGCACAATGAGAAATCTGAGGAACAAAGCAAGTGATTAGGGTATTATACAGTACATGCAAGTGCTGATCTTGACACGTGGTCCATTCGTGAACCCTCTGACTCATACACAGGGCGGTAAGGGACAGCGAAGTTTAGTTTGCTGTGTGATTCAGAGATACACCCTGGAGCCCTTATTTGGCATGCAGAATATACTCTAATTACAATTTCACAATTCTATTTGCTATTTCTACTGCTATCTCATACAGGATCTCATTTTGAAATCTAGACGTACTGGAGACACGAGCGTGGGTGCTAGCGGAGCCGCTATGATGTTCCAGTGCCCACACAGCTCTGCTTATGAAGCCCAGAGTTAATCACAGCCTTTAGCCTTCTATAACAGGAGTTTGTTTTCATCTCCGAAGCTGCACGTTCTTCACATCAATGCCGATGCCTTTTCCCTGGTGGATCCAGAGCCAGGAAAGGGTGCTGAATATTATTATTTGCAGAGTGGAAAATTGTGCTTGCTTGCTTGCTAAGCGTAGAGTTGTGAAAGTGCTTGCCTAGATGTGACCCTTCAGCACTCTGTGTGGTGCTTATATAACAAGTGCAATGCATGGAATGACAGCATGTTTAGACCTCAATTAAAGGAAGTCTGAAATGTAATGAATTTCTTGGACTGAGTATTGCTTGAGTTTGCACAGGACTATCAGCCCCCGTACACCTGGAGTGTCTTTCAAGACTTTCAAACATCATCACCCCTCCAGCACGGCGCCGCTCGTTAGCTAGCACATGCAGGTCTGTGTACAGTCAGGGGATTACACAATGTTGCATCTATTTCTATGTGAATGCGTTAGGACTTTGTGCACGTTGATAGAAAAAAAGAAAAGACTGCACGTAGGTTTTTTTACTCATCACTTGAGGGCCACTCAATCTCCCAGCTGGCTAGCTTCTCGATGAATGGATGAGGATGGGTGAGAAACTAGCCTGCCCCACTGTGAGGCATGTAGCACTATAGAGAGGAAAGGAGGCGAAGGTCACACCAGCAGGGGGCACTTTACCAAGCAGACAGACAGTCTAGGGGAGGGGTTCACATGTCACTCTTTAGTCAGGGGCTCTTTGACAGTCTCTAAGTACCAACACAAATTGAAACTCTCCCAATGTATTTTTTGATAAACCTTGTGATTTCCTTGCAGCGCTGCAGATGCTGTTGTTAATGAAAAAAAAAATCTGTGGTTATCCGAGAAATAGTTTTGGTGCTAAATGGTGTCTTCTAAATGAATTTATAAATGCGCCTCGTAGTGCTGCTTCTGAACCAGCAATAGTTTAATTTCAAGGCTCATCAGGAATGTAAAAAAAAACCTGCTGCTTCATAGCGCTAACCTTTAGCGGTGCATCACAGACAGCCTCAGGATCCACCACTTAGCACAAAACTACAGACAATCTTCCCAAGGATCGTGAAAAAGAGGCCTTGGTATATGTATCATTATTTTTTTTTTTTTTTTACTAAAGTTGCACAAATACCCTTTTGTAACTGTCTCTGTTCCAGTTAAGTCACAAGATAGCATGACTATATTTTGTCCCAGTTCTATTTCAAGTCCCTGAATAAATGTCTTGTTTTGAACATTTCCAATACCCATCATTAGGAGGGTGGTACAGAACAATGCCAGCGCCCCTGGTTAGAGCTGAAGACCAGACGACAGTGGAAGCTTGTAAAAACTGAGCCCTGACATGTTTCTGTGTGCCTATGAGTTAAGCATGTTTCTGTGTGCCTGTGAGTTAAGCATGTTTCTGTGTGCATGCGTGTTAAGCATGTTTCTGTGTGCCTGCGTGTTAAGCATGTTTCTGTGTGCTTGTGAGTTAAGCATGTTTCTGTGTGCCGGTGAGTTAAGCATGTTTCTGTGTGCCGGTGAGTTAAGCATGTTTCTGTGTGCCTGTGCATTAAGCATGTTTCTGTGTGCTGGTGAGTTAAGCATGTTTCTATGTGCCTGTGAGTTAAGCATGTTTCTGTGTGCCTGTGAGTTAAGCATGTTTCTGTGTGCCTGTGAGTTAAGCATGTTTCTGTGTGCCTGCGTGTTAAGCATGTTTCTGTGTGCCGGTGAGTTAAGCATGTTTCTGTGTGCCTGTGAGTTAAGCATGTTTCTGTGTGCTTGTGAGTTAAGCATGTTTCTGTGTGCCGGTGAGTTAAGCATGTTTCTGTGTGCTGGTGAGTTAAGCATGTTTCTGTGTGCCGGTGAGTTAAGCATGTTTCTGTGTGCCTGCGTGTTAAGCATGTTTCTGTGTGCCTGTGAGTTAAGCATGTTTCTGTGTGCCTGTGCATTAAGCATGTTTCTGTGTGCTGGTGAGTTAAGCATGTTTCTATGTGCCTGTGAGTTAAGCATGTTTCTGTGTGCCTGCGTGTTAAGCATGTTTCTGTGTGCCGGTGAGTTAAGCATGTTTCTGTGTGCCTGTGAGTTAAGCATGTTTCTGTGTGCTTGTGAGTTAAGCATGTTTCTGTGTGCCGGTGAGTTAAGCATGTTTCTGTGTGCTGGTGAGTTAAGCATGTTTCTGTGTGCCGGTGAGTTAAGCATGTTTCTGTGTGCCTGTGAGTTAAGCATGTTTCTGTGTGCTTGTGAGTTAAGCATGTTTCTGTGTGCCGGTGAGTTAAGCATGTTTCTGTGTGCCTGCGTGTTAAGCATGTTTCTGTGTGCCGGTGAGTTAAGCATGTTTCTGTGTGCTGGTGAGTTAAGCATGTTTCTGTGTGCCGGTGAGTTAAGCATGTTTCTGTGTGCCGGTGAGTTAAGCATGTTTCTGTGTGCCTGCGTGTTAAGCATGTTTCTGTGTGCCGGTGAGTTAAGGAGAGAGCAGCATTCTTTAACCACGTGCTGATATTTGAGTACACATGGCAGTACCATTCAAAGAGCTAAGACAATCATAATGTTTAGAGCTCTGCAAATGACACCGTCATCCGCACCTTCGACATCCTGGAGACTGGTCTTGCTGTCACTTTGGTTGGAGAAAAAAAAAGAAACAGAAAACAATGTCGCTGTCACTTTCCCATCGGTTGGCTGGCTCACAGGTACCAGTACTGAGTTTTCTGTCTTGAGCTATCTTGAAATAGGTCGACACACATTCCTTTCATCCCTGCTTTCTTTGTATTTAATGTGCTTGTATTCAGATCCTCAGCATTGATTTCTCTGGGTTTTTTGACTTCTCCGAACCCCCAGTATTGAGTTTATTGAATTTGGTGACTCACCTAGATCAATACTGCACACTGGCTCTTAAAACCCTGTGCTGAGCAGATCAGAGCACTATGTATTGAACTTGCATGTCTCACTACCAATTTATATGACAAACAGCGAAGCATGAAAAAATATGAGAAGCTGTTAATGGACATGGTTGTGTATCTGGGTGCGGATGGAGGATGTGAAGGACTGCTATAAGGAGTGCATTTATTACAAAAACATAAAACACAAACAACATGTTCTTAAAACAAACTAGACCACTAAAACAGACAACCTAGCTTCATTAACACCTATATATATTATTATTATTATTTATTTCTTAGCAGACGCCCTTATACTTGCAAAAGCGTTGACTGCAAAGCGTCTGATATTCGATGCAAGCCTGTACCCTGAATGCCATTACCCTCGCTCTCCATCTCAACAACCTTCAGATCATACCCTGGGGATCCTGCTCAACACCCCTCAGGTCATACCCTGGGGATCCTGCTCAACACCCCTCAGATCACACCCTGGGGATCCTGCTCAACACCCCTCAGATCACACCCTGGGGATCCTGCTCAACACCCCTCAGATCACACCCTGGGGATCCTGCTCAACACCCCTCAGATCACACCCTGGGGATCCTGCTCAACACCCCTCAGATCACACCCTGGGGATCCTGCTCAACACCCCTCAGATCACACCCTGGGGATCCTGCTCAACACCCCTCAGATCACACCCTGGGGATGCTGCTCAACACCCCTCAGATCATACCCTGGGGATGCTGCTCAACACCCCTCAGATCATACCCTGGGGATCCTGGCAGCTCCTCAGGGTTTCTGTGCTGCGATACGGTACATTAGATTAGAAGAGGATGTCATGTTCATGGCCCATTGCCCACAGCAACAAATCTGTTTTGTGTAAAGCCTTTTTTTTTCTAGCGATTGTATTGTATAAGAAAGACAAGATATGCATGATTTATTGGGGGACTGGACTGGGATTCTCTTTTTAAATGTGTCAGAATGGAAACCACACCGCAAGCAGCCTAATAATGTGCAGACTAACTGGTTAAACTTTTACTGTACAAAAGGTGAAACTTCAGCAAGACGTTTTAAAGACTGTGGCCTTCGAGAGCAGCTGTTGTTTGATGTGAGCCGTGCAGGGTCCTAATTAGATCAGCACATGTCATTGTGTCTGGAACAAAGAGACCGCTCAGCCCCTTTGAGGAGCTATAGAGCAGGTTATACAACGTCTTGACAGCGTTCTTGCAAACACTCCAGCTTGTTAAGAGTGCACCAGAAGCAGCCCATGCACATTCTACTGCAAGTGCACCCCAAAGGATGTCACAAGCCAGAAAATGACTCCCCCCGCCCCCGTTATGTAACTGGCCCGTATCAGATGATGCCCATCCTGGACATATGGGCTGCACAATGTTATGTCCTAACATTTGTATTCAATCTGTGGAGTTTGCCTTTCAGTGATGTCACCGCAGCTGCTATGGCTTTGACTGCTTCACTGTTTGTTGTTGTTGTGTCTGCTCTCAGCCTGGATTCGTTTTTCATTGGGGGTCAGGGCTTGCAAAGCAGAATGTTAATTTGTTTAAAAAAGCAATGCTGTAGTAACATCTGGGTTAGGGGGTACTGTCATGCCGGAGTGCTGATGGAGTGAAAGCAGGTGGAGCTGCTCCAGCAATACACCATGATGGGGTGTCAATTGATGGAAGAAGCCCAGATTACAACCTGGCAAATTCTGTGCAAAATATAAGAGCCACTCAATGTATAGGAAATATGAGGATGAACCGCAGTGCAGGGATCACACCAAACACAGCAGGGGAGACTGTCTGCATACAGAGGAAGCTCCACGGCTGCCTACAAACATGCAGCTCCTGGGCTGTGCATTCCGCAGGGCCAATTGAGGAAGCAGAAAGATGGGAACGTTTCATTACTGCAGCTGATAAAATCTTCGCGGCTGGGAAGGTTCATTAGCGGCTCTAAGGCTGGGCTTGCTGGCTAGTTGAGTTTTTGCAAGATGACTAATCTCAGGATTCATTTAGACAGCAACCCTCTGATGATCACATGCTGTGATATCTTTGAAGATAATGACGAGATGACATCAGTAGCAACCTATTCCAATTCAGGGCACTTTCACTCAGTGCCCCTGTATTTGGCTCTGTGGATGATGTACGCGCTGCGTCTGAAGACCAAGGCTGCTGTGAACAATAGCAGCAGCAGCAGCAGAGAGTGTTACAAACAACTATGCAGCCACGTTTAAAAATGCAGGGTCCCACACATTACACTGTGAACCCTGGATGAATGTTGAATACATTTCTTCCATTCAGTAGAATTACAGAATGATCATCTCAACAATACATGTGTGCACAGCACTACAGTGAAAACACAATGCAATCAATGTGAATCAAATTACAGAGACTAATTAAGAAGCTATCTATCTATCCATCGATCTATCTAAAATACGTTTATATACAGTTTAGATATATATATATATATATATTACATATAAGAACTTTGCACACTTTGTTGAAATGTAGACTCTCTTATTAACACTGAATGGGGCTCTCTGAACAGCGATGCATCGTCATCCTGAATGAAGGAGAGAGATTGCTTATACTGAAAAGACCTTTTAAAATACTGTATTCCTTTGAGTTTAAGACATGCTTTTTAAACATTTTTTTTCTTCTCAAAAATAGCCTGCTAAATTCGAGTACAGTATAGTGATGTGTGTACTGCTGAGAAAAGACAAACTGCCCAAATACGCAAGCAGCAACGTGACTGACTGCCGAGATAGGACAAACCAAAATGTTACTGCCCGATCTCGAATCATCCATGACATACAGGCAGCCTTTTTTAAAGAAGCGTCATTAGCTTCCTGAGGAATTTGAAGAGAAGTTTTAACAATTTCAGCATTTCTAACAAACAGTACCAGCCTGGACGGATCGGAAATGATGATCAGTCCCCAGTATTTTTTTGACATGCCAAGCAATACCACAGTACACAAATTGGGAGAAAAACAGGTGTGAGTAATCAGGACTGAAAATGAGAAGCAGCACATCACTGTAATGCTCTGTGTGACAGCAGACTGGAAATGAGAAGCAGCACATCACTGTAATGCTCTGTGTGACAGCAGACTGGAAATGAGAAGTCTGCCTGCCTGCCTACCTGCCTGCCTCACTGCCTGCCTGCCTGCCTGCCTGTCTATCTGTCTGCCTGCCTACCTGCCTGCCTGCCTGCCTGCCTGCCTGCCTGCCTGCCTGCCTACCTGCCTGCCTGTCTGCCTGCCTCACTGTCTGCCTGCCTGCCTGCCTGTCTATCTGTCTGCCTGCCTACCTGCCTGCCTGCCTGCCTGCCTGCCTGCCTCTCTGCCTGCCTGCCTGCCTGCCTGCCTGCCTGCCTGTCTATCTGTGTGTCAGGGTAGCTCTGGTTGGAGATGTGGAAAGAGAGAAGCTGACGGTGGAGAGAGGAGAGAAGCAGACTCACTTGCACGCGCTCCAGGCAGCTCTAGACCGGAACGGGCCTGGTGTTGCAGAACCATAGCAGGAGTTTGGATGCAGAGGAACAGCCGCTGGAGAGGATAAGAGAGCAGCAGAGATCCGGAGGAAGAGAAAAAGAAGGAGGAGGAGAGAGAGAGGGAGGAGGAAGGGAGGAAAAGAGAGGCAGAGAAGAGAGAAGGTTAATAAACATGACCACAACTCCTAACTAACCACTGGAAATAAACAGTGGTGACCTGAACCCTGCACATGTTAATGCTGGAGTGTTGACAGTGAGGTGTCTTCACCACCCTGCACTGGGACATAGTAACACAGCATCATGGCACTGCACAGAGGGGATTACTGAAGAGCTCTGCTATCCCCAGTGCACAGAAGTACTGAGAAGAAACCAGTGACACAAACCCCCACCCTGCTCGCATCCTGAAGGCTGGGGGCCACAGCTCTGTATTGGAATGCAAGGCACGAATCACTTGGCCTCAGGGAATAAACATCTTATTTACAGGCTTATCAGCAACTGTGAAAAATAAGGACTGATGGCTGGAAAAGGTCCCGCTATCAGACAGTACTGTAAGAGGAGGGCTGTCCTAGATCAGAGCAGCACAGTCCTGTAAGAGGAGGGCTGTCCTAGATCAGAGCAGCACAGTCCTGTAAGAGGAGGGCTGTCCTAGCTCAGAGCAGCACAGTCCTGTAAGAGGAGGGCTGTCCTAGATCAGTGCAGCACAGTCCTGTAAGAGGAGGGCTGTCCTAGCTCAGAGCAGCACAGTCCTGTAAGAGGAGGGCTGTCCTAGATCAGAGCAGCACAGTCCTGTAAGAGGAGGGCTGTCCTAGCTCAGAGCAGCACAGTCCTGTAAGAGGAGGGCTGTCCTAGCTCAGAGCAGCACAGTCCTGTAAGAGGAGGGCTGTCCTAGCTCAGAGCAGCACAGTCCTGTAAGAGGAGGGCTGTCCTAGCTCAGAGCAGCACAGTCCTGTAAGAGGAGGGCTGTTCTAGCTCAGAGCAGCACAGTCCTGTAAGAGGAGGGCTGTCCTAGCTCAGAGCAGCACAGTCCTGTAAGAGGAGGGCTGTCCTAGCTCAGAGCAGCACAGTCCTGTAAGAGGAGGGTTTGGTTGGCGTGGGAGGCACAATTAAAAAACAATCTGTAAAAACGACATATACAGCGAGGCAGAAGGGGATCATTACATACTTCTGTTTCCCAGGCAAATGCTTCTGCTGCAGATGATTAAACCCGAAGAGAGTACAATAATTATCATCTCTGGTTTGTTTTACAATTAGATTATGTTTTGTTAGATGATCAAACAGAGCTGCATGGCTCTGTGTTGCTTATCAGCACCTTTCTAGAGCTTCTCTGTTTCTGGAGCACTTGAATAAAGGAAATTCTCAGCTACAGTGATCTGATACAATCCCGTTGAATGGGCACTTCAAACAATCTGCATCATACAGAACAAATACAATAGGAAAGATCGTTGTTTAATCAGGTGATAAGAAAATCGAAATCTCTCAATCAGCGCTCTCCCTTGATATAACCTTATACTAGGTTTATTGAAAAGGAGAGCTTTGATTGGTTAAACACCTGTACAGCAGGCTGTGACTCGTGCCCTTACCTCAAGAAGTGTTGTGCATTCATACTTCAAACTACTAGCAGTGCACAATGTACAATACCGAGAAAGGGAGAGACACGCTGTGCAACAGAAAACATGATCTCCAAGACAATCTCTTTGGATAACGTCAGAAGGCAATATTTTCCTATGTCAAGTGGCAGTGATCTAGCGTCAGAGAAATACAGCTTTTCTGGTAAAATGGAAAGGTTTTCCCGGCTCTCCAAGGAGAACTTGGCAATGAAATGTGAACAAAATGACTCTTCAGATACAAAGCAGAGTCTTAGGGAGCTAGCAGTGAAGTGGGGAGGGGTTTTTTTGCAAAAAAACATTTGGAGAAAAAAAAATTCAAGGCTTTAAAACAAACATAAATCATACAAACAAAAAAAATGCATTGGATTTCTTCCAGGACTTACAGTATATGAAGAGCACATGCCGGCACAGACCCTATGAAAATGTCATTGGTCTGAAATGTTCAGTACAGTGGCCCTGATAATACATCAGCAATCTGATAAAGTCTTTTCAAAAACAAATTACATGCAGTCTGCTACTATATATTCTTAGATCTTCTAACAAAAAGTGAAGTACAAAAGCTGTTGGCTCCGGTTAGCATTCACTCCTCATTGCTCCTGCTCGGTTCAATAACACAGTCTATTTGTCAAAGTATTAGTGTAAACATTTCTCTTTAGGTCTGCATTCAAAGCAATCCTGCAGCACTGCTCATACTGTGAATGTGATTGCACCCTGCGGGAGCTGAGTTATAAAGGGTTAAACATGTGGAGTTCATGTTGCAGTGTGGAGGGTCACGCCGTGCGCGGCCCCTCTCTCCCTCCAGATTTGATTTATGAGCCGGGGAAGCCTATGAAACAGTAACTGTCCCATTCATCACTGTCCCCAGCCTTTTACAACACTGTGTATAAACAGCAGAGTACAGAGCGAACAGACAGGCGGCCCTGCTCTTCAGTCACTGCGTGATTACTCAGAGATGTCGCTTCTGCTTTCCCTATCATAACCCACTGTCATGCTCTGTCTCGTTGGCAGTGCTGTTTGACCACCCTCAGCTCTGCTTTACCATGCGTTACTATGCATTGCTGTACTTCACAGAACTAATATTTATATCATTGTTTAGAAGCCAGACCATTCCAGACTTCCTTCTAATGTTCTCTATGAAACAGGATTGTCAGTATGAATCCCTGCTCCTTCCGGGTAGCAGGCTTTGATCTCTTAGTAGCTCTCAGTAAGACTGAACGCTCTGCACATGGATTTCTCAGGGCCACACAGAACTGCTGGTTATCATTGTAATTCCCTTGATTGACTGAACAAGGTTCTGGTTCAGAAGCTAATGAGCTGGGTTACTCCCTGCAATTGAATGTATTGTTTTCAAACATGCCACCCCAGCCCCACGCTGTTTAATAAGGAGGCATTCAGGCACTGTACGAGATTCCAGATTACTGGTTTTAAAGGAGTGTGGTTAAGTCTTTCACCTAGGCTGGCGTGCCTTCTAATGGATGATCGGATTTCAATTTTCTGTGTGATGGAGCAGCGCAGTTAATAACAGTATCACACGCCTCTATTATATGACTATTGTGCCGCAAATTTGTAAAGATTGGCTCTAGCTCCATATTCCAGTACTAGAGTAATGTTGTGTAATGGTAAAATCAGCCAAGTGTACTACTTGTGAGGGGAAAAGACTGCAATCAATAGAAGAGAGAGAATATAAGAACTGTATTCTTGTAAAGAAGAAACGATGTTGGCAGACTGAGAAAAACTGCTTAAAGGGAATCATAGGAAATCAAACCGTTTCATTCTCTTACATTTAATTTAATCCCCCCCGGATTCCATGAACCACATCTCCGTGGTAATCCCAGGATCACCCCCAAGCGGTAGATGCAATCCCAGGGGATTCCCTGCTGGTATAAAATGCTGTGGCTTATCCCAGCGAGGTATAGTTATTGAAATCAACCCACAGACCCCAGCACAATGCGCTGCCTCACCAAATACTAGCACTAGAAGAACAGGAGTTGAGGTGAGTCATCACAAAGAGTGCCTCTGAACAATTCTCTACAGCACCACATGTGCAATAACCAGAGAGATGCTGTAACAGAGCGTATGCAGTGCTAAATATCCCCTTTCCTCCCTTTTACATACCATATAGGCACGCTGGATGTACGGTACATGCAGCGTATATCTATACACTTGAAGCTGAGGCTTGCACTTTTCAAGCTCTGACCAGCACACACCTTCAGTGATGGGATGATTCATGTTGTGGAACGAGAGGGGATCTGTCTGTGCCCCGAGAGCTGGTTAATTTGACAGCATATGAATCTTTATAATGCAACACAACCAGGAGTGGATCTATTCATTCTACAGGTGCAAGAAGGGAGGCTGCTTCAAGAAGTGAACCCCAGAGCCCTGGCTTCAGTTCACTGGGACGCGCAACAGCAGGGAATGAAGACAGCAGAGAGGGCTCGTGTCCTCCAGCACTGCTGAATCTAATATATATATTGGGGGTTTTATTGTAAGGCCTCTCATTTCTCATTGCATTATCCAGTTCCACTGGTATAAAAGTTTACCATATTACATTTTCAGTTTTCTAATGCTTTTCTCACGGTGGAACGCTGCACTTACCATAGCTTCCCATGATTTTTAATATGCTTTATCATGCCTTTCTGGGCTTTACAATGTTTACCTATGCTTTACTATGGTTTCACTTTGCTTGCTTTCACTTTACTGTGATTTTACTATGGGGGGGGATCTTTTAAAAAGGTTGCTTAAGCAGTCAAAACAAATGCATGCTAACCCTATAAGATATCAGTAAGAAACATTAGACTGATGAATAATGCATTTCTCCCCTGACAAAACATCACAGTGGCACCACCACTTCCAGCAGACACCATTGTCTCTTACCAGAGCTGCATGGCTTGAATTCCCTGTTAGCTTAAACCATGACATCTCACGTATCAAACCAGTCACAAGTTCTACTAGATTTGATTAAGAGTGGGGGGGAGAGGGCCAAAACAGGGGAAACAAAATACCCTGACTGTTTCTGCAAAATGTCAGCAACAAAAAATGTATTTATGATCATGCTGTTTGCACAATTTTATGGCGTGACTATAGAACGGTTAAGAGCTCATTTGTAAATATTTACATTGAGACATACCAATTCTGAAATCTCCATCTTCAAATTATAGCAGAGTCGTTGGACTCGGAGAAACAACATAAAAACAAATAAGGACCTGGTTTGCACGGAAACAATCTGCAGCTCCCGCTGTTGAGGAACGCAGAGCACAGCACGAGTCATTGTGTAGCTCAATGCATTGGAAGTGCATAGGACTGAAGGAATGCCTATAAAACAAACCCTCTCATCACAGTATGGTCTGGCACGTTCTCATGGGGGTCTGCAGTATGTCATCAGAAATACCATACCATGCATCTTTCCCCATCAGAGAGATCCTGGTCTTTTGTTAGTTCAATCACTATCTCTGTATGTCTTTGAAATGCTGTTGAGCTGTTGGCTGTGGTCCCTGATTCCAGAAAAATGACATTGCGGTATCTGACCCAGAACTCCCCTTCTAAAAGTCCCTCATAGTAAAAGCACAGCAAAGTGTAATAAAGCATGGTAAAGCATTATTATTTGTTTATTTAGCAGACACTTTTATCCAAGGCAACTTACAGAGACTAGGGTGTGTGAGCTATGCATCAGCTGCAGAGTCACTTACAACTATGTCTCACCCGAAAGACAGAGCACAAGTGACTTGCTCAGGGTCACACAGTGAGTCAGTGTCTGAGGTGGGATTTGAACCGGGGACCTCCTGGTTACAAGCCCGTTTCTTTAACCACTGGACCACACAGCCTCCTTGTAAAGAATAGTGAGATATGGCATAGTATATTAATAAACATGACAAACCAGGATAAACTGGGAAATTAATTGTATAATCATGAGGAAAAGCATAGTAAAACTGCAAAAACACCGAGCAAAAATACCATGGCAAACTTTTATAAGGGTCAAGCTGTTACAAGGGTTTGCTGTCGATGGCTATTGGGTGAAAGGATGTAGCCATGTAAGTCTGTTCACAGAGGAGTGAGATGTTAATATGACACGTGTAAATTGTTGCCCTTTTGATAAACCACAAATCACTAATGGCATTTATTAAGTACACAGTTTTGCGGTACAAGTATTTACATGTATTCCCCGCAGTATCATTAATTTGATTGTCCTGCCGTTCCTCTGCTCATGTCTGAATAATCAGCCTCTCCGGTACTCTGTTTGTTTGCAGTGAAGTCACATCATTTATGATACAATTTGGTCTGCTGGTTTTAATATCGCAATAACGCGGGGCGTGAGTAGTCCTTGCAATACAGCACGGCATTCCTTCATTAAAAAAAAAACATTTAAAAAGAGCCTGTCACCTCCCATTCCCTCGAATTAACACCTAACACAACGTGCGTTCGGTTTGTGAAACGGTTTGTTCTTTTATCTTGGGTTTCACAATAAAGCCTTCATGTGTTTCGTCAGCTGTTTTTCTGTGCTCCGTGCCTGTGTGTGATGCTTGAGGACTGGGTTCTGAATAAGAAAGCAATGTAATCTCTATGGTGACGGCCCCACATTACTGGGGCACGTTAGTGACACACATGGCTTTTCCAGTGAATAAAATATTAAATACATGAACCAGAAAACACATCATGAGGTGCCCTCCAACAGAGATCCGTGACTATTCTTTAAATGACAACTACCATGCATCTATGAGCAAAACCAACATTGTGTCTCTGTACGGAGAAGGCTGTGAAGAAATATTTACTTTTACAGTACATGCACCAATGCAGAACACTAACAGCTATGTGTGTCATGCAATGAAATGATCAAGCAAATAAAACGTTTACAGATTCATTTGAACTGTAGCCCCGGTCTCCCCTACAGAGATCAGCTTCAAGAGAACTACACCGGAAGGCGACTGTCGTCTTGGTTAAACTGCAGGTTCCAGCCTCGATACATTGTGTCTGAGGATTACAATCACAACTGCTTTTTAATGTTACTCTCACTAACGTGCCCCTGTAAAACTGAACCTGCCAGCAGCTGCTGTGAGAGCGGCCTGATCTGCATTCTCAATGAAGTTCATGAGTCCCAAATACAATGAACTTTATAGGTGGTTAAAATGCATCTCATTTCACAAACGGATAGACTCCCCAAGGGAAAATCTATAATCCTATAATTAGTATAATTTTAAAAAGTGTGTGCGTGTGTGTGTGTGTGTGTGTGTGTGTTTGTGCATGTGTGTGTGTGTGTTCCTGGGTGTGTGTGTTTGTGCATGTGTGTGTGTGTGTTCCTGGGTGTGTGTGTGTGTGTTTTCCTGTGTGTTCCTGACTGATACAGATACAGAACAGGTGGGCAGCAGATCAGGTCCTTATTTTTAATTGTAGATCAATAGAGTTCATGATTCAGAGTCCGCTCCCTTTGGTCTGCAGCCTCTGGTTGACTAAAGGTGTTTGACATCGCCTGATTTTTTTGCCTCTTCGTATGAATTATTTATACACTCTTACTTTGGGGAATGCAGTTAAATGTCACTGCTAATCCATGCATAAATACACAGCAATGTTAAAGAATGCATTATCCTTATAGATTATTCAAGAAATAAATCATTTTCTATTAAATATAGAGGGAGGTTTGTTTTCCTTGGATCTTCTCATGATAATTGCTGCATTCGGGACTCGGGATGATAATTGAGCATCAGAGTCAGGCACAGCTGAGAACAGTGTGCTTATGGAAAGATTCTAACTTGTATCTGACCGCTGGTTTTGAATGCAGGCTCCCAGCACAGGGATGTCAGGGAGCCAATGCTCTACATTATTATTGTTTTTTTTTAAAATATGTATTATTATCTGATGCACATTCCCTAAGAAAAGCTCTATCAAATCATAGTGATTGCACAGATAAGTATGACAAACCTCTGTAAATAAAAACATGGGGTAACCATGGGAAATGCATCTTATAAACATGGGATCAGCATGGGAAACTGGAATGACGGGGCAAATATACCAGTGCAATATTCTATACTGCCGTTTTACTGGAGTGTTATTGTGTCTTACTGTACAGTATTTGTAATTTCTAGTATTCATCTTTAGTGTTAGCAAATCCTTCAAGGGAGCGGATTTAAAGGGTCAAGATTTACAGGGTCAAGGTCATGTGACTGCTGCCTGGAGCCTATAAGTTCAGCTTCGAGGGTCAGTGGCCAGCTGATGCTGGAGCAGATCTCTGAGGGAGTTCCTTGGAAAGAGCTGAAATGTTGCAGCTGTATATAATGTAAATCATTCTGAATGGGCCATCTGCACTTTTTTTTTTAATCCAAATCTGCACGTTTTGAAATAACTGCAGTGGTCTGGGCTGCATTATTATCCTGCTGGAAACGCTGGCTGTGAAGTTTTGTTTTTAAAAATATGAAGCCTGAATCGCCGAGGGTTTCTGAGCTACGAGGTGCTGAAACTGCACATTGAGTTCTCAGAGGGAACAGCAGGCAGACGCTCGCCAGCAAATGCCTGTAACATCTGGAACGAAGCCTGGCAGAAAACAGCCATGACTAATTGACAAATAAAGACCTGCAGTTTCTCCTGAAAGCAGAGGATGCAAAGAGCTGAGAAATGATTCCAAGCACTTGACATGAAGATTTTCAGCCAGGAGCTGATACAGCGCCAGAGACTGAAATTCAAACACTAGCGAGGCCTGACAAAGCTGTTCAGAGCTGTTTAGACAGCCGGTGACATCTGAAGCTCCGATTCATGACGCATCAGGATGTTTTATCAATGTTTGATCGATTGCAATTCAATTACGCATTTACTTGTCATCCAATCATCATTCTTGTATTTTCAACCACTTTTGGTGACCTCGTTTGTTTGAAAAAAAGAAAAGTTATATAGTAGGCCAGACTTTTGCCTGTGATTATTACTTTGTTATTTAGAATAAACAGAGTAAACATTTTAATTCTAATTGTAATTGAACAGAATAGCATTGTAATTGTAATTGCAATTTCAGCAAACAATTCCGCTGTACTTGTACTTGTACTTGTACTTGTACTTTGATTTAAACACGAGGTTCACTGATTGATTTTGACATGTCCATGGACCTCTCGAACCACGACAAGGTGTACACAGAGACTGAACAGAAGGGGATGCCTGCGGTTATATGCTATTTATAATACAACCTCCTTTACATCCTCAGAGCGCCTTTGTCTGCACCAAAGAACTTTACTACACAACACAGACAATAACCTGAGCTACAAATGTGGAAATTCGCTTCAGTAAAAGTGCAGATAAACTCCCAGTAGAATATCTTCCCCCGCACTTGTTTAAGTGCAGTTTACTTGGTTGCACTTCACTGTAGTGATACTGGGACTGCTGCTCCTGCTCATAAGAGTTCCACTGTGCGTACAGCTGGAGTCCTGTGATCTCCAGGACTTAAAAGACAGATCCACACTTAGCAATTACTGCCCCAATTAGATGCACCGAATCTGCAGCTGTGCACTTAAATAATCAGGAGACAGCTTCATTATATAGAGATATATATACTGTACATCAGTGTGGCTGCCAGATTGCTCACAATGAAGCACTGTGAGGATCGTAATCAAAACCTGCATGACCTCTGGATGCTAAGAAAACAGATTATTCTGTGGGTTTGAATACATGCAGCAAGCAGCTGTTACATTATTTCAAGTAACCCGGTGCAGATCCATATAAGTAACTATAATAAAAGAATAGATCAAAGCAGCTGACATCTCTCCATGTTAAATACTGTGCCTGATTTGAGAAAAGTGCCACTAGACGGTATCATCTACCCTGCAAGACCAGATGTAATGGGGGCAAGAGAAGCTGGCTGGGCCTCTGACACCTGATGCCTGCCTTTGGCAAGGTCTAGCACAGTAAGCGGACCTACCTCAGCACGTGTGTAGATCCGTTGATTGTAGGGGCAGGGCAGGGCACGCTGGGCACCAGGAGGGACTGCCTGCGAGAGCGCTGGTTCCCACAGCACAGGATGATGAGGAAGGCACGGCGGAAGGATTTGTTCAGAAAGGCATACAGGAAGGGGTTGAGCATGGAGTTGATGTAGCCCAGCCACAGGCAGGCGGCCCACAGTTTCTCGGGCACCGCGTAGTCGATGAATGGGTCGACCACGTTGGTGATGAAGAAGGGCGCCCAGCACAGGCAGAAGCAGCCCATGATGATACCCAGAGTCTTGGCTGCCTTGGTCTCCGTGCGCATGCGGTGGTTGCGCTGGTGGGCGGCGCTGTCTGAAGAGGCGCTGGCACCCCCCGCACGCTGCAGCATGTTGATCTGTCGAGCGTGCTCCCGCGCGGTCACGTAGATGCGCTGGTAGGCCAGGACCATCAGCCCCAGAGGGATGTAAAACGCCACCACAGAGCAGGTGAGCGCGTATGGTTTGTTCACCATGAAAACACACATGGTGGAGTTCGAGTCCCCGCTGAACTTCCTTGCTTCTATCTGCCAGGGAGCAAACAACAACAAAACCATTACGACCAGCACTTAGGGTTACTGTTTAATCCAAACAGGAAACATTCTGCTTCATGTACAGAATTCATTTAACATCCTTGATCAGTTTATTATTATTTATTTATTTCTTAGCAGACGACCTTATCCAGGGCAACTTACAATTGTTACAAGATATCACATTATTTGAACATACAATTACCCATTTATACAGTTGGGTTTTTACTGGAGCAATCTAGGTAAAGTACCTTGCTCAAGGGTACAGCAGCAGTGTCCCCCACGTGGGATTGAACCCATGACCCTCTGGTGAAGAGTCCAGAGCCCTAACCACTACTCCACACGGCTGCCCCCTTTTTTAGCGCATACCATTCTCTCATCACCTGGGAATTTTTGTGTTTTTTTTCATACATGAATTAAACATTTGTGATCCAGCACCACTGACCTCTACAACCTTTGTTCTATCAATTTTGGCTCATTTAGAGAAAACATGACCTACCTTCACAGTAGAATGAGAAAATCATAGAACATTGCTGTGTCAAATTTGATGCCAATATCTGAAAGCGTTTGGTCCCTATGTGATCCGGGGAAAAAAAAGGTTCAACTACACAATCAAATGTTGCATAAATGTGACAACAAAGTCATATTTACTAAAACAACACAGCATCCCATTATGAGAAAGCTTAAGCTTAAGCTTAAGCTGAATGATCTGTTTTCTGGGTAAATATGCATTAAACTTGTGATGCAGCTGTAGTTAACTTTACTGCGTGGCTACAAGGTCTAATCCCTTCCCTTCACTCGCCCAACTGTTCCCACAAAACACTGGCTTATTTTCATTGTGAAATGAACAGCCTCTCTTACCTATTGGTTCAGAGCAGCTCTGCGGTTACAGCACTGGGCTGCAGCACTGCAGTGGAAAATCTCAGCTGAGGCCTCTAACTGCTGACATTCTTACACCCTCTATCATCAACATTGCAGACCTGTGCTTTAACCACTAAAATACTCAAAGCAGGTACTTTCCACAGACAGCTGAACCACCTAACAACTGAGCTTCCTAACCCACTGCATTCCACACTGCAGCCCAGCGCTGCAACGACTGAGATATCTAAACCCACGATCTTCACCAACTTCAGCACTGCAATTTACAGAGCTCCAGCTACTGAGCCACGTATTCACACCAGCTGCTTTTCATGTTGAGCCCCGAGGTCAGTCTATTAAAAAGATGCTACCATACATTTTGTGAAGGAAACTAGAAGTGTGTGTTTAGATAGCTATCTGATTGCTCTGCAGATACCGTCACAGGATTAATAGCCCATCCAGCATCAGGGACATATTTTCCATTATTCGCTATACTTGACAGCTATATATATATAGTCAATTTCATGCCCTAATAAGATTTTGGCTTTGTGTTTATCTCAGTGGTGCCCTCATCGCTGGTACATACTGTGTTACCTAGATGTGCAGAGCAGTATTGAATTCTCAGTGCTTGATTCACTGTATTTCTTTGCATTTGCTGGCTCTCACATATTCTGAGTTCTTGTCATTTAATTTGCTGAGTTTTCTGTTCTGAATTGTGTTGTTAAAAACACAATATGGGCAGCAGTGTGGAGTAGTGGTTAGGGCTCTGGACTCTTGACCGGAGGGTCGTGGGTTCAATCTCAGGTGGGGGACACTGCTGCTGTACCCTTGAGCAAGGTACTTTACCTAGATTGCTCTAGTAAAAACCCAACTGTATAAATGGGTAATTGTATGTAAAAAATAATGTGATATCTTGTAACAATTGTAAGTTGCCCTGGATAAGGGTGTCTGCTAAGAAATAAATAATAATAAATAATATAAAATCACTGAACACAGAGCTCAAATATGATTGTTCGTATAATGCTAGGATTAATTATAATTAAGGGCATGATTACAAGCAAGCAAAAATAATTTGAGGTTTATTATATTCAGAAGCCAGAGATCAGCCAGCGTCCGAAGTGTGGCTCATTAAAATGTAGTACACAGGTCATTAACAATGTTGACCTAATAAGTGGCATGTTCAATAGGAGCATGTTAGATTGTGCACAGGACTGGATGGCTGTATTTTTTTTGACAGCTGTACTGTAATTCATGACATCACAAGCATGAACACTGAGCCATACGGTCACCGTAATATTAAAATGCAAACTATACAAATAAAAGGACTGAAGTACATTTTATTGATGGCACTCACCAAATGATCTATCCCAATGCTGTTCCAGCCTTGCATTATGGGTAAGAAGGAGATGACGGATGGGATTACCCAGCAACCCCCCAACATGAGAGACACCCTCAGGGGCGTCATTCTGTTGCTGTAGACCAGCGGCTGACAACAAATGGCGTAGTACCTGCAAATGGAAAACAAGACTAGGCATGACATCAAGGAGTGCTGCAACCCAAGGTCCTGTTATCACTGGTTCCCTTATTCTCTGTTGAAGATCGATTGGTTTTTTGCTTGCATGTTATACTTAATTTGGATATGCTGATCTCATACAGTATATCTATAGTGAACGATTTCACTTGTTGAAAGGTTCGATAGCCCTTTTGCAGAAGACCCAGACACAAGATTGAGGTGTTTTTTTTAAAATTAATTACAGAAATAAAAGCCAATCCAAATCAAAACTAAACAAAAGCCTAACTCCACTTTGGAGCGCTAACTAACCTTTTTAAATTAAAAAAAAAACAACCCTAAACTATAAAACTGGACGACTAAGCCGTTTATCGGTTGCAAAACACACAGTTTTTACAAACACAAACAAAAAGGTTGACACACTATCTTTTTCTAAACCACACAGGTTTCCCCCTCCCATGCACAGGCACTCAGGACAGACAAAACATGAAACAGCAACACAAAACGATACAACACATAGCATAAATAGCCAGATGGCTACAATACATTCACTAGAGTGACCTGCAGTTCAGAGAGGAGCTTTCATTCCTAAGGGCAGGTCTGCAGGTCTGCAGTGTTAAAGAGTTCGCTATAAGAACAAAACAAGAAGCAAAAGTTCTTCAACACAAGCGTGATAAAACGCTGCTGATGTTAATAGGAGGAGATAAGAGCCTTAAAGCTTTGGCTGGCAGTCCTGTAGCTACTACATGAAGAGCAGCAGTGCTTTGAGTCCGTGTGCGTCTCCCTCCCACAGCGTGTTAACAATCGCTTCTGTATTCCTACACATGCTTTGCTGCTGGAAGAGAGTGCTTTGTGTCCAATCAAGATTTAAGAGGCCAGAGTGTAGTGCAGCAGGGAGTATTGATGCTTTATTATAAAGCACTTTGCACTCATGAATATCAACCACAATGCAAAGCATGCCGTCTGTCCCATTGGGCCGTGGGCACAGTCTGTCTTCACCCTGACCTGTCAATGTCACACATACACTCACGGATAACAGGGAAGAACATTCTGTCAGCCTGCATGCTAATGTGCAGTTAATAATGGACAGATTAATGTTCTCGATTTCCAACGGTGGTCTTTCATAATATACCCCGTTAGCAATAATGTAGATGAATCGCAGGTCCTTAATCACAAAGCTTTTAACTCGAGAGTAGTTCAATAGCATCATACCCTAGAGAGTGGTTTCCATGTGAGTGAGAGAAGCAGATGAAACTGAGAAGCAGGGGCAGTAGGGCTGGGAGGAGGAGGAGGGAGGAACGGGTGGCTGTCTAGACAGGATAGAAGGGACAGGCAAAGAGACCCCGGTTTAAATTCCTATATTGCATTGCATCCCTATTGGCCACTACAGACTTGTTACAAGGACATCCCATTGTGCACTTTTGACCCTCACACATGATGTACACGCGCCCACCCGGGGGGGAGATCCCTGAATAAATTCCCCAGTTTCCATGTGTTTTGTTGCAGTACCTGTGTTTGTATCCATCCTCGTGCAGTGCAGTGCACCGCGTCTTCACTGTCTTAGTGGCACAGGCATGTGACCTTTCAGTCGTAATCGAATCATCTTGTCACTTTCACTTTCTCTGGTCAGCTCTGACCTTCCTGCACTCCAGGGTCTCCGGTCCTTCACGCTTGCCATTTTCAACGAGCGTCAAGCTCTCCAAACTTATCTACTCTCATTCCAGAAGACCATTATAGGTGACACGTCTCCATGGTAACGTGCGCCAGGCAACGAGATTGAAACTCACAAACAAACCTTACTGCCTGCGCACGTCACCAGTTACAGCTGGTCTCTGCTGGTCTCTGCTGTCTTGAGTTTGTTTGTTGTTATTAATACAGATGCAACATTCAGAAGGCATTTCAGTTACGTTCAGTTGCTGTAACAGTCTCATATCTTGTGATCCTCTTGGGAGTCTCGCTGTGTGAAGTTCTGCACACAGCTGTTGATATGTGCAAACCCTACAATTAGGTTTTCATTAATCATGTTACAAAAAGGGTAGCATTTGTAGTATTTTAGCTGTAAAACAAACAAACACACAAACACACAAAGCGTAAAGCAAGCCTGAGCAAGGTGGAATTTCTGTGATGAGGACATGGTAGCTAAAGCCCCACTTTAATCTGAAAACTACCAAAGCCACTATGAAAAAAATCAAACAGTCAAAGTCAATGACGCTGAGAAATCTGTCTGGGCAATGACATGGCTGTGCTTCAGATATAAAATAATGGAAGTTGCTTCAAAGGCTTATTTTATTCAAGGGCAGAGTGAGAGCAACAAGAAAGAGAGACAAGTCTGTTGAGCCAGGATCCGGGGAGCAGGCCAGCCTGCCGCTGTTGTGCACTGGGATCCCAGTCCTTCACACATCTGGAGGACACATCTGTTCACAGAGCCGGGAGATGAACAGCATGTCCCTCAGTGTGTGTCTGCAGCTACCTTCCTAACACGGGTAGCCCAAACAGGCATGCTTTTGACTGCAGAATGTCATATTTTTTCCTTCCAGTTCTCAGACATATAGGTCAAAACACTGAAGTGCATTTGTTTTACATTAAATGGTAAAAATAAGTAACAAGCGGGAGCTTTTACAGAAAGCACTTCTCTTGCTGTGTTTCTCACGCTGTAGCCTGGAGGCTGAGTGAATGAATTTACAGCCCTGCCTTCCTTCAATGCTTATTCAGGATCCACTCTCATTCATTCACTGTCTAATGCACATTACAGCAAAATGCCATCATGACTCGAGGCTTTTATACACCATGCTTTTATAAATTCCAGTTTCATGTGTCATTGGTTGGCCTCCCAGTGGTCTCACCCACTCAACACAGCACTCGATAAACTGTAGCAGCACTCTACTTGCTTTGTTTTATTCAGCCAGAGCTCAATGTGATAACAACATTTACATCCATGTATGCTTTTGATAAAGTATACAGACCATGACGGGGTTTGAGCATTAGTTAACCCTGAACAACACTTTAAGCACAGGACAGAAACAAGGCCAGAGTTGTAACTTGAACATAGACTTAGGACAGAGGGAAGGAGACACTTCTTAACAGAGAGGGTGACAAGGGGATGGAAGGCAGTGGGTTTGAGTAGCTCAGTGGTGAGAGTGCTGGGCTGCAGTGTGGAAGGAGTGAAGGCATGGAATAGACTAATCCCAAGGTAGCAAGCTGACCTGATTTAGTCACCCTTCTCTTATTGCTATCTGACTTTATCTGCTGTCCAGCTCTGAAGCGATTTGACATTTCCAGATACAGTCACTGCTTATCAGTCTGCTTTCCACCGGCTGATTTCTAATCACAGAATGACATTTAAAATCACAGAGCTCTCTAAATCAAGGGCTGGAGATCTTAGCTCTGGTGGAATAGATACAGGGCCATCTCAACTTGGACCAAATTACCAGGAAACATAAACCAAATACAAGAAAACATACAGTGGAACTCCAATGTGCTCACATGCATGACAGCACCTAGATTGTAGAGGCTTCACGTGTGGGGTTTAGATAGATACTGTACTCTCATGTGCTCTAAAGACTCCTTCATTATGTAGTTTGAGAAGAATGGAATGGAATGTGGATGGCAATGGGTTTAAATGGATCCATTGTTCAAGTGCTGGAAGGTAGTGAATTCAAGCATATCAAGCATATAGTTACAGCAGCAACTTGTAGCATTCCAGCCTCTTGAAAAAGCACGAGCAGCTGACAAACAGCACTACCGGCTCCTGTTACCAGCTGTGACCAAACCAGTTCTGGTCATTGCTTGGATTTCCAATGCAGAACATCTCAAACATTTCAGCATTCGCCGTGTTTAATGACAGCGGCACATTACAACACCCTACCGGTAAACCACTAATCTTTTTTCTGTATTCAGAATCAGAAGACAGTCACGCCTACAACTTCAAAAGCAGGAGGAAGCTGGACACTTCGCTGGTCCGCTATTCGATTCAAGATACCATTGGCTCAAGATGTGAAATTCGGAGGTGCTCGGAGCCGCAGTGTCAGGGGCACAGCAACCCCACAGTGACATGGATTCACTCTGCTGTTTAGAGAGCAGCTAGTTAATGTGTGATCTGCCTACTTCCTTTTATGAGACGGTGTGAAGTGTGAATCATGGCTGGTAATCAGCGAGAAGGCTCCCCCTCCGCCCCCATTCCCGCCTCTCTTTCTTGTAAATGATTGGGAGATCACTGTAGATGAGTATTAAAACCAGCACAGCTGCTTCTGGAAGTGTCACACTCGTACATGAGAACAAAGTCTGAGGTATAGGGTTCATGTGCAGCCAAAGACTGGCAAGATCTTAATTCCAACACTGGTACACAGCACAAGAAGTCACAGTGGTTATCTGAGCAGTCCACAGCTTTGATCAAATCCAAGCATTACTGCTTCTGTAACCCTCCCTGAAAACGGGCTCTGTGTTTGGCAGTGATTTGGAGTGACAGCTCAATCACTACCTTAAGACACAGGAATCATTCCTTTTTTGTCTTGTAAAGCTCCGAACAGAACTGACTGCACCGCAGATAAGGGCTGAAAAAGCAAATGAAAATGAAAGCACACACACAAAGAAACCCAGAGGCTTTCTGGCAGCTGTCAACATCTTTTCCAGGCGTCAAAGTTGTAGCACAAAGGGAGTTGATTGCAGTCTGCTCATAGCGCTGCGGATAATGCAAATTAGTGGTTGTCTGGGCGAGCCTGGAAAGTATTTGATTTCTTATCAACATTGAAATGGTACTGGAAATTTTCATCCAGGTTCAGCAATACAAACAATCAATGAAATTTATTTTGTATAGCACCTTCATACAAACATATGCCTGTAGTTAAAGCTACCCTTACGGACAAAATATATCTTATAACAGTGGCACAATATATATATAGTATGGGGAGTTGACAGGGTCGAAAAGTCACATTGTCACATGATTTGAATGGAATAGTGTTTCATAATTAACTGTATAAAATGCTATAATAATGATAATAATAATACATGTATGAATGAATAAATAAATACCTAAATAAATACAATTATATAAAATTGAATAATAAATAGTTTAAAGTTTGTAGACCAGTGTTTGTTCTGTGTATTTATGCTTTATCGAATTAAAAATAACATAATTTCAATAACATTCATTTGAATAAGCAATGCAACGCTTTGTAAACATCATTAACAATATAACAGCTAAATAAATTAGGCCATACATATTTATACATTTTCTAATGAGAAAAATGCAAATGGCTTAAGACTCATTAAATCAAACCCCCTTGATAAGTAGTAGTCAGGACTATTTATACTGATAAACTCCAGCTTCTCTTCTGCGTGAGAACCCTCCACCCCAGCCCACCACAGACCCTCCGAAACCTTACAAGCAGACCCAAACACAAACAGGTTCGAGTCCTTCTCAATAAATATACTCCCCTTAGGTATGAACTGCCTCGGAATCTGAAAACAAGCTCTGCACTGCATCTTTTTAAACAATTAGCCAAACAGTATTTGCTTCAAAAACCAATTAGTCATCGCGCCATCAGAAAAGAGACACATACTGTGCTCCCCCTGCCCCTCTCTCTTTCTCCTCCTTACGTACTGTACAACATTTACAACCACTTTCCCACTCCCCCCATGCCTGAGAGACATTACTAATCTAGTACCCCTCCACCCGCCCTATAATTAACCTTCCTAAATTGTTTTACTGAACCACAGGATAGGATCTCATTGTAAAACAGCCCTTTTGACTGGGCTAGCAAGTCATACAGAATCACTGCTGTATGCACAGGGCTGTAAAGGCCTTTGGTGTGTAATGCATAATAAACAGCCCACCTGTCCAGGGAGATGCAGCAGAGATGCAGGATTGAGGCGGTGGTCAGCAGCACGTCCAGCGATGTCCTGACCAGGCAGAAGGTCTCTCCGTAGATCCAGTTCTGGTGGACCAGCTCGATGGCGCCGAACGGCATCACCATCACGGACACCAGCAGGTCTGCGAACGCCAGCGACACAATGAAGTAGTTCGTCTTGATCTTCCTGGACAAGCAAACGAGAGCCACACTTACACTGAACTCAGCTTTCAACTGATCAGGATTAGTACTGTGCTTTTACTGTGGGACACTTTTATAAGGGTACTGTGTGCGCTGCTGACCTGAGCTGCCGGTCTCTGCAAACAGCCACCATGACGAGCAGGTTCCCCAAGACAGTCATGAGCATCACCAGGGAGAAGAAGGAGATGAGGGCAATCCTCTCGACCACTCCATAGCTGGGGACCGCCTCCGTACTGCTGCAGGGACAGAGAGAAGGGACAGTCAGTGTAATGCAGCTCAATAGGACTTTACACTGCAGGGGCCAGTCTCGTACTGAGTGCCTCTGCATCTCTTACCCTGGAGGCTCCCCCTCCAGACACTGCAATATATCTTCCATGTGCTGTATTAAATAATGGGATGAGGAGCTGTTTTCAGGCCATCTCAATGAGGGAATTTCCATTGAAAGCTAAAGAATATTAATGAGCCCAGTTCTCGGTTGAGACAGCGATGCAGTGTGCAGTGCATGGGTCTGCTGCTGCTCTAATGGGTGTGTTTACATTCCAGGCATCGCGTGCTCTGAACGTGGCATAAAGCAATTACAGACGATCAACCTTGCTGCCCTCACTGAAGCCCTGTAATCACGGCTGCACAAACCCAATCATTCTCTGCAGTTTGAGCTCGTGTCAGGTGCTGGCGGCTGTGATACACTCCTGCTTCATTCGATCAATGTGTTTATTCCACAATTAGTCACATGCAAACCTTTCTGTTCTATCCGTGACCTGGGTTCAAGACTCAGGAGAAGTGTAACAGAGAAGAACTGATGATGGAAACAGTGTTGCTGTAGCTAATTCATTGCTCAGTGATTTCGGAAAAACTCAAAAAACACCCTTGTTTTTATCCAATTAAAAGCATATGCTAGCATTAGCAACAGATTGGCATATAGCTAGTATGCCCAGTGACCCAAAACAGTCCCCAGTCTCATTTCACTGCTTCATTCATGGATCTGGAGTGGGTCAGGTGGAAGGTCTCAGTCACTATAAAGGTCATGCAGTTATCCCTGAAAGAATACGTCGATAATAGGACAGGGATAAAGGTTATGGGTGAAACTATTGTGAAACTATTGTGAAACTTGACTCATTTCCTGCTCAGGATAATGGTGAAATTAAAAATTCCCCATTGTGTGTCATCTGAGATTTATTACTGCCATTTAATACAAAGGCTCTATGTTTTACCTTCAACAAACTGAAGCCTTATTGTACTAGACATGGAAGATACTGTACTGTAGGTATTCCCAAGAAACATGTTATTACAAACAGTGAGTTTGTGGCTTTCCTCCGTCACTCTGACCTCCTCCTCCTCCAGACGATCTCAGACAGACCCCAGGGGTACGTGTAAACACCATGGGACACCTACATCCAGCTCTGTGCAGCATTGTGTTGTGCATGAAACAACAAACCCCTTCATAAACCCCAGCCTCATACTCATGGCAGGAACACATTCTCAGAGCTTCCATCAATACAATGCATAATATTACCAGCAGAGGAACCAAGCCCACGTGCTAATGCTAATCACTCAATACTATAATAAATGGATGTCTAGCTGCGTTTCTCTTCATATTACAAACACCTAGCTTTATAAGTCAGTATGACAAAAAACAACACAACAACTCTATTACATAAAGTGAAATTGAATTTTTGTTGAAAATAGTGTGATGAGCAATCGAAGCCTCCAGCTGCCCTGATTCGATTCAGCCTTTCCTAATGGACATTGATTGGCAGTGCTTGCACGCAGGCTGTACTGTATCTGTCTGAGGACTGTAACCGTTTGGAATGTGTATATGAACACTGTAAAGGAAGAAGCATGCAGATCCATGTACCCTGCTGTGCACGAGGTCAGACGTTGACATGTTATGTCAGGGGGTGACCTGGACCTCTTGTCTGCTAGCATGAAATCACGGCTTCAACTGACAAACTCTATTAAAGATTCCCCACCCTTACATTGCATCTAGAATGCGCCCGTTTCCATCGCAGATTCTTACGCTAAGGGAACTTGGAACACCAGGGGAGACTTGGGGTTTGATACAGCAATGTTGCCTCAGACTAGGTCTCCCGGTGATCTCCTGGAAGCAGGTTTCAAGCCACTGTTCCTGGCCTTGTGTTCCTCAGCGTTACAGTGAGACTTGAAAGTGAGCTGTGACAGCCAGGTGTGGTCAAGGTCTTCTTACACAAGGTGCAATTCAGATAAAAACATGCGTTTGTAAAGTATGTCCAGGTTGTTTGTTTCTATATGGGACAACTTTAATTTGTATACATTGATAAATCTGATCCCAGCTGTCTAATTTTGTATCAGTAATGCAGGAGAGCTACCACAATCCATCAGTGCTATTAATGAATATATAGTATTAACCACTGAAAAGAACCAGAAAACTGACGCCTCTCTTTGGGAAATGCAAATCTACCATGATTGCACTCCTCATGATTGTGAGTCGATTTGATAGACATTTGCTGCTCTCTGAATTCCATGGCCTGACATGCTGTGGATTATTTTTTTCTCCTTATCGTGTAAAATCTATTCATTCCCCTTGAGGCAGTCGGCTGACCCCTGCGTTTCCGATGGCTTCCAAGCCCTGGAGACCCTAAAAAGGACAATTAACTCCCTCACCAAAGGCTGAGCAATTGATCGCCTTTAATTATGTGTCCGATGGGCATGAAAGGTGACTGGAGACAGAATCGGGAGGGCATTCGACCACATGCAAGTGAGGAAGCACACTGCAGTCCAGCATCACAAATGCAGGGCAGTGTTGAGAATGTCAAGGGAGAGCCCAAACGCCAACCATCTTCATCCATGATATATTTGGAGAAAAACTGGAGAGTGCAGATTTCTGATTAACTGTGATGTAGCTCAGGACTAACCGCACAGGGTTTTAGAATGTATTTCAAAACCCTTCTCTTAAAGTACAAGCTAGATTAAGAACCTAGTGTCGAGGGAAAGTTATGAGATTTTGTGCAAACAGTGGTTTTGTTGCAATGCAACATGATTCTTTTACTACTGGTCCAACATGGCACCAACCAATCCTCTCTCTTCACCCAACAGGTCCCACTTCATCAGCTCAACACTGGCTAACAAGACCCAGTGGCAGGCAATCAATACAGACAAACCAGCAACACTTTGGGTTGCATACTGAACGGAAACCCATGTATAATTAGAACCGACAACCTAAAGAGGGAGTAAGTAAGCAAAACACTGTAAACCCACAAATAGACCATGAAAACCCATCGTGTCACCTTCCCCCATTGCCATCACACTTCTTCTAATAAAAACAGTGAAACATGGAGCACTCTGCAATATCCAGAGGGCTATCCTCTCTCTCTCGCTCTCTCAAACAAGCACTAAAGACTAAAAGCTGCTTTGACATCTGTTTGCACGCACTCTCATCTCATCTGAGCACATCTATTTAACTTCAAGGCAGCTAAATTAACTCTGAGAGCATCCTTGGGTCACAGCCCAGATATATCTACATCTATATATATATATATTTTCTTCGTATTTTAAAATCGATCCATTTGCTTCTCCAAAGGAATCATAACGTCAACCTTTTTTGTGCTTTTTTTGTGTGCTTCAACATTTCAGTAAGAGTGAAGAGATTTGGGTAAGGATACATTATAAACATCCAATAATGCATCTATAAATGAGAAACAAAGGGTGTTATAAACAGCAGCACACAACTGTCAACCATTATAACAGAAATGACTGTAAATTAGGCATTTAAAAGAAACCTGGTTTATGGCAAAGCATTACGTTTGACACTAAAATGTTGTTGCAGTAAACTTGAATTCCTTGGTATTACATCATATCTAGGCGTTTTATACATGCAGGAGCTCCTTTAGGGTCCCAGCTGTTTTCGCCTGTTTCTTTACTGTTGTCAGATTTGTGGCTATAACTCTTTAACTGTAAAGGTTACTGGTACATGTCATGCATGAAATGAATGTGCACACACTAGGCTGTCTTAAATAAAAAGTTAAATCGTCTGAGACTGGTTAGTACAGAGAACAAAAACCACAGAAAAAGAGACTCTCTCTTAAAGTGCCTGAGTAAAAAGAGTTCAAGGGCCAGCTTGCCAGGAGGTTTTGTAACATTAGGCAGACCCTAAAGAGTTTTAAAGTGTGACCCTGGATTGATGGAGTGTTATTCACCCTAAGGAATGTTCTTACTGTGGCTTCATTAGCTCCAGAACCAAAGGCTTTAGGTCTCAGGTCTTTCTCTTATCGAGACTCCACATTACAGAATAGCAGAAGTCCATTTTACAAGGAAACTTGCAGACCAGCGTCTGCAGAAGGAGCACGGACTCCCATGAAAGATATTCAGCTCAGTTCAGTTGTGATATGAGGGTATTGTGTTAATAGGCGTACCCAAAACCAACCTCATAACAAGTCCCATTCTGCTGCTGAGCCCAATATAAAAAGGTGAGATGCATAGGAACAGGCTACTGTTTGTAAGCTGCTCACGCATCTAGCATTAGTGAACGGTTGACCAAAAACATCTGAGAGGAGAGAGCAGGTGTCTGGGAGCCTGGGGTTATTGCACAGGTTGTTAAAATGTAAATAAGAACACTGGCAGCCAGACTGGAGGGTCTTCTGAAGGTTAAATGATCCCTCAGAGGAACCAAGCTAACAAAGTCGCTCTTTTGCTTAGTGGTAAAAGCTCATACACACTCCATACAAATGATATGGGAAATCAATCATTCCCATGATGAAGGCACAAGCCAGAAAGTGTGTCTACTTGACCTTCATCACACTGTCATTTAATAAACAATGTCACCTCCCTGTAGATTTGAACGCTGTACTGTTGACGTGGCCCAATGTGTCAGAGTAAGATGTTCAAGCTGCAGTTTATGAGAGTGAAGTTCAAGACCTTCCAGCACCCGTTTTCTCCCTATACCAGGGTGCTGGCCGAGACGGTCCAGATTATTCATAGGAGCTGCTAAACTAGAGCAGGTTATTTCTCAACTGTAACACTGTACTTGAATGCTGATAGATAGAGTGCAGCAATGGCAGGCTGGGATCATAACAGATGGAGCATCTCTACACTGCGGGTTCAGTTTCTTCTTAAAACAATACAGCCGGAGCAGGTTGAGAGAATGAAAACCATTGGAGAGCCTTGTTGTGCTGCAACTCGATTCTCTATTGTCTTTCAGAGGGAAGCCCTGGCAAGGACCATAAATCCCTTTATGAAGGTGTAGGGTTAATACAGCGAACGTTATGTGCACTGTTCAGATCCTATTTCCATATTATTCTCCAGCATGAAGATCTGGCCTTTTTTACATTTAACACTTTACTATTGAATAGAAGTACTCAAAAGGAGTAGAGGAAAAAGAAATATTCACAGAATTCATGTAAAGTCTTTGATCTGCCAGAGAGGGTACTGTGGAGGAACAAAGCGGTGAATTAGCAGTGGCTGTGGTCGAACCGTTATTGCAGGGCTTGTTTAGCACGACGTGTTCTCTTGAGACAGTGCTTTCAAGTCTGCATGGAGAGCTCTGAAGCAGCATTAATGCTGTACCTCATATTCGTCTGCCAGGCGTTCTGTGTGCACATGTTCCAAAGCAAGGCAAAAACTAACATCTTTTGTCAGTACCTTCCTACAGTACATATTTTCTTAGATCTTTTCTTATGCCCTCTCTCCCATTTAAAAATGGGTGCAACCCACGTACCAAGCTGCTAAACCCTGGAGGCCTGGACTCAGCTTGCCCAGGCTCTGTCTAGTGGAGGATCAGAGGGAAGAGATTCCTGATTTTACCCATAGAAATAAAATCATTTATTCTGCACAGTAGAGTTAGTGAAAACCACACGCTGTGCTCTTCATGCGGCTGACACATCTGCTGATCACTAACTTATACAAAGGTAAGAACGCTTCATGATTCATCTATTTTTACTGGCATGATGGTCGTGTGGTGTTGAGTTGGGGGATACGTCTATTATATGATAATATATATGATCAGTGTCCCGCTGAACAGTTTGTTGGAAAGTATGATCAAGGCTTGCCATGAAGTTTTGTTGTTTGTCTATATTATCCCCCCCACTGGAAATTTGACAAATCGCACCCTGATCGGAATATTTAATAAATGAATCCAAATGCCTTCAAAATGCCCTCTTAGTTTTGTGCACATTGTTACCGGTTAGTAGCAAGCCAGTGGTGACCTCATCATCCATTAACCAGCACCTTTCTTTACTGTATACAAGGAGCCCCATGTACCACACTGCAGGTGCCAGTTTGAAGAGGTCATGTTCATTCACCGTGTTCCTATTTCCCCTGTCCTCTCCTCTTAAACTGGCTTACTAAAAAAAGAAACTGGACAGGAAGACCTTCCCTCTTTGTAACCCGGGATTTGTGTTGCTGCCGTAGCCAGTTCTGTTGGCTGCCGTGTCGACTGAAGCTGATCATCTGCCAGAGAACAAATCAATATGGAGCAGCAGCTGGGCCCCAGCGAAGGGAACAGGTGCTCTGCGGTTCATACAGTCCCAGCAGCACGTCTTCCAGCATCGAGGGGATGTCAAGGAGCAAAAGCAAACTGCGTTTAATCGGAATCAATACATTTTTATTATTACACTCCTTCCTTATCAACAAGCCCATTTAAAAAAAATGCCAATTTCATTTCAGTTTTTCATTCATTCAGCTCTAAGGGTATGAATTTTCCATCTGCGTACGTTCTAAGCTCCATTCTTTTGCATCATTTTTTGGTTATTATTTAAAAAATGATTTCCCCAGGAACTCCTTTGAACGGTCGTTGTACGTGAAGTGCATCATTATTTTGAAGTGCTGTGCCCTGTTCTTCAAATACATTTACGTCTGTCTCATTGATTTCTACTGAAAGCTCTTAGCTGTCTTGGTTTGCCTTACTCTGTGAGTTAACACTAGCTCATCGGATCCAGCAGGGGTGTAGTTTCAGGGGTGACAGTGGCATCACTGCACAGTGCGCATCACCTGGAATGTGGCTCTCAAAGCGTCTCTCCGACCAGGTAAATGACGTCGTTCTGTTGGTGAGCACACATGACAGATGCTGTCTAACGTATACACCTGAAAGCTCCCCTGTATTGTAATTGGTGTGGCTAGCGAGTCTCAGCAAATCAGAGGAATGAGCTGAAATATCATATTCCATCGCACAGGCAGTCAGTGGAGGCTTCGTTAAACTAAGATCAACTCAACTCCGATTCAGAGTGACGAAAGGACAGGCCTGCCGAGCTGTGGAGTTTGCCACTTTAATAAGAAAGGTGATGTGAGAATCAGGCAGGTTTCACAGTTTGATTACATGAGGAGGTGACCTCATTGGTGAGGAGGTGCTTTCTTTTTGAGGGTGTGAGGGAGGAAGTAGCTTGTCAAGTAACCACACTGATTGGGGTGTAAGCAGCCCGGTTAGCTGGGTTTCTGGATAACTCCCCCAGACCTTAAAAGTATGACAGAAAACAACCACATTCACGGCAGTCATGAATACCAATATAAACATCAGGCTGTTTTATCTGGATAGCCAGCTTCTGTGCCATTGGAGTCGTTTTGTTATTCACTTGTGAGAAGCACGGTGGCGATTGACGTCAATTGCTGCACAGCTGGTTGTGCTTTCTACTTTTCATTCTGTAAGATACAAATCGGAGCACAAGAGAGCAGGCGATCTGTCAGAAGAACTGGGTCTGTTTAAGATTGTCTCTTTAATCCACCTCGAGGGATGTTCCCTTTACTGACTGTGAAGAAAACAAGACCAGGGTCTGTGCTCCATTTCATTATCGAAAGCACATGGTGTCTGCCTTTTTATGGTAAGAAGGAAAGTTATTGCAGTGAATATTAAAAGCATGATGCAAAGAAAGGTTAGCGATATCTACGGTAAACATCCTGCACTATTTCAGAAAAAACAAAACTAACAAAAATAATCATTTGGACAGCAGGAGGGAGCTCATTCATATTGTCATCTGAAAGCTTACTAGAAATGCTCACAGAAATACCACACACTGTACACCTTACCATTTTAATTAGTACCTTCAGAAGCACTCTGTCCTTTAGATCTACAAACACAAGTGAATGCACAGCACCAGGTCCACTTCTACTCTGGTCTTTCTACTGGATAGTCCTTGAACTGGTGCATTCAATAATTGCTCACAGTTATCATGGTTCTTATTATTTGGTACTTATTAAATTAATTGATTGATTGAAAGTTTTTTCTTATTTTTCCTACTTACCTCTCATTGATATCAACTTCGTCCATCACAGGCAATCGGCCCTGGGATCTCAGAATCAGGCACCCACAGACACACAGACACCCTGCAAGCCAAAACCAATAAGATGTTAGGGATAAGAGACGAATTGATAGAAATCAGGGGTGTGCAGAGTAATCAGGTGATATAAGTATCCGTTACACTTGTAAATAGTTATTAATGGGCACTTGTTGCCCACGTGTAGGTCGTCTGCAAAAACCCTTGTAGAAATCAACAGACAAATGTACACAGAGAGTATAATTTGCTGCTCATCCGTTATGTCTTATCAATGTCTTCATTTTAGCTTTGTATGCATAATAATCTGTTTCACTAAGATACTTTACAAGAATGGGATTATCTTAATGATAAAATACTATTAGCAACAGTATCATGCATAAGTACCATTTACCTCTGATCATGCATTTATATGCTTTACATGGTGAGCATGATAACTGTCTTGAATTTTCTTCTCCAAACAGGTACCTGAAGAATCGTGCCCGAATTACAACTTTCATTGTAGTGATTCCCTTTAAAAGTTCAAGCTCCCAGCAAATGAAATGCTTTGTTCAGGAAGCAGACTGTTCCATTCAAGTGCACATCACATGCAAATGTAGTTGTAAAGCTCTGCATTCTCTCACACAATCACATTGAATGGAACTAGTCGTAGTGCTTAGACATTGGAACCAATAAATCAGGGAGATATTAAACATAAGCACGGGAATACTGAACCGTAAGACAATCACTCCCAGGATCTAAAACAAGCAAAGCCAGTTGTGAATAAAGTGAATGAAGTGGTGAGGTGTGTGTCGTCAGATTTTGAAGGTTTTGTTAATACATATTTCAATATTGCTGTTCTCTATACCTTCTGTTCTATTGCTACCTCCATCTGTTTCATACTTGGGCTCCAGATGCACAGTATATAGAAAGTTGTGCAATGACCCAAAAGCATGCAGTCACAGATGGGCAATAAATGCACAGGTGCTTTGGGGTCAACGCCACACCTGGATTTCATATTGATATGACAGAACCGGAGCTGGGAAATGTAATTGCATGATAGCGCTGACATGTCAATAGATTCCAGTGCATGTTAGAAAATGGAATTAGTGGTTTTGTATTTGTGCCAGCAAATGTTATTTTAGTTTAAATAATAATATGGCAGATATAGCAAGTTTATTACATTCTTTTTGCAGATACTACGCAGTGGCAATCATAAAACGAATAGTAAGTCCTAAATAGAACCAGATTTTTTTGTTTTTCTTTTCTTTTGGAGTCTGATTAATTGTTCATTAACCTGAATGGTTTGTTTTTTGACAAATCATGTGGGAAATTCCGCACATAGAACAATATTTTATTTTCAAGTCAGGGTCCAGAGGTAGGAGATTATTAAAATCTGTGCAGTTTAGGACAGTATGATTGAACACAATGTGACAGGTGCTTTTAATTAGCAGACCTTCAGGACTGCGAGCTAGTGTAAACAGGAGCTGATACGCATGCAGTTCCTTCCAGTCTTTCACCTCGGGGGAGCGTCTGTGTCTTCAAGCTACTGATAAAGGTTATTAGCTTTGAAAGCTTTTTACTCAGAGGCTTGAGCACAGGACCTATGAACACAAAGGGCTGTCAACTGCAATGCAAGATTAAGGCAGAACGAAACACTGTAACTGTTTCTGCACTGCGAAAACTCTGCGATCCTCGACTGCATGTTAAAGTGTTCATTTTGACTGATGTGCGAGTAACATAGTTCCTTGAGTAGAATAATATTTCACTGAATAAGGAGTCCAGACGCGTCGTTTTCCGAAGAGGTTTATTGAGATCACACACTCCTCCCATTCAATTACACAAGCCACAGATAGACAGGTAAAGCAAGCCGCTGTGTAGAACACAGTACATTTACAGAGTTCACTTTCTGGTGCTTTGTGGCATCTCTGAAATACTAATTCAGATTGCATATTTACTTTGTGTACGGTTCCGATATCACTGCATAAGCTAATTAAGAACAGCAGCGCTTTGCTAACTGAACCCCGCCTAGCAACTCCACGAAGAAGATCCAAAAGGGCATGTTATTCATTCTTTAGGAGTCCTAATGCACAGCAGCCAGATCCATTCGACAGGGGAAAAAAACAGTCCATTCAAAGTAAAGAGGTTAAAACAAAACATATTGACGAGGTGGAAGAAAAGACAGAACCGACCTTGATGAAGATGTTTTCCCTGAAAAACAAAACAGCAAACTCCACAGACTTCTTTGATAAATACTGCAAACTCCAAAAGAGGTTCTGTGTCAGAAAGTCATCTAGACAAAGGTATGCAGCAAGCAGCTTTTTGAGGCTGGCATGAGAAAGCTGTAAAACACATGATATTTTTTGTGTAGAAACCTGATGCTTCCCTAAGCAGAGCCCAGAAGAAAACGAGAACTCTTCCCGTAAAGCTGTCTATGAGAAAAACGATTTTGTAAAGAACGATCTGGTGTAAACCCCTCTACAGTGCTTTTTCAATTATACCACCTACTGAAGAAAAAACGTGTTGCAACAGAAACCTTTTACTTTAAAAAGTATAGTGTATTGCCTTACAGTAGAGCCTGCGTCTGTCTCCATCAGGAGCAATCACAGAAAAATAACCACACAATCTTCCAGTCTGGGGATCCATTGCTGTACCCCGGGGACCATGTCATTTCATTTCAGATTGCATGATCAGAAAACACTAAGACATTACTTTCCCTTTTTTTGTTACCTACTGTGCTCATATTTCAAAATGCAGGAGTAACAACTGTGTTTTTAGACCACAAGCAGGTACTACTAGCCACACAGAAACACAAGCAGCTGTTGGGACGCTGTTTCGGATTTAGCACTTCATTATTTCCATGCCTTATCTGGAGAAATCCAGATCCTACAACACAACAAGCTGCATTGTCCAGCAGCCGGGACCTTCTGTTAAATAAACTCATTTGTAAGTCTGTGATATTTACTTTTGTCCCTGTCATTTTGCAGATAATAACAGCCTGGTTAAAAAGCAATTTCATTGAGGGATGGTAATCACTCTGCATTGTCACAGATCAACACAGGAAAGAGAAATCGCTGTGATACAGAACAGAGGAAGTCATCAGAACAACACACTTTTCAATGGCGAGGGACCAGAAAAAGTCTTAAGGAATCAATCCTAAAATGGTTAACATTAATGTCTACGTATAACGAAGGATGATTTCATAGTCTAGGCCACCTTGTACCATTAAGGTATTTTAAGTAGGCAGAGAAGACTTAGAGAAGACAGGGTCACCTGCACATATTAACTTATGCTATATAAAATAAATGCTTGCAGTTGAGGACTGCTAATTATAGAGAGCTAAGAGGTAGTCTTGGAGGGTTAGGGTTCACAGTATATTTCACTCTGTTTGAAGCACGCCTACTGAAGGAACTGTATATTCTAGAAGGTTTTTTATTAGAATCTGTCAGGCAACTAACATTCTGAAACTGTGAATTCCGCTACACATCTGTTATTTTATTTTAACACGCCAACTAATGACATAACAATGAAATATGTGATTAGAGGCCATGCAGACATTTCATGTGATCCAGCCCTGAAACAAAGTGGCTTGCTAAAACTGACGTGAACAATCCTTTTAGAAATTTTAGACAATACAGGTTCTGTAGATTTTGCAACCTGGGCTGTTATGCGTAATAGCAAGATAGTATTCATGAATTCAAATATGAAGCAATAAACAAGACCCTTTGCTTTCTAGGAAAAGCTGCTACTTACAGACGCCAAGAAACCCTAAAGGCTTCCTGAACAGACTGAGAAGCAAGACAACAGCAAAGAGCCTTTAAGAAAGAGATCCTGAGTGTCAGCACTAAACAGCCGTCCTGATTTCACTCAAGTCATGTGACAAAACAACCTTTAAACTGATCGCCTCACCGCTATAAACATAGAGTAGATCTGGCAGCGTTGATAGCCCAATCAAAAAGCACAGCCTGGTTATAAAGCATTTTCAGACTAATACAGTAAATCACATGCATTGTCACAGATCAACACTGGAAAGCTGAAAGGTCACACTGTCATGTGACTTGCGCAAAGCACACTCAAAGCCAGGTGGAGGCAGATTTAGAGAACAGTAATAGCTCGTATCGGAGCGACAAAACCCATACTGGAAATAAATACAGCCAGGGAAATACAAACTGGGATATTAAAATGACATTGGAAATGGCTCACTTGTTTACCGATAATATAGTTCACCAAAATGCTAATACCACATTTATATGGATAAGCAGCTGCTGTGAGTTTATTTAGACGGTCATTTTGGGAGTTTAAAGATAACATAAGAGACTTCGCAATATGAAAATAAATACATTGTCTTTAAACCCGGTCCCTGAGTTTGCAGTCTGTAGCGTACACCTGCATTCTATGAGTGTGCCCTCACTCATGCCAACAAAAGGAAAGCATCTTCTTTTGAAAGCGTCTCCCTGCTCATGTAAAACACTCTTCAACAATGAAACCCTGGATAATAATATCATGATGTATTCCGTTTCCATTTAGATGCTAATCTGGGTTTAACGATGGCTGGTAGTTTTCAATTGCTTGCACAGCCGTGCTGTGCTCTTCTTTGCTGCACAGACTGGTGCACGGAACATGGGCTCCAGTGTATCGGTAGAGGTTCATATCAGGATCCACGGAGAGGAGCTGGGGCTGAGCAAGGAAACAGCCCCTTCCCAGAGGACTGAGTCAGCAAGTTCAATATAGAACACTGAGTATCTGGAATCGGTCCTAAGCAAAGCTTACTCTGCCTGTTCATTTAAAACTGTTAAAATTGACAGATGTTGTACTAATGTTCCTCATTGCTGCAGCTGTTTTTATAAGGAGGTGATAGAGTGCAGAGTAGCACAGTGCTATTAGAAGCTACAAAAGTAGCAACTGGGCTGGATGGACATAAAAATACATTTGAATTAGAAAGAAGCAAGCTAAAGGAAAATAATAATGATGGGAAAACCTCTCAACGGCATGTGATTGGGTCTTATAATGATAATTGCTGCAGATGCTGAGCAGCCCATGTATTTAATCCTCAGAGTGGATGTTCAACGGTACAGTACGGCAGGAGTTCACATTTTTAGAGGGTCTTCATTGAAAAGCCACTCCACTCAAAAGCCAGAGAAAACATCATTTACACATTTGAAAAAATGGCAGCAAATATTTCTCATAGCAAAAAAAAACCTTTAACTTGGGATTGTAACTTCACATGTGAAAGAACAGCTGCAGCAGTGGTTTGTGTAGACAGTAAGGCCAATGTAAGCTTTAGTGCTGGATTATAAGACTGCCCGCATCATCGCCTCTCTAAACTAATGCAAATAATCCCCTTGTTCTGCAATGAAGATGAACTCGCCAGTCCAGCCTTCATTGCAAAAATGCCTTATTGCCATGTTTGAAAAGCCACTCACACAACTGAGGGGCAAAAACCAGGAAAAACACATTTTACAAAAGTGATCACCTTACAAATCTGTGTCTCTACAAACAAAAAACTCATTCCAGCTTGCATGTGTCTATGGAAATAAGCTTTCAAATGACATGCAGGAAGTGCAGAAACCCTGACACTTATTACACTGTGTGTATATATATATATATATATATATATATATATATATATATATATATATATATAGAGAGAGAGAGAGAGAGAGAGAGAGAGAGAGAGAGAGAGAGAGAGAGAGAGAGAGAGAGAGAGAGAGATATACAGCATAGTGAAAGCATGGTGAAAAACAAAACAATAACTAGGATAGACCCTTTTAATGTACTCCGAGCAGCAAGCTTCATGAAGACGTGCCCCCTTTCTCAGTCGTTCACTTACACAGTCAAAAGCAATCTTGTTCACTCAAATTCAGCATCTCAGGTTGATTATTACACTGTCCCACTGAAGGCTAGTGTGCATTCTAATGCGTCCAGAGTAACTAGTAAGCCCCAGCTCTCAAGCATGATGTTAGGAGACCTCGCTGCTCTCATTACCTGCTTTACACTTCCATATACAAATCCGCCCCTTTAATCTTGATCCAAGCAGCGCTGCGTATGACATAGGTAATATATAACTGTTCACCCTGCTGGTTTCTTAATTGCCTTTTATGCTTCAGCTGAGGTTATGCAGAACACTTTTTATACTTTGAGAACAACGAGCCAGGAGTAGGCTCAGAAGACACAGTGGGGCCTAATTTCATTATCCAATAATTCAACTCATCATTAACTTCCAGCTAAAAAGATAATTTAATTGGTCCCCCCCCCCTTTATAACGCTGTATCGGGGAGCCAAAGTAAGATTAAATCTCATGTTGCTTTTTGCTTCATGAACCCACTGTAAGAGAGTGTGCTGTGTGAGTAACAGGAATACAGAATACAGCCAGTGTTATGATCAGCTGAACACTGATCTGTGCAAGTGCCCTCTGAGGGTTCAAACATATCACAGGGGCACCTGGGTAAAGATATTTAGAGCAGCAGGCACGTTATTGAATCTGCTTTTTTAGCTGCTGTAAATGCATGTTAACGTATGGGATAGAGAGTGCTTTCCCTAAATTGACTTGAGTAAGCCAGTGACGGGTTTCTTTTTCTCTCTGGTTTAAAGACACAGTGCTAGCGTTTATATTTTCTCTCCTGTACTTCACTGACAAAGGAAATGAAGGTTGTAAAAAAGAAAAATGCAGCTGCCAGAGAAATATTATTTAGTCTACCGAAGGCTGTTCCACCACTATTTAATGAATTCTGTTATCTGTACAGTTTCAGCTATATTTAATAGCTTATTTATTAATTAATCAGCTATTATTTCAACATCCTGGGGTGCACACTACCCTCAAACCACATAGGATGGGGGTGGTGTTGTGTGATGACCATGTATGTTTAACTGATCTTGTTTATCATTTCTGTAAATGAAACATGTTTGTAAAAGAGGCTGAAAGTGTATTCATTTAAGTTTTTAAGTTCCCTTCATTTTCCATACTTTAATCCAAACAGATACTCTTAGAGATTTGATCCTACGGTATAAACCATGAATCGTTATAGAACCACGTTCCCCCTGAACTTTCTTTCTCGATCATGTGACTGATAAATGATTTACAAATAAAACTGTGTGACCAGTCAGGCTGCAGCCTACGCCAGCGTCTGTGAGAGTCAGAGCGGCCCAGGCACAGGCTGGCGTTCTCGTGCAACACTCAGTTTAAAAACTAACAAACACGATGTTCAACAGAGTATTAAAAAAATGTGAATTTATTGCAGCTTCCAGTTGGTAAACATATAAAACCTTCAAAATATTTTATTCTCCAAGTAACACAAACACACTCTGAGGAGCCTCCCAGGTCGAATCCAGGGCTAGATAATAAATGAAGGGTTCTCGCTGTGCCGCCAAGCCCTCGAGAATGTCGTCTCATACCCAGGTGATAAAGTCCTCAGCAGCCCGCGCCAGCCCAATCGCTGCAGGTTCTCTCGCTCTGCCTGTGTTAGAGTAAATAGTTTGCAGTTTGCTGTCTGGTTTTCATAGACTCCTCTCCCTGTGAGTGTTATATCTGGATCCTTCCGTTGCAGGAGGTTGGCGGGGAATCATAACTCACCCCCCCACCCCATGTCTTATACAAACTATTCCTCTCCACAGGAAAGCATTTGAAATGGTTTCAGTCATGCAGACCAGATCACAAGTTTAACCCCATGGAGGTCTGGCTTTCTGTCTTCCCCAAGGTCATCCCGAGCGAGTCATGCTCGGCTGTTCAAAGAGGAGCCCCACTGTAATCAAAGGGGCCCCCCTTTTTCAATCACGACGGACCCCAGTTTGTGCTCCTGTTCATGCGTTTCACACCATGCCTTTCGAAATGAGATGATCCCGCTCTACGTTTTCGTTCTTTCTGTATTTCTTATTAAATAAATAAAGCACACAGTCCATCTGGACACTTAGTCACTGATCTGAGTTTGAACTGTATTGTTTAGATGGGCTGTGGTTTTCCAGGAAAAGCAGGTATCTCCAGTCCTGCACTAATAACCACTCTCCCCCTCGCCTCCCTGCCTGAATCTCTCCATCATTCTTCCAGCAATCCAAACTGGGTGAAAACAAACATAAAGAATCCCAAGAGACAGGAAAGAATCTTAACAGGGTTCTAGAACACACAGCTTCCAAGTCCCTCAGCTGTCACAAAAGGAGTATTATTATTATGTATTTTATTATTTAAAATCTTCCATCACCAAGTCTTTTCAAATATAAAGGCCATCTCATTTATTAAGATGACACTGGGGACAGCAGGCATTAACACAAATAAATTAATGGAACTGCCGTTTAGAAACATTGCAATTTCTAAACAATCCTCAGTTTTAACTACTGGACTACAGCACTAATAAATCACACAGCAAAAACATGAACTAATCAAAAACATGTGACGAGTCTCAAGAGCAGCTCTTATGAACTTTATAAGGGTGAGTTAACTGTAAGTCAGCCAGTTCTGACTTCCCAGCCAGCGAAGAATCTGGACATACTGTAAAGTCTATAATACTTTAAAACTGGGGAGGGGGAGGCAGGTAGATTTGTATTAGCCTGACTAAACTTCAGCAAAGAAGCCCAGTGGAACTGTGTCAGGTTTACTCATTATAGATCTGCACTCTGCACGTCATCCTCACTTCCCAGAGACCAGGGAGGAAGAACACCGTTTGGAAGCTGCCTCATTAGACAGCGTGATTTATGATTATTTTTTTTTTTTTATTGGGTCCATTTTGCGTCAGCTGGCTTCCGTAAAAAGCATGGGAGCTGTAAAAAATGTAATTGATTAGGGAATAAACTGTCTAACTATGAACAAATAACGACGCCCCTACCACCACGACTTCCAGCAGGAATCGCTTAAAAAGTTTAACAGTTTGTTTGTTTTAAACGTCACAGGCTGATGGCAAGCCTCTGCTGTACATCAGGCAAGCTGAAGAGGTCCTAGACAGCGGTGCTTATACCCTGCACACTTGGGCAATCCAGCACTAATAGAAAACTATTCCTTATTTGGGCACTGCTGCAAGGTTTTTGAGCAACACAGTGTTAAAGCAGTGCAGAGGGAGGAGTGGATCCTGCCTCCTGGCCTCTGTGCATCAGGTACTTCCATCATGCTGTCCCACACTCCTGCTGCAGAGCCAGCCCCTGCTGCTGTGGATCACAGCCACAGCCATTCTGTACTGTGTGTTGGGACTTAATTGGTCCCAGGAGAGCACTGCTGTGAGGAATTCACTGCATTTGCAGGGTACTTACACAAGAGAAATGCTGCTTCCAGCCCTGTGCACAGCAATCAAGATGGGTGGAGAAAGCAATGCGGGCAATATCCCAGCTGAGAGAAACGAGAATACACTGAAAAAAATATCACATGAAAGCAACATCTGACAAGAAGACGTGTATTTTTGAGTGAGATCAGAAATGAATCTACATGGTAATGCTGATCAATTTTTCTAAAAAGTTTTTTTACAGAAGAAATGAATATTATTTAAATAAAAAATGTGCTTGTTTAATATGTTTACTAAGCCATCAGTTGAGGCCACCGCTTAAAATGATTTTTGATGCACAAAATCCCTTGAGCTGGATTAAAGCCCTGACTTCCAGAGGTGAAAGGTCACTGCGTAACCTCATGTCTACAGCACTAACCATGGCGTTTTACTGTATCTGTCCTGAGTCTTAATCTGAATGGGCCAATGAAAAAGCAGCAGGCAGAAATCTGAACCCGTGCCTCCTGTGTAAAACATGTTAAATTCAGATTATTCCACTACTACTCCATATGACTTTTACCAGACAGATTTATGGGGCTTTACTGCTTCCAATGACATGTTAACTGAAAAATGAATAGATCAGAGCGGCAGGAACTCCCATTATTTCCATACAAGAACAGAAGAGCATAAGGGCCCATTTCAGCTCGCTCAGTTTGGAGCTGGAATTGGGTTTGTGGTTTCAATGGGATTCAGGCGCACATGGGTTCAGAAGCACTGAGTCCTCCGAACCCCACTGAGTTTGCCATGTAAACTCATTTTGAAGCAAAACAATCAATTGCAAAAAGATTGATTCGTTTTGCAAGCAAACCTGGTGTAAGTTCAACAATGGATACACTGAGTTAGAATCCCAGGAACAAAACAACATGGAGTACCTGCTTACTGGTCATTCCTTTTGAGTGAAAAGGTATGGTAGTGTTGAACCATGAACCATTTGCATAGACACAGACCAAAGAAAGAGCAATGATGATCACAGATAACCATGGAGACCTCTTATATTTATCAGTGAAAATGTCTAATCTACTAGCATAACACGGTTCAAATCTCAAATCTTTAATGCAGCTATTTTCAATGACTTTCAATTACTGTGAAATGCCATGTGGAGTGGTTCTGGGACACAAGGACAGCATATGCATAACAGATAACGTGTGGCGCAATTGCATGCAAAGAACAGTTCTCTACTTAAGGAGACATATGCGATGCACTTCACAGAGACGGGTGGAGATAGAGATGGAGTGTCGTGAATGAAGATTAAAACTCTCCTGCTTGTTTACTGAGGGAGAGAACACTCCATCTTCCATTCATGCAGTTCCGCTGCTGCGTTCTGCTGATGCTGTCGCAAAGAAGAATGATTTACTCCCTGTGGTCTTTCGAAGAGCTTCTATGGGTATTCTAAACAAACACACAAAAAACCCCTTTCCTGCTCTATGGTACAGAAACCTCAACAAGTATAAAGAATGCTCTATGAGTTTGCCAGTACTTCTCAGAGGGGTGCAGAGGTCAGCAAATTGAATATAGAGAAATCACTGAGGATCTTTCAAGAGACGTCACTGATGGCGATCCGAAAGTCATTTTAAAGTCAGAAAATTCCAGGTATCTTGTGTCCGATTTTTATTTAGACAGAAACACATTTTGGGAGGCTGTAGATTTTCTACAGGATATTAAAAGTGCTGGAGTCGTTGGTCTCCACATCAGCACCCCAGTGGGTGTGTGATGCAACATCTAAAGTATTTTGGAGTATGGTGCTAGCTGACCCTGTGAGAAGTTCCTGCATCGGTCATAATACAGACAGGCTACCTTTTAGTTCAGGCTTATACAATTATCTGCTGTAGATTCTGAAAACAGAATGCTACAAAATAAATGGAAAATAGGAACAAGATTCTGTTACATATTTCCTATTCAAATACAAATGTACCTTTACCATTAGTTATGACAGCTACAGGTTATACATAGATAATAATTTGAATATGTTCTGTCCTCAACTATATGATCTACTATTTCATGCGATTCTTCAAAAACACTAGCCCGAATGGGCATCCTTCAATATAAAATGACCTTGACAGTACTCTCTGTGCGAGATGTATGACACTGCAAGAGGAATTCTCCGCAATGTCAATTTACCTTGTGATTTTAACACAGCAGTCTCAATATTCTGAAACTATGGAGCCACAAAACCCTAAATACTGCACATGTAGCAAGTACATCACAAGAGCCTTTTGTCAGTGCTGGATTCCATCTCTGATACAGTCCAGATACTTGGCCCTGCGTGTGAGGCGGAACAGTTTCCCTGGATGTTGATGAAGTGACACCTGACATGTGACAAACACTGGTCAAGTCTGGCTGCATTCTGTCCCCACAGCAATGTTTTTGTACAGCCTTGTCAAAGGCCTGCACTCCAGTAGGATACCCTGTCCCTTAGCACCCCTCAGCTGTATTTGATTCCATTGTGTTGCCATTGGTGGTAATGCTGTTTTTGGCTTGGTTCTGCAAGGGCATCGTTCACATCTAGGAGTGCAGCTACCATTCCGTTCAATGTGAAGAGCTGCAGGGCTGGAGGCAGGATCATTTCATGGCTCGGCTGCTATAAGAGACACTTAAAGAGCTGAAAGCTGCCTGGCATTCCTGCTTCTGTTTGGTTTGCCAAGGTGAAAGTGAGAGACTGGCTGCAGATTGAAGGTACTGTATTGCCAAGCAAGGGATCAGTATTAACAATTTCATCTAGAGCTACTTCATTTTAATTAAGCTTTTCACTTAACCCCTGAATAATAACACACACTAACCTTCCATTAACAAAATAAAGAATGCATTTGACCTTGCAAAATTAAAGTCAAATTTGCCTCTGCCACAGCATACCAACCGCATACATTTAAAATTATATATCCATTTTGAATTCATTGCATTTCCGTAATATAAAGAGGAGAGTGCCTGAAGTGTTTTTTTTGACAGCTGCTTCAGTCGAATATTTTCACAGGAGCAAAATGAGTAGAGTGGCTAATAAACTCCTTCAAACCAACACCACTCACAGAGGAGGCTGGGAGCTAATCATGCAGAAAGCAGGGTGGAAACAGGGAACACATAAAGTAGAGGTCTTCACTGAGACCTGACCCATACCCGCCTCAGGAGTGGTTCTGAACTCCAATCCCGCTGTGTGCCTGGGTCTCTGTCTGCGGCCTCTACATAGTGTTTCTATGACCATGTATAGGTGGGATTGCACTCATTATGGGGAAAGCCTGAAAAGCATTGTGGAGGTGGAATTTATATCTTACATTTAATGGTTAATCAGCAGGAAGCATTTGCGTTCATAATCTGCTTAGTTACAGTAATTTTGTATCTAAATAACTATGACCCATGATGTTTGTGTATAAATATATTTGTTTTATTAATGAAGTATTTGCTTATAAGTTTTCATTTTATTATTGCTTCGGCTCAGGACTCAGGGCGCAGTTCCGCTTAAATGTGTCTGTAAGATGTGTTTTTACTTCTGCAAAAGGTTAGACAACAGAGACTAGGTAGGGAACAAGGCTAAACCACATATGTACGTGCTTACTTGCACATAATACTAAACTGTTCAGAATGAAAGACAACCCCTTACATGGAAACCTCTTGAACCATCTATGTGATGTAAAGTGACTGTATAACTGTTGAATTAATCGAGACAGACTTGTGTTTTCTGAACGCATGTACTGTCTTCCTTTGCGCATCGAATTAAAGATCTTTGAAAACATCTGCTCCCTGCTTCCTGTGTCGAGTCACTCTGAATACCCACTACACCATAAGAACCATTATTCTTCAGGCTCGGGTTGGATCCGGGGCTACTATAATAAGCTTTACTTCGGTTCGGGTTCGGGTCGGGTCGGGTAAAAATGATGACGGTTCCGCGTTGGATCCGGGTCTATTATTACGAGTTTTACTTCGGTTCGGTCGGGTCGATGACGGCACCGGGTTGGGTCGGGTTTGTTATTTTGGACCTGTGAAGACCTCTACTATAAAGATGGTCAAGGCTTTTAAATTCACTGATCAGCTTCATTTCATTAATAACACTCCTTATTTGATTATCTTTTGGATCTTCACTTGTTTTTTCATGAAAGTATGGTAAATTAAACTCTAGATACATTGCTTGGTATCCTTGCTATATAAAAATAGGACTCTGATTAATTCAACAGGTCCCTCCCTGTCCTGTGGATGTCACTGGTCTTGCTCCATGCATGTGCTCAGAAAGATGACACTAACACACGCTCGCTGCGAGGTTGGTGGAGACTCCCTTCTCTTCACAGGTCTGCAGTCATCGAGGAAAGGCTTTTTTCAAAGCCTGCTTGTCGTGATCACTGTGTCTGTCCAACATGCAGTACCTTAAAACCTTCAGTTTCCCACGGTAGGCTTAAAGTGTAGTTTACTAATCAGTGCTAAGCCCTGGAAACACAACATTTCTGAACAAAGCTTTGTAAAGGATGACACCCCGTTAGACAAACATTTTGAGGGATTGCAGGCTCCTGCTTTAACACAGCCAGTGCTAAGCAGCTTGTGTGCAACACTCAACACATGATACTTTGGAATTTGGAACTCCTTTAAGAAGAAAAAGCTAACGCAGTGTTTCAACAGAATAGGTGTTATTGCCACAGCTAAAAATTGCTGCAGTTCATTTCAATTAGTCATTACGCTGCGCTAATTACAGTTTGCATTTTAACATGGCACCTTGGATACTGCAGCACAGCAAGTTTGAATATAGGCTGAATATAATCTACATTAAATACTATTACTCTTCTTATTATTTATTTTAATGGTTAAACTTTATTGTTTTGCTGGGTTCATGTGATTGTTTGTATTTTTTCTTTCAAATCTTATCTTGAAGAAATTCTAAATGGTTTTCATGCACTGCAGCTATTTTTGGGATTTCTCTCTTACTTTAAGAATAAGACATTTTCGAAACAGAAAAAGCAATAAAAGCTTTCTTCTAAACAGGATTATCTTCACTTTCTCTCTATAATGTCTCGAGTTCTCACTAACAAGATAATACCCATGTCTTCTCTTGCCTTCTCTAGTAACTCATTCCATATGTTTTCTACAGTGCTGTTTGAACAGCGCTATCGAAATCTTTTCTTCCCCAGTTGCTCATTTTGAAGTATACTCGTGTGTTTTGGAACTTTTAACCAGTGTGAAATGAGAAATCCAGTTGAGCTACATAAAAGCTGCTGGGTAAAAACAGGACTGCTTGAGAAGGCAGCAGCCCCAGCAGCAGAACAGGCACAGAACAGGTTCCCATTGATCTGTTCTAAACGTCTCTGATCCGCTCAGCCAATCATTTTCCAAGTACAGCAGTCATTATTCTACAGCAGAAGCCCTCTGAAAGCTAAAAGCACTGGCTTCAAGCAACAACAGCAATTTCAAGTAGACCAAGTGATCCAGTCCAAAATATAGACACAATGCACCTTGTTACCAGATACTCCAGTCTTGAAAATGAACTATCCACTGCCCGATTCTGATTCTGCAAAACAGGCACAAAAACAAGGAGGGCAAGGCAACTGCATGGTCTTATTAAGCAATCCATGCTTTGCAAAAGTATTTCAGATTAATATACAAACATAAATAAATAAATAACACAAGCGACACTCACAATTAATAATTACCAGGCAGGATAAAAATAAACTATTCAACTATTATTGTAATTGAGAACATAGCCACCAGAAATGAACACAGCAGAGCTATATTCCATTCATCATTTCTGAGTACTACAGTAACTCCTGTTTTCATTCCAGAAAGCGTGCTAATAAAAAGAAATCTGAAAGAAAGCAGGGAGCCCAGTTGGAAAGGCAGTTTGGAAGGCTAGTGGATTGTGGTCCTATAAATCTCTCCAATAGGGGCAGTGAGATGATGAGAAGACCAGGCAGAGGTTTGAAAGGCTTCTAAACGCTCTCTGTCTCCTGGAAAGCTGGTCCTAAGAGAGTTCATTCTTAGTGCACACCAGTGCTGTGATTAGGTAAGTCATGTTTATTAAACTGCAGGTGCAGTTGGCTTTAGTAGTACTGTGTATACAAGATGCATGGCCAACCCAGTCTTCTGTTAGAGTAAAGCTATCAAGGGAGGAAATCATAAATTACACAAACAAAAGGTGAAGTCAGAACTACAAACAAGAGCCTTATCTGAGATAATAACGCTGGGCAGCTAGCACTGCAACTGTATCCAGGAGGAGAAGAAATAAATGTGTGAAATAAATGAAAGTGTTAAATAACCATTGGTGCCAAGATTGTCTAAACAAATACTGTGTTTACAACAGCATTTAAATAAATACACAGCCTCCCACAAACAAAAACAACAACACAACCATGAAATCCAAACTGCAACAGAACCTGCAAAACTGTGTATCTGAAGCATCTGCATGTTGAAAATGTAAATAACAATGAAAGAATGAAGAGATTCTCAGCACGAGACAGGAGTGCAGCAGTGATAGTCAGTGCAGCAGTGATAATGAGTGCAGCAGTGATAATGAGTGCAGCAGTGATAGTCAGTGCAGCAGTGATAATGAGTGCAGCAGTGATAATGAGTGCAGCAGTGATAATGAGTGCAGCAGTGATAATGAGTGCAGCAGTGATAGTGAGTGCAGCAGTGATAGTGAGTGCAGCAGTGATAATGAGTGCAGCAGTGATAGTGAGTGCAGCAGTGATAGTCAGTGCAGCAGTGATAGTCAGTGCAGCAGTGATAATGAGTGCAGCAGTGATAGTCAGTGCAGCAGTGATAATGAGTGCAGCAGTGATAATGAGTGCAGCAGTGATAATGAGTGCAGCAGTGATAGTCAGTGCAGCAGTGATAGTCAGTGCAGCAGTGATAATGAGTGCAGCAGTGATAGTCAGTGCAGCAGTGATAATGAGTGCAGCAGTGATAGTCAGTGCAGCAGTGATAATGAGTGCAGCAGTGATAATGAGTGCAGCAGTGATAGTCAGTGCAGCAGTGATAATGAGTGCAGCAGTGATAGTCAGTGCAGCAGTGATAATGAGTGCAGCAGTGATAATGAGTGCAGCAGTGATAGTCAGTGCAGCAGTGATAATGAGTGCATTAGTGATAGTCAGTGCAGCAGTGATAATGAGTGCAGCACTCCTTCAAGCCTGTGCTCAGCAATGAATACCAAGGATAAACACATGAGATGTGAAAGAGAAAATTATTTCCATTTCGCTCTGAAACTCTCAGTTTTCAAACCCAGCAGCGTGCAACAAAAGAAGCAATTACTTTCTGAACTGAAACCTGGTTGGCTAATTTAAGCTGTAATTACTGAGACTCATTCAGAAGAACTGCATGATATTGTCTATGGTCTGTATTTCATACCAGAACATAGGAAATGCAAGTGAAAGAGGTCCCATAAGAATAATGAAGACATGATTTATCTGCATGGACATTTTCACCACATCATGCATTTAGTTATGCATTGGGCAATCTGCCTGCATGTTGCCTACCGGGGAAATGATCTGCCACTTTACACTTTAATTCAAAGCATTTTCTGTATCTACTAATAACACATGTGCATTCCTTGCTGGTGCCAGCTATGTGAAAACCCTAACCGTAACCCTTTTCTATATAACACATGTGGATTCCTTGCTGGTTGCAGTTATGTGAAAACATATATTTTTCACATTACTTAAACACCTTCAGTCATTAACCAGAGAAAGGCCAGTATCTCTTGTGTGCAGCTCAGTCAGTGCCTGTAGGAGACCCTCACATGCAGGTTCCAGTTGCACAGTATCTCTTGTGTGCAGCTCAGTCAGTGTCTGTAGGAGACCCTCACATCCAGGTAGGAGTTGCACAGCATCTCTTGTGTGCAGCTCAGTCGGTGTCTGTAGGAGACCCTCACATCCAGGTAGGAGTTGCACAGTATCTCTTGTGTGCAGCTCAGTCGGTGTCTGTAGGAGACCCTCACATCCAGGTAGGAGTTGCACAGTATCTCTTGTGTGCAGCTCAGTCAGTGCCTGGAAGAGACCCTCACAATTCATTGAGCTTCAGTGTTGCTGACAGGCTGGAAACATGAGAGGGCACGAGCCTTCCTAACTGGTGAGATCTGACAGGATTGTAATCAATGATAGTGTAGCTGCAGGCAGTTAGTTTGTATTCCAGATGAAATTCCAATGACATTTACCTCCTACACGGACAGCTTGAAAGTATCTCTGTTTACTTTCTTCACTGGCTGGAGGAGGGAAGGGTATTATTCAATAGACAGTAGAGGCGCTGAGCCATACTGTGATGTCCTTGATATATTAGAAAGAGCTCCCAGTATTCTCCGCTCTTGTGTATTAGGTAGGGGAATTATTGAGAGCCTCCAGCTTGTTAAGGGATTAAAGCGAATGTGAAACGAGGTTTCTTTATTAGTTCTCCAAATAAAGATTCTAACCCATGACAGCAAGAACCATGAGACCTTGTAAGAAAGCAGTTCTGTTACTACGTTTATCAAAGAAGTGTGGTGCAAATAAATGGACAGCTTAAAAACACTGACAACATTACTGAAGAAACCTCTGTATGTGAAGTATGTGGACTATACCAAAGGGAACCCTGGAGTTTACACATGTGTAAACCACTTATTAACTAAAACAAAAGAGCGGTAAATCGAGCCCTGACCTGGGGGTTGCTACTTCTGTTTTATACAGAAACAAACTGAGGGAGTTGTTATAGTTCGTTACCAAGGTATGACGGCAGCTGAACCCAATCGACTGAACCCAATGCAGTTCCCGTGGCACGGACTGCTCCACCGGGAATCAGCTGAACATTACTTTGCTGTTAAATAATAATAATAATAATAATAATAATAATAATAATAATAATAATAATAATAATAATAATAATAATAATGTATCACTTTGCTAGCGGAGAGAATGCATATGTCATCGTGCTTACGTTTTATTTCACCCAGAATACCCGTTGTAAAAGCATAACCCCAGTTCTTCCCAAGCGAGGCAGTCCAATACTAGTTGCTTTTATTATTCATGCCTTCGCTACAAATGCAATAATTCTAACATTGTTGACGGGTCAAGTGTACCTCAGAGTCACTTCGATGGGCATCCATCCGCCAGTCCACAGCGCTGCAGCATATCCCGAGCGCAGCGGGCTTGGAAAAGCGTATTTGTACGCAGCTGGGTAGATACTCTGCCACTAACCACGCAGAGTTCATAACCCTTTTAAGAAGGTATTTATTTACGAGTGCTGTGCAGTCACTACACCGATACTGAGCAAGTTTGCAAAAGCAAGAGATTGCTTTTCAGAATGTTGTTTTAAAACATTTTGTACTTTTGTGAAACACAATGTGTTGAGTATTCCAGCTTTTTAAATAAAATGTCATCGTACTGGTACTCGTAATATTAGTATTGATACTAGATGTACAGTAGTGGGACAACAACAACAGCAGCAGCAACAATACTAAAACTACTACTACTACTACTACTAATACTACTACTACTACTACTACTACTACTACTACTACTAATAATAATAATAATAATAATAATAATAATAATAATAATAATAATAATAATAATAATAATAATAACGTTTTAAAGAAAGGTTTACACACATGTTTGATTTATTTGCTGTTGTATAGCCTGTCGCAAAACAAGCAGGACACTATTTTTGTTTTTGCTTCCTATAATTTATCTTCATTTAAAAATTAATTTGTAAAACATTTCGCATTTATTGTAATATATTTTGTAAGTGGAACTTTAAAAAGTCCTGACCAGTAATATATATATTTTTTTGGTAGGTAAAATCTGGACTATGAACAGGATTGGTGGGTTAATTTTATACAAATACTGTATATAGCTCATTCAAAATAGGCTTTGCTGTGAAAATAAATCTTATTCTGTAGTTCTAAAAGCATAGCAACATGTTTGCCCATCCCATAATTAAAACAAGAAGGAGAACAACACAAGGTACTGACAGGTGAGAATACGTTACTGCTGTTACTGCTAATACTAGCAAACCACAGGCAGATTCAGGAGAGAAAGAAATACTTCTTACCATCGCAATGTGAAGACCCCAGATCCCAATACCATGTTATTGTCCTCAAGTCCTTACAAAAAAAAAAATCACATCTTTTTTTCTTCTTTTCTTTAAAAAAATGAGAAAAAAAATCAAAATAAAGGAAAGAAAAGTGACTTCAGATCAAGGATCCCTCAGGAAGCTTACAAAGTATCCCATTGTCCTGTATTAGATAGAGCAGCAGGTAGGAAAGGGACGCTTTCTCAGGAGTGCCACACGCAGCTGGAGAGGTACACTGTTACCTCTCAGTGCGCACACATGCCATAGCACAGCTTCTGTATGCACTGGGCAGGGGTCTGTGTGTGCTTGGAGTCAGGAGTACGCGGGCGGACAGCTTCGGAGAGGAGCTTCGGGAGCGCCGCCTTCCCAATCACAGCGCCTCCTTATCCAATGACTACAGCCTGACTCTGAACCCTGGAGCACCGCCTGCGAAAGAGCAGCTCCCCCGCCGTGCCCATTCACTTAGCCGAGCTGCTGCTGGTGCTGGTGCTGGTGCTGCTGCTGCTGCTTTAGGTTGTCTAAGCTGAGCGAGTAACCCAGTATTGCATTGTGTTGTGTTTCAGAGTTATTACAACGCGCTTCATTACTTACATTGCAGTTCTCCCATAAAACAAAACGAAACGACTGTAGTACCGTTCAAAATACATTATAGTTCCCAATAGTAGTGTACGGGTCTGTAGTAAATACTGTTGTACAGTATAGGACACGTTCGAGTGTTTTTGTGAATTCTATAGAGTAATGTAGTGCAATACATACACAGTACCCCGTGTTTTTAGTGCGGGTTCGTTAATGCCGTGGACTTTATGCCACTAAGCTGTTTTGTTGTTTAGCTTCTATAACACCGGTTGGCAGCTAGGCAACACTAAACAAAGCCCATGCTCAGTTATCATGTTATTATGCACCAATATAGGGCAGCAGTGTGGAGTAGTGGTTAGGGCTCCGGACTCTTGACCGGAGGGTCATGGGTTTAATCCTAGATGGGGGACACTGCTGCTGTACCCTTGAGCAAGGTACTTTACCTAGATTGCTCCAGTACAAATCCAACTGTATAAATGGGTAATTGTATGTAAAAATAATGTGTAAAAAAAAATATATAATTGTATGTAAAAATAATGTGATATGTTGTAACAATTGTAAGTCTCCCTGGCTAAGGGCGTCTGCTAATAAATCAATAATAATAATAAAATTGCATCGTTGCTTTTGTCACCAACATTAGAATTGTTCTTTCAGAATGAATATATCTTCAGCCCATACCCGCGTCTCCAATCCGCCCCACACACACACAAACGCATGCACGCACACAGACACTCACAGACACAGACAGAAATGCAAACACACACAGACACACGCACACACACACACACGCACAGACACAGACAGAAATGCAAACACACACAGACACACGCACACACACACACACGCACAGACACAGAGACACACACGCACACGCACAGACACAAACACACACGCACACACTGTCAGTTTGGCATTCTAACATTAAGCAAATATTCGTGCTGGGATTTAATGTAGGCAAGAGAGCAAAGTTAAGCCATGACAAACAAATCACTTATCATATTATCAGCTACTTTGGACTGCATCTATAAAGGACACCTTGGAAATCAGTATAAAGTCTTGAGGATTTAATTATATGTATATAGATATATAATATAACCCTCAACAATGTTATAGATATCTTGATAAATAACAAACCCAAATAGTTACCATGCCATCACAGACCTACAATAAAATACACAAACACTCCTTTTTAACCACACCACTATTATTATTTCACTTGTGTCTGTCACGATGATGATTCTTTCCTAAAAAGAACATTTAAAATGAGTTTTTAAACTATTTGATTTCCGAGAATCTTGCAGATTACATTGGTATGCCAAAATATTAAAATGTTACCATCGAGCATATATACCATGGCTCATCTCATTGCAGGAGTCCTTGTGCTACCATTGCCCCTTAGTACAAAACCACTGTGTTACTGGAGCACCAACACAGTGTACTGGGAGCAGCCGAGCTGTCATGGAGAGTCATTGTAACTCTGCATTCCGATGAGCTCGGGGTTCTGGCACTGAGCTTCAGCAGAAGCAACAAATCACAGATGCCATATAAAAAAAACTGAAATCAATATCTATCCGTGAAGGCTGCCTGTCTGCCTAGAAAACACTGCTCCACAATGAAGACAGAGAAAGGGTTTATCGATGGAAATATGAATACACCAGAACAATAAAGAGTAGCTTAGCCCGATAATTGTGCGTAATGCTTGTGGCGCCCCAGCAAAAAAAAAAAAAAAAAACTATTCTCTTAAGAGCCTCCTTGTCTGGTCAAGGTGAGCATTATAAGTTTCCTTACTGGGCTTCACTGAATAAAAAAAACACCTGTCGAGTTCAACAATTGCCCTTGCAGTTGTGCTTCAGTTTGTGTGCCTATCCCGTTGAAGATTCCAAAAAATGAACTCTTGTATAATTTAGAAGGTAGGTCTGGTAAAATCAACACAGACAGTAGGTGGACGTTTTAGAAACGTTCTCATTGTGAAAGTATTTTAACATGGCGTTACTTAATAGCATTATTAAAAATAAATAAAGTTTACCTGAAGTTCAGCAGAAAGCCCCCTTTTTGCTTGTAATTATTATTATTATTTTCTCCGCCATCTCATTCATTTAGCAGCATTCTGAATCCTAGCTCTCATTGACAAGTAAACACTTACAGTAGACAATCAGGTTTAAATTTCTGCAGGACCTCATCACAGCTGTGGAAAAGAGCCATCTATTCCTGTCTCTGCGAAGCCTCACTCCCACTCCTCCTGCAGCTTAGACAGAGACTCTTTTAAAAGATTACACCGTGGCCCAGACGCTGCACTTGATATTCCACATTGTAACGTGTGCATGGGGTCACACCAGGGTTTGGCTCCTGCTGTGCATACAAGAGTATAAAAGATCCATCACCTGCAGGGCTGACAAATGCTTTCCCGTACTGGACTGCGTTCCCCTCCAAAACCAAACAGTCACCCTCACAATGTATTACCATCAAGCTGTGCTGCCAACACATCATTTGACTGATGTGTTATAATGAGCATTTTAACTACGAGTGGGGGTTTGTAAAACACCAGAATTACTGCCTGACCCCTGTCTAGTTTGCACTGTGCTTGCAGGAAACTACAAAACTACCAAATATGATATCAAACATCATATTTTCTTTGCGTCTTTGAGAAACTGTACTGTTCTGGTGCAGTATATCATGACAGAAGAAAGCATACCGGTAAGTTACTACACAGTATTGTCTTCTCTCAAAGTGCCTTTTTAAAATGCTGTTATGGATTTACTGTATAAATCCCATGGAATGTTTATTCCCAGGCATGTAGGCCCTTCCAGACAACATAAATAAAAAAGGGAATGTTTAGACAGCAGGTGGATGTTTACCACAAGCTTTAGTGATTTCCTTCTGCAGCGCTTCCAGTCGTCCGCTGAAGCCCCAACCCACACCCGTGCACAGAGAGAGAGAGAGAGAGCGCTGAGTGACTGTATTATAAAGTACCGTGAAACACGAGCGACTGCATAATATTGCGCTTGTGTAATATACCATGGCAACTGCATTAAGGCTGGCACAGAGGGAAGTTCAAGTCATAAAAAAACAAACATTGTGATGCAAAAAAACATTCGCTCATAGTGTGAAAAACTTTAAAATGCATGCAGCATGTGTGAACCTGGGCTCTCCCCACTAGACCAGCCTTCTTGGCCAGTCCACAGGGCCCTTAAAAAAGATTCCCATAGTCAAAGCTCAGCAGTGTCATAAAGCATAGGCAAGCATTGTAAAGCACAGTGAAAGCATGGTAAAGCATAGGCAAGCATTGTAAAGCACAGTGAAAGCATGGTAAAGCATAGGCAAGCATTGTAAAGCACAGTGAAAGCAACATGAAGGAATCAGAGAGTGTATTCAGGGTACCTGTGTAACAGGGCAGAAGCTGGGCAGGAACCGGTAACCTCGCACACTGCAAGCGAGAGTCTTAACCGCTATGCAAAAGAGCCGGGCTCGTCTGCATTCATGGCTATAGAGCTTTCTCACAGACATGGGACAGAACAGCAGTGCATCACACATTACACGTGCTGCCAGGGTGGCACTGTTCTATGGTCAATTCATTTGAGGCAATAGTAAGTGCACAGGGGGCCAGAACACTTTTTTAAAAATACATTTTAGCTGGCAAAATGACCATGTGCTAAAGCATGCCTCTGTAGATGGAGGGGTTAATTGCTGGGAGCTTTGCCATTTACAGTTGACACCCTGCATCTAAATACACACTAACTCTCATAACATCAGCAGGAGTCTACAGAGCGTAGCGCTGGTTCTCTTGAAATCAATGAAAATGTGCCAGCTAGGAGCCAGTGTTTACCCTATCTTACCAACCCCATTGCATTGGAATTTAAACATTTAAAAATTTAAACTCTGCCTTGTAGCCTTGTAACATCACCCAATGATTTTCTCTAACAAGATGCAGCATTGATTGCTATGATCAAACAGCAGGTTAAGCATGTTGCTTATCTGTTACACAGTCTGTTAACTACCGGCAGCACAGTTACACTGTCAGATTATTAAATAATTGTCAGATTACTTCAAACATGAGTACATCATTTGCTTTGCTAATCGCTCCCTGTCATGAGCATTTCACGCATCGTCTGCAACAGCATTTCATGGCAGTAGAGCTGCTGGGATGAGAAGACAGGAGCCTGTTTCACTCCTCTTAGGCGACCCTGTTTTATTGATTTTTGCTTCCTTTATAAAAGAGCAACATTGCCTCTGCCGTCACCAGGTGTTCTGAGTAAAGCCAGATGCATTTCTGTGCCTCACTTCACTCAATTCTGCGATTCACGTGTATGCAAACCAGACTCTCGATGGGAACAACTCGTCCTCCTAATTGCCTTTAAGAAGTATTTCAATCGGCAGGTAATGAATAAATCCATTCATTAATGTGTTGATTTTTAAAATAAGAAAAGCTGTCCTTCCCTCATGTTTACAACCGTGTACCAATCAAACCATTCCTTGTAGGTTTATGGCATCGGTACTGCAGCACGGCAAGAGGAAGAGGGGCTTCCAGGCGGCTTTTAAAACACTCAGTGCAGAAGTTAATGGCCATTGATTGATACTCAGTTGTAACGGTGAGGAGAGGACAGCTTTTCTTGTTTTGAAAGCCACATGTTAATAAATGGATTTATTTAATACCTGCTGATTAATTACTTCTTGAAGCTAATTAGGAGTATGAGTACGAGTGTCAGCACACTCCTAGTAACAACCAGCCTTCATTTTCTTCAAAAATAAAATGAAATGGCCTCAGAGCTGTTCCAACAGAGACCACACTAAACCCACTGCTTCCCTTTCACTTGCATTTACCATGACCGTCGTTGCCTTTAGGGACATGCCACAGAAAATCTGCACAGGTTCTCAGGACCTTCTCCCTAACCCAGTACGCAGCTTTGCATGTCATTGGAGTTGCTTTTGTTCCCCCTTATACTATTTTATGGTTCTGGGTTACTTTGCTTCAATGCTGAGTCATTATCATTTACGTCTAAATCTGTCTTTGCTTGGCTTTGAATTTGAACTAGAGAACCAGAGTGCCAACACTGAACTGGCTATATTCCATTCAGATCACGTGACAGGCTATATTCCATTCAGATCACGTTACAGGCTATATTCCATTCAGATCAATTCTCCACGCCTGTATATTTTCTTTTCGGATGGAATGAACGCATCTAGTTCCTGAAGCAGCCCGGGCAGTGCTCCTCCCTGACCCTTTCATTCTGTGATTGTTTAAGCACGATTGTGTCATCACTGCGATATACTGTGCATTAAATTCACTATAAACATGGCACCATATACCATATTTAAGCATATCTATTTATCTATCTTTCTATAACAGGTGTGATAAACTATTTCCAGGACCATCATTCAGTAGAAACTAAGAGGAGCCATTATTCACGTTGTCATTTATCCGCTGTTAGTGGATAGTTCATAACGTGCTACTGTGTTTTTGTTCTGCTGTAGTGAGGTGTTCGGATTTTTGTCACACCATGATTTATAGTCGTTGTTTTCTTACAATGAGCTGCACAGTTTGGTATGCTTGCTGGAGCATAGCTGCCGATATTCATTACCATTGTCATTGTGAAACGAAGGCCCAAGGAAGATTTCAAGGCTACAAAACTTAGAGATCGTTGACTACACAGAGTCTCAAAGTAAAGCAAAGCATTTTGTTTCCTGCCGCTGGATTCGTGTAACCGGATCGATCCTCATGACTGCTCAGTGTGCTGTTTCATTTGATGTGACCCGTTTATAGTAATTGGCCGTACATTCTGTGCCGTGTTTGAATCTGTATTTGTTCCAAAACAGAACTGATCATAGTGAATAGACCATTCCCACCTGATTAAGTGTGTGTTAGCATGCTGGATGTTGCGTCCTCAGCATATGAATGCGACGACGTGTTATTAAAACAAGTTGGGTTTATTGAAAAGTCTGTAATGACGCCTGAACCCCAGTCTGTGAAAGGTGATCTGGTCAGGATCCCCAGTAACACATTTCGCAATGGCTTACAGCATGTTAACTGAGCAGAACGTTTGGCAGCCCCTTAATATTTCTGTGAATGAAAAGAGTTTAAGAGAAGACGTTTTAACAGGGTCTGCTGGACAATGCAATGTAACACTAGTCCACATTCAGCTCCTGCACCGTTCTCTTCTTGGTCAGCATAAGTCCTTGCTCTTGACCTTGGTCACTGTACACAGTGGTGTTAGAATAGGAAGTGTTGCAGTCATATAGTAGCTGCTTAGTATCTTCCATTTGAACTCAGATTAAGTGAACATAAACTAATGTTGCAGCTCATCCACCAATCAGAAAGCTCCATTCCACAGCACCATACACATGGCAGATGACAGCGGAACATTGAGATAGGACGTCTAGCATGAAAAAAAAAGACAGTCAGAACAGTGCAATGGTTCCTAGTTTCCAATCACAATAAAACCCTGATTATCAGATGTTATCAGGCATTGTCTTCTTGCCCTTGTCTCTGTCAGCCTCTTTCCTTCCTGATTCAGTCCACTACCAGACTGCGATGCCCTCTAATCTGGGTTCAGTTGCTTACATTATCCTAAAGAAGAAGCCGTGCCTCCTGTCATCATTTTGCATTGATCCACACATTTAGTTTGAATTCAACATGAACAGAGACAGCGCTGATATGAGCAGACACAGGCTGGTGGCTAATATGAACACCATAAGCATTCAGTGTGTCATAAACTGAAACAGCGTGTCCTTCTTTAAACTAAATGGATAAGCCAGTAAGATATCACGTGGTACTTTGCATGCAGATGCATTGTTATTAAAGCACTTAAAAGCAACACCATGGGGAATCCTACAATACAATGACACCAGGGCCATCTCCAATGGGGATCTCAGCAAGCCACCTTTTAGCCACGTCTAGATATATATATTTAGTGGTGCATTTTGTAGCTTTCATACTGAATGGCAAACATAATGGCTGGGGATGGAAAGAAAAGAGACAGACAAGAGACAGGCAAACATTAGCCTGGAGAGAAACTGCATTATGGCTCCACTGTCAAACAAAGTATAAATAGTTTGATGTTACAAACTTTTAAGCACTAGCTTGCAAATGCCAAGCAGTGCTTGAGACACAGGGAGTGAAGGTAGCCTGTAGTAAATCGACCTTCGCTTGTCATTTAGCACTTGACAGCTTTATTTATTATTATAGTAAATTTGAATATATGCCAGTATTTAAGATTACTATCACTGCCAAGAACCTGAAGGAATAATGCTATTTGTTTTGTTGCTGTAGTTGTTTTTCATACATTTTAGTCGGTACAATATGCAACTCTGCAAGCTTCATTTACACTCATTATAAAAGCTTAACTATAGAAATGTTCAGGTTCAGACTTTCCAGTCTGTGTAATTCACAGGTATGGAAGAGAGAATTGAAATCAAAACAATTTGATAAATAAACATGGAAAAAAAGTGTTAAAACAAAAAAAATGAATAGCCTTGCAAGTAAATGGACAGCCTTCGTAAATGCTACGGCAGTTTCTAGCAAGCTCTAATGAATTCCCTGGCAGGAGAGCTCTGGAATCAAAACAAAGCGAGTCCTTACTTTTTATTTAGTTTTCAGAATGTTTAAGTGATTTGCAACCCTGACCTTAGAGAGTAAGTACTGTTTGCAATGATAAGTTGAAATCTTCTGCAAGTGGGGCCTGCATATACAGTACTGGCCGTGGTGGAACGCGCATCCTCATAATTGACAGACGTGTTTGCTAGCCGTGTTCATCACACAGTTATCAGCTCTGTGAAGTGGCAATGATGAACAATGACAAACACAGTTTATATTAATAACTGCACGTTTTTGTCCTATCTTCAGTTAATTTCCACTTTTGCCTGGCACCGAATAAAGCCAAGAACAACCCATAGGGAAGACTGAAAAGGAAATCAAATTGAACATTGAGCCAGGGTTCAGTAATAATTCACTCTGCAGTCAGTTTGAATTTCCAAGCTGCTCTTGTCCTGTCAGTGATGTAAAGTGAAAGATGGATTCTGTACAGTAAAGGGAAACCTCAGCTTTATAAGTGGAAACGACCTTCAGATAAATGAAGTGCAATACTTTATATTGTAGGAGGAATGCTGCTAGAGAGTGCAGGGAGTCCTAATATGGAACTAATATTGAACTAATGAGAAATAAAAATACATTATAATAAAAACAGCAGATTTTACTAAAACAGCAGCGCATCTTCATTGAACCTGCAGTTTTAATGTATTGTTGGTTTTAATCTCCTGCATTAAAATGCATCTGACTGAGTGGATAGTGGGTGCAGATAAACAATGCATGCATTCTATCAGCACAATTCTACAAAAAGGACCAAAAATAGAGTCTTGTGCCTAACTTGCATGAACGATGTGTACATTACTGTAGTCCTGAAAGCCTTTCTGATTCTGTGTTCTACATGTGCCCCCTCCGTCCATATTGGAGAATTGTAATAACTGAATGACGTGCAACATGCACGCACTCAGCATTGCTTTCCTGCGCCCATGCAGTCAGGCAGAGTGCACAATGCAGCAGACTGGAAGAGCAGTTTGTGAGTCATCCCATTAAGTGGCACAGCCTCGGAAACTCGTTGCACAGCTAGCAGGTTTCACGATGCTTCAACGAGTCAAAACAAATGCATTCCTTTTGACAGCCAGTGATTTAATCTGGGCACTAAAAAAAAAAAAAAGTATATACACTGAAAAGTTCAAGCTCTTTTTATAGAGCAACCTGCTGACTAACTATTTATTCTAATAAAATCACAAAACCACCTCGTGGCTATGCTTGAGGAACATCGACTTGTGGAAGAACATCTTATAATCAATATAATTGTTACCTTATTTATATATATATAAGGGTAACCTAAGGAACTTTGCACAGCTGTTTTGCAGTTTTCCCTTGCATTTTCACATTGTTACACAATGCATTTACCACAGTTTACCATGGTTCGGCAAGTTTTATTTAAATGCTTTACCCTGCCTCTCCAGGCTTCACAGTGCTTACCTGTATTTAACCATGCTATGCTTTTACTATAGGGAACTTGTATACGGGTGAACCCCTGCTATAGTGCTATTAAGGGTTAGCGTAAAGCAGGGACAGCACCAGCTTTTCAACTGATTCCAGTGATTGCTGGTCACAAGCAAGCCACCATTTTCAGATTTGTTTTATTTTTATTTTAAATAACTGACCAGCTATAAACAATGTTGGCTAATGTGAAAGGCAGCCTCCAGAGAAATGGTATAACCACACTAAACAAGATAAATAATCTGGTATCTGATTTCAAGTGCTCTGATAATTACAACCCAATGAGAAACAGTCTCCTAATGTCTCCCAGTTTGTTATAAAGCACAGTTTGTCCTCAGTCCTGTTCCTGAAATACAAACGCAATGCAAAGAACGGCTAGCCCAAGGGGGGGGGGGGGGGGGGCGTTCAGTAAAGATAATTAAAATAAACACAAGTGCTCGACATAAAAAGACTCCTGACTCCTTTTACAATGCCTTGCTGGGATCTGACCAGCACAGTAAATTTTAACAACATCTTAAACAAGCTTTTTATAAACATTTATGCCTCCTTACAGACCTTATCTGTTTTGTGAGAATGTAATGTTAAGTTGTCTGCTTTGTTGTTTCAAAAGGATTTATGTTGAAGCGCAAGGCAGGGGCTAACACAAAAAGGAGAATTCAGCAAGGTACATTAGGGGGATGTACCGTGCCGTCAATATAAGTAGAAACGTAAATATGACTGCAGGTTTAATATAGTACATATTTTTAGCAATATAAAGTTGTTGAGGTTTGCCACTGGCACAATAAAATGACAAGGGCTCTACAAAGTTAAATATTCAAGTCTTCCCAGTTGAAATAAAACAGAGGTGTTGACATTGGCTAGATTGTTTGGTAAGGATGAAGCTGAATATGATAGCAAAAACAGCATGCTGGGAGCTGCTATAAGGAACAGGTCGGAGCTGCACCCTGCAAATAGATTTGGCCGACTAGAGTAGTTTTGATGTTAGCACAAAGCCGAGTACAAGAACCAGTTAAAAATCTCTATTGTGTAAAACCAAAATCTTGAACATTCACCCCATACCAAATGTCCCATTTAACATTAAACAGTATTTAACATTAAACAGTAGTTAAAATGTAATTTATAGGGGCCTTCGTTTACTGTAAAAATCCTTTGCTGAACTGATACTGCATTCTTTAGTCTTGATGTATTGCATTTCTGCTGGGAGAAAACGGAAGACTCCACAGTACAGATCATTTTGACTGGTCCCTGAAGTTCCTTAAGATAATAACTGCAGAACTAATCACATATTGTATTTATGAGGATCCCGGAAATAATGTTTATTATTCCCAAATGACTCAACTCCTTCTGCATTCTGTATATCGCTTTTCCACTAGTGTGTCCAACAATTGTGATAATAAAAGTTGGAGACTATGAAGTACTGGTGCCTTAGAAACATTCTCCCCTGTGATTCCCCAGGGGCTGGTTCTTTTAGGTAGCATGCTTTTCCATGCTGATGGTTATGCTTTACTATACTTTACAATGCCTTCAATTTTTAGAAAAGTTACAAAAATATTAAATATAACTATGTTATAGAGTGCTAATAAAGCATTATAGATGGTTTATAACTATGCAATAGCCATAGACGGAATTACGATTAAACACCCCAAAGTAGAACAGGTGTCTAAAAACTGTCCCCTTTATAAAAATGTAATACCTTCTATGGCTATTGCATGGTTAACACCCTAAAGTAGACTAGATGGCGAAAAACTGTTCCCTTTATAAAACTGTAATTATGTCTATGGCTACTGCATGGTTATAAACCATCTATAATGTGTTATTAACACTCTATAACTTAGGTATCAAGCTTCTATTATACATTTATAACATATTTATAACACATTCATAAGCAACATCTTAATATACAGTGTTACCAAATAATGATTATAGATGTGCATTAATAATGTACAGTGTAGGAGGGAATGGAAGCAAGTATTGGTACAAAATAAATGAGCTGTTTATATGACAGACATGAGCCAATAAACCCTGTTCACAAGTGAAGGGCCTCACCCCGTCCCAGTAAGGGTTATCTGCTAGTCAGCTAGTGCTCTGATACTGAAACATTGTACATTCTCAAAACTATTCTCTCCAAAATGACATCAGCACAAAGGAAACAAACACCAAGTACAATTCTGAAGAAAAAAAAAAAAATTACAATTCCAAAAATAAAACCGAGGAGATTTTTAATTCTGGTTTGATAAATGTAGTGTTTCCTTTCTGAAATAAAAATATACTAAGATGATTTAAAAAAGAAAAAAAAATCAGCTTTGAGAATCTAGTCCATGGGGTATCGAGACATGTCAAGGTTTACATCATTAAAAAACGACCTCGAGATAATACCAAACTCTGTTTTTTCTCTTTGTGTATTTTACTGTTACCATTAGACCAGGCAGGTCTGCAATAGGCTTCATGTTGCTTGAGTCACATGTATCAGCGACGAAGTGAAGAGGATAATTACATTGCATTGTAGAAAAACCACGTCTCACAGGTTTAAAAAAACATATTTGTAAGAGAAAAAGCCTTCAAGGTCATTTGTATTTTATTCAAGACATTCTGAAAGCCTGTTCTCTGGAAAATAAGAACCAATAATGCGGCTCTTACATGAACCTTCTGAATTATTTCTTTTTAGCTTTGCTTCGTTAATAGATTTGTTTTCTTTGAAGATGTGCACATTGTGCTTTGGTTCCAGAAGAACAGCTTTAAACTCGATAAAATGATTTCTCAATATCTGCCAGTACTAGCAGTGAGAACTCTGGTGACGCAAACAAACTGACAGCCACATAGATCAGCAAGCAAATGACAAATGACATAACCATGCACAGTCATTTGGCAGTTTCCCCATTGTTATACAATGAGTTTATCACAGTACACCATGATTTTCCATGGTTATTATTATTATTATTATTATTATTATTATTATTATTATTATTATTATTATTATTATTATTATTATTATTATTTGTTTATTTAGCAGACGCTTTACCATACCTCTTGTGCTTTACAATGCTCAGCCACAATTTACCAAGCTATCACTGTGTTTTATTATACTTTTGGTTTATTATACTTTTTATTATACTATGGGAAACTTTCATGAGGATTATTACTAAACCCACCTTCTTACTAATTCTTCAACTAATTATTTAACCCACTTAGTGATGGTCAAGACACAAGACTATACGTGTTTTACAGTTCATTGGTTTTACAAACATACATGCGTACTAACATGACATGGATTTGAACTCATGGTTACTGGACTTGAGTGCATGTCTGGTTGGTGGAGCCTCATGAAACAGCTCCTCGGCACGAACCCTATACTGAACAATAGCATTCTGTTGCACGTGCTGTAATCTGCTGATCTGCTCTTTGCTTCATACATCATTAATAAGGACGGTGAGGTCCCACATGAGTTTAGTGATGCTAGTGTAAATAGTGTTGAGTTACTGTAACTCTGTACTCACCCCAGGCTTGTAATGCAGACTGCAGGGTCCTGGATCAGTGTATATTGCATGAATATTAGACCATGTGTGTTTCATAAGCAAGGTCCTCTGCACCAGAACAATGTGTCATGGATTATAGCACGTGGGGTATGGTCCTGTTTCAGTTAATCAATCCTCTCCACTCAAAGCTTCCCATTCTTTAACGGTTAAAGACTCAAGGGTAGTGGCAGCTCACTCCTGCACACAGAAAGCAGTAAGATTACTTCATTAACTTAAAAGTCCAGTCTTATTATTCAATAGACGAGTTGAAGGCATTAACATTTTAAAATGACACATAATATGAATGTTTTATGTAAATGGTGTGCATGGCTTTGTTATTTTATGGAAATAAAAGAAGCTGTAATTATCTCAGTTTTAAAAATAACCATGTCCCTGATTTTATCAAACAAAAAACACATGTCCTTGCCAACAGCAGCTAACAAAGGTTTGGTTTGATCTTTGGTTAATTCTATCTATCTGTCATTAGTGATTGCTGGTTCTGGCAGACGTAAAGGCAGTGGAACTTAGTGTTTACACAGCCTCTTGGACAAGGAGCGGAATGTAGGCTGGTCTGCTGGATAAGGATACAAAATAAGAAGATGTCTGTTTAGAGCTTAGAGCCGAGGGGTCTGGGAGGCAGTGTGGCCCAGCAGTTAGGGATCAGGGAACGGGAGGTAGTGGGTCTAGTCTAGGGGTGGCTGAAGTTGGCCCTCCCACTCCTGGTCTTTGTTCCAATCCTGTTCTAAAATTTCTTATTGAACCAATCAAACCTCCATCCAGACCCTAAAGTAGCTAATGACCTCATTTTACCTGTAAAATCTGGAGTGGAATGGCCTTCCAGGACCGGGATTGGACACCCTGACCTAGTGGCAGGAGGTAAGGGAAGGGGTTTGGCCTAAAGAACTGAGGACTTGGAAATGAGTGTGGTCTAGTGGTTACACCTGATTGACTAGGAAGCAGTCTACTGGGAGGTAAAAACCAATATATAGGGCTGATATCCTTGAAGAACCTTACTGACCAGGTGAGACCCACACAACCAGCCCTGGCATGGCTTTAACACTATGTCATTTCTTTAATAATGAAAACAGTGGGCTGAAGAACTTGTACTTTATCTGAAAATCAAATTAAAATCTGCAGCGTTTTCTTGCTGCGTGGTGTCCTTCGAATCAGTAAGGACAGAGCTTTAAACAGCAGCAGCAGGAGGAACGCAGAGTTTCAGAGTGGTTAGATCACCTCTGCATTTGCAGCCTCAAAGTCACAAGGATATAGTTTCCTGGATGTCGTGTCTCCATTCCCAGAGATATCATGCAGTACCATGAACCCTCCCAGCAGTTCCTGCAGCAATGACATCTCCATTTGCTACAGGTTGACTGAGTGCTGGGTCACGCTGCTTTGCCAACACTTAGAGCCACACAGCTTCTGGGAACGAGAAGCTTTTTATCTGAGAAGCCTTTATGAGAGAGAGATGCATGTGACAGCTGCTATATTTCAGCCCACACATCTGTGGTGGGTAATAACACAGCAGAGCAAGCATAAGAGCATCATTTGTCTTCCAAGTTTTCAGTTGTCTGATAAATGCAACAATAGTGGTTGCTACTTCTTCATTGAGCCTGTAGAGGGCACTAAAGAGTCAGGACTGAGCAAGCGCACCCCCCTGTCCCAAGCCATCATAGGCAGTCAGGACTGTACACTGATTCCATGTGGCAAGTTAGCAAGAAACTTCAATTGTTCTGGAGGGATACTGTATGTGACCAGGATTACTAGCGGTGTGCTGATATCCACACTCCTGATTGCCTTCAAGAAGTATTTACCGGCAGGTATCAGACAAATCCTTTCATTAACGTGTTGATTTCAATTTATCAGCTTACAATTGAGAACCAAGCAATGGCAATTAGCTTCCACATTGAGTGTTTTAAAAGCCGCTTGGCAGTGAATTGTCCTCTCATCCGGGGTGCTGACATTTCTACTGAGTACGGGTACAGGTATCAACACACCCCTAGAGTGTCACCTCTGAAGCTGTTCCTTGTAAACCATCAGTATGTTAAACAGTTTTGAATCCCCACATGCCTCTTATGAACCCACTATCAGTGTGGCATACCGGCTGTCTTGCCCTTCTTGACTCAAAGGCACTGGCTGCAGGGAGATGCAGATCTTGTAGTACTGTACGTATTCATCCTCTGCAGACCGAGCACATTGGCTCTGTCCACTATAAAACACATGTATGTTTCTAATCAAAAGGATGCCATTCTGCGTAACAAAATGCATTCTACTGTGAGCACTCAGAGCTGTCTGATGACATTACAGCGCTTAGCAAAAAAAAAAACGCAACTGAAGAAAATAAGCAAGCTACAGATCCTATATTATAGTATATTGAGTGGTTCTCTATACTCAATACACATCATTTTATTAAAAGACTGCTATTGCTGTAGAATGTCCAGTCCAGCATTTGAATGATTCTCAATGCTCCATTGGCATAACAAGCAGTGGGAGAGTTCAAGTCCAGTTCAGTGCTGGACAGAGTTCCACTTCTGTATAGACTTGTAAACTTGCTGCTATTTTTTTTCAGTATATAATTTACTGCAATACTATATACCTCAGTAGCTTGGACGACCTTGTGAATGTATCCAGTAAAAAGCAATTCAGTCAGGACAATCTTGCTTTAAATAGCCACCTTTATCATAATACAAAATCTTACAGATTTCCAAAAACACTGAACCACAGCAATGGGTGAATAAAATTAAAAATAAAAATAAAAGCAGTTGAAGCACAGCCTCGTCCCTCGGAGCATCCCGGGGCCATCTGCTGGAAAACAATAAAATAATAAATCTATGGACGTGTTCATCCCAGTGAACAGAAATGATGAGGCAGAGGAGAGTCGTATACTCAGGACGAGGCTGGGAGTGAGGTGGTGGTGGCTGGGGAGGAGGTGGTGAGTTTATATGCACACCTTATAGGTTAATAAGGACTTTCTGGAAATAGGCTTGTAGATTAACCAATGAATGTAGCAGGCACTTGTACTATAGATTTCCTGCCTGAAACTTCGTAAGCTTTCTATCAATGCTGTAAAGGGCAGGAGCTACCAAACAAACCCCCTACTTTTTGCTCAATGCAGAATTCAGAACACGTGTGTCCGGGTTTACAGTATTCTATTTACTTAAAAGTGAATACTTTTTGTGTGTGTGTGTGTATATATATATATATATATATATATATATATATATATATATATATATATATATATATATATATAAATGTGTGAAGAGTTTGAAACAGATTTTAGAAGATATTATTTTAAAAAAATGATTTGAGGTTAATAGCAACCCACACAATATAAAGAGTTTGAAACAGATTTTAGAAGATTTTATTTAAAATAAATGATTTGAGGTTAATAGCAACCCACACAATATAATATATTAAATACAAATGAAAATGTTTCAGTACGGTATAAGAGTTAATGCATACAGTATGTTAAGTTTGGTAAGTTAAGATTCCCATGCTTTATGAGAGAACATAGCTCCCCACTGCAGTGTCATTGTATTTGAGGTTGTTGCATCTCAAAGTCCAGGCGCACTGCTTGACTTCCAGGTGATCAGTTGGCTCCAGGCCGTTGGAAGCTGCCTGTTTTCTCGTTGGGTAAAGTTCAAGGTGAGAGGCTCGCCTGCTTCTTTCAGAGATTAGAAGAGACACGCCTGCCTCTGATAAGAAAGACAAGACAACGCAGGAGCCAGGAGCAGCTGAAGCATCTCCCTTATTACACTGTGACTCACGGGATAATTACTACATTGCTTCCAAAACGCTCTGTGTTACAGACCATTGAGCCTATGAGTGACGAATGAATACATCTGCAGCCTGTTCCACAGAGAACAATCTTTTAACACATGTATCACTTATCTGGCAGCCCTTTGGTATTCTCTATATTACTGTGCATTCCCACAATTAGACACATTCATCTTTACGTTGGTAAAATGGTGGTATAGTGCCCCTGCTGTTCATTAGGTGGAGTGATCTTTGACAACACAGAGATAATGTACCAATAGCTTTCAGATTTATCTTAATAGGGGTCAGCAGGAATTTTGACAAGAATGAACTGCCCTTGCCACTGTAAGTTCCACTGGGGTAGATAAATGCAATTTAAGCTAAGCACTGTAAGGTGCACAAGAAGATGTCAGGTGTAGAGATGAATTACAATGCTTGGAAGTAGACTAAGACGCTTTTTTTATTCTAAGAGGCTTTTTTTTAGGCAGAAGAAAATGTTAATAATTTTTTAGCTGTTTTTGGTTAGGACCTAGTAATTGTTTTGTCAAACTAAGAAAAATAATTTGTGCGAGATGACAGATGAAGTAATCTCTGTTAAAAGACAAGCAGGTCCTCTCTCACAACGCAACACACGGGGGTTGAGTCATTTGAAAGTCAAATGAACGAGATATATCTCCAAATGTGTGGAAAAGAACCTGGGGACGCTGCTGTGCTATGCTGTCATTTGTTTGAATAAATTGTTGGGTCTTTAAACTGTATGCTTCAGTTTTCGATGCATCCAGATACCTGACGCTCAAACAAGCTTGCTCCGAAATGTTGATGAGATTTGAGGTGGTGTAGCAAAGCACAAGCGACACGACCTGAGATTTCACACATCACATCACCGCAGCAGTGTAGTGGTTAGGGCTCTGGACTCCAGACCGGAGGGTCATGGGTTCAATCCCCAGTGGGGGAGACTGCTGTTGTACCCTTGAGCAAGGTACTTTACCTAAAATTGCTCCAGTAAAAACCCAACTGTATAAATGGGTAATTGTATGTAAATAATAATGTGTAAAAAAATAATGTGATATCTTGTAACAATTGTAAGTCGCCCTGGATAAGGGCGTCTGCTAAGAAATAAATAATAATAATAATAATAATAATCACTAAGCAAGCCCCCACCCTCCAGTGCCTACGCAATGAACGAGCTGGCACAGCGACAAAGCCCTGCCTTCCCCCCCTGGAGCAGGAATGGGGGCTCGTCCGGGAAACGCTTTTTGAAACTTCACAACAACTACCAATTTTCGCTGTCAGCTTGGATATAACCCTGATGAAACCCCAAGAAGGGTTGTTCAGTTGTGCAATGTTCAATCTGAATATACTGATCTAAACATGTTTAATAGCTAGTTCACTACTTTCATTTGTCTGGAAGACTGTTAATCTGTGTTATTGGGAACCAATGAACTCTCACTAAACCCCTTTGAATATTCTGTCTAAATTCTGTTTAATAAAATGTCTGGCAATCATAACTTATTTGAATCATGATTATACTTTATTAATAAATGTTATGAGAATAAATATTGCAGAAGTAAGACGTAATTGATAAATATAGTTAATTAAACCATAATCCTTACAACATCTTTGAAATATTTTGCTTTTAGACTAGGTAGGACAGCAAGACAGCAGCCTTGAAGCAGGGACATTGCTTTGCAAACTGTTTTTTATCAGTTTAATAAATATAATTGTATGACACATGCTTTAGAATCGTGCATTTTCTACTATGCACTAAAAACATTCGCACTACAAGAAACAACACACTGTATCTTCTATAACATGCCATGGGGTAATGCTTTTAAAGTGTTACACTAAATGAACCAGTTCAAGGGTGAAAGATACTGTATGCCTGTCTTCGACCCAGATTGAATAGGGCAGCAGCTCTTTGTTCCAGGAATGCTGTGTCGTTAATGTGCATTATCTGTGTCTGTATAGAGGCATGCAAATCCCCATGTCCTGGTACTGTGGCATCCGATACCTAGCAGGTTTGGGGATTGACAGATCTTACATTTTCAATACATTAGCTGGAAAAAAAAACACTGTTGACCTTCATTCTATCCACCCACAGGAAAAGAAAGAACTCCTGGCTACTGATGACTCATGAGCTTCAGGGTTATTACATGGCTTTTAATCTAAAATACACACTGTGCAGTCACTGAGTGTGGTGGCAGGCTTAATTAAGTCCCCTAAAAAATATTGATATAACTTATGATGCATATCAATTTGTCTTAGATCTGTTTAATGCAGTTAATTCATCTTTCCAAACTAATTCCAGTTCGGGGCAAGCAAGCAAGCAAACAAGAGCGACAATGCATAAAACAGTTTGGTGAGCACAAATTAATACTGATCTGCTAACAGTATAGAAATACACATAAATGACCTGTCAGGTCGTTGGCTTGAAACTGATTCAAGCGTCTACAGTCCGGGGTCCCAAGTCTCTTGCTTGTTCCTAACCTGTGACATTGCGTTGCACTCCTGAAGCTTGATCTCTGTGATTGTTTTCTAGTACTTATGAGATCTCTGACAGCCTTTGGAGTTTTAAAAGTAAAGTGCTCAGAAATTGCCATGCTGCTCTGTCGGATTGTCAGTGTGGTGCAGTAATTTGCTCAAGCTGCTTTTGTTTGTGTGATTGGTGTGCGATTCTGTTGGCTCAGGGTCAGCTCCATGGACTTTCCTTTTAAATGACAGCATGCATCCCTAGAGCTTTCAGTGGACTAGAGAACCAATCCACAGAAGAAAGACAGATTGTTTTATTTCAGCACAGGGAAGACTGGTGAAGCATGAGGGAACATGGTAACAGCATTGCATAATATTAGCATGATTAAATACAAAATGATCATGCAAATGAACCACACGAGGACAGAGATCCAAGACACTGCAATGATGGGTAAAGGTTTGAGTTTGTCTGTGGGAAACATGCAGAAGAAGCCCCTTTGGGTTGGGCTGGTCCACAATTAAACCTCTACCATGCTGCAAAGACCAACATGCAGACCAGTGACCCTATTAGAGCTTATCCTGGCAGGAATGGGCTTCTTTTGGCCCGTCATTAGCATTAGGTCTTAAAAACTAATTCAAAATCAATTTTTGCACAGCAGGCTGCTGAAAAAGAAAAGCAGTTATTTGATGGTTAAACCTCAAACCTCGACACCAAACAAAGACAGTTTTCATAGCAAAATTACAGTAACCTAGAGACACCAAAAAGCACAATTCCCGTGGGCTGAAAACAGCGAAGGGCCTGTGAAGGTTGAAATGAAAAAGTTTTTGTTTTTTTTTGTTGACTGTGCATGCTTCCTGGGGAGCAAAATGAAAACAAAAGCTGTATGCTTCATAATCTGAATTCAGAGAGGATTTAAATCCAAGTCTTGTTTCAAAAGGAGTTTAATATAAAGAACCAAATCCAATTTTCAATTTACATAAGAAAAGAAAGCCAGGTGACATTGTTCAACATCGAAAGGGTCACTTTGATAAGCTTCATTGTACCGTTTAAAGCAGGGGATGCATTTTAATAGCAGCCATTCAAATTGAAAACAAGTTTTCAATTTGTTTGTTTTTGAAAATGCATAATTTAAAATATGGATGCTGTTATGGCAAAGCGTACTGCAAGGAGCTCTTTGTGGAAAGGAGCTGCAAATCCCAATGGAGATCTTTCCTGCTAAAATAATACAATTCCGCTGAATTTAGATTTATAATCAGCTCTGTAATGCACCCAGGGGTTTACTTCAATCTCCCTTCTAAACAAACACTGGTCCAGAGTCCAGTCTCTGCTGCCATTCACCAGATCGTTTGCTGCTTCACGATGCAAAATCACCTGTCTTTAATGCACACCACAGTTACTGTTCTGGATCGGCAGTCTTTAATATCTTTAATCACCTGCCTTAGAGAGGAATGTAGGTCTGAACTAGTGCTGAAAAACATCATCTGCTGTTAAAACCATTTCTTTTTCACTCGTTTTTTTCAAACCTATTGTTTGTTTTCTGTTGCATTCTGTCACATCTATATTCACGTCAGATACACCTACAGTACCACACTGCGAACCTACGATTCTGCACAGCAAGAATGAAAGGCTTCCATCAGTACTGCACAGTATGTGATTCTTGCAGCTTGTCATGATGAGTCAAGCCTCCCACTCCCAAACCCTCTCACCTGCACATACTCACTGTATAGGCAGAGAGCTGCCATGCTTATTTGGCATCTGAAGTCAGCAGCTGATAACAAAACGATTTGTAAGGCTGCTGAGGACAGTGGTCCTCAATCCTGGTCCTGGGGCACCACTGCCCTGCTGGTTTTTGTTCCAACCAAGCTCTCAATTACATAATTGAACCCTTAATTGAAGCCCAGCCAGACTACAGGGGTCGCTGGTGCGAAGTGAGCCAAGGACACCCTGGCCTACCTAAGCCCCGCCCCCCAGGCAGCCCTCGACCAATTGTGCGCTGCCCCCGGGGAGCTCCCATCTACGGTCTGCAATAGAATACCCTGGACTCGAACCGGCGACCTCCAGGCTATAGGGCACACCATGATAGCAAGTCTACTTTTTCATTGGTGGCTAATGAATGCAGTTTCTTGTCGTGAAGGGTCAGTTTCCTTCAGAAGGGAGTTGGAAGCACAGAGATGAATGGAGACCCCGCTGAGAAAGTGGGACATTATCGTAGTATTCACCGGTGCTAATTCGTCTGTGAAAGACAAACAATGCTAGGCTCTCCTGGGAGCCAGAATGATATACTGCTCACAAACTGGGATCAATCTGTTAAAAAGCCTGCAGCCAAACTGGCTTCAATTTTGATCTTATGTTCAAGTTTCGGATTGGAAAGTCGCCAAGGTATTCATCTGATAATCATCAACCTGGATTTCAACCAGCTACTCAGCATTCTTCTGTACTGCCCGATCTGCATTGTCTCAAGATGAGTATTGACTAGGCGAGGGAACAGGTTTCAGTACAGTTACTATCCAAGGCTGCTGCAGTTTCTGTCTTGTTTGGTCCTGTCTTCTCTAAACAGTATGAGTACAGATGCATTTAAAGTAATGGTAACCCATGCTGGATTTAGCAGACATATTTGATTATTTCCAGCACAGTTATTACCATGGGCCTTGTAGGGGCCCTTTTCATGCCATTGAATACCGTGGTGATCCTCAAACATCTAAGCTGTGATTGAGATCAAAGGAAATCTTTCAAATAAAAAAAGGAAAAATCCTAATCATTTAAAAAAAAATCCTGTTTAGTATAGGTTTGTCGATTAAAAAGCAATATAACTACATACAGTAAAACAGAATCTGCCCATGTACTGTAGAACATATGACACAAACAGAATCATACACATGCAAAACCGCAGCTTTCTAAGAAGCTAACTGTGTAATATTCACGGTGTCCTTTTTGTAACGATACAATTCATGAGGTAATTACTGTACACACACATTTAAAAAGCTGTTCACCATGTAAAAAACAGTCCATCGCAATATTCCAGGATGCTCAAGTCAATTAACACAAGCATGGAAGTTTCCACTGCCGAGCAGTGCTAATATGTCTCTCATCAACCCTCCTTCCGGTACGATTCTAAAGCTCTCTTGAAAAATGGCACGGTGTCAGGGAGGGCATGGACTTCTTAATAAACACAACTGGCAGGTGCTTCAAGTACAGAAGACCTTATGTACTGTTATTCACGGTTTAAACATAATGAATCATACCCCGAGGTTCATTTCCAGAGTGTGAAGAACTGTAGGGTTAGGCTGTACTAGTATCCAGGGTTACACGTGGTATCACTTTACATTGTGTCTGTAATGACTGTGTGACTGTGCATTGTAGTTACTCAGTAAATCCACGTGTAATTCCACACAATTACAATGTTAACCACATTGAGCCATGCAAATCCCATCCAAAGCTTTCTCTTTATTGAATTGAATTACATCTCGCTCTACTTTTTGCAACAGCTCTCTTCTATCCATTAATAAAGTGTGGTTGTACTGAAGCTGCTGTCTGGCACTATACATGCTTAATACTGAGTGTATAAGATTACAGTGAATAATTGCAAGGAGTCCATTACGAACCGCTGTATATATGAATTATACAGCATACGTTTTCAAGCAAATTTCCCTGGTTGAAGCAAGTATATCCAATGACCTGTCAGTCAAGTTTTCAAATCATATCCTCCCTGGGTCCAATTCCCTTTGCATTTGCTCTGGTGTTGCCACTATTTCATTATTTCTTTTTCCTGAATTGAATGATAAACTGTGGATTTTGCACATCTTTAAACACAGGGATGTGGGAGCTGGGGTCCAAGCACAGGATTGTGCTGGTCACTCCGAGCTCCTCAGCTTCATTCCGCTTTCCTTTCTCTTTCAGTGGGAGCCGGTGTAACGTCACAAAACGCATCCCTTTTTTAATATTTTGAACGATAGGTTTTTTGTAATGCTTTGTTATTGTAGGGGGTGCATATTTCCATGTAAACTCTGACGGGTATGCGTTTTCTGAAGTTACACCGGCAGCATTAAACATAACAAGCACTAGATTTAGAAATACTGAAATTAAGATCCATTAACAAACAATTCAACATTTGAATGTCATGTTCACACATGAGCGCCTGTTGTTTCCAGATCACTGATTACTGTCTGAAAATGGAACGCCTCCCCCCAGAGGTTTTCATGTAGGTCGGTATGTACAGGATATAAATGACACATCTTGAGGTTTTCTAATACATTTGCACACTGCTGTATTTGTGTGTCTTTTTAATTAAGAAGGCACTTCTGTACAGTATGCCTCTAAAATATATTGTTGTTGTATTAAGCTGAGGAAACACAAAGCCACTTTGTGGTTTGGAACTTGGTTTCAGGAGACTCGGTTTCAGGCCACTGCGCGGCACACCAGGGGAGACTTGGGGTTTGATACAGCAGTTGCCTCAAACTAGGTCTCCCGGTCTCCTGGAAGCAGGTTTTTAAGCCACTGTTCCTGAAAAAGCAGCTTTGTGTTCTCTCAGCTATAAATCCAGTTGTGTCCTACACTGTCTCGGATTGCTGATGAAGCGATTGGGATGTTTGGTGTCAGTTTACGGGAATAATCAATGAGCTGAATGTGGCAGTAACATATACAACTTAGAAAATTAACATTCAGAACAACATACTGCACATTTCGAATTCCATTAAACTGAACAAACACATGTCAACATGAGTCATTTTTGTTTGACATCTCCTTCCTGGTGATCTTAACTATAAAATAATAACCCCCTGACGAATCTTAAAATTAAACCTATTTTACCATCTCATTACTTACGCAGAACTGTAGACTAGTTATGCTATGTCTATGCTGTCTGCAGCCTACATGTATTGGATATCAGTCCATGTCTGCCCTCTGGTGGTCGAGGGTTGTCACTTTAACTAGCTGATTGTAAGTGATTTCATGCAGGAATGAAGAATAATGCAAGGACTGTGTTGCTACTGCAGTGTCGTTCTGCTATCTGTACTCCTGCAGGTTACAGAATGATTCAGCTACGTTTCAGCCTTGAAATGTTGTGTGTTTAAAGGGGAACGAAACAGCAATGGTGTTATATTATCCATGGTATTGAATCGTGACAAGCTGCTGTGAACCGCCAGATCAAATGTCATGGCTCTGCCACTAATGGCATTTCTCTGTGATTGCGTTTCACTCTCCCAGGGACTCTACAGTCAAGGGTATTTAGGCATTCTGAACACAATAGCACACGAGCTACACATGTCATCGGCAGCCGAGACTGAAATATCCATCTGTCATCTGGAAAGGTCAAGTGATTCAGCACGGGCCAACATCATACTGAAAATCCAGCGCCCCAATTGTGTCAGAAAGCTTTTAAGGCAGATGTTATTTTATGAAGTGTTCTGTATTACTTGCCTTTTGTAAAAGCTTCATGTTGCAGTGGTACGTAGATCCAGCACATCAAGAAAGGAGGTTTGACATGAAAAATACTGTCTTTATATAAAGCCAGTATTATTATAGTTCAAAAGATTTTGCCCTTTTCACATAAATGATCACATCCTTATATGTATAGTTTATTTATGACTGCATTTGTTTAGAAGTTTGAGTTCCCCTCTAAGATGTAATCAGTGGCCTGGCTGCTCTGTCTCCACAGCATTACAAAGAGGTGGGGCTGTGTCAGCTTCTATCTCAGCACGCTGGGCTCTGTGAAGAGGTGGGGCTGTGTCAGCTTCTATCTCAGCACGCTGGGCTCTGTGAAGAGGCGGGGCTGTGTCAGCGTCTATCTCAGCACGCTGGGCTCTGTGAAGAGGCGGGGCTGTGTCAGCTTCTATCTCAGCACCTCCTGGAGTTGCAATTAAAACTGAAAACTGGTTTGTTGTGGTTTGTGCATTGGTCAAATAATAATGAGAGATCAGAGAAACACATCTGCTAGACTATGCACCATGATAAAACAGATCAATTTATTACAAATCAGAATACATAATTAGAATATTATTATTATTTATTTCTTAGCAGATGCCCTTATCCAGGGTGACTTACAATTGTTACAAGATATCACATTATTTTTACATACAATTACCCATTTATACAGTTGGGTTTTTTACTGGAGCAATCTAGGTAAAGTACCTTGCTCAAGGGTACAGCAGCAGTGTCCCCCACCTGGGATTGAACCCACGACCCTCCGGTCAAGAATCCAGAGCCCTAACCACTACTCCACACTGCTGCCCTGAATACATGATAAAATCCAGCTAGTCATGGTACAGAGTACAAATACATTTGTCACAGACTTGGATTTCACTGTCTCCTAGAGAAGCATACATTTATTTATTCACCCTGTAACTAGTGTAAAAACTTAAGAAACGATGTGGCTCTGGGGGCTGTCACCTTGCTTCGTATGAACTGCATCTTCTTTGTTACCTTGTAATATTACCATGATCATGTTGAGCCACTCAAGGATAACTGTTTTTATAATCTATCCCACAAGAGGGCAGTGTTTCAGTAGAAAAATAAACTGGCACGGACAGGAAAGCCCTACTTAGACAGACTCTGGTCTTCACAAGTCAAGTCTTTCCAGGTCTTTACAAGGGCTCTAGTGTCTGCAGGTGAGCAGCTTCCAGGCACACGGGCAGAGCAGATGTTGCTCTGGTAATAGAATGCTATACTGAAAACAATATATTCTTGTAATCTTCATGTACATACGTAGGTATCTGCAAAAAATATATTCCTATAATATAAATGTTCCTACGTCATGCCATTCCTTGGTCAGCAGCTTTATTTAAACAAACCGCCATTATAACAGACTATATAAAATAACATATGGGTCAGAAAACATTAGCACACAACAATACATGTCTCTCGCTGGGTTCGAGCTGGGAATACCAAAATGCAACTTGAGACCCATTATTGTGTGATGATATATTGTGACCCATACATTACTCTATGTGCATGCTCTATATATAAGGATCTGCAATGTAAAGGCAGTGAGAGTGCCTCTATGTGCATGCTCTATATATAAGGATCTGCAATGTAAAGGCAGTGAGAGTGCCTCTATGTGCATGCTCTATATATAAGGATCTGCAATGTAAAGGCAGTGAAAGTGCAGGATATATCTTTGGAATGTAGTTAGACTGCAGTTTACTTCCTCTTTGTTCCCATTTATTAAATGCAATTTGAGGCAATTGCAAATTACTTTGTAACAGCAGAGTAATTCATGTGGGCTGTGAGCAGGGGGTCTGGACACCCTCCCTGTTTGTGTCTTTGATTTTGTCAGGATCTGAGATCCATAGAATCTGCACAGCAACGCAGTTATTTCTTTAACTTTGTTAGAAACCTTCCATCAGAATTTAAAATTGCACTGTCATCGTTTTCATTGACATTTAAAGTGGAAACGAATCTCTCATCTCTTTGTTCAATATTTACACGATCATGGAAATCAGAAAGATAACCCAGAGGCACATTTAAAACGTCATTTATCAAGGTAGTGTTACCTTCTTTGAAGATTTGTTTATCATTTGTATAATGCTGAATGATTCTAGTGTACTGAAGGACAGTAAATGCACTGTATATCAAAATAATCCTACATAATTTAACAATTACGTAATTATATTCCTTTGAACAACTGGAGGGATTAACATAAGCAACAGAAATATATTATTCCCTGCAATAAAATCTCAGACCTTAACAAAGCTCTTGATTCATATTTACAAAGCACACGTCCACTAGCTTCATGATTACCCTGAACCAAATAAAAAAAAGAGTGATTCATTGTGACTGTGCATCTTTAAACTCTGAAATACACCGCTTTATAAGGCACTTCATATTGCATAACATCTATCTCTATACATTTGTATTTTACGTATGTCTGAATGCTCCTGGCATCATGTTCAGCAGTGGGAGTCTATCTCACAGCCTCCATTCTCAGTGCAGTAGCTCTGAGTGGATCCGACGGCATCGCTGATGGTACAAAACACCAGCTGTGCCTCGTCGCTGCCCTGCTGCAGATAGCCCCCCCTTCGAAGGGAGTCCAGTACTGAGGGATTGCACTGGGCCAGGAGCACCCCGACTCCCAGCTCTTTATAATCTCTGTAAACCTCCTTCAAGGCATTCACACCGGCCGTGTCCAGAAACAGCACCGGACCGCAGTCTATGACCAATGTGTGAAAACTGCGCTTCTCTGGCACAATAAGCTGGGCCACTGTGGCCACGCCGCTGTCTGGACTAGCCCCTCCCCTGCCCTCTAACCCGGCCTCTTCCTCTTTTTCTTTGTCCTTCTCCTTCTTCCGCTTCTTGTTCTGCTGCTGCTGCTCTTTTCTCCGCAGGGCTGCCTCCTGGACAGGGTCCAGCTCAGTGCAGCGGTAAAGCGCTTTCTTGAACAGGGATTGGTTGGCGTAGTAGACGGGAGCCTCGAAGCGGAAGACGATGAAGCCGGCATGGGCTTGCAGGCCTCTGTACGCGCTCAGGTCCTCGTAGGGACCGCTCTCGCCCGCCCGGCCCAGCTTGGCTGCCCGCGCCCTCTGAGTGCGAGCCAGGACGCAGAACGCAGAGAACGCCACGCCCACCAGCAGGCCCAGCTCGGTGTTGGCCAGGGCTGAGGTTGCCATGGTGACCAGCCAGATGGCTGCATCCACCCGGTTCACCCGCCACATCTGGGGAATCTCACCGAACTTGCGCAGCGCCCCCCTCAGGTTCACGATGATGATAACACCCAGCACACACCTGCAGGACAAACGTATACAAAATTGGGTTGTCTTAATTTAAAAAAACATATAATATTGTAATGATACATAAGATGATAATAATAATAATTATAATAGTAATTATAATAATGTGAATTTTCTGCATAAAATAGTACAAGAAAACACAGCATCAGGGATAGAAATAAGACTCCCATTGCAAAGCAGTTTGATCCTTTCCTGTTTTTTACTATGAGTTTAATACCACACGACTGAGCTTGTTACCTATACACAGTGGCTAATCAAGCTCGTAATAAAACCTGTAATAGGTGAAACTGCTATGTAATAGGAGTTTTAATTCCATCCCCGCAGCACAGTCAAACGGATTTGGTTGGCTCACTTCTGCAGGGAGTAGAAGAGGGGGGCGATGACCAGCAGCACCAGCAACAGCACCAGGGCAGTGACCAGGCTGGAGAGCTGTGTGTGGCAGCCGGTGGAATCCTTGACCAACGTCTTGGTGAGCGCGGCGCTGGTGGTGAAGCAGCGGAAGAAGGAAGGCAGGATGTTGCAGAAGCCGATGGCGTACATCTCCTGGTTGGCGTCCACGGTGTAGCCATGCTTCTTGGCGAACATCTCAGAGAGGGAGACGGTGATGGCGAAGCCGATGATTGCGATGGAGAAGGCGTCGAGGGCCACGTTGGGGATCAGGGACCAGTCGGGCATCTGTGGGGGCTGGAACCCGGTGGGGATGGTGCCCGCCACGCCGGAGTGGAACCGCTCCTCAAAGCGCCCATAGTGGGAGGCCAGGGTGGCCACAATGACCACCAGCAGCTCCGTGGGGATCGGAGCCTTGAGCTTGGCCTTGTAGCGGTCATTCAGCTCCTTGGTGGGCACCAGCACCAGCAGGCACAGCAGGCTGGTGACGAGGTCGCACAGGTTGGTGTCCTTCAGGTTCTGGAAGAGGCTGACCCAGGTTTTCACCAGGGAGCCCAGGCCCTGCACCCGTGGCAGCTTGAGCCCCAGGAGGTGCCTCACCTGGGAGGTGAGGATGGTGAGGGAGGCCCCCGTGGCAAAACCACTCAGGAGGGAGTCGGACAGGTACACCGAGACAAAACCCACCTGGAAAAGCCCCATCAGCACCTAGACACACAGGAAGCAACCAGACAGAGGATTACTGTTATTCATATTATAACTATCATCATCATCATCATCATGATACAGCGACTCAAAAAAATTAAATGTGTTATGTCTAGATCTTGAGATCTTTTATCTTGTGATCTCTAGTTAACGCATTTCAATTGTTTTAGGCTGTAAGTCACCCTGGATAAGGGCGTCTGCTAAGAAATAAATAATAATAATAATAATAATAATAATAATAATAATAATAATAATAATAATAATAATAATAATAATAATAATAATAGGCTGCAAAGACATGCATGTCTGTCCCTCTCTGGCCCCTCCCACCTGTACCAAGCAGCCCCACACTAACCTGATACAACCCTGCCATGAAGGTGAGCATGGTTGCCACAGATATGGCATAGCAGCTCTGGTCACAGGTCATCCCTGCAGTGAGGTTGCCTGCTCCAGTCATCCCAGTCTGGTTTCTACCCCCTTCAGAGGTGTAGCCGGCTGCCTGAAGCTCCCTGTCCACCACCTGGCCCACCAGCAGACAAAGCACACCGAATATCCCCACTGAGACATGGCGCGAGGAGGCCAGCACCGCGTAGATGATGCAGGAGAAGAAGGAGGTGTAGAGCCCATAGACAGGTTCCTGGCCAGCCAGGAGGGAGTAAGCGATGGACTGGGGCACCAGGAGGATAGCCACGATCAAGCCGGACATCACGTCTCCCAACAGGCACTCCTTGGGCCTGTACTGGGGCAGCCAGCTCAGAATCGGGAAGAAGCCCAGCACCAGCTCTTTGGCTCGGCTCGGGCTGCAGAGACATTTCTTTTTGAGCTTCCTGGTCAGTACAGACCTGAGGTCTTCCGCCTCCTTCTCCTGCTCTTCTAAAAGCACAGGGGTGTACCTCTTCCTCTCCACTGCTCTGCTCAGTGAGGTCACCTGGTCCCCCGCCTGGCCATTCTCCTCTCTGGCCATCGTCTCTACTCCTGCCATCCCTCCTGAAGAAAAAAGACAAAGGGATCAGTCCGGCTGTAACTTGTACGTATTTATAGGTGCAAGTCTGTCGCCTCATGCTGACTAATCCGTGCTTTCGCAACGAGACTGGCATTGGGCAACGCATTGAATCCGGAATATCACTTTTGTGTCAGTAATCCTGCACAGGCCCACCTCTCTACAACTGCAATAGTTTTCATTAAAAGGGAACTATAACATTGTGTAGAAAAAACAACATATGGTTAGTAAATTATTTAACGGGATCGACCGTGATGTATGCTCAGTTATACAAGCCCTATGTCACACTGCCTTGCTGTTACCTTAGGTAAGGTAGTCAAAGATTAGTGCTAATCGGGGTCTGTGAAACCAGCCGTGCGTGTGTTATTGTTTATATAAGGTCCTGTTTGGGGTTCATGAATTGATTACTTGCCCTGGTGCCTCGCTCAGCACATGTCTTTTCAGCTCCTTGTTTTTTTTAATACTGAGTGTTCCCAATGCTTTGATTATTGTGTATTCAATATGCTGTTGTGAGCTTCCGTTGCACAGACAGTGCAGTCATACAAGAGCCTAGTCAGGCTGCTCACATAAAACACAGAGACAGCCTGCTTTCAGTGACAATGCCACAGGGTGATAAGGAGCTGGTATTGTAACTTGGCTTGAGTTTGACTTACAGAACCTGTTTTTATTTCTGTAGTACAATGCACCCACAGGGAGTATAGTACGTGACGTCAGTTCACACTGTAACAGTGTAGTGGAAACTGAGCATATGAATTCAATAAAAATGATCCAGATAACTTTCAATAAAACACCTTCTGAGTTTAAGCACTTGGGCAGACATGGGTAAAACAGCTGCTGGTGGGTCGGTCCATCATTCTGTCTGCACAGCACGGAAGATCAGACATGTCCCGCTTGTGTTTAACCTCTGTGCTGCTGGCTGTGGATTGCATTTGTTTATCTGCGCTGTATGTTATGAAATTTGTTTAACAAGCTACTGAAAGGAATGTAGTAATCAAATACGGACTGTTGTAAAACTCCCAAACAAACATGTGAGTGTTGTGCCGGACCGGTAAGTAATTTTACCACACATGCAAATCGTATTTAGTTGTTTGTAGCACTGTTTTGTCTACAAAACACCATAATAAAATAAATAAATAAATAAATAAAAATACATTTTAAAAAAATACATACGGTAATAAATAAAACATGCATTATACTATATACAAGTTATAATGTTTATATATAATAAATGCATTTTAAGCTTTAAATATGAAATTCCTTGACAAGAAAAAAAAAAAAAAAAAAAAAAAGTTCTCTGAAGTTTTCAGCGCATCAGCCGGACAGGAACATCTTGACAGAAAGTTTGCAAGTTACCGGCACAAAAAAACACCCGACCGCAAATACGAAACTTAAATTTAAAGAGACACTTACCACCGTCTCCGCTACAATTCTGTTTTCACTGTTAGTCATTCACGTAGAAACATTGTACAGCACTGTATCGGATGGCATTTGAGAATTGGGGAAACGTCAGCATTTGGCGTCTTTACCCTGGTCTTAGTGGCAGCCATAGACACCCCTGTCACGTGATGTGAGAGGAAGCACAGTGCAACGTGTGCATCGTACATATGCATATGATAAGGTATCCGTGTTCAAACAACGTTACATATATCATTTGTGTACAGTATATCTGCATGAGTAGTGCATTGCTCCACAGTTTAGTGCTCTCTGCTTTATGAGAAAGGTTACTGACAGTACATCACGTACATCACGTGCGGCAGTTCTGGTTGCTATGAAGCCCATTTCCTAACTCTGAAGCCTAAACTTCTGCTGGTCTTATACGAATAACATTGCACAGGTTTGAAACTGCACATTGCACAGGTTTGAAACTGCACATTGCACAGGTTTAAAACAGCACATTGCACAGGTTTGAAACAGCACATTGCACAGGTTTGAAACAGCACATTGCACAGGTTTGAAACAGCACATTGCACAGGTTTAAAACTGCACATTGCACAGGTTTAAAACAGCACATTGCACAGGTTTGAAACAGCACATTGCACAGGTTTAAAACTGCACATTGCACAGGTTTAAAACAGCACATTGTACAGGTTTGAAACAGCACATTGTACAGGTTTAAAACTGCACATTGCACAGGTTTAAAACAGCACATTGCACAGGTTTGAAACTGCACATTGCACAGGTTTGAAACTGCACATTGTACAAGCCTTATATTGTACTGAATAAAAGCCATTAACTAATTCACCGTCTTCAGTAGTTCCCTGTTTTATAACGTGTAAGTGAGACAGCAGAATAAATAAAAGAGAGGGGGGCTGTATTTGAAAAACATCTGGGCCCTTGTGAGAATACTTTCACACACAGCTGTGATACTCCCCCTCCGCGGCTCAGGATCCTGCCCGGTTTAGGAAAGCTGCCTGTAGAAATAGTTGAGAAGCTGTTGAAAGAAAGTTGGTCAATGTCTGTGTGTAACAGTGATTACAGTGTTGTGCAAGTGACCGAGGCCCCTTTTGCAATTTGAGACTCTGCATGGAAAGGGGGAACAGGGCAATGGCTCAATCACACATTACTTGGAACATGAATATAACTGTTCTCTTTTCCCCTGTTCTAGTACCACACTGACAGAACCCTAAGCACATCTTGCCACAGTAAAATAATGTTTCAGAGTATTCCCCTTTAATTTGTTAACCCTTTGATGTACAGAGTTGCCCTGACCAAGGCACTGAATTCCTGGCGTGGAGTTATTATTATTATTTGTTTATTTAGCAGACGCCTTTATCCAAGGCGACTTACAGAGACTAGGGTGTGTGAACTATACATCAGCTGCAGAGTCACTTACAATTACGTCTCACCCGAAAGACGGAGCACAAGGAGATTAAGTGACTTGCTCAGGGTCACACAATGAGTCAGTGGCTGAGGTGGGATTTGAACCGGGGACCTCCTGGTTACAAGTCCTTATCTTTAACCACTGGACTACACAGTCTCCTTAAAGGGTTAACTGTATCACACTGTATTTGTGATCTGTGCACAGCATCTATTATTTTTTGTTCTTTATCTATTAGAGAATGCAAGTATTGGCACCTTCGCATGCATAAAACTGTACTTGATTCACTTGTGTATTTGTTAGCTTGCACATTCACAGCCAGCATGCTTAGCTGACATGCTACATGCTGTAGGGTTATATACTGATAGATATGATAGATATGATAGACACATCTGGAATACTGTCTTTGCAGTCGCCTTTTGTATATTTAAAGCTCAGATGTGTTTTTGTGTATAGGTGTATACAGTATGTGTGTATAAATCTGTGCATAACGGCGTGTGTGTGTGCGTGTGTGTGTGTGTGTGTGTGTGCGTGTGTGTGTGTGTGTGTGTCAGTGTGTGTGTGTGTTTGTGTCAGTGTGTGTGTCAGTGGGCAGGTATTACTCTCAATGTGTAGACAAAATCTGAGAAAATGTCCCCACAAACATAGTAACTCCTGAAAAAATGACGTCCCCACTTTGTAAAACACCTTTTTAATAACTCAAATATGTCTTAAAAAAAAAAAAAAAAAAGTGCCAAAATATTTCTTTGTTGTCGACTTTCACCCCGTGTGGAGTTTTGTCTGACTGGATTTAGAAAAATAGTAAATAAAAATATAGTGAGAGTCAATGAGAAGTCTCCACAAATATAGGAATGCAAAAGTGGGGGTGGGGGTGGGGGGGGTGTGTGGGTGTGTGGGGGTGTGTGTGGGTGTAACCCTGTGGTTGTATTTGTGAAGAGTCACTCTGAATATGGATTTTTTCACCGTACCACAAAGGTTAGCTTCTCGGTAGAATCACGACACACGTATCCTGTTTTGGATGAATGTTGTGACATATTACTAACTGACCTTCCTGAGAACAATGATATTTACTTCACTTTTTTTCAGGCGCCGTTGTCAAGGATAAAAGTAAAAAATATGAAGCAATGTCTGTGACAGCTCTGTGAAAGGGCATGTCCCCCTTAGGCTTTCAAATCAGATTACATTCTAAGATTGAGGCACTGGGTCTGGTATCTATGAACAACAGAGTATTATATAAAGTACTTAAATATCTCCCTAAACCAGTCCCTAAAACTGAACCCCAGTCCTTATCGCACACTACTAGGGCCCACAGCCTCCCAGTACTCCTTTCTGATTGCCAGGTAGCCCTCATCTAGGGCCACACTGTGTCACATCTCCCTTGTGTAAGCCTAAGCACCTATTGTGTCTTCTTTCTCTCTGTGTCATTTCTGATCAGCAGATAAAGCATTTTAATCTGATCCCTTCTTAGAAGAGTCTTATAATAATGTGAAATGAAGGGTAGCTTTCAGTGCTGAGGCTTCAAACTGTTCGGTGTCTGGTTATGCTAGATGCATTATCCTCAGCTTCCCTGTCTTTCAGTTGCTTTCAAAAACCCCTGATTTAGACTGCATGTACTTTACAAAGCAAATGTATTACAGGAAGCTGAAATGGTTATGTATCCATTGAATAAATTCTACAGTGCAAAAGCAAAACCCACTACCTTCCACACTGCAGCCGAGGACTCTAACCACTGAGCTACTCAAACCCACTGCCTTCCACACTGCAGCCGAGGACTCTAACCACTGAGCTACTCAAACCCACTGCCTTCCACACTGCAGCCCAAGATGCTAACCACTGATCTACTCAAACCCACTGCCTTCCACACTGCAGCCCAAGACGCTAACCACTGATCTACTCAAACCCACTGCCTTCCACACTGCAGCCCAGGACTCTAGCCACTGAGCTACTCAATGTAAATGTAAAATCTTTAATCCTAATATGTAATTGGCCTTCAGATTAAGGCGTGGTCACATGACCATTTAAAACAATCCTGTTAATCCCAGTCTCCCCTCCGCTCCCTATTGCACTAGGAGCCCAGGGAGACACACACGTTGGAGAAGAACCATGGCACGGGAGCAGTCCGATCCCAAAGCACACATCCTCTCGTTGAGCTGTGAAATGTGGTGAAAGCAACTCCAGGCTTTGCAGAGTTTATCCTGCTGTCAGTGTGGGTGTGTAATTGCTGCTCTGCAAGGGATCTGTTGATAAAGACGCTTGATCACATCTTCGACAGAAGACCATTGGATTCTACTGGAAGAAAGAGGGCAGGTTTGTTTTTTTGTTAAGAGGAAATACAATTTGATTAGTTAAAAATGGCGATAAATTCAGTAGATGCTGAGAAGTTTTTGGACAACAACCCAGCGTTCGCCAAGGAGTATTACGATTCCAAGTTCCGCCCGGCAGTGATCCGGAGCCTGCTAGGGATGAAGGAGGCGGCGGTGGACTTCAGCAGCTTCCACGACTTGAGCAGCGTGGAGGAGAGCGAGATCCTCTTCGACCTGATCCGAGACCTGCAGGAGAACCTCCAGATGGAACGCTCCATCTTCAACCTGATGCAGAAGCTCAGCTTCCTGCTGCGCTCCGATCGCATGAGCCTCTTCCTGTACCGCATGCGGAACGGCACGGCGGAGCTGGCCACCCGCCTCTTCAACGTGCACAAGGACGCCGTGCTGGAGGAGTGCCTGGTGCAGCCCGACAGCGAGATCGTCTTCCCCCTGGACACGGGCATCGTGGGCCACGTGGCCACCACAAAGAAGACCGTCAACGTGGCCGACGTCACCCAGGTAATGTCTCTCGAGGCTGGTGGCGGGAAAGGCTGAGTTGCTATCAATGGAAAAAGTTGTCTTCTGTCTTGCCTACATTGTTTGGTATGAGCCTCAGCCTCAACACAGAGCTCAGCTTCCTGTCAGTGCCATAGCAGCCCTGAAGGCTAATCCAGGTCTTTATCACTGTTCACTAATATAAACATAGGGTAACTCCATATTCACTAGGACAGTTCAGGCTTGTTAACTCCATTCTGATAAGTGTAGTCCTGCTTCTCTTAAAGAAAAGAAGCCTGTGAAATGTACCTGAGACAGGTAAATAGTTCCAGAATGAAAAGCCTGAACTGTCCCCACCTGTCCCTGTGAACATGAAGCCATACGCTCACCCTAATAAACATAACAGCTGGCTGTGACCACGACACTAGATTTACACTGTGGGACTGTTCTCTAAAGCATTACTGCAGTACTTCAATTAAAATCACATTTTCATAAAATGTGCACGGGGGATCTGTCTGTAGATATAGCTGCCATGTCAACCTGCCTGCCTGTGCCTTGATACCACTCCAGCTTTGAAGCAAATGATTTCAGATGGCTGAAGACTGCTGGAGCATGACTTGGGAAGCCTATTTTAATATTATGGGTTATAATGTTGAGGCCGTTGCCATCGTAAACGCACTGAAAAGCAGAGCATCCTAATGAACTAGTTTAATATTTGGTTCTGCTGTTAGTCCACGACGTTCTCTTTTTGACTTTTCTTCTTACACATTTTGTCTGTTACTGATCATTGTGCCTTCCGTTACTCATCGTGAAGATATTCTTCATTTATGTCTCTTGATCACCACCGATTCCCATCGAAGCATTACATTTAAAGATTTTTGAACAGCATCAAATCTTTGATTATTTCAAGCTTCTCAGACCCGGGTTGTGAGCTTAATCACACTTCCTAGATTCAAAGGGGCAACCAGTGTCACCAAAGTCACAACGCTGGCCTGATTCTTAAAGAATCCGACCCACGCCAGTCCAAAGGTTCCCCCTTATGAATGCAATGCAGAATACTGCATAGTAAAAGCATTGCAAAGTGTAGTGAAGCTTCAGCCGGTAGGAACAATCTGTCTGTTTTCTGCTGGTATACTGCTGTTTGGGCTAGTTATTATTTTTGTATAGTTTGTCTAGACATGGCACTTGATGGATGTGTGTCAAACTTTGGAGCAGAAATGGAATGTGTAATTTTGAGCAAAGTGCTTGGGATTTGGTTTGATTTAACCTGATAAAGGTTATGAAATACCCTGAAATTGCATTTTCTCTGGCTTATAATAAGTATGCTGTGCATCATCGATAACAGATTGAGGGGAGCTGAGAGTGTCTCTGGATGAAGGTGGTCTGAATTTGTGTTAAACTGAAATCTTCAAAAGTTTCAAGAGAGGATGGGAGAGAGGAGAAGAGGGGGGACTGATGACGTCACCAGTCCTGTTTATTTTTGCTTCGTGTAACATCATCTGGAAATGGGAAGAGATTGCACTGTAACTTTGGATAACTATCATAGCTTTGGACTACAATGTTTCAAATTACGAATGCAATTACAAATACCATCTAGAAGTGACTTACTGGGGGTGGAGGGGTAAACCAATCCACACGCTCTGTCTCATAAGTCCTTCATTAGTTAATTAGCATCCATTCATTAGCATCCAGCATCCGCCTCCAAAAACCACAGCCTCGTGGCTTTCACACTGCTGCGGCTGTGACTGCGGTCCAAGTAAAGCTGCTGGTAGACCTTTATATATGCAACTAGAGCTCTGAGGGGTTATTCAGATAAGTATGTCTATAAATATCAGACACAATCAAGGAATGTCCTTTGCTTGTCAGCTGCCACTGACTAATAATAAATAAGTTGAGCATGTAGGAAAGATCATCATAAGGCTCTATTCTAGGTCCTTTGTTATTTTCATTATATATGCTACTGTTAGGTGATATTATCCGCACACACAGAGTGAACTTCCATTGCTATGCAGGTGATACCCAGCTATATCTGTTCCTATTGTAAGTGACTCTGCATATAATGCACAGCTCACAGCCTACCTCTGTAAAGCGCTTTGTGATGGTGGTCCACTATAAAAGGCGCTATATAAAAAATAAAGATATTATATTATTATAAAGCCAGGCAATACTTCTGCTGGGGAGTTACTTGCTGATTGTCGTGCAGACATCAAGTGTTGGATGTGTCAGAATTATTTACTGCTAAATTCAGATAAGCAGCTAAAAAATGTGGGATTACATGAGCTCAATCGTAGTAATCTCTCATTAAATTATATCAGGGAAGTTACAAAAGTATCTTTTTAACATTTGAGAAATATAGCCAATCTTAGCCCAATTATTTCTGCATCTGGTGCCGAGAGACTAATGCATGCCTGATTGCCTAATGCATGTTTAATGAACTTCTAAGTGACCGCCCGGTTAACGTGGGCCGTGCCGTGCGCGCCTGCACTGCGGCTGCCGAATTAAACAAAACAGAACAAGAAGCTTCCCTCTCTTCCGGGGCGCAGAGGGAGCTGGGTTATTTATGGCATGATATTGGATTTAAAATCCATAATCTCAATCTAATCAGAACAATCCAGGATTAGTTTAGAGGTCATGCCCTAGAGTCTGTAAGACATCCCCCAGTCAGCACAACTGCTTAAACACTCCGTTGCAAAGGATTCCTGCCTTAGGAATCTTTGAATAGATACACATGTGAAAATTGTTTCCTGTCACTGAAGCAAATTTGACCATAGAAACTATCCAGGGAAAGCCCAAGTTCTGGGTTACATATGTCACTCTGTGTAAATGTTTCTCAATATTGGCCCCTTGCATTGCAATAAAAGAACAGGCGTTTTTTAAAAATGATAAACTAATGCACAGCTGTACCGCTGTCTTTGAGATCCTGGCAAGCAGATTTTTTTGTCTTGCAGGTACTGGTATTGTTGAGTTTTATAATATTGAATATTAAAATGGAGCAGGTCTGTGCATCACCAGGATTGCTAGACACAATAATGTAGCACCTAGTCATAACAGAAATCAGATCATGATCAGTTACCTAATGTTCTGGGAGATAGCGCAGTGTCTCATAATGTTCTGGGAGATAGCGCAGTGTCTCATAATGTTCTGGGAGATAGCGCAGTGTCTCATAATGTTTGTTTAACCCTTCATTATCATTACAACCCGGCTGATGTTAGTGTTTGCTGGCGTAACCTTTGGTCTCTCTCTCTCTCTCTCTCTCTCTCTCTCTCTCTCTCTCTCTCTCTCTCTCTCTCTCTCTCTCTCTCCCTCTCTCTCTTTCTCTCTCAATCTCTCTCTCTCTCCCTCTCTCCCTCTCTCTCTCTCTGATTGCAGGACAGCCACTTCAGTGATTTTGTGGACCAGCTGACAGAGTACACCACCAAAAGCATACTGGCCACGCCCATACTGAACGGGAAGGACGTGGTGGGGGTCCTCATGGCCATCAACAAAATAGGAGCGCCACACTTCACTAAGCAGGACGAGGAGGTGAGGCAGGGGGGCTTTCATCAGTGAAACATTCACACTATCCCAGTAGACACACTCACTGCTCATAGACCAGCAATGTTAGTCTGTGTGATCAATATGGGGCAGGTCTGGTCTATTGACCAGAGGAATATCTACAGTCTCTTCCACACAGTGTCTGGAGGTAGTGATCATGGTTTAGAAACAGTAAACTCCAGTGCATTATTAGAGCGATAGATGCAGCAGGTATGTTACCTGTCTAATTATTCTGCTTGGTGATTCTATTGTCTCTTTCAGGTTTTAATGAAGTACCTCAATTTTGCCAATTTGATCCTGAGAGTTTTCCATCTCAGCTACCTTCACAACTGTGAGACGAGGAGGGGGCAGGTAAGAGTGCATTGAGTATCTCTGCATTTCAGGCTCCAAAGGGCCATTGATGGCTACCAGACGAAAGATACCCAGTTTGTTTTGCTCACTGTTTGAGACCTGACCTGCTCCAAATCGTTGAATCATTTTAAAGGACATCTATCATTTCTAAAGTTGCATTCAAGTTCTCATCGCAGTTCTGATCGCCAAGTCCATCTTAGAAACACCAGCTGAGGCAAGCCTAATGTGCCTATGAATATCTGTGCGTGATGAAACATGATTTTAAGATAAGTTGAGTATCTTGCACTTCAGTGTGCAAGATCAGGGTGTGGATGTCCTCACCTGGCACCCCATCGCCTGGCACCCCGCAGTGGTCACCCCATCCTTTGTGTAGCCGCGTGATGGGAAGAAGCCCTTGCTGTCTGTTTCAGATGTTGCTGTGGTCGGCTAGCAAGGTGTTTGAGGAGATGACTGACATCGAGCGACAGTTCCACAAAGCTCTCTACACGGTGCGCGCCTTCCTCAACTGTGACCGCTACTCCGTGGGGCTCCTGGACATGACCAAGACCAAGGTAGGGGGCTCCCTCCAGTCCCACGCTCACGGCCCCATTCCACTGGCTGCTTCAAGACATTCATTCCCATCTGCTGAGCGTGTGGTAGCATGTGAGTCGCAATGTCTCTATGTAATCCCCCACTGGAAAATAACATTTGAAATAATCAAAGACATTAAAAATGAAGTCAAAGATGTTTCTACCTTCCCTGTATAAGGTACTGCGTTATGTGGATTTTAAATTCTTCTAATATCCCATGGAAGAGTATTCTAGAGAACGAAACTGCTGAAGGATCGTGCTCAGAATGGCTGCAGTACAAACAGAAGGTCTGCGTCGGCTTTAGCAATCTGCAGCTGTGATACACCCACATGAAAATACTGTGCAGAACAGCCAAGGCACGATGTCTTTCTAAACACTGTGGTTCCACGGGCTCTTTGTGTGAGTCTGCAGAGCTGCGTGGTCCACACTGTCCTGATCAGCACTGGGGGAAAGGGGAGAGATGGGTTCAATAGTGACTGAGCACAAAGCCCTTCTTCCCCGCCCTGTAACCCACCCGCCCGTCTTGTGTCTGCAGGAGTTCTTTGACCTGTGGCCAGTCCTGATGGGGGAGGTCCCTCCTTATGATGGACCCAAGACTCCAGATGGAAGGGTGAGTACTGCCGTGCTCTGCATGCTTGCTCTATATGTATGTAGGATTATTAACCCATTGGTATATCATGGGAATTAATGATCGCCCACACTGTGAATCGCCACTATCATGGTCCTTGTGAAGTCACTAAATCGCCCACACTGTGTATCACCACTATCATGGTCCTTGTGAAGTCACTAAGATCCTTCTGCTTTCCCATTGTTATTGGTACTTACAGTACACATGACTGGCGGATCAGATGACATGGCATGTGACCACTTTACTTACATTACATGCTACAGTTTTTGGCCATACAGTGTAATATACTGCTGCTGCTGCTGCTGCTGCTGCTGCTCCTTTTGCATGACATTTTTCTTCCAGTAGAGGGCACTGGCAACTCATTTGTTACAAAGAGCCTTCAAGAACACCGAGCTTCCTCGCTGCAGGCTGTGAAGCCCCTTCACAATCAAGAATCGCAGCCTAGTTTTTATTCGTCCATTTCTTAAAAAAATGAAAATTAGGACTATCTGAATTACATTTTTAAATAGCGCACATGCAATCTTATAATACAAACATATTCTCCAATATATAACTTTACCATTCATACATGTATAAATCTAAACCCACAGCCCACACCCAGACCTTCATCATAGGCATAGTATGAGAACAAACATTACAATATTTTTTAAAAGCCGACAGTAATATGTAAATCATATATGTATTTTTGTGATTTATTTCTAAATGGGCTCCACATTTTAAAGAGATCATTTAATAATTCCTGGTAGAGCCTCTCTTACTTTCAACACATTGTTCATTTCAACAGATTCAAGCCCAGATGACATTCATTTCTGCAAACAGTAACCTTGTTATAGTGTGCTGCAGACCACAGCACACTGCACACTGAGCGATCGTGGGGTTTCAGTTCAAACCCCAAAGCTGCTAAAATAATGCCTCATGAATCAAATGGGGTGCGCAGAAACTACAGGGAAACGAGGGGAAACAGAGCACACGTCTGAACATTTGAATAACATTTCATCTAATACCTTCAGCAGTGCTAGGCTTCTCATAGTTTTGTAAATCCTCTGATTTCGTACTATATATATATATATATATTTTATTTTTTTACAGCTAAAAACTTATACCACTTACAATCTGTTTTAGGAAGTCATCTTCTACAAAATTATTGATTACATTTTACATGGGAAAGAAGATATTAAAGTCATACCGTGAGTCTGTTTATTTCTTTATTATGTATTGTGCACAGCTTTCTAACTCACACTTGCAGCTCTGGACAAAAGTTTTGCATCACCTAGAATTTTAGGATTGAGACATAATTAAACAAAAATAATAAAAAATCTATATGAACATAATTTAGATATTTTATTTAACATCATGTAATCAAAGAAACTACAAAATGATATTGCAGAAGTCTAACGGAAGCCATAACAGCAGTACAGTATTTAATGCAGTTACAAAATGTAGTGAAAGGTATGAATTTCAGTTTGTCATCTGGTTCTATGTGGTTAAATACATACTGACCTCTTCTCCACAGATCCCCCCCAGCTGACCACTGGGCTCTGGTCAGTGGACTGCCCACATACGTGGCTGAGACAGCACTGGTAAGAGCTCCCAAATCACTTCCTTTACTTTTAAGTCTCGCTTTTGTTTCGTTCGTTTATAAGGACACGTTATGATATTTTCTTAAATAATCTTGATTTGCAGATTTGCAACATCATGAATGCCGGCGCTGATGACTTCTTCCAGTTCCAGGTAAGTGTGGCTATTAGCAGCTCTTCTATCCAGGTCAGACACAATACACTGCATACACAGCCTGCAGTGCTATTCTATAACATTCATGCCACAGGCAATTATTCATCCCCAAGGCACATCTGCACAGCTCTCCATCTCCTGCTTAACTCAGTGCCTGAGAGGTGCAATCCAGAGGAGGTTTCTTAAAGGCGCTGTAATCAGTGTGTCAGGGATCATTACGCTACGCACTCTACTGTACGCCACTGCTTTTCTTTTTAAAGTGACTTTACCCAGGCTGCCCTCTGTCTTTGTGTTAACCCCTCATTCCCTGATCCCTCCCCCACCCCCAGAAAGGTCCCCTTGATGACTCAGGCTGGACGATCAAGAACGTCCTGTCCATGCCCATCGTCAACAAAAAGGAAGAGATCGTGGGAGTGGCCACCTTCTACAACAGGAAGGACGGGAAGCCCTTTGATGAAATGGACGAAACCCTTATGGAGGTATCGTTCCCATAGGGTTTAAACAGCACTGGGGTATCCATCGATCCCTCGATTGATTGTTTAACCCAGGGAGGAGAACCCGGCAGTAATGACCACTGTGCCTTAACCCTTACAAACCATTTCCACAGCTTGGTCTTTTTCATCAACTGCACGGCTTCAGTGGGCTGCATTTGCCATTTGAATGGGAATTTCAATGGGTAACACTTTGCATGAAGTGTCTCTAATTACTGTGTATTTACATAGTAGTTACATAGTAAATGCATGTGTACTGACACATCATTACAATGTTGTTCTGCATTACCTTTTAATGTTGTAAGTGATTCCAGTGTGACTGTGTTGGCGCTCCCGTCCCACTGCAGTCCCTGACTCAGTTCCTGGGATGGTCGGTGCTCAACACGGACACGTACGACAGGATGAACAAGCTGGAGAACAGGAAAGACATCTTCCAGGACATGGTCAACTACCACGTCAAGTGCAGGAAAGACGAGATTCAGAACATCCTGGTAGGGCAATGACCTCTGTTTGCTTTCAATCCAGAATGGTCAGGTGTAATGTGAGGTTGCTTTGTAGTTTTGCTGCTGTGTTCAGCGCTCTGGGAAGCTGTATTGTGGGTTTTATTCATATTTAAATATCAATGTGCTGTGTGTTTGCAGAAAACCCACGAGGTGTATGGCAAAGAGCCGCAGGACTGCGATGAAGACGAGCTGGCTCAGATCCTGGTGAGTTGGCAGGCGGCTCTTCTTTTTTCTCTTGGCAGAGTTACAGTATGTCTTGGTGTCCCGCTGTCTTCTGATGGGGTCCTTCCTGTCTCCCCCAGAAAACAGAGCTCCCAAGCGCCAAGGAGTCGGAGATCTACGAGTTCCACTTCTGCGATTTTGAGCATTCCCAAATCGACCTGGTCAAGTGCGGTATCCAGATGTACTACGAACTGGGGGTGGTGAAGAAGTTTCAGATTCCTCAGGAGGTGCGTACTGTGTGTGTGTGTGTGTGTGTGAGAGTGAGTGTGTGTGTATATGTGTGTGTGTGTGTGTGTGTGTGTGTTTATGTGTGTGTGTGTGAGAGTGAGTGTGTGTGTGTGTGTGTGTGAGAGTGTCAGTATCTGTGTCTATATGTGTGTGTGTAGGCTCGTTTATAGTGCTTAAGTGGTCAAAAAGTCCACATAGGGTAGAAAAACGTTACAAAACCTACCTGCTGAAGACATGTCTTTTACAGTACTATTTAATCATTCATTTTGGCTCAGAGAATTTTCCCCCCTCCTGAATTAATACAGTTAGGTAGATGGAGAAATGCATTAAAGGCCAGCCAGGCAGACAGCCCTGGGTGCACAGATGTCAGGCAGTGAGTGTCTCTCTCTCCTCTGTTTCACAGGTGCTCGTTCGCTTCATGTACTCGCTCAGCAAGGGCTACCGGCAGATCACCTACCACAACTGGAGGCACGGCTTCAACGTGGGGCAGACCATGTTCACACTGCTCATGGTAACCAGGCAGACCTGGGGCAGACCAGGGGCTGTTCTCTTACTATCACTGACACAGCCTGCTTTAAAACATAGGGAGGGGCATTGCCATTTGAAATGAAGATGCATGTTGTTTCTTTTGTTATCAGACTGGGGACCTGAAGCGTTATTACACTGATCTGGAGGCCATGGCGATGGTAACAGCTGCTTTCTGCCATGATATCGACCACCGAGGGACCAACAACCTGTACCAGATGAAGTAAGGATCGCTGCTGTAGTCCTGCTGTAGTCCTGTATCATTCAGCCCAGCCCAGTCCTGCAGTGGAACACTGGGCTGCAGTGCAGGGTGTCAGGGTCTCTTACTCATTGCCACTCATTTGGCTGCAGTATATTGTGTCTATAACTCGAGCAAGCTCTTACAGTGGCTTTGAGGAGATCAGTAGTTAGACCACCAGACAGGTATTTTGAAGATGTAGGGGTTGAGTAGCTCAGTGGTTAGAGAGCTGTGCTGCAGTGTGAAATGCAGTGTGTTTGAGTAGCTCAGTGGTGAGAGTGCAGGGCTGCAGTGTGGAAGGCAGTGGGTTTGAGTAGCTCAGTGGAGAGAGTGCTGGGCTGCAGCGTGGAAGACAGTGGGTTTGAGTAGCTCAGTGGTTAGGGTAGTTGTACTCACTCCAGGCTTTCAGTATAGTATGCCAGCTTGCTCAGTCTCTTTTCATCTCTTTAGGTCTGGGAATCCGTTGGCAAAGCTCCACGGATCCTCTATTTTAGAGAGACACCATCTTGAGTTTGGCAAGACCTTGCTAAGCGATGAGGTAAATCTGTTTTGGTTCATGTTTTTCTTTTTTCAATTCTCTGTACAGCCCTTTCTAAGTTTTCAACACACCAGCTGAGTTTACAAACTGAATTATCATCACAGTTTCATGTTAAAAACGCAGAATTGCTTCTATTTAAATACCAAAAGATCTTTCGGTTTCTTATTTTGTTACAGAGCCTAAACATCTACGTGAACCTGAATCGAAGGCAGCACGACCACGTCATACACTTAATGGACATCGCTATCATTGCAACCGACCTGGCCCTCTATTTCAAGTAAGTGTGTTACCACAGTACAGCTGCACAGTCATTTTGCAGCCCTCTGGGCATTGCCATGCTTCCCTTTGCTTTGCCATGCTTTCACCGTGCTTCATTACACTTACCTGTGCTTTTACTATGGGAAACGTTAGTGAAGAACTGTGCAGTTGAGCACGTGCATTGCTAGTAACTGTGAATAAAGGGTTGACCACTGAAGACAAGTTGACTCGGCCTTTCCTGGGGTGCATCTTTCAGGCTGAGTAATGCTTTGTTTTCTCGATGTCTCTCAGGAAGAGGACAATGTTCCAGAAGATCGTGGACCTGTCCAAAACCTACGAGGACTGGAGCGCATGGACCAACTTCATGATGCTGGAGACAACTAGGAAAGAGATCATCATGTAGGTGAACCCCCAATTTGAACCCCACCCAGGGAAGCAAGTCAGCCTCTCTGGAAAAGGGACATAGACGCTCAGATAAAAAATTTGTTCAGCGTTTTTTCAGATTGTGATCTGAACCTTCCTAAAACCGCCTTGTCTAGTGTTCGCTTTAATGTTTTTGATAGTCTCCCCTATTTATATAAATAGCAATAAACGTTTGGGGGAGTAAAAGAAATACAGACAGTTGTAAATGTTATGATTGCGACTCTGTGCTTCCTTTACAGGGCCATGATGATGACTGCCTGTGACCTGTCGGCTATCGCTAAACCCTGGGAGATACAGAGCCAGGTAACCCTGCATTCCCTCTCCACACTACCTTTTCCCATGGTTACGCTATCCATTCACCAGAGTTCACCCTGGTTTGCTTTGTTTTTAGGGGGGGGGTTTATATGCTTTACCAGACCTCTCTGTGCTTTTACAATGCTTGCCTATGCTTTACCAGACCTCTCTGTGCTTTTACAATGCTTGTCTATGCTTTACCATTATTTCACTACGCTTTATTACAGTTTGCTAGGAAACTTTTATTAGAGAACTTAAAAAGAATGACATCTTAATGAGGACTGCTGCTTGTGCTGCTCTGCCTCTCCTGTAGGTGGCGCTCAATGTTGCCGCGGAGTTCTGGGAGCAGGGAGACCTGGAGCGGACAGTGCTGGAGCAAAATCCCATTGTAAGTAGGGCAGCTGGGAGGGCTGGTAGAACCATACACTAATGTTACGATATGACACATATCACGATATGCACGGTCGTGAGACCATATACGTCACGATATAGGAGAAAAAAAAAGAAATAAATGAAATGAGATGGGAGGGTATGTACAGTATTTATACCAACCATAAAACACACACATTCTTCACTGAAGAGCCACGTGGGGTCCTGCAGCGAGCTCTGCAAACGCACACGTTCTTCACTGAAGAGCCACGTGGGGTCCTGCAGCGAGCTCTGCTAATGGGAAGCTCTCTTACTCTCCTAGCCCATGATGGACAGGAACAAAGCAGCGGATCTTCCCAAACTGCAGTGTGGTTTCATTGACTTCGTCTGCACCTTCGTGTACAAGGTATAGTACTGCCCCACTGTCTGTATGAGGAAAAAAATGTTTTCCTCTAGATGTCATGACTGGCTCTAACAGTGCAGTGGCCCCCCTTAAAACAACATGCTTCCCAGAGCTTCCCCCAGCACGACTTCCTAGAGCAGTGCTGGTGTGCTTTGGCGGTCTCCTACCCCTGGCTGACTCAGCCCTGCTGAACAGAGTCTCCTAGGTTAGGCTCTCTGGTAGTCCCGTGTTCGGAGGGGGATCCTGTGTTCAAGGTCGTTATGTCGCTCTTTCCTCTCCTCCCCAGGAGTTCTCTCGCTTCCACGAGCAGATCATGCCCATGTTTGACAGGATCCAGAACAACAGGAAGGAGTGGAAGGCTCTACAGGACATACACGAAGCCAAGGTGGCGGCCATCGAGGAGGAGAAGAAAAAGAAAGAGGAGGCGGCCGCTTCAACAGCCATGGCCCAGCAGGGTAACTGGGAAAGAGGGGAAGGGGGAATGGAAGAGACTGGCAGAGAGGGTGAGGGCGACAGGGGGAGGGACATGGGGACCAGGGAGCAAGATTGGGAGAGAGCTGGATGGAATGGAAGGCACTGGCTGAACTAATCAGAAGGGACAGGGATAGAACAGGGCTGTATGTTCATCGGAAGGGACAGGGATAGAACAGGGCTGTATGTTCATCGGAAGGGACAGGGATAGAACAGGGCTGTATGTTCATCAGAAGGGACAGGGATAGAACAGGGCTGTATGTTCATCGGAAGGGACAGGGGTAGAACAGGGCTGTATGTTCATCGGAAGGGACAGGGATAGAACAGGGCTGTATGTTCTTGTTGTGCTGGCAGGGGCATGAACCAAACACTGCAGAGGCTGAGAAGTGCAGTAGAAATTGTCTGCTTCAGCTCTGCACTTTGGTCATGCTCTGGATGCATCCAGCACCCTTCTGCCCTATGATCACAGTGTCCTTCTGCTTTCATTCGCAGCCCCTCCGCCAGCTTCCCAAGCCAAGACCTGCATCATCAGCTAAACAGGAAGTGCAGAGGCATGCCCACTTCCTCTGGAGGCTGACACATGGCTGGGTTTTTCCAAGCAGTCAACGCCTGGAAACCATTACCAAAGATCCATGTATAAATATAAATATATTTATATAAGAATCGAGATATATACCTGGTGAAATTCATTTGGACCCATTCAGGTTTCTTTTTGTTGTTTTGTTTTAAATAAATAATAAATACATATAAAGATCTAGAATATAGCCACACACCGTCTTCACAAAGTGGTGCTGAGGAAGGAATCAAGCAAACTCTTATTGCTTTGCATTTTTATTTTTTAAACTCTTGTAGTGGATTTGGAGTGTAGATAATTGTTTGTGTATCTATTGGAAGGCGGTATACCAGATTGAGAAAGTGTTTGAAGTTCATTAAACCAGGATGCAATTTTAAAAAAATGTTTACATAATGTGGTTACTCTGGCATGCACTAGACTAGACGAGTGTACTTACATAGCCAAGACTGCTGGTATGCTTCCACTAGAATGCTATTATTAAAAATCCAATTCAGAGGGATCAGTGCTGGAAACCATGCAGCTCTACTGGAGCATTCCTCAGTGATACATTGTTGGGTGAATTTCAATTTAATAATGCTGCTGATATTAGCCCCTCACATTCCATTCTCTTCCAGTATTCCTGTGTCACACACACGTTTCATTAGCCACCGTTTGCTAACTGGCTGCTCACTGAACGCCCCAGAGTCTGAGTAACCTTTTTCTAAGGGTCTGCTGAAATGTTAATTTAGGAATGCTTTTGAACTATATGAATAAGTACCATGGTAATGAGCTCATTATAACGCGTGGAGAATAATTAGAGAGCTCATTTGTTTTTCATTTCTAAACTGTGCAGTCTTTGTTAAACCAAAGCGATCCCCCAATGTGCTTCCGTTCACTTTCTCTTTATTGTTCGATATAGGAAGCTTGTGATTTTACTCAGTCTTCTGAGATGGTTTATGCTTTAACTTGTTATCCCAGTTACACAATTCTTTACCTCTTTTACAGCTTCATTATGCGAGTCCCACAATAAAAGCCTTCCCGACTGTCCCTAGTGGGAATATTGTGTCCTCCCCATCCCCAACTCCACCTGTGTCCTCTTTGGATATCAGGAAGGTGGGGCAGCCTGGGCTCTGGGCTCTACAAGAGAATCCTAGGACTCGAGTCCTGCTGCATTGCACCATTGTTCTCCAGCTACTGGAGAGCTGAGACCCTCTGGCATGGGTTTATTAGAGGAACGTGTGTCTTTGTGAGGCTGCCTATTGTTCCATAGAACACAGAGGGTATTGTACAGTATGTGTGGCACATATTAGTTTCTGTTAGAAATGGACACTGTGTTTTTTTTTCTGTGACAGATCCAGAGGATGGTTAAGGGGTAGCGGGTTGGTAAACCACTAGATATGAGGGTCAAAATGTTCAGGAGGAAGGACGGCCCCATATACACATTACACCATCTGATTCTGGCCTGTCAGAGCTAAAATAAATAGACTGGTAACTTACCCTTCTATTGCGCTTGATTCATTCACATCCCTAACCCGAACCCCATCCCTATCCCTAACACTATCCCTAACCCTATCGCTATCCCTATCACTATCGCTATCCCTATCGCTATCCCTAACACTATCGCTATCCCTAACACTATCACTATCCCTAACCCTATCGCTATCCCTAACACTATCGCTATCCCTAACACTATCACTAACACTATCACTATCCCTATCACTATCCCTAACACTATCACTAACACTATCACTATCCCTATCACTATCACTAACACTATCACTATCCCTATCACTATCGCTATCCCTAACACTATCACTATCCCTATCACTATCGCTATCCCTAACACTATCACTATCCCTATCACTATCCCTAACACTATCACTATCCCTATCACTATCCCTAACACTATCACTAACACTATCACTATCACTAACACTATCACTATCCCTATCACTATCGCTATCCCTAACACTATCACTATCACTATCACTAACACTATCACTATCCCTATCACTATCGCTATCCCTAACACTATCACTAACACTATCACTATCCCTATCACTATCCCTAACACTATCACTAACACTATCACTATCCCTATCACTATCACTAACACTATCACTATCCCTATCACTATCGCTATCCCTAACACTATCACTATCCCTTTCACTATCGCTATCCCTAACACTATCACTATCCCTATCACTATCCCTAACACTATCACTATCCCTATCACTATCCCTAACACTATCACTAACACTATCACTATCACTAACACTATCACTATCCCTATCACTATCGCTATCCCTAACACTATCACTATCCCTATCACTATCGCTATCCCTAACACTATCACTATCCCTAACACTATCGCTATCCCTAACACTATCACTAACACTATCACTATCCCTATCACTATCCCTAACACTATCACTATCGCTATCCCTATTGCTATCCCTAACACTATCACTATCCCTATCACTATCACTATCCCTATTGCTATCCCTAACACTATCCCTAACACTATCACTATCCCTATCACTATCCCTAACACTATCACTATCGCTATCCCTATTGCTATCCCTAACACTATCACTATCCCTATCACTATCACTATCCCTATTGCTATCCCTAACACTATCCCTAACACTATCACTAACACTATCACTAACACTATCACTATCCCTATCACTATCCCTAACACTATCCCTAACACTATCACTAACACTATCACTATCCCTAACACTATCACTATCCCTATCACTATCGCTATCCCTATTGCTATCCCTAACACTATCACTATCCCTATCACTATCACTATCCCTAACACTATCACTAACACTATCACTATCCCTATCACTATCGCTATCCCTAACACTATCACTATCCCTATCACTATCGCTATCCCTAACACTATCACTATCCCTAACACTATCGCTATCCCTAACACTATCACTAACACTATCACTATCCCTAACACTATCTCTAACCCTATCACTATCGCTATCCCTAACACTATCACTAACACTATCACTATCCCTAACACTATCTCTAACCCTATCACTATCGCTATCCCTAACACTATCACTATCCCTATCACTATCCCTAACACTATCCCTAACACTATCCCTATCTCTAACCCTATCCCTTATCCCTAACCCTATCACTATCCCTAACCCTATCGCTATCCTATGACATGCGCATAGTGCCACAAAAATGGAGACACCAAAATAGTTTAGAATGTTAGAACTATTTAAGCGCACGTGGAAATGTGAGTAAGTTGTTGCGAGTTCAGTATTCTGTTTTCATCGTTTGAGAGTCACTCTTCCCCTATATGATTTTAGCAGCAGCTTGCTGTTGCGGTATTCCTCAAATAACTAGTCTAGTGCTGATTAAGGGCTTTTATGACTAACTCATATGGGTTGTTTGTCAGACACATTTTTTGCTTTAACACGACAGACACACGGTTTTGTTTTCATTAGAGTTTTTATTATTTGGAGGCAAATCAACAGATATATTTATTTTTGACCGTATATGAGCGACATCTCTACAGTTTAATAATGTAAACAACCTCTCCAGAGATATTTTTCTTTAGTTTAAAAGGAAGCTTTTCTTTCAAAAGTATTTACATGAATTAAAATAGAATTTATAATATCACATAATTTCAACTATTTTGGTAAAATTATCTACGAAACTAGAGGATTTGAACAATTCAAAAACACTGAAATGCATTTTGTTCTCACACTCTCAACGCGTATTAAATCACACGATTATTGGGTAAGGAATAAGATTCAAGCTAAAAGTCACATAAATAATAATAATAATAATAATAATAATAATAATAATAATAATAATAATAATACAAAAAAAGAAAAAAATTAAGCAGACATATGTAAAAAATATAAAATCTTACTACCAAACAATACTAAAAAACAAAACCAAAAAAATTACAAAAGAAAAATTAAGTGCCCGATTTGACAGTCATGATTAGATGTAAAAAATCAAAAAAGAAAGTTAAAAATAAAAACGCTATCTTTTAGTTTTTCACACATTTCTGCTGAAAATCCCATACCTTTTCTGTGATACAGTCGACCCAACACAACGGTACACTCTGCAATGCACGCTGGTACTCTGAAGGGTGCTTAGCGATACAGTTCAAATGGGACAGGAATGGGCTGCACCTCAGAACCCCAGAACCTGCACATATGGGACGTGGCTAAACCATCACAGGTACTGAATTGTTCAATCTGACATTGTTGCATTGGAAATCTATACTAAACACAAGCACGTGCAACAGCTGCCCCTCCTCACTTCAAGCAGGAGTCCAGTCCAGTGAGCAGCGTGCCCTGTGCAGGTACAGCAGGTGCTTCAAGCAATGCTCAGCATCACAGCTTGAAATGACCTCATCATCCACACTATATGGAACTATAGCTATCTACATATGGCTGTTTTCAATAGGAAGGGTGCAGTATTTTAAAGGGAGACCTTGCAATTCAAAGACAAGAGGAGTTATTGGGGTTTCAGATGTGCCCAGACCACCACATTAGTGTACAGTAGATATGAAAGCCAACGGGATTTGCTCACAGCTGTGATTCATATAGTCTAGGAACTTGACTGTGAGTTTACAGAGAGCCTTGTTGGCTATGAATAATATGCACACAGTAAAGAGATGTCAAACCCTAATAGCAACAAAGCCCTGCACTGGCTATTCATCCCCAGACTGACCTGAATATTGTTCATATCCAACTATTCTGGAGTAGCAGTGACCGAGTGGATTCTGTGACTGAATGACAGCTAGGGGGTGCTATTTTACAGGTAAACTTCTATTCAGAGCTCACCTGTAAGGCAAGCCAAGTGACGGGCAAAAACGTTTCACAGCAGCGCCACTGGTAGGTATCTTGAGTAGGTAGGGGAATACAGAACTGCATTTGATTTTTTTGTAAATTCCAAGTTGGCTTAATTAGTATGCAAGTGTTTTCTCGTGAGCTTGTGAATAAAAAGAAATAAAAAAAGAGATTCCCTTCCTTTACAACCCGTACACTTAACTTCTTTTAACTTATGCATATATATATATATTTATTTGTAGAAAAAACAGGACTACTACCCACCACCATTATCGTCCGTTTTCTACTGACACATCCACATTGAGCAGTACAGCACACAACAGCACACTTCAAGTCTAGGCATGGTACTATATATATATATATATATATATATATATATATATATATATATATATATATATATATACACACACACACACACACACACACACACACACACCATAGAGAAGCCAATATAACAAGATTAATGATGTAAACCAGCACATTCTCTCATGATTTAGTAGTACACATACTAAGTACAGAAACTCATTCAGGACCGCACGCGATCAGTAAGGTTAACGCAGGTACAGTATGTACAACACTAAGAGAATCACAGCTCAATGCCAGGAAAAGCCCAGACAGGCTGGTCCTTTCAGAGCATTGGTTGAATACTGAATAAGGCTGTTTTTTTCTGTTGTACTTAGTTTGCGTTCTAATAAATTAGAAGGAGAATCAAGTGATGTAAACATTTTACTGTGTAGAAAGAGAAGCAAAATCTGAAGTGGGGAGAGGAGGGGAGGTGGATAGGAAAAAAAAATACTATCCACATCCACCCCCTACCCCACCCCACCCCACCCCCGGCTAGGGCAGGGGCAAGAACCAGACACAGAGACAGAAAGAGACTGGTTATCCAGACGTCTCAATCGCAAGCCTTAGGGCTTGCTTCCCACGACAATTACACCACAGAGACGAGACAGGGACCAGACAGGGACCAGACGCAGATACAGATCTCTCCTTACAGAAGGCTAAAAAGAGAAACATGGAACAATGGTATATATAGAGCCACAAGTGCTTTCGAGGATGGCTCAGATTGTCCCCCCCGCCTTTGAAAGGGAGAGAGAAAAGAAATGTCACATGAGGTAGAAGAACCCCCCTCTGATTACTCAGCTGCACGAGGATGCTGGATTCTCCGTCAAAGCCTCTGAATGCAAAAATCTGCTCGGCTCTTTAGAAAGAAGTTTATTTCTGTCACATCCAAGAGGCAAAGCACCGCCACACAGGCAAGACACTGAAACATGCTTCCTTCTTTCGGGGATCTCAACAGAAACCCAGGAGCCTCCTGTCATACAGCAGGCCTCCTCTGTCAGGAGAGCTCTCTAGCAGGGTGTGGAACATTCACAGCATGGTGGCACTTACAGTGGAGCAGTACAGTGTGCACAGGAAGTTCTCTGCAGTTCCAGGCAGCATTAGCCAATTAAATTCACTCTTGCTCCCATACCTCAATCCTGCTTCCTCCACAGAAACCAGCAGACGCTGAAGGAAGGGGGGGGGGGGGGGGGGGCAGAAAGATCATCACCTCATTCAAAGTGCATAGATGACACAGAGGAAGCACTAACATTTACAAAACAAGTTGATTTTGTATGAGTGTAAACCATTCCGTTTTGTTTGTTTGTTTGTTTTGTACGAATGCACACAGTTTACATCCAACGATTCAGGCTATGTTAAAGCAGTTGCTAGATGACTAATTGGAGAATTCAGCTGCGAATCTCACACCCCTTCCCCCCCAGTGGATACTAAAATAGACACACACGCACACGCACATCACAACGACCAACGGGGGAAACACTATTGCTACACAGCCCTGCCCCTTTCTTGTGGGGTGGGGGGGGGGTGTTCATGTTGTGAACACACACACACACACAGGAAGCAGTTTCTGTTCAATGTAAACTTTTTTTTTTTTTTTTAAAAAGAGACAAGGTATTTTTCTTCTTCTTCTTCCTCTTCCAATGTTAAAAAGGTAAACATAAGGAGTTGCCCTGGTTGAGGTACGGAGGCATGTCCCTGTAGAGTTAAGGCTTGTCAGCGATGCAGGCTCTTCTGCGCCTCTTTCAGCAGGGTGTCGAAGTCCACGGCATCATACTTGCTCTTCACTGGGCCCAGGCCACCATCGTCTGAGGAAACAGATTCGTTTACATTGCAGAACATGCTGGATACCAGAAAGCTAAGGGTTAACGCTAGAAGTGGTTTCAAAATACACTGCGCAGCGATGGAAAAAAGACTGCACAGCAGTGTGAGCCATTCCTGGTTTTACTATGAGTTTAATAAGACACAGCTCAGCTTGTTACCTAGACACTGGGGCTAATCAAGCTCCTAGTAAAACCTGGAATGGGTGACACTGCTACGCATTAGGATTTGTATTCCCATCCCTGCTGTAAAAGCCCTTTCCACAAATGTTTTTTTCTAAAAGGTATAAAATGCATAGTCTAAAATTGGTTGACACTTTGATGGTTCTGTGGTTCTGTAACGAGTGAAGACTTAACAGCTAATTGTGGTTAAGAAACTAAACAGAGCAAAGATTCAGTGTAATTGTGAACTATTTGTCAGGTAGCAGCCGGCCCCTGTTTCAGTGCAGCAGGGGCTCACTGTAAGCATCATGTTGCAGTAATGAGAGTCAGTGCCCTATGCCTCACCCAGGTCGATGTAGGGCTTCCTGCAGAACCTCCGCAGACCTCCAATGGTAATCTGGGGGGCGGGCTCTCGTCTCTTCCGAGGCGCCTGCTCATTCGTCCAGTCTGGGGGGGTGGAGCCAGTCTGCTTGTAGGTAATGAGGCCACACCTTTCACTGAGGAGAGAGCAAAACAGTTTACAATCCCCGCAACACAAACCCATTTGAAGTGCATCGATACAGTACAGATCAATCTGTTCTTTTACAGAAGCACCAAGGCTGGGAACTGTCACCTCCACTTTGTGTTTGGGGCTATGGAAACGTAACACAATTAAAATAAGGATCCACTACGTACTTGTTCTTCATGACGATTCTGCAGTCCTCCAGCTCTCCGAATGACTCAAAGCGTCGCCGAAGCATTGGCTGGGTGACTCTGTTCGGGAGGTGGTGAATGCACAACACGCGACAATCATCCTGCGCAAAGAAACACAATGAAGAATGTGTTTATTAAAACTGCACAAGTCCTTGAGATGCACATAGATTTCAATAACAGAATAGGCTGTATACACACACACACACCCACACACCCACACACACACAGACACGCACACACACACACACACATACAGACACGCACACACACACACAGGCACACACACACAGACACACACAGACACACCCACACACACACACACCCACACACATGCACACACGCAGACACACACACACAAACACGCATACACACACCCACGCACACACACACACGCACCCACACACACAGTACATGCAGTAGAAACAATTAAAAGAGGTATTCTACACAAGCATTTTAATTTCCAACTTTACTCCCACTTACACTGCTTTTATTTCTTTGTTTCTCCTTGTGACACGTCTCCGAATTCTCACAGCTGTGGAGAGACAGAGAAAGGGAAGCTTTTGGTTTTCTTGGGAAATTAGGCTGACAAAAAGAACAGCTTTAAAAAGAAGTGGTTAAGTGCTTTGCTAGCAGGTAAAACAATGCTGCCTGTACATGCCTAACAGAATAAAATATTCAAACCTTCCCAATGCATATCCACTAATAGCAGAAATGTCTTGATAAATAGGTTTCACAGTTCACACACATAAAGAACGGCACTAATCGCTGCAACCTCAATGAATGGGAAGAAGAGGTGGGACGACAGAAATAAGCAGCGTCTGCTACCTGAAGCTCTGACGCCCGCTTGGAGATCTGGAACGACAGCACGGGGTGCAGGAGGCGGGTCGCCCTGGAGTGGGGGGGCGTGACGAGCGCTCTGGGGACTCCCCGGAGTTACGGGGGGCTAAGGCCAGGGGTGACCCGGATCGGGACCGCGGGGAGCCCTCCCCCTCGCTGTCTGGCCACCGCAGGTACTCCGGCACCTTGGAGAAGAGCCGCTCGTCGCGTGGTGGGCCGAAGTGTCGCCTCAGCCTGGCGCTGACCGCGTGCTCTTCCTCCTCCTGGCAGACAGGGGGCGACGGCTTCTTGCGGCGCTCCCCCGGCACGCTCTGCAGGCAGTAGTCGTGGTCCCCGAAGGTGCGCTGGACGGTTCTCCTGCCCCCCTGGCTCGCCACTTCTTCGCCCGCCTTGCCCTCTTTACGCAGTTGCGCGTACAGCTCTGTCTGTTCCAGCGTCTTCCGTGAGGCTGGTCTCCCCCCTCCCCCCGCAGGCAGGCAGGATCCTTTCGGGGGGGACTCCCCTTTGACCTCCGGCTTGAAGAGGTCCTCCTCAAGTGGTTTGTGTGGAGGTGTGGTGGGAGGTGTGAGCCCTGCGCACACACAAACAAACAAACATCGACACGAGTTGGTCATGTTTTAGTTAATTAGTGACTTTCAACAAAAAGGTGCGTCATCAAATGATCAGTGATCTTATCACGCATCAGACAGGTAGCCTATCAGGACCCTCACATGTATCGCGACACGTCTCGTATTGGGACCTGTACATGGCATTAGTGTATAAAGAGGGGCTCCCTGTGCAGCTCACTGTGAAGAGACTGCCCTGTCTGCTTACCTGCTGTTCCACACAGCTCCACTCTCAGTGTCTGTTCAAAGGGCTTGTTATCACTGCACAAGACAGAGAGGAGAACATGAATGTCACACATTTCACAAGCCATGCCAAAGTTCTTATACCAGTATCTAATACCAATATACCACTGACAACAGCGCTATGGGCGGTATGCCGAAAGAGTGTGGCAAAACGTTTTCACATATACGACATGATAATATGCAGATTGCTTACGGTATGGAGTTTGCTTTCTCTCAATGGGAAGCAGTGAGTTACAGCCTCTTGGTAAGATACCTATTTTGCAGTTGACTGATTTATAAATCTGTGATGTAAGCAGACACCTACCCTTGGGGCTTGGGAGCCAGAGGAAGGGTCAGGCAGGCACGTTTGTCTGTAAGAAACATCAGGCAGAAATTAACCACAATTAATAGAATGAATTAGTCAGAACAAAATAGACCCCTGGCCTGAGGAAAGCATAAGCCTCCTCATTTATAATAAGTTTTAAAATATCAGCCGTACCATTTTGAGCTGCCGATGAGTTGATCACTGCTGACTTTTCCAATTCCTTCTTGAAGCAGGTGCTTTGGCTGGGTCTTTCTGCTGGGCAGGGCTTTGTAGACCCCACCTCTTTTCCCTCCCCCAGGCCAGGCATTGGCTCCGCCTTCACCCTCCATGCTCCTCCCCCCCTGGGCTTCTTGGCGAAGCGCCCGGGGCATGAGGCCAGTCTCCTGGAGCGCCTCACAGAAAAGGAGGCCCCTTCTACTTTCCTTCCCGGCTCTGACGCTGCAGGCCCCTGGGTACAATCTGGAGTCGTCTCCGTCTCCGTGGCTCTCGGAACAACATTCACTGGTTCCGGTTTGACCTTGCAGTCCTGTTCCTTCGTCACAGGGGGCCAGGGCAGAGTCCCTTTGGGAGAGCAGGAGGCGATGTAGGGAGGGCTGCGGATCCTGTAAGGCTTGCTCACGTCGTAGCAGGAGGCTGACTCTAAGAGCTCCCTGAGTAGCGAATGCCCCTTCAACTCTCTCTTGCGCACAAACATGCCCCGCGTGCGCTCGCAGCTGTCTGTCTGAGGGGCTGCCTTGACACTCGGCAAGGGGCAGTCCAGCCTGGCTCTCCGCACGGAGCCTGGGCACTCGCGCTCCCTCCTGTCCGAGCCAGGGTGCTTGCGGACGGGAAGGCAGTAGGTGTGCATGTACCTGATGAGATCCACCACCGAGCGCAGCTCCTCTGGCGAGGAGTACTGTGGGGGGGCGGGCGGAGCGGGGGCCTCGGCCTCACTGGAGGAGTCCTCCTCGGAGCCGCTCTCCTCCTCACTGTCCTCGGTCTCAGGGGCGCAGGTCAGGTGCCGATGCAGCTCTGAGCACTTGCGACTGGGGGGGAGGAATCCTCTGGGCTTTCTGTCCAAGCCGCTCAGACACTGTGGGGACAGCAGGGGGCAGACATGACCTCTCTGTTAAACCTTTTGTTGATTTATTCATTACCGTATTTAGAGAAAAGAAGCCTCTTAACATAGGATCATCTCACTCATCGGAATTCTAATGTAAAAGCACATGTTTTTTACAGTTTTTTCTTTACCATATAAAAGAGAAGTGCCAAAAAATTGACAAAAAGTTTTGATTTAATTTTTAGTTTGCAAGTATTTGCTCTAAAACTAGAAGGTTTGCATTAAAAACAAAAAGACCATTCAGAAATACCTGCCCATTTCCAACCATGTTGTTTAGAAAACTCTAACATTTATTGACACGTTGCTCCAGCATCTTCAGTCTTAAAGGAGGGAAGAGAGGCTCTTACCTTGACTGAAGGCCGCTGGGATTTAGACTTGTGGATCCCGTTGCTATGACGATGGATGCTGCCTTGTTTGTGCGTTTCATAACTGACAGGCACGTTGGCGGGGGAGAGTAGGAGCTTCTTGAGCTGTGGGGAGAAGTTTGGGAACAACTGTAATTCACACATAACAGACACTGACAAATATCACTGCTTAAAACCACTACAATCCCCTATACCCCCGAAACCACAACCCCCACCGCTCTGCCCCTCCGCCCTTGACCCAAGCTGCAAAACCTGGACATCAACCTCCTAAAATGAAGCCCCACTTCCAGAGCTGCATTGAGTCCTTGCTGTGAACAATTGTACAGTTCAATTCTAGCGGTTTCTATTGCTGGAAAAGGACCAGAGGAAGTTGCTTATAGACACTTGCATTGAGCTGGACGAAGCAGGGCACAGGTGAGATTATTTTCTATAGCATGGTCTGGCTCATTCTCGTTTCTACAAAACAGTCAGATGGAAGGCGGGAGCGTACGTGACTTTGTGACGTGAATAGAGCGCCCCCCACTGACCAGGACGACAACAGAGGGGGCGACACACAGTTCCCATTTGTGCCAACTTGGCAATATCATGAATGATTTTGTTTTTATTAGTATCCATCCGCTGGGTAATCAGGGAAGCGGGGAGAGGGTTACTACATTCAATGAAAAACAGTTTGGCACTACGAGAAGTTTCTTTCATAAAGACTGCAGTTTCCTGCCTCCCCTTATGAATACTCCCCTTGTTCTCTATTGTACAGGTCAATCACTTTGAATTGAGGTGCAGTTACAGGCAAAGAACACAAGGTGGAGCTCTACGCCACTTAAAAGTAGACAATTTCACAGGATTACACAACCCAGAAAAAAAAAAAAAAATACAGTGGATAAACTTGTGTAAGAGCTTTCTCAGAGCCATTTCGGTGATGACTCACACATTCTTACTGCCCCCTAATACATCTTCACATATACATTTAGGCATTTATATATATATATATATATATATATATATTGTTTAAAAAAGTTATCCTTTATTAATCAGTCTCTAATTCCAGCTAGAAATTCCAGAAGTGGTTTTGGTGGTCATGGTGGTTTTTCATGAGAGAATGCGTAGTCTGCATAGTAGCTTCACTGTAATATTCTGTAGCTCATACACTCTAGCGCAATTAAGTACTCCAGTAAACGAACCCATCTGCTGATAAGATGTGGCAGGACTTTCTAAACCAGCCTGATAACCAGTCACATTTGCAGCTTGGGTCACTTTCAACGGCACGCACGTCATGGCTCCTTGCCATTCTTGATTAGGCTGCTGTTCATTTCAATGAAGTCAGGGACTGACATTAGCATCCCATGGAAATAAAGTCCTTGAACTATTTGTGCTGGCCATCGGGACCTCTACCCTGAAGAAGTCGCTTGTGTCCCTGCTTGTCTGTATTCTGCACCGCACGGTCCTGTTACTGGAGGAGATGTCTTAGAAAGGCAAACACATTGGCATTCAAGACACGTTTCACACTGCCAAGGCTACAGATCAACCTGGAATTCATTGCCGTGCTCCTGATTCCCAATTCCGAACCCTTAATTACACAATTAAAGGCACTGGCCGCAACGGAGAGGGGTTTACTGAACTCAAAAGGCATGCTTTTAAAAGAAAACACCTTCCTTAAGTGAACAAAACCCATTTCCAACCTAAGCCTGTTTCGTAATTCCACAATCAATACTCATCTTTTAAACACATCACTTAAACATCTTATATACAGCAAAGGTGAAAGAAAAGGACAGAAGCATCCACATGCCGAATATACCACCCCCTTTACACTCGCCAGATCAAAAGCTGCACAGCGTTGAGTTTCAATGCAAAACACATCACTCAAACCCCGTGTGATTATAATGAAATCTGGACCGCTTCTGTGTCCATGCATCGCCAACAAGCCACAATTTACAAAACACAGAGTGAGGTTGAAAAGGGTAATTTGATGGAGCTGCTGTTCTCTTTACTTGTTGAGAGTCTCATTTTGATCCACACAATCTCATCCAAAGGGAACGGATGATTTATGATACATGACTGCATCCCCACTGCTGACTTGCTTGCAGCAGGCAAGTATAAATGGGGCAACATAAGCTTATTTACTCAAATGAAAGAAGAGAGAGGGCTTCAAGTGAAAAGGGTACAGCTGTTCTCTCTGTCGGTCACAGCTCCAGAGGTAGGAATAGGGGACCTTAGAGGATACACAGGAGAGTGAAAGACAGTCATGAGAAGGAGGGGGCGCACCCAGGAGAGGCTCTGAGAGTGTGAGAGAGTGAGAGACAGTCATGAGAAGGAGGGGGTGCTGTCAGGAGAGGCTCTGAGAGTGTGAGAGAGTGAGAGACAGTCATGAGAAGGAGGGGGCGCACCCAGGAGAGGCTCTGAGAGTGTGAGAGAGTGAGAGACAGTCATGAGAAGGAGGGGGCACACCCAGGAGAGGCTCTGAGAGTGTGAGAGAGTGAGAGACAGTCATGAGAAGGAGGGGGTGCACCCAGGAGAGGCTCTGAGAGTGTGAGAGAGTGAGAGACAGTCATGAGAAGGAGGGGGCGCTGCCAGGAGAGGCTCTCCAGCTCCAGGGGTCTCCAGCAGTAACATGCCTGAAAGAAGGGGTCTGTTAGAGCAGTAGCTATGAGAATCGAAAAGCCCAAAATTAGAAAAATTCAGACCTTTGTTGCCTATCATACCCATGCTGAGGGGTAGTCAGAGGCCCATCCAAATCCACCATAAACAGGAAGGAAGGGTTCTTACTAGAGACAGGTCTTCAGTCTCTGGGCTGGGGGGGGCTGGGAATGGGTGACTTTCTTCTAAGTTGGGGTCCTCCTCCTCCTCCTCCTCCTTCTCCTGCCCCTCAGCAACCTCCCCAAGCGAGGGGAACACAGACAGCCCCCCCACCTCGTCCACTACCATCCCATCCAGACTGTCTGTGAGGGCAGCCAGCAGCGCAGCATTCTCCTCTTCTGTCTGAGGGGGGGAGAGTGAGACAGTGAGAGAGAGTGAGACTGAGAATAAGCGAGAATGAGACAATGACTGAGCGAGAGAGTGAGACTGAGGGAGTGATAGAGGGAGTGAGAGTAAGTCAGTGGGAGAGTGATACTGTGATATTATATGTGAGTGAGTGTGAAAGTGAGACACAGAGAGTAAGACAGTGAGAGAGTGAGACATGCCACTCCTGATTAAAAGCCTCATTATTTCTATAGGGGAGAGAGTGAGATTACAGAGAAACCCCAATCTGCTGCCCTGCCCTGGTTCCCCCCTACTGTAACTGTGCACACCTCAAAGAGCTCTGAGTCGCCCACGCTGAACTGGCTCGAGGCAGAGGAGGCTGCTGATTGGTCGTGGCACCATTGCAGCTCGCTGAGGCAGTTGGCAGAATCGAAATCGCTGGAGTCCAGGCGGAAGAAGTCGATCTCAGGGAAATCAGCGTCCAGGCGGTCAGTGCAGGCTTCCTTCTCTCCGAACTGCAGGAAACACACAGCGAGGACGGGTCAGTGCAGCGCAGCAAACACAACAACACAAGCGTGTGAATCAAACGCAGCAGAGCACGGACTGTCCCTCGCACGACACACACACACGGGATCAGGTGGGTCCGTATCAAACACTGAAGATTACTGATGTCTCACAAGAGCTCCACCACCAGGCTCCCTGCAGGAATTAGAGGCTATTAGACTGGCTGATGCATCAATGCAATGTCGAGTCAGGGTCACACCGCCATGGCTGTGCCTTACACCCTACCAGTTCTGTCAGGAGTTCCTATGTTCATAAGAAAATGTACTAAACTAACTGAGTGGATTATGCAGATATCAGGTTGAGATAATAAAAAAAAAAAACACAGTGCATGAGACAGCATTGTTTGGAGCTGCTGCACGCTCCTGTGCTGTTCTGAGGTATCATCGTCACTCAGAACCATACAGTACTAGGTCAGCTGCTTGCTGAGCACACTGTTTTTTATATTGAATTATTCAGAGCCTGGAGTACGCTGTGTTCTTTCTTGTGTTCTTACAGTTTGGTCATGCTTCAGCATACAAATAATACTCAGAACAGGACTGCTTCTAACCCTGTATAATGTGTTAAAGGGATAGAGTTAGGGTCAGGGTTAGGGTCAGGGTTAGGTTAGGGTCAGGGTGAAGGTTAAGGTATGCTGTATTTAAAAGGAAAGTTATTGTTGGAGTGTGTTTTTTTTTTTATTTCAGGTGGAGAAGGTTAATCAATCAGTGCAACTGTGCTTTTAATTCCCTTTAAAAGCTCCCCCCTTCCCCCCTGAGCCTGTATCAGTGCTGACTTCTGTTTCAATCCTGACAGAGACACACCCTAGGCAGGCTGAGGGAAGCAGGGGTGCACTTTCCAAACAGGCCAGGTCCCAAAGGAGCAGGCATTAACACTCCTCTCACATCCGCGCTCATGTGCCTCGGTGACTCATCCCAGCTCTCCCCCCGTCTCCCCTCCCTCCCTCTCTGCACTACTCCTGGCTCACGGCATTAAGAAAATGGGACTGAGCAAAATCAATTCCAATGCATTCTTCCAGCTGGGTTTTATTTCCAGACCATCTTTGTCTCTCTATTGTATTCTTTACGGTTTGCCGAGTTAATCAATAAGAAACAACAATTCTTTTATTTTCTTTTCTTTTTCCCATTAAGGTATTGATATGATTTCCTCTGCTAGATTACCCACCTGAGAAGTAACATTTCTTATTACAAGACAGGACTGATTGGACAAGGGAAACATACTGCTTACCTGCCTCTCTGCCTGCCAGCCTGCCTGCCTGCCTCTCTGCCTACCTCTCTGCCTGCCTGCCTGCCTGCCTGCCTCACTGCCTGCCTGCCTGCCTCTCTGCCTGCCTGCCTGTCTGCCTGCCTGCCTGTCTGCCTGTCTGTCTGACTGCCTGCCTGTCTGCCTGCCTCCCTTCCATTCTATGACTCTACCAAGAAGGCCACCCTCTGCCTTGAGCAAGTCCTCAGCTTTTAAGACTTTTGCCCAGTTCCTCAGCTATAATGACTAGACAACACTGCTTCCCTCAATCACTCATCTCAATTGTACCTCAAAGTCAGCAGAAACGATAAAGGAGAAGCTCTGGGTTTGCAGTGCATTTTAGGACAAGCTTGTGGTAATGACCTCTTGAAGTACAGTAAATAACTGTGAAAGTCAGCGCGTGTGGTTATTATTATAATAAACTTGTGACTTACTGTAACTTCCTTGCAAGATCAATGTTATCTAGGCCATGTAGTGCTATATTCAAATAAAACTGCCCCTGGCGTGGCTTCTGAGAATGTAAATTAGCCCAGCCACATACCAGTGCAAGGGGAGTGTCTCTGAAGAGACAGCCCCTATCATCATTAACACAATCCTGGCTGATGCATTCTATCAGTGCAAGGGGAGTGTCTCTGAAGAGACAGCCCCTATCATCATTAACACAATCCTGGCTGATGTATTCTATCAGTGCAAGGGGAGTGTCTCTGAAGAGACAGCCCCTATCATCATTAACACAATCCTGGCTGATGCATTCTATCAGTGCAAGGGGAGTGTCTCTGAAGAGACAGCCCCTATCATCATTAACACAATCCTGGCTGATGTATTCTATCAGTGCAAGGGGAGTGTCTCTGAAGAGACAGCCCCTATCACCATTAACACAATCCTGGCTGATGCAGTCTATCAGTGCAAAGGGAGTGTCTCTGAAGAGACAGCCCCTATCATCATTAACACAATCCTGGCTGATGTATTCTATCAGTGCAAGGGGAGTGTCTCTGAAGAGACAGCCCCTATCACCATTAACACAATCCTGGCTGATGCATTCTATCAGTGCAAGGGGAGTGTCTCTGAAGAGACAGCCCCTATCATCATTAACACAATCCTGGCTGATGCATTCTATCAGTGCAAGGGGAGTGTCTCTGAAGAGACAGCTCCTATCATCATTAACACAATCCTGGCTGATGCATTCGGACTGTGCTGGTGCACAGCAAGTGCTTAATTCTGCACCAGTTTCCTTTTCACCTGTGCTTTCTCCCTACACCCCGTACAGTTAAATGCTATCTCTGCAGCAGCTTTCATCCCAGCCTGGCTTGACAGTAACCCTTGTACACACGTTATTTAAACAAGGTAATTACATTGTCTGAAATGAAAACTTAATACCCCTGAAAACGGGGCGGCTTTCAGACCACTCAGCAGCGACAAATCCAGCCGTCTGTGTTTCTAAGACCTGCCTGGCTGGTGCAGATTTAGAAGCTCCTGTTTCCAATCAGCCAGGCATTAAAGATGTATCAGCAATCCATTAGGAAAGGGCTTTCTGTCCTGCAAGTGCCCCCAGGGCATCAGTACAGCATTTGTAAGCAAATAGAATAATCAAATAAAAAAAGGAAAGGTAAACGCAGCTCAACATGCTTTCCATTTCTGTTCTTCCAACTCCATCCTTCCTGCCTCTACAGCGCAGGGCTCAGTGTCAGGAGGAGTGCTAAAAATACCCTCATAATGATATCCCACGGCATCCATTGCTATGTGCTACACAGATGTCTGCCAGAGGTCCACAGTGGCGTCCCACTCAGTCACAGAATAAGGCTTGGCTGCTTCCGGACAGCTTATTGTTGTCTCCTAGGAATCAGTCACGCTGTAGGATATGTGCGTGTCGTAATGCTATTCCAGTGCCCTTTACTTTGAACCACTCTCTCTGAAACCAGCACAGGAGCAAAACATTCAAGACCCTTGTGTATAGGACCAAACATGGACCATCAGAATTCACAGGCATTTAATAGAGCAAAGTATAAGAGGACCTGGTTACTTCAATACAGAAAGCTGGGATTTTACAGGACTGAGAATCACAAAGCTGAGATCTTACAGGGCTGAGAATCGGAAGGCTGAGATTTTACAGGACGGAGAATCACAAAGCTGAGATCTCACAGAACAGAGAATCACAAAGCTGAAACCTACAGCCAGCAGATTCAGCTCGAGTTTCAGATTGAATAAGCTTCCAGCCCACTCAGAAACGCCTGCCAGGTAACAGGCTCCTATCTAGGAGCCCTGCTCTGCTGGAGGCGACTGCGATCTAAGATATGTTAGATTTAGCCATTATCCTCAGTCTTGTGACTCACTCTTACACAAGCTGCTTGTGACCAATGAGGCTTCTCAATAGCTCCACACCTGCGATGCCAGATACAGATGGGTGCTGCTGCAGCCCTGAAAGGGAGAGGCTGGCAATAAACACACTGATCTGCAGCCAAAGGTAACTGGGTTAGTGTAAACCTGAGCGAGTAAACATTAATGCCAGGCCACGAGGGACTGTCTCCAAAATCCACTGTAAGGCACGGCGTCCCTGATAATCCAGAGTTTCCCTGATTTATCCCAGGACAAAACACCTTCCTGACACTGTCATGTTAAAGCACAGTGCGGTCCTGGCAGACCACAGTGACCCTACACCTGACTGACAGTGAGATGACAATTGAATTTGTTGTTGTTCTGTATCAGATCCCTTTCCGTTCATTCCGTTTGTGCCTCTCGATTTCAGAGCGCTATAAGATAGTTACATCAATAACTTGCAACGGCATGCACAAAGGATTGAGCAACAGCTACTGTAGTATAGTACTGTAGCTAGTGAAACGGTCAATAGAGCTTCAGTAAAACCATGTGGCAAGGCTGGCATCTACATGCTGCCCGCACTTCACCAGTCCCGTGTGGCCGACAGTTAAGCCTGTAATTAGGGTAAGGAGCCTGAAGCCAGCATTTTAGCCATTCGAACTGGCATTTTCATCAACACGAAGCGCGGTGAACTAACTGGCCCCAGGAAAAGCTAAGACAACAGGTCAGTGCAAACCGGAATCTAATCCTAGATAATGAACAACGGATTACAGGGCAAACTTGGTGTGGGTCTCAGAGTGAGGTATTAAGAGCGGGTCAAGGACAGAGCAGGTTCTGGATGCAAGCGCGACAAGGACCTACAACCGAGCATCCACACAGGGAGTGCAGCTCAGGAACGGGCTCTGATAGATTCAGGCAAGGTCGAGATCTGCAAACTCGATAGGAAGACACAGGAACGGATCATGTAACACACAGTTTATTATTAGGATTATTGTTAATAAGGACCTGAAGAGATGGCTGCTTAATTGACTGTGCTCCACCACAACTACTGTAGTAGCTTCTTAGTGAATACTAAATTAGCCAAGTATGGTGAATGCACTTCAGGGGGGCATAGTAAGCACATCGTAAAAGCTTTATAAAGCACTGTAAAGCATGTTAAAGCTATATAGTTGTAGTTTAAAGTGAAATAAACCATACATGACAGGGAAGCACAGTACAGCACATCACAGCCAAGCAATATAGCAATACTGTATGTAACTTCAACACTCACAAACATCCTGGTCTGGAAGACAGACCCCCCCATGCTCAAGGCATGTCCACACACACACGGACACGCATACATGAACATACATGAACACACACACGCACACCCACACAGACACACACTCTCTGGTAGAAAGCTGAGCCACGTCCCTGCACTCTAGCCCAAACTCTTTTCGTTTTCTCTTTTTTAAACGCCAGGCACCAGCTGATTAATTACACGCTGGAAAGGAACAAAAGCAGAGACCAGCATCGCTGCACATTACAATAAGAAGGAACCAGGAGCAAAGTGAGGTGCAGCACAAACTGTAAAATGATAAGAACAAGAGTCTGGGAATAGGGCCAAAAGTTACTGCGCCCTCTCACACCGAAGTCACCCGGACGATTCTCCCAAACTGACACATCCTGGGAGAGATGACAGCTACTTACTGAAGGGTAAATCGAATGAGGAATACGGATGACTTCTTTTGAAACTCTCCTATGGTTTAGACGGTACAAAGCTGTTTGGGTTGTTCATGTAAATGGCAGGGCAGGGCTGCGGGCTGTTGAACCCCGAACCTTTGTAACTCCCAGTCAATAAAAAACCTCAGGACACTGATTCTGATGACATGCATTCAAATCACTGCAGAACCCCTCTGTCGTGGGTGCTTGCTTTGGCTCAGGTCCGTTCCCAGTCTATTGTTCAACGCCTTTGGGTTGCTTGTGAAAAGGCTCGTGATGAATGGAAATTGCTTCTTTCATGTCAGAGTTCACGTTTTTATTTTTTTATTTTTTCGATACAATAGCACCTGTGTTGCCTCTATTGATTCACATTAAACTAAATCTAAATATGAAATGCAAACACTGTAATTCAGCTGACTCGGTAGCATGTGTGACTGTCGTCAGAGAAACAGCAAGTAGTCATGGAAACTCAAACACTGGGACAGGGAGGGCACTGTGTGTTAATCACAGGCAGCGCAAACATAAAGGGACAGTTTTACTAGGAAATCAGGAGTTAACACCACGACTCACTCAAGCTTCTTCAGCTTCTTCTTCTTCTTCCTCTTCTTCTTCTTCTTCTTCTGTGCTGTCAGGTGCCACTGCCCCAGTCTCCGCTCTAACCACTAGGGGTGTAGTGATACACGAGTTAGTGCAACTGCAGGCCAGAATTTATATAAAAGAAATAAAAAAAAAACGCTCCTGCATTATCTGTGGAGACACAGCCATGCAGTGAGCTAATAAAACCTTTAGCTAACCCTGGTCCAATGCCAACAGCTTTAATCAAGAAATAGCTTGTGCCCTGAGGGGGTTCAGTTCAGTGCATTTCTCAGAGTGGGCAGCATGTTCTTTCCTGGAACAGAGGGAAACACCAGCAGTACAGCAGCATGCCAGAATCCCAATTATCCAAAAAGAGCACAGCCTTCCGCATCTGGGAATGCGGTGTGATGGGTTCAGATAGCTGTTTGAAATGATAGCTTTGGCAATGCCTATAATACAGCACAGCTTGGATTGCACAATATCGGCACAGAATTCACTACAGTACACGGCAGCCTGCGTGTCACTCCAGGGGGTTCCAGCCCAGACTCGGAACAAAAAAAAACACCTGTAACGCAGATCCGAGGAATAGGATTAGAGCCTCCACTCTCCCATCTGTCACACACGGGGTGAACACATGTCACTGCCAGTGCAGCACTTCATTGGGTCACTGGCAGGGCAGCAGAGAAGCCAGTTTAAATCCCTGCAGCAAACTGATAGAGAGGGACTGGGTGTATCAATGCAACAGAGTCATACAGGACCAGACTGTAACTGGGAGAGTGGTCCCCCATCTCGTACCACATTGGCACCGGCTTACTTTAATTACACATGCATGTGCCAGTAGGTGTTACTTGGCCCACGTATAATTGCCACAGGTATAAACGGCGAGTCCAGTACACTGTAATGGGGTATAGGAACCAGCCACATGTGAGGGGAGTGCATTCAGCTACAGGACTGGACTGGTACAAGCGCTAAAGAGATCTGTATCAGTGGAGCTGCTTCTCCCAAATAAAAGAGAGCAAAAAGCACCTTACTACCCATCAGGTCATGACACAAGCTACTGCCCTGATGGTCTCCTCTGTAATATTATAAAATGATCATCATTAGTTAAGTGAGACAGGGGGAGAATGCATACATACTTACTATCAAGAACTATTCGGTGTACTTCAAAGAACAGCAGCTATGCAGTGCTCAGGGTTATGCATTGAAATACACAACCCCTGATACATTCATGTAAGAAATAGCCTACATGATTAATCAGGAGTGATTCATCTAGCCAGACCAGAATCTAGGCACTGTGTTTATTTTTCAACCCCTATCAGAGTTTCCATAGGATTTAACCAGGCTTGTTCATTAAAACAGCTGCATATGGTGCACAGCAAGGCAATATTGTGTTTTAACCAACAGACAGCCTCTCCCACAGATCAGCTCCTGGAGAAGAGACGGGACAGCAGACCACCTCAATACAGACTGAAGGAGATCTGCAGCCCTCCTATATGAGGGGAGACTGGCGCCCCCGCTGGCATACGCAGGAAGCGAAGCAGAGCTGAAAAGCGGAGCTTCAAACAGCCACATCTGCAGTGGAAACAGGAAGGGATGTCTTTTTTTCCCCACAGCTATGTTCTCTGAGAAGGGCCCATGGAAAAGCTGCATGCCTGTACCAGCGAGTCTAAATATGGTCATAGTTCTGCTGCACTGATCTCGTGCTGCCTCTGAAGACATCCCCGAGGAAATATTTGATCTGCTGTATAAACTGCGAAGAGGAGGCCACATATTTTCGGGACAGGATATGTAAAGAATGCCCTGTCACGTGACGCTGCACAGTCCTGTCACGTGACCTGGATCTGGCAGGGGATCAGGGCTGTGATGTAAGCAAAATATTCTGCACCTATTCTGGGGTTTGTTTTGAAACCTTAGACCTGAAATCTTTTGCAGGGACACTTGGAGTTCAGAAGACGTCTTCTGTTTAGTTCTACAATCTGACTATTAGATCGTTTAGGTAGAAGCAGCATGGGCTGCAGTGCTGGGCTGGACCTGAAAGGGGTTTACAGATCGTTTAGGTAGAAGCAGCGTGGGCTGCAGTGCTGGGCTGGACCTGAAAGGGGTTTACAGATCGTTTAGGTAGAAGCAGCATGGGCTGCAGTGCTGGGCTGGACCTGAAAGGGGTTTACAGATCGTTTAGGTAGAAGCAGCATGGGCTGCAGTGCTGGGCTGGACCTGAAAGGGGTTTACAGATCGTTTAGGTAGAAGCAGCATGGGCTGCAGTGCTGGGCTGGACCTGAAAGGGGTTTACAGATCGTTTAGGTAGAAGCAGCATGGGCTGCAGTGCTGGGCTGGACCTGAAAGGGGTTTACAGATCGTTTAGGTAGAAGCAGCATGGGCTGCAGTGCTGGGCTGGACCTGAAAGGGGTTTACAGATCGTTTAGGTAGAAGCAGCATGGGCTGCAGTGCTGGGCTGGACCTGAAAGGGGTTTACAGATCGTTTAGGTAGAAGCAGCATGGGCAGAAGGATGTATTTGATTTGAACTCAAAATCCTATCTTTTTTTTTTACTTTATGTCAAATGCAAGTTACCAAACAAGAAATAAATAAACCAGACCTTTAAATGAGCAATTCTGAGCAGTCTTTCAGAATCCTAATGCTGTTTTCCACATTCCCCAACAATTTTGAGTAAAAAAAAAAAAAAAAAACTTGAGCGCTCCACACAGTGTTTCTCTAACAAGTAGGTCACACGCCGTCCCTGTCTCTCGGCTTGAACTCTGAATTCCCACGGCCTCCAAGTCCCTCCTAGTATACCATTAAGACAATACTGTCCAGTCCCTCATTTGTAAACACAAGGCTGCCCTGCCTCCACAGCCGCCCAGTCCATCAGAGACAGACATGCTTTAGCAGTGTCGGGGTGCCCTCACACCAGGGCCGCTGCTTCAACGCTGTGATTCAAAGACCAGGCAGCTTCCTTGCTAGTAGCCAAGCCTGCCACTTCAGCACAGCACAGAGCCCCTTGTAATGAATCTGCTAGGAGCAGCAATCAGGTGAGGTCGTTAAGGGTAATTAAACTTCCGATTCCCTTCCCTCAGCTGTGCACGGCAGCTGTCGTCTCAAGGACGGGGGAGATCTTGTTCTGATGCGCGGTTTCAGTGCACCCCGGAGCAGAGGTGAGGGCAGCTCAAGGTTGATGGCTGCACAATGATGTGAGCGGGGTTATTAGGAACCCCTTGGGTCGTTCTTAGCCCTGCAAAGTGGAATGTCATTATCCAAACTGGACACCTTCAGAGACTGAAAATGAAGTGGGCTCTAAACCATCATGCAATCCAATTACACAGCGCCCGGGCGCTGAGATCGGCAGGTCAAGACGAGAGGATTCTAAGACCCCTTCCACTCCACTGATAGGAGATTGCACCGATGTGGTCTGAACCCAAAAGTGCAGAGAGAATATAATGGTTAGAACAGCATAAATCAGCTCTCAAATAAATCAGCTATCAAAATAAATCAGTTCTCAAATAAATCAGCTATCAAAATAAATCAGCTCTCAAATAAATCAGTTCTCAAATGAAACAGCTCTCAAATAAATCAGCTATCAAAATAAATCAGTTCTCAAATAAATCAGCTATCAAAATAAATCAGCTCTCAAATAAATCAGCTCTCAAATAAATCAGCTATCAAAATAAATCAGTTCTCAAATAAATCAGCTATCAAAATAAATCAGCTCTCAAATAAATCAGTTCTCAAATGAAACAGCTCTCAAATAAATCAGTTCTCAAATAAATCAGTTCTCAAATAAATCAGTTCTCAAATAAATCAGTTCTCAAATAAATCAGCTCTCAAATCAATCAGTCTGCACACGGAACGTTTCCCACATTTCATGGCAGCTATATTAACAAAACCTTTCAAAAATTTTCTTCCACAAATTAAAACATGATTCAGAACTCCTTCAAAAACAAAAGAAATACACAAATCTGCACTGTACCTGCTGGATGAACAGAAGCACACTATTTTTCAAGAGGAATACTTGATTGTCCTTGATTTGGCTGTTGTAATTATATGGCTTTCTGTCACTCCCTCTTGAAATATTGTTGCATTTGTAAGACTGTGAAGTACCCTCTAAACATATACCCTCTAGACAGATAATTGAATTGTTCACAGTGTTCCAGAAAACATTACATTTTATTCCCACACACTGTGCAGGTCTGCACTAGCATAGTAAGCTCAGTCTCATTCCTGCTCTACACTGTACCTGAAAAAACAGAAGACACGACAGAGCTGTTTCTAACCTGCAGGAGTGTTGATCTGAACTCTTCAATTCCATGCCGTGGGATCCAGGTGCTCCAGGGCTGCAGGACTGTTTAGCTCCAGTACTGCTTGGTGAAATCTCCACTCTGCACCCACACAAACATGCAAGGCTTTTTCTTGTTCTTTTAAGTAGAAGGTACCAGCAAGCCACAGCACATGGTGAGGGAGGACATGTTGAGAACTTGGTTTAGCTAGGAGCACCAGCACTGAGCTGAAAGATCCAGCCATGCCTGAACAGCACAGTGCTCTTCAAACATCATGGGGTGCTGAGATAATACAGAATGGGTCTTTAGACACTTTGAGTGGCCTGGTCTGAGATCTCTGCCCAGTCAGACCATATTGTTTAAACAACTACCAGTGTTGGCAAATTAACAGCACTGTCAGTTCTGTCAAATGCCTGAATTGCTGTGTACTCATCAGAGACGCTCTCTGTTAGTAACCTGCAGTTTTCCCCTAAGCTGACACCTCAGCGAGTGAAAAAAGGTTTCAGAACGCCGTTTCTCTCGTCTCTGCAAAGGTTATGCGCGTCTCGGAGGAAGCCTGTGGCACTATCTCCCGGCAGGCCCCCGTTTTCCGAAAGGTCATGTTTTCTGGTTTTAAATGAGGGTTTAAATATCAAAGGGCTTGAATCCTAGACGCAGCAAGCATCACAATCAGGGTCGTTGTATGATTCATTCAGCCTACCTGGATAAAAAAAATAAATAAACTAAACAAACGCAATCCACCTGCAGCACAATTGGGATGGTCCACTTCCCTCTTCCCCCGTGTCTCCCAACCCCTCAGCTCTATGTACTTACAGTGCCTCCCGCTCCACACCTCCCCCAGCCCCACTATAACTACAAGGTTGTGCAGCCTCCTTGAGCGTTTCATTTGACCCTCGCGATACAGTGACAGGGTATTGATCATTCCAAACGTGGACACAAGGGGCGCTTCAGGAGCGCTGCTGCTACTGTATTCTCTCAGCGCCTCCCTTCTAGCAGCAGGTTCTCATTATAGGGATTAGTTACACATTAAAACCCGCCCCCCCCGACATTCCGTTTTCATAGGAAGGCATCTGAACAAAGGGCACAGCTCAGCTTGATATGCTGCACTTATTTTGCACTCTGACTGATTTGACCGTGCCAGAGGTGTACGTGCAAAATCCTGTCAACAATGAACTCTCACTGTGATCATATAGATTAGTGATTTATGAGCCTTTACAGAAGCTGATAAACCACTGCATTTGTTAAACTAGTTACCTATTTCAGATATTAAAGATAATCAAGTCTTGATTTGCAATGCCAAGCTGAATGATGTCTGCAGGACAACTGGGTTCCATACCATAGGTAACCGATAATGTATATGAGAAAGGCAAAGGATTCCTATCAGCCCCTCATAGTGAATCCTCCTGACCACTCTGGACTGGAGTGAGACAGACGGGTCGCCAGGCATGGCAATGCTAGCCTGCAGTCATGCATTTATTAAGACACTTCCTTGTTCTAGTGTTTTTCCACTTCTCCACCTCCCTGCAGAGAGCCCTTTGCTGGGAGTGAGGTGCAGGCTACAGGCACTGTCACAGCGCCTCCTGCTGGCCACCATGCAGTGCAGGGAGCTGGATGTCTCTGAACTGAGGCAGCATCAAGCTACAGTAAGTTAATAAGCCCAAGGGATCCTTAGTTTCCTTTCTTTCGCATGCTCGTCTTCTAGCCACTGCTGCCCTGGAACAATCGGAGCATGATGTCAATGAGAAACTTTCTACACTACTTCTCAGTCTCAGTGTTTCTAACCACAGTGGCTAAGCAAGGCAGGAACTGGTCTGTTTCTAGCTACGTGTGTGTGTGTGTGTGTGTGTGTGTGTGTGAGAGACTCTGAAACGCGTCTTGGGAGGTGCATTGCTCCAGTTGCCTTCATTTGAATTCAGACCCAGTTGTGTTGCTGGCTGGGAATCTTGCCCTGTTTCCCGGTAAAGGCAGGTTCTATACACCGTGTTGTAGCTGAGAGATGTCAAGTCGTGTCATAAGCATCGCCCCCTCCCCACCTCCCCTTGCTTAGAAAAGGCTGAGGAAATGCTGACACACAACCCCGATGAAGGTCGTTCAGAGCGCAAGGACAGGAAATGCTGACACACAACCCCGATGAAGGCCGTTCAGAGCGCAAGGACAGGCTGCCTGGTTGCCTGGTTCTCGGAGAGCCGTGCTGCCAATGATGCTCACCTCTGGACCATGTCATTGAAATGCTGTGAAAGTGTTCCTCGTCCCCTGGGGCCCATTACACTTCCATGGCCCAGATTCAGTGCCTCAGAAAAGTATTCCTGGGCACCTCGTTTCCCATGATATCACATGCTTACCCCGGTCCAGAAAGGAGCAGTGTTCTCTGAATGCCTACAGAGAGCAAAAGAGAGAGGGGGGGAGGAGGAAGAGAACGGGGGGAGGGGACTCCCTTATAGCACAAGGACTTGCCTGTGTCTAATAGAAAGGTAACACCCATTTTAAGAAGAGGTTTTTTTTACAATGATTACATCTCTCTCTCTCTCTCTCTCAACTACACTGTTTAAAAATGCATCATAATTATGACGTGTCTGGGAGACCTGTGTGTCTTGGTAAGGCAGTCTGTGACCTGTGTACATATTTTTGCTGCAATCACAAGGCCACACAGCCTCCCAGTCCACTACACTGTAGTGGGCCCATCAGCAGATGATTTTCCCCATCGCTTGTTACAAAGCTCTGGGCGCCACTGTCCTAAACCTTCCCAGATTACTATTCATTGCTTATAATTTCTGTTGTAAATCCTTCAAGCAATGAAATGCCTGCTCTCTTTTTCCTTCGATGTACTGCCATTTCCAGTGAAATAAAACAGCATTACTCACCACTAACTACCCTGGAAATGTGGTTTTGTGTTTGGCTTCTCTAATTCTGTGTGAGAAAGCTTCACATTTTAAGTAAGCCTTACGGAATAATGTATAATCTAAGTAAATTGCACTAAACCTGCATGGACACAATGATGTTTTCATCCTGCACACTATCCACAGATAGTGCAGCTCTGTCATTTAGAAGATATACGTTTTAAGCGATTGATCCTGTTACAGTACTTTAATTAAGCCACAATCCAACGTCTGGTGGCACAGTTATTATTTCAATGGCCTGGCTCTATAACCATGAATGCAGAGGAGCCCGGCTCTTTGGCATAGTGGTTAAGACACTCGCTTGCAGTGTGTGGGGTCGCGGGTTTGCAGCCAGCCTCCACCTAGTTACACAATACACCTTTTAAATTGAAAGCAGGAACGCATAAACCCCAGTGTCTCACTCACTGGCAAAACGCTCAGTCACATGACTCGCCAGTCCTCACAGTGACTGTAGCTACCGGCCTGTGCAGAATGAGCATGACGAAGGCATTAAATTATAGCTATGAAATCTGAAGCAGGGAAATCAAACTGCACTCATACACGACAGCTACAGTGGCAGCATTTAATTTGCATGAGAAGAGCAGTAAAGTGGGACATGCCATTGACACAACACTGGCTGTGCCCGTTGCATAACTCTAACCAAGCTGCCCCGATGCTGTCATGATGTCAGTGAAGGGTTAAACCGGATCGTGCGTGTGTCGTGTTTGTTTTCTATTGCAGGCTCCCAGGGGGGTAGTGAAGCATGCAGCTACAGGTTTGTGTGTTCAGACAGAGCATGGTGACAGAAGGGAGTGACTCCTGAGCTGGCACACACCACCTATTTATCACAAGCAAGGTCAAACCCCCGACCTGGACACTTCATAACCCCTTGACAGCCCTGCAGTCACTTTAAGCGAATATCAGCTCTAAACTCGCATACTGCTGCGTTACATACAGCACCACACTTAATTAAGAACAATACAATGCTAAAACCTACATCTCAATCACAGTTGCTGATCGCACTGGTTTAATTTGCTGCTCAGACGGCCTCTCTGAGCATCTCTTATTTGATTATAATTCCCAGCTAGCTCTTTGAAGCATACCCCTGAATGCACAGGGTCAGCATCTACCGTGACACCGGGAACCACCAGCCAAGGCTAGCAGGAACATTACTTCACGCTAGCTTGACGTGCTACATTTTTATTTATTGTCCTAAACTAATTTGAATATTAAGAATAAACACATTAAACCTTTTCATATATATGAACCCCAAACACATCACAAGAGGCCCTCCAATAGTGTAAACGATAACAGTAACTGTAAAAAGGGGGAAAAAAATCCTAAGGATAAACACAACAAACACCAGGGACCCTGTTCTGAAGAACGAGCAAAACAAGCACCCTTCAAGAGAGTCAAAGAAACATTACAACGGTAGGAAACACTGCAACAAATACATCTCGGTTACAGGACCGGAATCTGCTGTTAAATTATCATCTTTAGCAGTTTCCTGCTCTGTTTTCACTGCTGAAATGATTGGATTCCTCTCACAGAATTGTGCTCGTTTCAAAACTGGGTTGACATTTTTGTATTTCTTTCTGTCTACAGCAGTACCGTAATTAGAGCAGTGCAAATTCTAACAGGGTCGTTCACACAAACACGCATGCAGAAAAAACAGAGGCACAGTACAAAGATAGACACAGAAAATGCATCCAGATGTATTTATAGAGAGACCTTCTACAGAGGGAGAAAGCAGTGCTGGAAATAAACTGATAGCAACAACAGAAATAGATACTGTTGATAGGAAGGGAAAAACAGATTGGCCTGAGATTCACGGGAAGACATGGACAGACAGAACCGAAGAGAGGGACGCACAACATGCAGCCATAGAAAACTGCATGACTCAGGACTGCATAAACATTTCACAGTCATGTAACAGACGCTAGCACCCACACTGCTGCTGTAACAGACGCTAGCACCCACACTGCTACTGAGTCTCTGAAATGAGGAAGGAGTTCAGACACTCTGTTGCAACACCGTCGAGGACTCTGTGCCAATCTGTTTCCACAGGCTACTGTGGACTGGGAACTGGCCAGCCTGCACCAATCACTGGAGAAATGATGGTCAACTCCCACTATACCAGGAATGAGCCATTGCACAAGCACCACTCCCTCCGCTCTCCGCCCTCCTCGCCGGGATGCTCCCACCAGCTCCTCTCCTCAGCAGTGCAGGGTCCACGTCTGGCCCTGCCGCAAGTGACACGAGTTTGCAGGCCTCAGTTTGGCTCAGTTCAAGCTCCGGTAGGGGAGGTCCTGTACAGCAAGTCTGTGTGCACCATGCCCCAGATATACTGAGCTTTCTCACCATTGCAAAGAAATGTTTCAAAGCTAGAAAGTCTTTAGAGGTCTTCTACGTAAATCTCATTGGTTTCTTTTTGAAGAAGGCACTCTGTCGAGACATTTGATACTCGACTTTGCTTGCGTTATCTGTACCAGTTACTGTGATTGTACTAAACCATTCTGCCCAGAGCCCCCCTCCATGTCAGTAATAAAGCACCATATTCACAGGGGTCTTGGTAACTTGTCCTGAGTAATTTGGTAATACTGTAAAATTAAAAATGTGTGCACATTCATTTAACATAAAATACCAAAGCGAAAGCAGATTTTGAAAATTGTGAAATAATCCCACCAGTGTTTGCTGCAATATCGCTGCTTGTTTCCCCACTCCCTCGCTCCCCCGCCCCCTATCCCCCAACCCTCTGAACCCTGCCAGGGCTCATTCTCTGCAGCTCGCCAATAATCCCAACGCTATTCACTTCTCACATCAGCCTGGAGTTACTTACAAAGAGCGACTGGGTTTCTGTGTGTTTCACATCCTTAATGACTCTGGAAAAGGACAGCACAAGCCTCATAACCCCCCCACTGCCCCCTGCACTCACAATTCAGCACAGACTGTGAAACGCTCAACTCAACAAGCCTTTCGGGGGTCATTGCAGTGTCCCTGCAAAGCTCACAACTCACCACAAAGCATCATTCCCCCCCCCCCCCCCCCTCTCTCTCTCTCTCAGTGATACACACCTCTCCTACAATATAATAGTCTCACCATGACCTCAAGTGAAAAGGGTACATTTTGCAATTTCTCTCTATTCAAATGTCATCATTATCTGGCAGTGCTTTTCATTTGTAGGCAAGGGGGTAAGAAGATTGTACATGTCTATTACTAAATTTGTTTTTAGCACTAGTCCACACGATTCAACGTTTAAAGTCCTGGATGGTTTAGAGGAGGTACCCTGGGTCTGCTCCACCAATAGGAACCTCTGAATAGTATGTAGTGTCATGGCACTGTTTAGTATGGACAATCTGAGCCTGTTCTATCCAATGTCTAAGAACGAACGCAAGAAACTTGTTCTGATGCTACCCATCAGACACAGAACATTGCTAGATTCACCTTCCACAGCAATCTCCTTCAACTGAACCGGGTCTCTTTGGAATAGAAAAGACATTCATACTGGAAGAACCAGCCCTGCCAAAACACTCTATCTTGTTCTCCTCAGAACTCAGCATTAGGCTTTCAAATCAGCGTGGTCCCTCAGAGCTCCCCTACTGGACACATACCTTCAAATAAATCAATAAGCAATCATGGAGCCAGCTAACAGGAGACAACCTGCTTCTCCATCTACCCCTAAACTTCTTCAAATGTTTGTTTGCTGTTCAATCTTATTATCAGTGTGTTTACCGTCAGCGACTGCGCAGCCACACAGTCCCAGATATGTCAGGAACAGATATTTTATTTGAGTGATGCACTAAATCTCTAATGAAGGAACTGAGAGCAGAACTTCACTGAATGCCACTGCTGCCCAGAAGGGAATGTGAAGACAGCATTCTCTTTCTGAGTCCCAGCTAACCAGAGAAAAGAAGCACAGCACTGGACTGTAGGAGAAATGAACTGGGGAGACCAGTCCTAACGGACAGAGGGTGGATAGCGGCTATATCACACACAGAATAGAACTACTTAGAGGAGAGAGGAAGAATGAAGGAGGAAAGGGAGTCACCCTGCAGCCTTCGGGTGCAGCAACAGCACCCAGTGCATGAACAGTACTGGGAAATGCATTCAAACACCATTCAGCGTGGAGATCTGCTATTTATTAGAACCATGAAGAAGGGTAACCTTACAAGGGGAAAAACCGCTATCCGAGGCAATTCCTTCAAGTCTTCCTGGCTGTGAAAATATGCCTTAATAAGGACAAAATATCACTGGAGTTAATACAGACAGTCAATTTTCAAATCACTGTATTTTTAGCCAGCACAATTTAGAACACAATCTCACAGGGGGATTTCCTACTAAGTACTGTGAGACAAGAGCTGAACAGAGAAGGGCATTTTAGATAAACGAACCCGGTTTCTTCGAGACAGAAACGTGGGGGTGATCTGGACCTGGGGGCGCTGGGTTTGAGAAGCTCTGTGATCAGAACACTGCTGTGGGTTCGAGGTCCTCAGCTGTTCAGTGTGTAAAGAGTGCATGGCGGGTGCAGGGAGGGTGGGGTAGGGTGCAGGGAGGGTGCAGGGAGGGTGTGGGACCTGCACACACATTTGTTTATCTTCTGCACATCTAGTGCCTCTGCCAAGCCTCCTCACTGACTCTAATAGAAATGTGCAG